>NC_047092.1:100787060-101412060 GCF_902459505.1 Geotrypetes seraphini | reverse complement strand
CTTTGACCTGGTCGACCACATCATACTCCTCGAATGCCTGGCACACATTGGCATATCCGATCAGGTCCTCAACTGGTTCCAGGGGTTCCTAAAAAATAGATCCTATAAGGTACTCAAGGACAACAATATCTCACATAGCTGGGACAACACCTGTGGCGTCCCGCAGGGCTCCCCCCTATCCCCCACTTTATTCAACATCTACCTGGCCTCCCTAGGCAACCTCCTTCACACCCTCAAACTCAAATTTTTCATCTATGCAGACGACATCACAATAGCCATCCCCCTTACCAATTTCACACCAGAACTACTTGACTACATTACAAATATTTTCAATCAGATCGAACGTTGGATGCTATCGTTCAGGCTGAAACTAAACCCTGACAAAACAAAATTTTTCCTAGCCACCCCCAAGGAAAAAATCAAAAACACCACAATACAGCTGAAAGGAATGACCTTCCCCCTAGAACCCACCTTAAAAATACTGGGAGTCATCCTAGACAAAAACCTATCATTAGAAAACAACACAGACCACATCGTCAGGAAATGTTTCATGGTACTTTGGAAACTCCGTACCATAAAAAAATTCTTCAATGACACCTCCTTCCGCCTACTAGTACAATCCTCCATTCTCAGCATCCTGGACTACTGCAACATTATCTATCTGAGCGCCACAAAGAAAACCACCAAGAGACTAAAAACGATCCAAAACACCGCCATTCGCCTCATCTATGGCCTGAAGAAATGGGAACACATCACCCCATACTACAACCAACTTCACTGGCTGCAATTCGATGCCAGAGTTCTTTTCAAATTCGCATGCATATGCTACAAATCGATAAATGGTCTTTCGCCAAGATACATCACTCCCCACTTAAATCTTCACTGCACCCACAAGAAATCCCGCAGAATTCAGCTGTTCGCATTCCCTTCGCCAAAGCATTGTCAACTCAAAAGATTCCTAGATAAAACCCTCGCCTTCCAAGCAGCCAAGATGAACCCATGGCTATCCCAAATGATACTCGAGGCCCCCACCTACCTCGACTTCAGAAAATCACTCAAAACCTACCTTTTCAGCAAACAAGACCCTTAACCGACCCTTCAGATAATCTCAGGGCCCCCTACCCAACTCTTCTCCTTCACGATAGCTCCTATCTCCCCCTGCTTCTCCTACCCACTTCCTTCCTCATCCACCAAGTCTGACCAAATCCGTTCTAAATCCGATAAATTTGTTGTAATTAACTCTGCCCTCTTCATCTACGAAGTTGGCTAACTTGTTGTAAATTTCCTTTTCATCTGCCAATTTTTGGCTACAGTTGTTGTTAACCCGATAAATTTGTTGTAAATCTACAAGTTCATGTGGATCCTAATCTAATTTAATGTAAACCGCCTAGAACTCGCTGGGTATGGCGGTATATAAGAATAAAATTATTATTATTATTATTATTATTATTATTATCAGGGCATTAAGGCCTTTACTAAACAGTAGGTGCAAATTGTCTAAGATAGCCGCAATTACTGTCTCCGTACTGAATAATGGCCTAAAACCAGATTGAGTTTCATGGAGGAGAGAGAATTGATCAAGATAACCCATCAGTTGGGTGTGAACCAATCCCTCCATAATTTTTATAATAAATGGAATGGAAGCTACCGGTCTATAGTTGGATATTAGGGCTGAGAATACTTTACGATTTTTTTAGAATTGGGGTTATAATAATGTGACCATTATTAGAGAGGAACTTCCCATTGTTTAGGTTGTAAGCCAAGTATTGCATCAGTGATAATTTAAATTCTAAAGGTGCTGCTTTCATAATTTCTGGGGGGCATGAGTCCAGAACGCAATGGGATCTAGAGTATTTGTTATATAATCTGATATAATCATTCCACTCTAAATCCTGAAAGGAGCTCCAGATCATGTCTGCCGATATATCATTTCCTTGGGTGTTCGCTATTTGATGATCACACAAGAGTCGTTTGTTGAACAATGGATTCTAAGGTTCTTAATTTTAGAATCGAAGTACAGAGCTAAGTCATTTGCAGAGGGTAGATTAATGTTGTGTGTGGGTGAGGTGTAATGAGTGGTGTCAAATAAATTTGTGATCAGGTTGAATAGCTCTTTTGTATTGATTCCTTGTGAACCATTACAAGATGAGTTGATTTTAGTGGAGTAGAATGCTTTACGTTTGTCTTTTAACATTTGTTTGTAGATTTTCATGTTAGCTTTCCAGTTGTTACGGTTGGCTAGTTCTCCTGTTTTTTTCCAAGTTCTTTCCAGTCGTCTAGCTAGTTTCATTTTTAGAAGTTCGATGTCAAACCATTTGTTATATTTATTTGAATTGCTTTTGCTATTACGTATAGGGGCGATTTTATCTAAAATGGATGTGCTGATTGTCGTCCAGTGATCCCAAAAATCGATTCCTTCATCTATCTCTGTTTACAATTCGTATTGTGACCAGAATTCTTTTGGATTAATATAGCCTCTTGTGTAATGTTCTCTTTTTATAATTGGGCGTGTTTTAGATTTATGATAAGACCAGAATAGCTGGAAATAATAAGTAAAATGGTCAGACCAGATATCATGAATCCAGGTGCCTTTAAGTAGCGAAATGGCAGGGTCTGGGATATCCTTTGTGGACATGGCTACCACATCCAATTGATGGCCTTTTTCATGTGTTTGTGTGGGTAGAGGAAGATTGTAATTGAGTAGAGATAGAAAGTTTTTGAACTCTATCGCATTTGTGTTGTCCACTTCATCTAGGTGTAGGTTTATGTCGCCTGCGATGATATTATAAGAAGGACCGATTGAATTGTTTAGGACAAATGCAAAGAAGTCTTCTTTGGCTTTTGGCCAGCTTTTTGGTGGGACATAGAATAATATGCAGGATAGGGATTCTTCTAGTTGACAGTTGCTAATTTTACAGGCTAAAATTTCTAAATGGTCTGTCATTTTGGAATCCAGAAGTTCAAAGTCAAATCCTTCTTTAAGAATAATTGCTAATCCTCCTCCTTTTTTTCCCACGCGGTTTAGTGGAAGGATTTTGAAATTGCATGGTAGGAGATCAATTATTATTGGATCATCTTCAGATAGTAGCCATGTTTCAGTTAGTAAAAGGCAGGCTATTTGCTTGTTGATGATCCAATCATTAATTAGGAAAGCTTTATTCCTGACAGATCTAGTATTAAGGTATGCACAGGAGACAGATGTGGGTGTGATAGTTTTGGTAGTGGTTTTGACGGGTTTTACTTGCCTTATTCTTTTTTTAAGTGTTTGTTGATGTCTTCTTTTATTTGAGATAACGGTAATATGATTTATTGTGTTTTCTTGTGAATTAGTGATGTGTAAAATTGATAGATCCAGGTAGTTGATTGATTGTAATTGTGGGTGGCGTGAGTTAACATCTTTGATGTTGCCAATTAACAGACAGATTTGAGATGAAGTCATGTGAAGGGGGGAGATAAGAACTGTGAAGGTCATGTGACCTCTGAGCTGCAACATTTGTCTCTTGAGAAGGTTTAAAGAGTGGAAACATGACAGCAAAGATGTCTTGTCTTTGTTGAGGTAGAAAAGCCCATAGAACAGTGGTGTCAAGTAGAGCCCCTATGATTTGTAGTATTTGAGAGGGATGAATTTGTGATCTGAGAAAGTTGACTTTGAACCCTAGAAGCTGGAGAAAAGTTATTGTCCGCTGTGTTGCCAAGTACACTACTTGAGGAGATGGAGCTTTTATTAGCCAGTAGTCCAAATATGGAAATACAGTCAAACCTCAGTTTGCGAGTGTTTCGTAAGACGAGCAAAACACTCGAGCAAACTGTAACTCGCAAACCGAGCATTGACTTGATTTGAAAGCCCACACCCAACCCCGGGAACCAGCAGTATTGCTCCCCCCGAGGCCACCAGCGTTTCCTTTGCGATCGCCTCCTCCCCCCACTCATGAGAATCTCAGAGAGGGTGAGATTCAGAAGGCCTTTAGCATGTGCAGATGCTCAAGACCCAGCAGCAGCCCAGCAGAAAACCAGCAGCAGGCACTTTCTAACACCGGCGGCGCATGGATAAGGACAGGGCCGGTCAGTGGGGGGGAGGAGGCGATCACGAAGGGAGGGAGCAGCGCCGGTGGCCTCGGGGGGAGCAATACTGCCGGTTCCCAGGGTTGGCACGGGGGTTGGGTGGAACGAATCATCTGAGTTGCCATTATGGCCTATGGGGAAAGTTGCTTTGCTATACGAATACTTTGGATTGTAAGCATGCTTCTGGAACGAATTATGCTCGCAAATCAAGGAACCACTGTACTTGAAACTCGTGGGTACGTAGGGTTGCTGCCACAATCACTAGGCACTTGATGAATATTCTTGGAGAAGAAATGAGGTCGAATGGCAGAACTTTGTACTGGAAATGTTGATGAGCTATCCGAAAAAGCAGAAATTTTCTATGAGTGGAATGTTTGGATATCTGTGTAGAGGTCTCTTCGAGGTCTACTGAGCACAGCCAATCATTTTGCTATAGAAGTGGGTATAGGGTCCCTAGAGTTAGCATGCAAAACATTTCTTTGACTAGATATTTAAGGCTCTGAGGTCAAGAATTGGATAAAGACCTCCCGTCTTCTTTGGAATTAGGAAATACCTGGAGTAGAACCCCTGATTTCTCTGAGAAGGGGGAACTACTTCTATGACATTTAGGAGAAGACTGGGCCTTCTGAAGAAGTAGATCTTTGAGGCTTAGATGGTTGAGCCTTAGCCTTAGATCCCGTTAAAGTACTCCAACTCAGCTCATGGCAAGTAAGTTTTTGAGAAGCATCCTCCACCTAGTCACTGAAGAGTTGTTCACCAAGACAAGGAATGGCTAAGTGGTCTTGGAGATTAATATCCATGTCTGAGACTCGCAACTAGGTGAGACGTCTCATAGCAATAGACATTGCTGATGTTATTTCAAATGTATCAAATGCTGTTCTTGTCATAAATTTTCAAATTTGAAGTAGACTGAATAGCATGTTGAAATTCTGGTAGGCAGTCAAAATCAGCCAACTTCTTTTTTTTTTTTTTTTTTTGGAAATATATTTTATTAAATTTTCAATCAACAATAACAGTAAAAACAGCAATAACAACAGATATAGACAATCTCTAAACTGGACCATCCCTCCCACCTACCCTCCCCCCACCCGTCCACCCACTCATCCCAATACAAAATTAACAAATTCAATTGTCCAGAGTTCAAACGGGCATACAATCAAGGGTTCAACAAGTGACTACGAGCCTTCGTGGTCAATGTGAGCCAAAAAGGCTCCCAAATAACAGAAAACTTACAGTGTGGAGCATTGTCCTGAGAGGCACCACAAAGGCGTTCCATAGATGTGTGTGGTAATATAAGAGTACACCAATGAGTTAAAGTTGGTGGGTCCGATGTTATCCAACAATGTAAAATGGGTTTTTTCCCCAATAAGATTACTCTATCCAAAAAGCCCCGAAAACCCCTCGGAGTCCTGCGAGGCAGAGACCCCAAGATAAACAACAGGGCAGGACAAAGGGTATAGTCATAATTCCACATGTTAACAGTATGTTGGTGAACCTGCATCCAAAAGGTTTGCACCAAAGGGCAAGTCCAGAATTGATGTCCCAATGTAGCAGGAGATTGGCCGCATTTAAGACATTGATAAGAAGCACACAATTTGGCATCATACATATATGCCGGGGATTTATAAAGACGTAATAGAAATATGTAATTTGTTTCAATCAATAGGACCATCGCGAGGTGCGATGAAGACTGGCCTTAAGTTCTGCTGCCGTAACTACACAAGGCAGGTCCCCAGTCCATTTAACAGCATAGTGTTCATATGAAATCTCCCCCAAGGCCTCTTGCAAATATCTATGATGAAACCGTAGTGGAATCTGGGTCTGAGCCGACAAGCTCAAGGCCTCCGAGACAGACTCCTGTCGTCTGTCAGTTAAACTGTCCCGAGGCAACGACCTCACATATGAAGACATCTGGTAGTAAGAAAACTAATCTCCAGTTTTCCAATGTAAATCCAATTGTAAAGCATTCAATGAATCCAAAGAGCCGGTGGAGGTAACCACCTGAAATACATATTGTGTGTTAGTAGTCTGCCACACCGAATTAGGAAACTGAGAAGTGCCAGGAGGAAAGTCACCATTGTCCAACAAAGGTAAAAAAGGCATGGTAAAAAATGGAATATGCAAAGCCTTACAGATAGTCCGCAAACCTGCCGTAGCGGTTGAAACAATATACCTCCAGCAGGAGGCAGACGCACCGGGAGACATCTAGCATGGAGAAGATAACTAAAATGGTAAGGCGTACACAAGGTAAGTTCAAAAGGTATTGCAGATAAGTGAGAGGTGCTTCTAAACCAGTCATTGAGATGTCTCATTTGACAAGCCTGAGAAAACATCCTCAGGTTTCGCAATCCCAGATCCTTGGGTCTCTGCAATAGAGTGGCAATCTTGCTCTCCTCCCATTCCATAAATAAAGACTCAAACTTCTCCCCAAGTCTTTATCATGTTTTACAGAAAGCAACACAGGCAGCATCTGAAAAACATAGAGCCATTCATCGGAACCAACACCATATTATACAATGCTATCTTACCCATCAAAGAAAGAGGGAAAACCCTCCAAAGTTGCAATTTCTGTTTAGTAGCTAGCAAGAGTGGTCCGACATTCAGTTGGTACAATTGTGTGAGATCAGCTGGAATCTTAATCCCTAAATAAATCAAAAAATCAGACGCCCACCGCAAGAGAAAGGCACCCCTCCACCCATGGGGTATATCCAGAGAAAGGGGCAACACCAAAGATTTCTGAAAATTTAAGACCAGGCCAGAATACATACTAAATTTGTCTAAGAGAGCCAAGGCCCTGGTCAATGATGGTTGTGGATCTGCAAGGGTAAGCAGCATATCGTCAGCATATGCCAAAACACGCAATTGAGAGCTACCCTTTGGCAGCCCCCGCAATACATCATCCCTTTGTAAGGTGCGCAGGAATGGGTCCAAATATAATAAGAACAACAGGAGTGACAAGGGACTACCCTGCCGCTTCCCTCTAGCAATTGCCAGGCGGGATGTCGTAATGCCTTTCACTAAAATACAAGCTGTAGGGTTCAAGTAAAACAAGCGCACTACCTCCTGAAACCAGCCCGTGATGCCCATATAAGGAAGGACGCGAAACAGATATCCCCAATTGACCTGATCAAAGGCCTTAGCGGCATCTAGGCCAACTAGAATTCACGAAGTATGAGTTAATTGGGTTCTATATATAGCAGTTGTTAATCTACGGACATTCCACACAGAATGCCTGTGCTGTACAAAACCCACCTGTTCAGGCACTATAAGCTGTGGTAGTAGGGCTGCTAGTCGATTGGCCAGGATTTTATCAAGAAGTTTGATGTCCACATTTATCAGTGAAATAGGGCGGTACGACTCCATCTCATCCTCAGGCTTACCCGGCTTAGGAATTAAAGTTATGTAAGCCATATTAGCTCCCTCCGGGAATCCCCCTTTTGACAAAGCTGTTGTGTAATAAGCCTCCAATTGACCTCAAATATGGAGAAACAGTAATTTATAAAATTCTGAGGAAAAGCCATCAGGTCCCGGGGCAGAGCGAGTTTTTAATTGTTTGACCGCAACCTGTAACTCCTTCCCCTGAATAGGTCCATTCAGCTGAGTGCGCATTGGGGAAGTCAGTCGAGGAACCCCAGCATCCTCCAAATAGTCCTCTACATCAGGGCCCCCCCCCCCCCCCCCCCCCCCACATCCTCCATGGAAGAATAAAAGGAGGAATAATACTGAAAAAATTTATCAGCTATTTCAGCAGTTTTGTGTACCCACGTTCCATCCAAAAGTTTTAAACGGGAAATAAATTTACGCAACCTGCTAGGTTTGGTCAATGCAGCCAGCAGTCTACCGGGTTTATTTCCAAATTTATAATAGTGAAACCTAGCATAATATAAGGATTTTTTTGTCCGTTCTTGAATTATGGAATTAAGGGCCACCTGGGCTGCCTTAAGAGCCTCCCAAGAGGAATCTGTGGGCCTGGCTATATGTTGTTTTTTAACGCTAAGCATTCCTTTTCCAACCTTATAATGCCCTGTGCAATACGTTTTCTATAAGCCACTACGTAAGAAATTACATCACCACGAAGAACAGTTTTAGCAGCTTCCCAAAACAATAGTGGCGTGTCCCTAAATTGTGCATTAAAGTGTAAGTAATCTTCCCATTTTCCCTTAAGATATTGAACAAAATCAGGATTATCAACCAAATATGAAGGGAAACGCCACCCTCCCTGGGAAGACAAAAGCATCCCCCTGAAGTACATCTATCCATATAGGGCAATGATCAGATATAAATAATGGGCCTCTCTCAGAAGCTTGAATGGAGGAAAAATAAGTTGAAGCAATCAGAATGTAATCTATTCTCGAAAAGGTTTGGTGTGCTCTAGATTGATGAGTAAAGTCCCGCTCAGTAGGATGAAGAAGTCTCCAGGGGCCAACCAGCTCTAATGCCTCACACAAAGAAGTAAGACCCCCGTGAGAACCACCTGACTGTGATGGACCCAGCCCTGTTCTATCCACTGAGCTGTCCATCACCTGATTAAAATCCCCAAGAACTATTAAAGGATGAGACAGGTCTTGAAGACCCAGTTGAGTTAAGGAGGCAAAAAATTTAGGATCATGCTGATTAGGAGCATATATGATCAATAGATAAAACACCTGGCCAGACATAGTCACCCTACAATAAAGATATCGACCAAGCACATCAGCATGTAATTGTTCCACTTTCTCCGGGAATCCCCTCCTCACCAACAGTGCAACTCCTGCCCTCTTATGTGTAGAAGAGGCAAACACCTGACCCACCCATCCCTTCTGTAATTTAGAATGTTCCTCTCTCGTAAGTCTAGTCTCCTGCAAACAAGCCAAATCTGCCCCATGGTATTTCAGCCGGTTTAATATTTTTGTTCTCTTCATAGGGGATGTGATGCCACATACATTCCATGAGAGAATTCTGAATGTCTTACCACTCATAGCTCCATAAGGTATGTGCATCCCAACTATTAAACCAACATATCCCCCAGGCGCCCAGCCCTCGCCCGAGGGAAGAATCTCCACACAGAATATGCACTCAAGGAACCCTAAACCACAGCCTACAAAGTTCCCCATATAAACCCTGAACAAGAAAAACAGCAATCCCCTCCCCCATCCCCACAACACCCCCCCACCCCCCACCCCACACACCCCCCAAAGCTTTTCCATTCCCCCAAGGAACCAAAAGTCGACCAATGGCCCTCGGGAATCTGGAAAGAAGACCACTACCATGGTGCCATCGGAGCCCAGCCCCCCCCACCAATTCACATCACAACATACCACCATACATTAAGAGTGTTAAACATAAAAGTGCAAACATACTATCTGTGCAATACAAAACTGAACAGGAGAAATCCCCCAGGAACCTCAAGTTGGTGCTGCAGTTGAAGGTTCCAGCTTGTTAAGAAAGTCCTCCGCAAGAGCCACGGAATCAAATACTTGCCACTTCCCTTCACATTGGATCTTCAAAATGGCAGGATATAGAAACAAAACACGGCGCTTCTATTCCACCAACTGAGAGCATAACGGGTAAAATACCTTCCTTTTTTCTGTCAAGGCAGCCGAATAATCCTGGCTGATCCGGATGGGAACAGAATCATATTGCAGGGACTCAAACCCAGTCAACATGGGTTCAGGAAAGGGAAATCATGTTTGACGAATTTACTTCAATTTTTTGAGACCGTGAACAAGCAAATTGATAGTGGAATGCCGGTGGACATAATATATTTGGACTTTCAGAAGGCGTTCGACAAAGTTCCACATGAAAGACTTCTCAGGAAACTACAAAGCCATGGAATAGAGGGAGATATACACAGGTGGATAGGCAAATGGCTGGAAAACAGAAAGCAGAGAGGGCATAAATGGGAAGTTCTCAGACTGGGAGAAAGTGACTAGTGGTGTGCCCCAGGGCTCGGTTCTTGGGCCGATCCTATTTAATATTTACATCAATGACCTGGAAGAAGGAGTATCCAGTGAGATCATTAAGTTTGCAGATGACACAAAGCTATGCCGGGCAATCAGATCGCAGGAGGATAGCGAGGAACTCCAGAGCGACTTGTATCAGTTAGAGAAATGGGCAGAGCAATGGCAGATGAAGTTCAACGTGGAGAAATGCAAAGTAATGCATTTAGGTAGTAAGAATAAGGAACACGAGTATAGAATGTCAGGTGCAACTCTGGGTAAGAGCGAACAAGAAAAGGACCTGGGTGTACTGATAGATAGGACCCTGAAGCCGTCGGCACAATGTGCGGCAGCGGTAAAGAAAGCAAACAGAATGTTAGGCATGATAAAGAAGGGAATCACGAGTAGATCGGAGAAAGTCATAATGTCGCTTTATAGAGCAATGGTCAGACCG
This sequence comes from Geotrypetes seraphini, assembly GCF_902459505.1. Taxonomy (NCBI): domain Eukaryota; kingdom Metazoa; phylum Chordata; class Amphibia; order Gymnophiona; family Dermophiidae; genus Geotrypetes; species Geotrypetes seraphini. Next base: position 101,401,626 of record NC_047092.1, on the reverse strand, counting down.
CACTTGGAATACTGTGTCCAACATTGGTCTCCCAACCTAAAGAAGGATATAAAACTGCTGGAGAGGGTGCAGAGACGAGCAATGAAGCTGATAAGAGGTATGGAGAACTTGGAATATGAGGAACGACTCAAGAAACTGGGACTGTTCTCCCTTGAGAAGAGGAGGCTGCGAGGGGACATGATCGAGACTTTCAAAATGCTGAAAGGCATCGATAAAATAGAGCAGGAAAATAAATTATTTACATTGTCCAACGCGACACGGACAAGAGGACATGGTTTGAAGCTAAGGGGGGACAAGTCCTGGACAAATGCCAGGAAGTTCTGCTTTACACAGCGAGTGGTAGATGCCTGGAATGCTCTCCCAAAGGAGGTTATTAAGGAATCCACTGTGCTAGGATTCAAAGGCAAATTAGATGCACATCTCCTTACGAGAGGCATAGAGGGATATGGGTGACTAAAACTACATCAGGTGTATACCTGACTGGGCCTCCGCGTGTGCGGATCGCCGGACTCGATGGACCATGGGTCTGATCCGGAGATGGCAGTTCTTATGTTCTTATGACTCCTTATTCATACGGTAGGCCCGAAGAAGCTCAACCTTATAGCGGTAATTATGCAACTTGCCGATGACCACTCTTGGACGTCGATCTGTACCTGCACGAGGTCCCACTCTGTGCACACGCTCCAATCTAGCTGGGCCCAAGGAAGAAGGCATAGGGAGCACACTAGCCAGCCAGGACTCTACCACTGAAAGGAGGACAGAGTCAGCAATAGTTTCGGGAAAGCCCATAAATCTTAAATTGCCTCTACGAGACCTGTTTTCTAAGTCCTCCAGTTTGTCTTGGTGACTACGCAGCTTTGTTTTAATAATCTTCACCTCAGCTTCCAGAGCTTGTGCACCATCCTCTACCGTGGAGACCCTGGTTTCAAGCTCGGTGACCCTCGTTGAGTTATCCTCCAGAAGGGACTCCAATTTAGTCAATTGGGTCGAAAGTTGCTCCATACTAGGACTTACAGCCTGTAAAATCTATTGCTTTAATTCCGCTAAGGTCTCGGCCGTAAACTGTGTCAGCTCACCACGAGGAGCGTCTGCCATTTTCTCTTCGCTAGCTTTCCTTTTGTCCCGATCTTTTTTTGCCGATTTTGTTGACATCACTGGAAGATTTTTGGCCAAATATCTGTCCATATAGGGTCCCAAAAGTAAGGATTCCCAAAAAGCAAATAGTATATCACAAAGTCCCACTGTTAGAGCAATGTAAAGGGACGAGGCTCCAGAGCTGGCAAAGCTAGGTGTTCACCCGCTCACGGTATCACGTGATCTCCTCTCAGCCAACTTCTTTATGAGCTATTTTAAGCTAAAAAGACATGTAGAAGTTGTAATTGAGAACTCAGTTAACAGACTTCTTGTAAAAACAGCATACAAACTTATCTATAGTATGATCCTCACATCCTGGTGGTGCAGTGGCATAGAGCCTAGAGCTGAAGGATTTTTTTAAGAGTTGACTTAACAAGCAACAATTGATATGATAAATGCAGTTTATCAAATACAGAACAAAATTGTATCCAATAAACAGAGTCAATCTTTTTAGGAGCTATAGTAACAGAGAGAGGGATCTCCCAGTTTTTAAAAAGTGCCTCTTTGAGAAGATTATACAGATGCAACTTAAGCAGCTATTTAGGGGGCTCATCATAATCTAAGGCAGTGCTTTTCAACCTTTTTCCACCTGTGGACCGGCAGAAATAAAAGAATTATTTTGTGGACCGGCAAACTTCTAGGACTAAAATTAAAAAACCCCGTTTCCCGCCCATCTCCGTGAGCTCGGTCCCCACAAATCATCTGAACCCATCCGCACAAGCCTCAGTTATGATTTTATATTGAACTAATCTTATAGCCCGTTACATTAACGGGTGCTAGAATATGTGCATGTGTAAATCAGTAAATATGTGCATGTGTCTATTTCTTTCTCTCTCTCTCCTTAGCCGCTTTCTTTCTTTCTGTCTTTCTTTTTCCTTGGCTGTCCATCACCACCCCTTGCCTGCTCCCCCTGTCCATTGTCCCTTCCTTTTACCTCCCCTGTATCCACCACCACCCCTTCACTGCTTTCCTTATGCAGCAGCAGCCCTTCTCCCTTTGTTTTACCTCCCCCCTGTCCAGTAGCACCTCTTTCCTTCTCCCCCTGTCCAACATTAGGCCTCCGTTCCTTTTTCTTCACCTCCCTGTCCATCAGCACTTCTTTCCTTCTCCCCCTGTCCAGCAGTAGGCGTCCCTTCCTTTTTCTCCCCCCCCTCCTCCTTCTTATCCCATTTACCTTGCTCTGCCCCTGATCAGAGGTTCCCGACAGCCGCCCAGTTGCACCCGTTGGAAAAGTTCCCTCTGCCGCATTCCGCACCCCTTCTGACGCAACTCCCGCTGTCTTTCTTTCTGTCTGTCTCTGTCTCTGGCCCCCTTTGTCTGTCTTTCTGTGTATCTCCCTGCCCCTGTGTCTTTCTTCTTTTCTTTCTGTCTCCCTTCCTCCCTCTGTCTGTCTGTCCAAAGCAGCATTCCCTCCCCCCACACCAGTTCCCTGTGCAGCAGCATTAGCGTTTCCTCTACCCCCCTTTCCCTTCCCGCGGTCCCAACTACAAACGCGGTCCCGAGACCTTTGCCACCCCCCCTTCCCTTCCCGCGGGCCCGACTACACATGGCGATTGAAGCAGCGTGTGCAGCAGTCTTCACACGCTGCTTCAGGCCCTTCTACTGTCCTGATTTACTCAGGCATGTCCCTGATGACATCATCAGAGACGCGGCAGAGCAAATCAGGGCAGTAGAAGGGCCCGAAGCAGCGTGTGAAGACTGCTGCACACGCTGCTTAAATCACCAGTCAGGCCCACGGGAAGGGAATGGGGGGCGGCAAAGGACTCGGGTCCCGGGCAGCGGAAAGTTGCTGGGCTCCTCGGTGGGGGCGCTGAGCGGCTGCGATCCCTCTTCTCCCAGACACACCCCCCACCCCACCCCCTCCCCCGCTGGAGGAACGGAGATCGGCGGCTAGCTGCGGTCCCGGCTTGTGGAGGCATTTGGCGGCTGGTGACGTATAAGCGCACATGCGTACTCCAGAAACCACAGACCTACTGATCATGAAAGCACGCAAATAGGAGTGCACATGCGCGGCTAGCCTTTTATTATATAGGATGTATTTTATTAAAGTATAAAAAGAAACAATATTCTGTACAATTGTCATTTTATAAATACAAATAATACAGAGCAAGGATCAACAAAACCCCTGTCACATATATCCCCTCTACTATCAAGAAAACTGAATAAGCCAAATTATTACAGAATGCTACACAGAAATATCATGCTAACAGAATACCACAGACACACATGACAGGAATAGTGTTAGGGGAGTGCAACAAGGGCTACTGACCCCTGGTCAGAGAGAGCCAGCTCTGGAAGCTAAAGAAGCACTGCCTGGGCTTTGCAGTCCCCACTTATATCTAACACCAGCTCTAGCTGGATATATATTTCAAGTCTGATATATTCTAATCAAAAAATAGAAATAAAATTATTTTTTTCTACCTTTTGTTGTCTCTGGTTTCTGCTTTCATCTTCTTTTCACTCTCTTCCTTCCAGCGTCTGCCCTCTGTCTCTTCAATCCAGCATCTGCCCCTTCCATCCACTGTCTGTCCTCTCCCCCTTCCATATGGTATCTGTCTTCTTTCTATGCCCCTTTCCCCTTTCCATGCAGCCTGCGCCCTCTCTTTCCTTTTTACATGATTCATTCCAGCTTCACTGCTCTCTTCATTTCAGCTTCACTGCTCTCTTCATTTTTATCTCTCCTACACCAGATCTAGCATCGTTGTCCCTCTCTGCTTATTTTTCTGCTGACCCCTTCCCATCATCAATCTCTCTACTTTCTCATGCCTGTCTCTCCCCTTCCCCTCCTCTAATCTCCCTGCCAGCTGTTTCCTTCCTTTTTTATTTCTCCCTTCCCTCCTCCTCCTGTCCAGCAGTAACTCTCGTCCCTTCCTCCCCTCCCAGCAGCATCTCTCCTTCTCCTTCTCTCCAGGTCCAGTAGCAGCTGTCCCTTTTTTTCCCTTGTCCAGAAGCTTCCCAGACTCCTTTCCCTCCTCCCCTCCCAGCAGCATCTCTCCTTCTCCCTCTCCAGGCCCAGTAGCAGCTGTCCCTTTATTTTCCCTTGCCCAGCAGCTTCCCAGCCTCCAACAGTGGCTTTCTCACCTTCCAGTAGCTCTCCTTACTTGCCAGCGCAGCAATTCAGGAAGGCAGCCTTGGGTCCTTTGTTGGGTCACGCCACCTCTGAGGAAAGAGGAAGTTGCATCATCAGAGACAGCCGCGACTCAGCAAAGGTCCCAAGGCTGCCTTCATGAATCGCTGTGCTGGTAAGTAAGGAGAGCTGCAGAGAAGGGAGAAAGCCACTGTCGGAGGCTCCCCATGATCTCTCCGGCCCAACTGAAAATATCTCGTCGATCTTGATGGCCCTGCGCGGACCGGCAGGAAATTGAAGTTAATTAATTTCGCCAGCCCTGCGCAGACCGGCAGAAATTTCCTGCGGACTGGCACCGGTCCATGGACCGGCGGTTGAAGAACAGTGATCTAAGGAATCAAGGAGCTCTGCTCTGGACTCAGTATCTGCCTCCAACTTGCCAAGCAGAGCTTTCCCCATCTGATTGATATACTTGGTAAATCGAAGTCCCTCTGTAGGAGATGATTTTGGAGGGATGCCATAGGACTCTGGAGCAGATAATGTAGTATCAATATTGTGCTGAGACAGGTCAAAATCGACATCTTGTACCTCAGGAGATTTTCTGTAGGACAAAGATTTTCTAGACTGAGGAGTCTAATGAGTGTGAAAGAATTGAGAAGAGCTTCTTCAACGAAGTTGGTACCTATCCAATGACAACAAGCGATGCAATGATCTTTTGGATTTAGAAGCATGCGATGTCGATGATCGGCTGCATAGAAACGCTCTCTGGTTGCAGGTCTCGTACAAGTATCATGTGGCCTCAATGTGCTAAGTTTAAGCTGGGCCAGTATCGAGGGAGTCAATGTAAGCAGCCATGACGAATTCAACTTAAATAGGTCACCAAGCTCCTTCAGTTGTTCTCTGAAGAGTTGCACCGGTACTCTTGATTCAACAGACAGTACCATCGGTGCTGCAGGTTGTTGAAGGGTGGGAGACCTCGATGAGGAAGACTGCCCCCTTAGGAGACACTGCCTTCACTGAAGGTGATCAATGGTGTCAACACTTGGCCTGCATCAAGGGACTTGATGCTGTAGAAGCCTGTATACGCTTGTTGAAAAGATGGCATCTTAGCGGGCTTGCCCGAAGGAGGAACGGCATCCGATGCTAATGCTGATGGCTCAGATTTATCAGTGGAGTCCATGGCTGAACCAAACAGCTTTTCCTGCAGTATATGTCAAGCATGTATCAAGTGTCTAATAAATAAACTGAGTGCCTTCTGGATGGGTCCCAGAGTGACAGGCCCGGTCAGCAATTGATTGAGTGGAAGGCGACAGAAGGTAGTGGTCAATGGAGATCACTGAGGAAAGAACATAAGAACATAAGCAGTGCCTCTGCTGGGTCAGACCAGAGGTCCATCGTGCCCAGCAGTCCGCTCTCGCGGCGGCCCAACAGGTCCAGTACCTGTGCATGTTATCAGTGGTGTGCCTCAAGGTTCTGATTTTGGGACTGTTCTTTTTAACATTTTTAGAAACGATATTACTAAAGGGCTGTCAGGTAAGATTTGCCTCTTTATGGACGATACCAAAATCTGCAATAGAGCAATAGTGTGAATAACATGAAGAAAGACATAGCAAAGCTTGAAGAATGGTCTGAAATTTGGCAGCTAAAATTTAATGCTAAGAAATGCAAGGTCATGCATTTGGGCTGCCCAATGAAATGGTACAATTTAAGGGATGAAGAACTTATGTGCACAACAAAAGAGCGGGACTTGGGTGTGATTTTTATGTGATGATCTTAAGGTGGCCAAACAGGTTGAAAAGTTGACAGCAAAAGCTACAAGGATGCTAGGGTGCATAGGGAGAGAGGTATGGCCAGCAGGAAAAGCACAGTTATTTACCTTAACAGGTGTTATCCTGGGACAGCAAGCAGATATGCTCACATATGATTGACGTCATCCTCGGAGCCCCAGTACAGAAAATGGAAAGTGTAGTATCACTAAGCTTTAAGACTGCCTGCACCATGCATGCACGAGTGCCTTCCCTCCCGACACCAGCTCATGAGGTCATCAGTTCTATACCCAAGCGCAGAAGCCAACTAGGGAAGGTAGGCGCATTATGAGCAACTGCCTGTTGTCCTAGGATAACACCTGTTATGGTAAGTAACTGTGCTGTATCCTTAGACAAGAAGGAAGCATGTGGAACTCCCTAGCTTTAATAAGGGGATGGAGGGAGAGTTGGGTTCCAAGAACTCAGAAAAATTTGAGTTGCCTTCCAAAAACCATGACCTAATGTCTGATCCGAGAATGTGGAGGCAAGGTAAGGAACCTAACAGAAAAAATGAATAGAGGAACTCCATGCTCTAGTAGAGGTAAAAGGAGAATTATGAGAAAATTCATATGTATGGAGGTTGAGAAAATATTAAACGACCTCCTAGAGGCAGGTAAATCTAAAATATAGGCGATGGAGATGCCAAAACTATTCAAGAATCAAATAAGAAAGGACTACTGGCAAATGCACCCATATGGAGTAGCAGACTAAATGAGCAGGTGATACCAGCAAGGTCTCAGAGTAAATACGAATGAGAAGTGAAAGAAATTTCATAAGCAACGAAAGCATGGTCCTCATGAAAAGAATACACTTCTCCCTCCGTATTCGCAGTTTCTGCACTCGCAATTTCGATTATTTGCTGTTTTTCCATGAGTGCAGAAACAGGAACTAAACTGAAAAACCAGGAAGCAAAGTCCTCGCTCCCGTTCCCACGAACTACAACTCCCAGGGCTGCCCTGTATATATATATATATATAAACATACAATATTTTTTATATAGATACACATATACATACATATACACAGTGGAACCTTGGTTTACGAGCATAATTCGTTCCAGAAGCATGCTCGTAAACCAAAATACTCATATATCAAAGCGAGTTTCCCCATAGGAAATAACAGAAACTCGCTTGATACGTTCCCACCCCCCAACTCGCAAAGGCCCCCACACACACACACAACCCCCCCCCCTGCGCACGAACCGGCACCCCCAGCCCGAACAACTTGAAAAACTTACCCCCACCCCCCCCCCCACCCATCTGGCACCAGCACGCAGCCCACAGGAAGTGCCAGTGCCGCTTGAAGAGCTTCTGGAAATGTCCAGATGTCTCTTTTGTAATCCGCCCAGAACTACAAGGTAGGAGCGGAATAGAAGTTAATAATGTAATGTAATGTAATGTAATGTAATGTAATGTAACTTCCTGCCTCTGCCGGGCCTTGAGCATGCATCTGCGACATTGTATATCTGGATTTTCAGATGGCGTTCGACAAGGTTGATTACTTCGAAAAATTGCGAGCCAGGGAATCGAGGGTGAAACCCTCACACGGATTAAAAACTGGTTGGCGGACAGGAAACAGAGAGTGGGGGTAAATGGACAATACGAGTGGAGTGCCGCAGGGTTCGGTGCTTGGACCCGTGCTCAACATATTTATAAACGACCTGGAAATTGGTATGACGAGCAAGGTGTTTAGATTTGCAGACGATATGAAGTTATTCAGAGTAGTGAAGACACAGAAGGATTGCGAAGACCTGCAACGTGACAAACACGATCGAGAAATGGGCAGTGAAATAGCAAATGACGTTTAACGTGGATAACTGTAAGGTGATGCATGTCGGTAACAAAAAACTTATACACGAATGCAGGATGTCCGATGCAGTACTCAGAGACCCCCCCTCCCAGAAAAGAGACTTGGGAGTACTGGTCGACAAGTTAATGAAGCCGACCGCACAATATGCGGCAGTGGAGAAAAGGGCGAACAAAATGCTAGGAATTATTAAGAAGGGGATCAGATCATAGAAGGTTATAATGCCACTGTACCGGGCCATGGTACGCCTCCACCTGGAATACTGCATCCAGCACTGGTCGCCGTACATGAAGAAAGACACAGTACTACTCGAAACAGTTGCCCAATTCAGAAAAAAAATTTCGATTCGATTCAGCCTATTGAATCGATTTTGCGATTCGATTTTCCTGCCCAATTGGGTGTTTTTTCAAACATCCTGGTGGGTTTATTTTATAGCCTCTTCACCCTTTTTATACCCTCTTCATACCTTTTGCCTTCTCCTAACCACACTGGCGCTGTGGTATACACAAAATAAACAAACAAAAAAGATTTTTCCTCTCTCTGTTAAATCCTAGCTCACGTTTGCGATCTGACACCAGCTCTGGCAGGATACACGTTTCAAATCTGACATATTGTAATCACAAAAGGGAAAATATAATTAGTTTTCTACCTTTTGTTGTCTGGTCATTATTCAAATCTTGTTGATCCCAGGCTCTTGTTGTCTTCTAATAACTTGCTAACCATCAATCTTCTATCTCTGTCCTCCCCTTCTGTTTCCGTTCCTCCACCGGAGGTCTAGCATCTTTCCTTTTTTTCGTCTCCATCCACAGATCCACCTTTTCTCAACAACCCTTTCATCCAGCATTTCTCCCTCCTTCCCCGCCACCCCAGCATTTCTCCCTTTCTTTTCCCAACTACTCTCCTATCCAGTATCTCTATCCCCCCACACCATCCCATGTATCCAACTTCTCTCCCTTTCTATTCCTTCCCTCCCTAAATTCCATTGTCCATCATCTCTGTCCCTCGCCTCTGTTTTTAAACCCATTATTTCTTCCCCCTTCCCCAAGTCCGGCATATGCACGTCTCTTTGAACCCCCCTTCCCTCCCTCCATGTACTTCTACACCAGGGCCCCCCCCCCCCCTGAAGGTCTGTCCCACCTGAAGGCCTGTACCACCATCTCTGAAAGCCTGTACCACTACCTCTAAAGGCCTGTACCCCTGAAGGACTGCACTCCCCCCCCCCCGGAGGGTCTGCGTGTTCCCCCTGACCACCCACGCATCCATCTACCTAATTTCAGCAGCCTGCAGAGAGGATCGCCAGTGCTAGTGATCTTTGCAAGCTGTCTTCGGAGCTATCTTCCCTCTGACATGGTCCTGCCCCTCCTCTGACGTCAGAGGCAGGATCACGACAGAGGAAACAGCTCTGAAGGCCTATGGCACCTGGGTCATTCCATGTCAAGTGATCAGATTCTTAGAAAGTGCCCTGCATGACCATCACAGATTTTGATGAAACTTCATATGCAGAGTCCACCATGTCTCAAACGAACTTTGGTAAAGTTTTAGTTTCGCCTGTGGAATATTTGGAGATATAGCCATTTGTTTGACCCCATACCACAATGAAATACAGTACGACAATGACATTCTGACAACTTTGAGACACAATATCTCCCAAGCTGTGTTTCTAAAAAAACTGAAACTTAGCTACCCTGCACAACTTTTTGAGCTCTGTTCATTGCTACCAATAACAATTTTTGCTGAGCACTGATTGAATGCCTGAATTACAGTAAACTTGGCCGAAAAAATTAGTGCTCCAAAAAAAGTCAAAGTTTGACATTACTTAGCTCCCACAATAATTGAGTAATAAATGCGAAATTTGGCGCATGTCTCAGTACAACGTTGTTTTCAAAAGTACAATTTCAACCTCCAAGCTCTTTCCATTAGTTTACAAATTAAGTGTAAAGTTGCTAATTTGTGTAAAAAGGCCAAAAATAGGGTATTTTCAGCCTGCTTTTACAGAAAAATACCTTTTAGAAACTCTTTCAAATCAGTCTCATTAGAAAGAGCATATTTCAAACCCCCTAGAAAAGTGGACTTCATTTTTCAACGCAGGTTAACAATGGCTGAAAAAGGGGGACAAAGTTGGGAGACGTTGCCACGGCAACAACCTCTATTTCAACATAGTTCTGTCATTTTTAATGTTACAGTTTTGTATTGACGTAGTATTACTACTACTCTATTGCGTTGGTCCATGGTGACATTGTCACTACCAGTTCAAGAGTTTGAACTGGCAACCCCATCGCCATAGGGGTCACGCCCGATAGCTGTGCAATACCAGCCACGGGTGGGCCACTTCGTCCAGGTTCCCAAGCCTCGCATTTGGTTTCTTTGTCAAGGTTCCAAAGCCTTTTGTTGGTATCTTTCTGGTTCCAAAGCCAATGATTAGGGTGTCTTATCCTAGGTTCCCAAGCCTAAATTGGGTATCTTATATGGTTCCCAAGCCGAAGTGAAGTCCACTTTGATTTTAACTGCCAGCAATCTTTATAACATTCTGTTAAATTTTTGAGCCACTTTCTTCAATGCAGTTTCTGGAAGTTGATATTGGCGGCCGGATGATGTAACTGAAGGGGCACAAAGCATGCAGATGAGGTGTTGCTCTGGAACCCAACAAACGTCTTGCCTTTCTGGCCAATAAAACGAATGAGCTGGACCGTGAGGATGCATAAATTTATCAATGCATCATTTTGTTCAATTGAGACTTCAACAACGTTGCCTATCCACCATTGATTATCGTAAGTACAGGCAACGTAGCAACCAGGAAAGATTTCGGACACTTTCAAATTTGGAATGGCAGTATCAGAAATTTTGGCAACAAAATTTATTGTGTCATTTGAAGCTTTGCTGACACGAACCGAGTTTGAGTCGACTGGTACAAATTGGTGGTGCTCTCTGGTACCGGCTACTGTGCTGCTTTCATGCCATCTTTCTTCTTGAAACTTTTTGCTTTCTTCAATTTCTTCTTTTGGAACATAAATGTATTTAACTCCGTGTATATTTTGGTCACAAAAGTTAAATAGATCCTTTGGCGTCAATATTTGATCCGTTGATGGTCTTTGGAGGCTAGCCCGGGCAGCCAGTCGTTTAGTTGTTCCACCAACTCCATCGCAGGGTGATTTTCCGTGGCTAGTTCCAAAAAAATTCCATTCAGCCTTAATGTTGAAATCATTTCTGTGATTGCACAAATTCACAAAGTTCTTGTAGTTTTTATATTGTGCAGCTGAGCCGTCACTGAAGTAGTATATTTTGGTAATGTTTGTTTGAGTTACCAAAAATTCGATCAACTTTTGAATAAACACGTGTACAGATATCATATCATGTTGCATATGATCAGAAATAATGCAACAGTTTACAACTTGCAATGTGCCCACTTCATTGAGGTAATATGCAACAAAAGGATGTACCATAGCTTGTGAATTTTCCCAGTGAAAGCCTTGGGCGGCATCCTGTACAACAAATGAGTAATTTTCAGCGAAATCCATCAAAACGATCATTTCCGTTTCTTTTAAGCCTGTCTTCAACATCTTCAAATATTCACTTTGATGTTTTGAAATGAAATGGTGGCTTGTCAACTTTCAAATCTTCCTTGCAAGTCTTTCAATAAAGTTGTCCATGGTTAGTACGCTTGTTTCTAATGTTTCACGGTCAGCGTGAACCCATTGCTTAAATTTGATTGATTCTTCTGGATCTAAATCCTTGAATATTTCTTCCAGGTATGCTGTTAGTGCTTCTTCACCAGGGCAGTTTTGACATCGTTGTAGCATACAGTCCTTGACATTTAGGTCGCACACAGTTTTTTCCATAAGAACTTTGTAGTTCTCTTTGACATTGGCGCCTTGTAGCATGAGCTTTACATTTTGATGTATCGTGCAGACACACACGGAGTGTGCACCTGATGCACCAACGGTTACACACCACTTTGGCCTGAGCTCACATAATTTGGAAAAACCAATTTCAGTTCCTTATTTGTTACAGTACGCCACGTACAGCTCTTTTAAATTACACAACAGCAGCCGCTTTTGCTTTTGTACTTTTAAACCATTGAGGTGGACTGAAATGCAATCTTTCTTGCCAGGACATATTCTGCTGAATTCATCGTCTTCGTAAAAATCTTGAACTCTATTTGCAATTTCTTTTGGAAGGGACTTGCCAATTTTTGCATCAGATACAGAACAAATGCCTTTCTCTTTCTTTACTTTTTGGGCTGTTCTAACCATGCGCTCTGAAACGCCAAACTTCATTACTGTTTCCTTTATTGACCAACTTTTTGGGGCCATCGTCAATAATTGAACTTTCATTGACCTGTTGGATATTGCAATTTTCATTTTATTTCTTCAATGAGGTCAGTGTAATCTTCACATAACTTGCATGCTACAGACTGACGAGACGGCCCAACTTCTTCAGCTGAAACTCCAGCAGCAGATGTAATCTTCTTGGCTATCACATTCTGCACACGTTCAATTTTTCGTATCACATAGCCAGCTTTATCTCTACTAGCTAACCTTCGAATTTTCAATGGAGAGGTTCCTAAAGCAGTCAAGCTTTGATCAACTGCATCGGATATGCTGATATCAAAATCATCTGAAGATAAAGATGCTGCAGTAGCTTCACTCATTGAAACGTACTGGGCTTTGCACCTACTTCAAAGTTTCTGAACTGGCTTGATATTTATTTTTGCCACTTTTCTAAAATCATTAGACATGGCAAGATCGACTTTTAACAATCCACTTTGAACAATGTGATTTTTCTTTTCAAATGGATTACAACACGATGTTTGATTTAATTCGTATTTGTCGAGATACTTTGCTTTGTGGTGGAGGCAGATTTGGTCTTTATCCATCAGTTCAACTTCAGAGCGCCGAGTGATAAGCAATTTTTCATCGGTTGACAAATTATGTAAAAAAAATGAGCCCACATTTTTTAGAATAAAATGTGCCGTCATGACACTTTGACAACAATTTTTGCCCAATGGCACAGTCTGGCAGAAAAGGATTATTATTAGTCGATTCGTTGGCATCCATTTTAAACTGAATTAATAATAATGTGGATCTGAAAAAGAAAACAAGTTGTAATTTGTGATCTGTATGCAACAAAATTATCACCTCAATTTCTAGTTAGGAATAATCATTAATTAAAAACACTATAATTGTACCCAAAGCTTGAGTAAAAATGAACAGGGAAAAACATTGTGAAAAGTGAAGTAATTGTAAGTTGAAATGTAGGCCGTTGCCATGGTGACATCTCCCAACTTTGTCCCCCTTTTTCGGGCATTGTTAACCTGCGTTGAAAAATGAAGCCCACTTTTCTAGGGGGTTTGAAATATGCTCTTTCTAATGAGACTGATTTGAAAGAGTTTCTGAAAGGTATTTTTCTGTAAAAGCAGGCTGAAAATACCCTATTTTTGGCCTTTTTACACAAATTAGCAACTTTACACTTAATTTGTAAACTAATGGAAAGAGCTTGGAGGTTGAAATTGTACTTTTGAAAACAACGTTGTACTGAGGCATTATGCGCCAAATTTCGCATTTATTACTCAATTATTGTGGGAGCTAAGTAATGTCAAACTTTGACTTTTTTGGAGCACTAATTTTTTCAGCCAAGTTTACTGTAATTCAGTGCTCGACAAAAATTATTATTGGTAGCACTGAACAGAGCTCCAAAAGTTGTGCAGGGTAGCTAAGTTTCAGTTTTTTTGGAAACATAGCTCGTGAGATATTGTTTTCTCAAAGTTGTCAGAATGTCACTGTCGTACTGTATGTCATTGCAGTATGGGGTCAAACAAATGGCTATATCTCCACGAATATTCCACAGGCGAAACTAAAACTTTACCAAAGTTCGTTTGATACATGTGGGACTTTGTGCATAAAGTTTTATCAAAATCCGTGATGGTCATGCAGGGAGCCCTTGATCACTTGACATGGAATAACCCACCTTGCAAAGATTGCTAGCACCGGCAATCTTCTCTGCAGGTTGCTGGTATTAGGTAAATGGATGCACGGGAGGCCAAGGTGGTAGCCGGACACTAGCGGGAGGCCAGGGGGGAAGCTGGACACCAGCATTTCCCAACTGACCTTCTAAAGCAGGAGCGGCGAGCAAGAGGCAGCACTGCCGCTCCTGCTTTGGGAGGCAATGGAGGAGAGTCAGTCACCGAATTGGGAGGCCGTTTTTTTTTGTTTTTAAATCGATTTGAATCGATTCACCCAAAGTGAATCGGTGAATCGATTCGAATCGTGAATTGAGCAGCACTAGTCCAGAGAAGAGTGACTAAAATGGTTAAGGGGCTGGAGGAGTTGCCTTACAGTGAGAGATTAGAGAAACTGGACCTCTTCTCCCTTGAAAAGAGGAGAGTGAGAGGGGACATGATCAAAACATTCAAGCTAATGAAGGGAATAGACTTAGTAGATAAAGACAGGTTGTTCACCCTCTCCAAGGTAGAGAGAACGAGAGGGCACTCTCTAAAGTTAAAAGGAGATAGATTCCGTACAAACATAAGGAAGTTCTTCTTCACCCAGAGTCGTAGAAACCTGGAACCCTCTTCCGAAGGCTGTTATAGGGGAAAACACCATCCAGGGATTCAAGACAAAGTTAGACAAGTTCCTGCTGAACCAGAACATACGCAGGTAAGGCTAATCTCATTAGAGCACTGGTCTTTGACTTAAGGGCTGCCATGGGAGCGGACTGCTGGGCACAATGGACCACTGGTCTGACCCAGCAGCAGCAATTCCACTAGTCTTTGTAATTTTTGGCAGAGTAAAAAAATCAATCCACTTGTACTCATTTTACTCCACTCAGGATTTTGTAGACTTCAATCATATCTCCCCACAGCCATCTCTTTTCCAAGCTGAAGAGCCCTAACCATTTTAGTCTTTCCTCATACGAGAGGAGTTCCATCGCCTTTACCATCTTGGTTGCTCTTCCTTGAATCTTTTCTTGCGCCACTCTTTCTTTCTTGAGATAATGAGACCAGAACTGAATGCAATACTCCAGATGAGGTCGCACCATGGAGCAATACATGGGCATTAAAACATTCTTAGTGTTGTTAACCATCGCTTTTTTTAATAATTCCTAGCATCCAATCTTTCTTTCTAGTGCAACGTATCTAGTGGTCCTGAACTGTAGGAATGTACCAAAGCAGTCCCTAGAGTCTAGAAAGGGACCACTAAGCCTGCCTTCAGCACGAAAAAGCTGCATCTTTCCTGGCTGATACGTCCACCCTATAGAACCTGATAAAGGTATAGAGCAGGGGTGCCCACGCTTTTTGGGTTTGCAAGCAACTTTTAAAATGACCAAGTCAAAATGATCTACCAACAATAAAATTTAAAAAAACACAAAGCACACTGTACGCAGAGAAAATGTTAATTATCATTTATATTCCGCGGGTTTTCAAAGAGGTCAAGGCAGATGACTTTATGCAATGTCACCTCAGGAACAAATAAACAAAAACAGACAAATATACCCCCCTCCCTTTTTACTAAACTGTGATAGCAGTTTTTAGCGCAGGGAGCTGCGCTGAATGCCCTGCGCTGCTATCGACGCTCATAGGCTCCCTGTGCTAAAAACCACTATTGCGGTTTAGTAAAAAGGGGCCACAGTGCAAAATATAGACAGCAGATATAAATTCTTAAAACGGACACATTTTGATCACTAAATTGAAAATAAAATCATTTTTCCTACCTTTGTTGTCTGGTGATTTCATGAGTCTCTGGTTGCACTTTATTCTTCTGACTGTGCATCCAATATTTCTTCCAGACCTCACTCCCTCCACCAACTTTTTCTTCCTCTCTCCCTACCCCCTCTCCTTTCTTTCTTTCTTTGTCTCCCTGCCCCCTTTTTTTGTCTCTCTCCATGCCCCCTTTCTTTCTGTCTTCCTGTCCCCCCTTTTCTTTCTTTTTCCCTTCTTCGTTTCTTTCTCCCTGCTCCCCCCTTCTGTTTCCCTGCCTGCTCCAAAGCCACTGCCGCCGCCATCGGGGAACAGGCCTCCAAACCACCACCGCCCCAAGCTCTCTCTGCTTCCCCACACAGAAGCATCGGGCTGACCAGATTTCCTCTCTCCGACATCATTTCTGAAGTTGGAGAGGAAGTTCCGGGCCAGCCAGGCAGCAATTGGCTGGCCCAAACTTCCTCTCTGATGTCAGAATTGACATCGGGTGGGGGAAGTTGGTTGGCTCGGCGCTTCTGAATCGGGAAGCAAGTAAAACGCGAAGGCAACGCAAATGACTCGTGCTGCCTTCACGATCGACCTTTTTGGCACCCCTGGTATAGAGGGTATAGAGGGTAGACCATATAGTGCTCTACAGATCTCCTCAGGCGAGACAGCCCTAGTCTCCACTTATGAAGTAGCAACTCCTCTGGTTGAGTAAGCTTTTAATGCAATCGGCAGCTGCTTACCATAGCCCAAATACACGGAGGAAAAAGCCATCTTAATCCATCTGGAAATCAAGGCTTTAGACGCTGGCCTCCCTTTCTTGGCATGACTGGTCAGAACAAAAAAGGTGATCCAATACACAAATTGGTAACTCTGAAGTACAGGAGAAGCAATTGCTTGACAAATGCAATGCTTTATCCTTTTTCTTAGACTCCATAGGGTAAAAAGCGAGCAAATGGACTTCCTGATTAATGTGGAAAGCCGAGACAACATTTGCTAAGAAAGACAGAACTGTGCATAGGGAGAGCCCTGCTTTCATAATTTTGAGGAACAGCTCCCTGCAGAAAGAGCTTGCAACTCGGAGAGTCGTCTGGCCAAGGTAATCACCACCAAGAATACTGTCTTAAACCTAAGATCCAGAAGGAATGCCTTCTGCAAGGGCTCATACGTACTTCAATTTTTGTGATCCCTGCGTCCGTGATCCATGCTTCATGCCACACATGCGCAGTAGAAGGAGCCAGCAGTGGTCTCCCCATCGCCCTCCCTCAGTGACACTGGCTCCTTATACCAAGCATGTGGGGCACCTTAAGCATGGACGCATGGAGGCAGCGACCACGGTGGCACCTCCCCCCTCCCACCCTCACTCCGTCTAACACAGCGGTCTCAAACTCTCAGCCCATGGGCTGCATGCAGCACCCCAGGTACTATTCTATGTCCCGTGGTCTGGCCGACTCCCTTACTGAAGTTATTCTTCAGTCCCTTGCCAAAGTTATTTTTGAGTTCAAAGCCGCCATCGCCGCGGCCAATATTCAGAATGGCAATGGGTCACGAGCGGAGTCCCACAGGGGTCGGTGTTGGGACCACTCCTGTTTAATATATTTATAAATGATCTGGAGACGGGGACGAAATGTGAGGTTATCAAATTTGCAGATGACACCAAACTCTGCAGTAGGATTAGAACCATGGAAGACTGTGAAGACCTACAAAGAGACCTAACAAAACTGGAAGAGTGGGCAAAAAAGTGGCAGATGCATTTTAATATAGAGAAATGCAAGGTCATGCATGTTGGGAAAAAGAACCCGATATTCAGCTACACAATGGGGGGATCATTACTGGGGGTAACCTTGAAAGAGACCTGGGTGTGCTGGTGGATACAACAATGAAAGCATCTGCTCAATGTGCGACAGCCTCAAAGAAAGCAAACAGAATGCTGGGTATCATCAAGAAGGGTATCACGACCAGGACGAAGGAAGTCATCATGCCACTGTATCGTGCAATGGTACGCCTGCATCTGGAGTACTGTGTCCAGTATTGATCGCCGTACCTCAAGAAGGACATGGCAATACTTGAAGGGGTCCAGAGAAGAGTGACAAAAATGATAAGAGGTATGGAAAACTTCTCATACGCTGACAGGTTGGAAAAGCTGGGGCTGTTCTCCCTGGAAAAGCGGAGACTTAGAGGAGACATGATAGAAACCTTCAAAATCCTGAAAGGCATAGATAAGGTAGACAGGGACAGATTCTTCAGACTGTGGGGAACCACAAGTACAAGGGGGCACTCGGAGAAAGGGAACAGGTTTAGAACCAATGCCAGTAAGTTCTTCTTCACCCAGAGAGTGGTGGACACATGGAACGCACTCCCGGAGGTTGTGATAGGGCAGAACACGCTACAGGGATTCAAAGAAAGTTTGGATAAATTCCTGAAGGATAAGAGGATTGAGGGGTATGGATAGAAGTAGAGATAGGTTATAGGTAGAGTCAGGGACCACTTGACAGGTCATGGACCTAATGGGCAGGTGTGGGCTGCTGGGCGCGATGGACCTCTGGTCTGACCCAATGGAAGCAACTTCTTATGTTCTTATGAGCCACACCTGCATCAGAAACCAGATCGTGCGAGGAGCCACTGCCGTGGCTTTGAGCTAAAAAATAACTTCGGCAAGGGAGCCGGCCAGAAACGATGCCCTGCTGCACAGGGAAGTGGAGGGGGTGGGAAATGCTGTTGCTGCATCACAGGGAAGTGGAGATATAGAGAGGGAGGGAATGCTGCTGTTGCTGCACAGGGAAGGGTAGGAGGCAAATACTGCTGCTGCACAGGGAAGTGGGGATGAGAGGGAAAGGGGGCCAGGAAGCAAACTTGCTTTGCTTTGGGGGAAGGGGTGTACTGGGGGGCAGGCAGCAATCTTGGTTTGCTTTGGGGGGGAGGAGAGAGAAGGGAGCCACGGAGAGGGACAGAAAGGCAGGCAGGCAGGCAGGGGGCCACGGAGAGAGACAGAAAGACAGGCAGGCAGAGCACCAGAAAGACATTGGGCAGAGAGAGAGACAGAAAGACAGACAGACAGACAATGGGAGGGAGAGAGACAGAAAGAAAGACAGACATATATTTTAGCACCCATTAATGTAACGAGCTTAAACACTAGTATGGAGATAACATAATAAACATCATAATAAATGACAGCAGATAAAGACCAGTAATCTGGAATTTGCACGCCTTGTCCGGGCACCTAGACAGAGAATCCACAAACCAATCTGACAGAGGTTGGGCAAATTCCAGCTTGTAGCCTGACCAAATAATTTCTAAGATCCACTGGTCTGCTGTAATGCGCACCTTTGCCAAGGTGATCTTCAGGCTGCCGGTCAGACTCTACTGTCTGACAATGCCTCAACCCATGCAGACCACCAGATGTGCACCAGGATGGGCAGAGGCGCGAAAACACAGCTGGTACGCTACAGTACACCGCTGAGCCCCCTAAGCGTGCCTTACAGTCTGTGCTCGACCCACGCTTAGCAGATGGTGACACAACTTCAGGGACATCCCTGAGCTCCAAGGATTACTATGCAGACTGGCCAACAGGTACCCAAAAGGGATCGGCCTGTCAGCTACAGACTGAAGTCTGTGAATTCACAAGCAGGCAGAGCATCCAAATTGTCATAGATACGAAAATACCTGCAAAGGGGACGAAACTATGTCTAAGTAAAATAATAAAAATGAGGAGAGCAGAACACACACAGATGCAGCCATACATGCAGAAGGAAAGACTGCTAGACGGCACTAAGCTAATCTGTGAAGTACACTGGAGGCAGAGTGAAAAATCTGGAGTGGATTCCTTCTGCAGTCCATGTGAGTATGGGGAAATAACCCTGTTGTCTAGATTGTCTCACCTATTGCACTGGAAATATATATAAAGTCATGCCTAGCCCTTTTTTTTTTTTTTGCTATCATATGCAATTCTATCATGTACCGTAATAAAAATCGGATATAAGGACTAGAGTGGATTGCTGACCTATACTTCCCAAAATGTGAAGCAGAAGCTTCTAAAAGTAAAAACATGTTATACAAAAGAACTGCTCAGAGCTGTCTGCATACTCCGAGTATAAGATAGCCATAAAGAATAGAGAATGATGCGGGGGAAAAATTTGTCCTCATATCCACCCCATCAGCTCGTCCCCACAAGCTCGGTTCCCGTCCCATTCCCATCAAAAAGAAAATAGCCAAAACAATAAGAAATACTCAACCACTGTCGCTCACGCCCAGTGAAACAGACAGAAACCAAAGCATCTAGTATCAACTACACCAGATCTGAAGTAAACACAGACTTACCAACCTCACAAACAACAAAACAATTACAAATCAACATTCAAATTCTCAAAAGCCAACTTGCTTAGATGTGTAACCATGGAAACCTGACAGCCTAAATACAATATTTCACAATGTCTTTATTTATGTTGTAAACTCCCAAAGTCAGTTTATGACAAACTTTCCTGCAAAACAATCTATATAAATAAAATCGGAGGTATGTATGTGTGTGTGTGTGTATGTGCCGCGATCACGCAAAAATGGCTTGACCGATTTGAACGAAACTTGGTATGCAGATCCCTCACTACCTGGGATGATATGTTCTGGGGGTCTCGCGGCCCACCTGCACACGTGGGCGGAGCTACAAACAGAAAATCAGATTTCACACATTCATGTCAATGGAAAAAATGTAAAAAGCTGCCATTCTCACAGTAATTCAAAAACGGCTTGACCGATTTGAACGAAACTTGGTATGCAGACCCCTCACTACCTGGGGTGATATGTTCTGGGGGTCTCGCGGCCCACCTGCACATGTGGGCGGAGCTACAAACAGAAAATCACATTTCACCCATTCATGTCAATGGAAAAAATGTAAAAAGCTGCCATTCTCACAGTAATTCAAAAACGGCTTGACCGATTTGAACGAAACTTGGTATGCAGATTCCTCACTACCTGGGGTGATATGTTCTGGGGGTCTCGCGGCCCACCTGCACATGTGGGCGGAGCTACAAACAGAAATTCGGATTTCACCCATTCATGTCAATGGAAAAAATGTAAAAACCTGCCATTCTCACAGTAATTCAAAAACAGCTTGACCGATTTGAACGAAACTTGGAATGCAGATCCCTCACTACCTGGGGTGATATGTTCTGGGGGTCTCGCGGCACACCTGCACACGTTGGCGGAGCTACAAACAGAAAATCAGATTTCACCCATTCATGTCAATGGAAAAAATGTAACAAGCTGCCATTCTCACAGTAATTCCAACTATAAAACACTTTCTATGACACTATAACCACTAGGGACATCGTTTCTATTCTACCACGGACACCATACATATAGAGTTTGTATGTTCTAACTGTGTTTGTAACTGTTTCCTTCATGCACCCCAGTTCATAATGTTATTACATTACATGAGTACTCACATATGCTGAACTAGGAACACAGGTTCCATTCTGAACCGTGAAAAAACTGAGTTTCAACCTGAGTTTCCACATATTGAGTTGTTTAAATCAATACTGAAACTTTTGGATGCCACTTATTCCAACAGATCTTCCTTTTCAGTTTAAGAGATTGCAAATTCCAGTGTGACTTGCATTCTCTATCACAATCAACAAATCACAGGGACAGACTATTACATACTGTGGAGTGGATTTAAGATCCCCCTGTTTTTCCCATGGACAACTCTATGTTGCTTCACCCAATAATTTATATGTTCTTGCTCCTGGAGGTGAAACTAAAAATGTTGTTTATAATCAAGTTTTGTGTTAGTTGTATTGTAATCATTTTGTCAAATATTTCACATTATAATTTGAATATTGTACTTTTTATAAAGCTGTAAAAAAATAATTTCATTCACCACTATAAAGTATCTTTATTTCAATCCATTTACTGTGTTATTTCTATAATTAAATACCCGTGCAACGCCGGGGCATCAGCTAGTAAATAATATAAATGTAACTCCTTCACAGACACTATACTTCTTACTTTTGCTACTTCACCACGTCTCAAAATGAACATCTTTTCAAAGCATTAATTATCTTTTCTGCATTTTGATTTTATATTCAGGGGAAGGCAAAAATGATAACTTTAAGTACATATTTTAAGTTGCCGTGGTAAAAAAAAAAAAATGCATAGGGGAAGCAAAGAATCGAACAGGACAGGCTGTAGGGAAATGTGGCTAGCACGGGATTCTCAGGCTCTGGGTCTCCTTACCTACAGATTGATTTCCCCATGGTTGCTGCTGCTTCTCTGCCCTGGCTGTCGGCCATTGTTCGTGTCCCTTCTTCAGCTTATGTTCTCAAGTCGCATGCAGCTGCCGAAACTTCTTCTCTGATGCAACTTCCTGTTTCTGGTTGCATCAGAGAAGAAGTTTCAACTTTCAAGCAGCCACATGAGACTTGTTGAAACGCTTGTGCTGCTGGGAAACCTATCCCAGGGTACATATGATTCGTCAATTAAAATGGATAATTTCTGATCGAGACCATGCCTCCATACTCAAAAATCTTCAATAGAACAAAGGGTGCTTCACAGGTGGTTCAGTGATGTATTGGTGTTAGCTATAGTAATGTAATGGTCTATTTTATAGCAGATTGCCCACGTAAAAAGTATCTATTTCAAGACTATGTTATAAAAACATAAGTGGCTATGTGCCTATAGAAAATAAAATCTCAGATTTCATCTCAGCATCATACAAATGCTAATTCACAGATTTACACTACATATGTATCAGTGTATTTTATAAAACATGTATATAATTGAACTCTCTGCTCCACCTAAGTTCTACTCCTAGGAATGCCAATATGCAGAACATGTGAAAAATAGCATTGACAGCAACTCCAGCAGTGGGGAAGCATAGCCAATGCCAGATGGACTTCTACAGTCTGTTCTCGTATATAGCAGAATGGATCAGAAGCAGGTCTTGCCAATCTCAGTAGGGAGATGAAGACATCTTATAGTGAAACTTAGCCAGTAAAATGAATAATTACTGGATTATGGGTTCAATGTTGCCTTGATAATGAATATGACTGTTGGCCAGACTGAATGGACCATTCAGGTCTTTATCTGCCATCATTTACTATGTTAATATAATTACTATATGTTCGTGAAGAAATAGAATCTGTGAGAGTGACTATGACGGAAGAGAAAGAAAAGCTGGAATCTTTCTGGATAAAGATTCCCAGACGAAACGGTGTTGACACAAAGATTGGCCTTTACTATCGACCGCCAGGACAGGGGGAGGAAACAGACTCGGAAATGATAGAAGAAATTAAACACAAATACAAGACAGGTAATGTTGTAATCTTGGGGGATTTCAACTTTCCGGGGATAGACTGGGACCTGGGAACTTCAAATTGTGGCAAAGAGGCAATGTTCCTGGAAGTGCTAGGGGACTGCTTCCTGGAACAATTGGTGGGGGAGCCGACAAGAGAACACGGCACCTTGGACTTGGTCCTAAACAGCATTACGGGGCCAGCTAAAGATGTAGAAGTCACAATCCCGCTGGGGACGAGCGATCACAACAGGATCAACTTCAAACTCGATGTCGGGAAGGGGAAAGGCACTAAAACCTCAACCACGACTTTAAACTTTAAAAGGGGAAGATACAATAGCATGAGAACCATGGTGAAACAACGGATCAAGAAAAAAATGGGCAAAGTCAAAACGGTAGAACAGGCATGGTCACTTCTGAAAAATACTATCACGGAAGCACAAAGCCTCTACATTCCGCGGATGTCCAAAGCAAAGAAAACAAATGGCAAAAGAGAGCCGGCGTGGCTTACTAAAGAGGTTAAGGAAGCCATAAAAGAAAAAAGGACTCCTTCAAAGCATGGAAACGCATAAAAACAACTGAAACTTGGAACAAACACAAGGATGATCAGAAGAAGTGTCACAGGATGGTGAGGGATGCCAAAAGAGACTATGAGGAGAAAATAGCGCAGGAGGCCAAAAACTTCAAGCCCTTCTTCAGGTACGTGAAAGAGAAAAAAACCCACAAAAGAGGCGGTGGGACCGCTGGATGACCAGGGAAGGAAAGGGAACATCAAGGATGACAAACAAATCGCAGACAGACTAAATTCCTTCTTTGCATCTGTCTTTACAAAGGAAGACACTGCAACAATTCCAGAAGCAGTGAAAGTGTTCAAAGGAGCAACAGGGGACAGCCTTACCACAGTAGAAGTGGACTTGGACCAGATTTACCACCAGATCGACAAACTCAAAAGTGACAAATCTCCTGGACCAGACGGAATTCATCCGAGAGTCTTGAAAGAGCTAAAAGTGGAAATCGGGGAACTATTGCAAAAACTTGCCAACCTGTCAATCAAAACAGGACAGGTACCGGACGACTGGAAGATAGCGAACGTCACGCCGATATTTAAAAAGGATCAAGAGGAGGACTGGGCAACTATATACCTGTGAGTCTCACGTCGGTCCCTGGGAAGATGATTGAGGCGCTGATCAAGGATAGCATAACCCGGCACTTAGACACATACGACCTGATGAGAGCCAGCCAACATGAATTCAGGAAGGGGAAGTCATGTTTGATGAACCTACTTCAATTTTTTTGAGACAGTGAACAGACAAATTGATAGTGGAGAACCGGTGGATATTGTATACTTGGACTTTCAAAAAGCGTTCGACAAGGTTCCACATGTAAGACTCCTCAGGAAACTGCAAGGCCATGGAATAGAAGGAGACATACTAAGATGGATAGGCAAATGGCTGGAGAACAGAAGGCAGAGAGTGGGCATAAATGGAAAATTCTCAGACTGGGAGACTGTGACTAGCGGTGTGCCCCAGGGCTCGATACTTGGGCCCATCTTATTTAATATCTTCATAAATGACCTGGAGGATGGAACATCTAGTGAGATCATCAAGTTCGCAGATGACACAAAGCTATGCCAGTAAATCAAATCACAGAAGGACAGCGAGGAACTCCAGAGCGACTTGAACCGATTGGAAAATTGGGCAGATAAATGGCAGATGAAGTTTAATGTGGAAAAATGCAAAGTCATGCATTTAGGCAGAAAAAATAAGGAACACAAGTACAGTATGTCAGGTGCAACTCCGGGAAAAACCAAACAGGAAAGGGACCTGGGCGTATTAATCGATAGGACCTTGAAGCTGTTGGTGCAATGTGCGGCGGCAGCGAAAAAAGTGAATAGAATGCTAGGCATGATAAAGAAGGGAATCACGAGTAGATCGGAGAAAGTAATACTACCGCTTTATAAAGCGATGGTCAGATCACACTTGGAATACTGCGTCCAACATTGGTCTCCATACCTAAAGAAGGATTTAAAAATACTAGAGATGGTGCAGAGACGAGCAACTAAGCGAATAAAAGGCATGGAGAACTTGGAATTTGAGGAACGACTTAAGAGACTGGGATTGTTCTCCCTTGAGAAGAGGAGACTGCGAGGGGATATGATCAAGACTTTCAAAATACTGAAAGGATTTGACCAAATAGAGCAGGATAAAAAACTATTTACAACTAGTCTTTAAGCCCGTTACATTAAAGGGTACTAGAATAGATGTATGTGTCTGTCTGTGTTTCTTTCTCTCTCTCTGTTGGGGGTGACATTAGCCAAATGCGAACAAGAAAGGGATTTGGGGGTACTGATAGACAGAACCCTAAAGCCTTCAGCTCAATGTGCGGCGGCGGCGGTGAAGAAAGCAAACAGGATGTTGGGCATGATTAAGAAGGGGATCACAAGTAGATCGGAAGAGGTCATAATGCCACTTTACAGAGCAATGGTCAGACCTCACTTGGAATACTGTGTCCAACACTGGTCTCCATACCTTAAGAAGGATATAACTCTGCTGGAGAGGGTGCAGAGGCGAGCCACGAAACTTGTCAAAGGTATGGAAAATTTGAGCTACAAAGAACGACTCAGAAAACTGGGACTGTTCACCCTCGAGAAGAGAAGATTGCGAGGGGATTTGATAGAGACTTTTAAAATATTAAAAGGATTTAATAAAATAGACCAGGAAGCAGCATTACTAACAATTTTGGAGGTGACACGGACATGGGGTCATAGCCTGAAACTGAGTAGCAGCAGGTTTAGGATAAATGTTAGGAAGTTCTGTTTCACACAGCAAGTGGTTGGCACTTGGAATGCTCTCCCGGAGGAGGTTGTGGCGGAGACTACTGTTCCGAGTTTCAAGCGCAAGTTGGATGCACATCTTCTTGAAAACCATATTGAGGGATACGGGAAATCCGGGTCTCCTATAAGGTGTACTTAAATGGGCCACCGCATGCGCGGATCGCTGGACAAGATGGACCTCGGTCTGATCCGGTGAAGGCATTTCTTATGTTATGTTCTCTCTCTCCTTGGCCGCTGTCTGTATCCTTCTGTCTCCCCCCCCCCCCTTGAGCAAAGCTGTCTGCCCCCAGGACACACCTCCCCCCCCAAAGCAGGCCCCTTTCCCTCTCCCTGTCTCTCCATGGCCCTCTTCTGTCTCCCCACCTCAAGCAAAGTTGTCTGTCCGCAGCACACCTCCCCCCAAAGCAGTTCCATTTCCCTCTCCCTATCTCTCCATGGCCCCTTCTGTCTCCCCCCCAGCACACCCCTCCCCCCAAAGCAGCCCCCTTTCCCTCTCCCTATCCATGGCCCCTTCTGTCTCCCCCCAGCACACCCCTCCCCCCAAAGCAGCCCCCTTTCCCTTTCCTCCTGGCTCCCGGTATTGATTCTCTTCTTACCCTCCCAACATCCAGGCGTCTTCTGGCCTGCTCCTCTTCACCAAAGCAGCCTGTGATCATGGTGGCCGGCTTTAGCGAACCTCGCAGGCTGCGCTTCAACTCGGTAGCACTTTCCCTCTGACGCGATCCCGTGCGTCAGAGGGAACGTGCTACTGAAGCTGGAGAGCGGCCTGCGAAGTTCTTTAAAGCTGACCACGATCGCAGGCTGCTCTGAAGAGGAGGATCAGCGGCGAGTGAGGGCGGGAGGTGACACGGCGACTCCTTCTTCTGCATGGAGATGGAGAGCGGCTTGCGAGGTTCGCTACAGCGGCTGGTGAACCTCAGCAGGCCACTTTGAAGAGGAGCGGGAGGGAGGAGTCGCTGGTGTCTTCTGCACAGTCACGTGCAGGCGCCGTGAGGACTGG
Source organism: Geotrypetes seraphini (assembly GCF_902459505.1). NCBI lineage: Eukaryota > Metazoa > Chordata > Amphibia > Gymnophiona > Dermophiidae > Geotrypetes > Geotrypetes seraphini. The sequence goes on along the minus strand of NC_047092.1, from coordinate 101,375,018 downwards.
CACAGAAGCACACCTCACGGCGCCACCGCTCACGAATTTTCAAGAGCGCATGCGCCTCTAGCATTTTATTATTATTGATGTCCAATGTGACACACACAAGAGGATATGGACTAAAGCTAAGGGGGGACAAGTTCAGGACAAATATCAGGAAGTTCTGCTTCACACAACGAGTGGTAGAAACCTGGAATGCTCTCCCAGAAGAGATAATTGCGGAATCCATCGTTCTAGGGTTTAAGGGTAAGTTAGATGTACATCTCCTTATGAGAGGCTTAAGGTGACATAGGTAAGGGTAAGCTCGATGCACATCTCTTATGAGAAGCTTAGAGTGATATGGGGACTAATACTATGCCAGGGTACACCTGGTGGAGCCTCCGCATGTGCGGATCACCGGATTTGATAGACCTAGGGTTTATTCCGGAGATGGCACTTCTTATGTTCTTTTTACATGCACATGCTCGTTTCTTTTCTTTAACGAGGTCTGAGATCTCTGCGGTGAACCATTGGGGTCTAAGAAACAATAGACCCCAATGATTCACCGCAGAGATCTCAGACCTTGTTAAAGAAAAGAAACGAGCATTTATTTCCTACAAACATTTGCAGAAAAGGGAGGCCAAAATAGAATATATGGCCAAGTCTATAGCTGTCAAAGCGGCAGTCGGAGAAGCCAAGCTTCGAGTTGAAGAAAACCTAGCAAAGAACATTAAGAAAGGGGACAAATCCTTCTATAGGTATATTAGCGACAGAAAGAGAAACACGTATAGGATAGTATGCCTCAAAAAACCGGACGGAAATTACGTAGAATCAGATTCAAATAAAGCCGAACTACTAAATGAATACTTCTGCTCAGTCTTCACCTGCGAGGCTCCGGGGTCCGGTCTACAGTTGCAGGCAACGCAAAGCTTGAAAGACCCGTTTCGGAATTTCAAGTTTACACCAGGGGACGTCTACGGCGAACTATCAAGACTCAAGGTGAACAAAGCCATGGGACCGGACAATCTACACCCCAGAGTGCTCAGGGAGCTGTGTGACGTCCTAGCAGAACCGTTATCCGTATTCTTCAATCTCTCCCTGAGCATGGGAAGAGTCCCCTTGGACAGGAAAACAGCTCACATCGTTCCTCTACACAAAAAGGGGTGCAGGGCAGAGGCTGCGAATTACAGACCGGTGAGTCTCACATCAATAGTAAGTCAACTCATGGAAACACTAATCAAACGCAAATTAGACACGATCCTGGACGAGGAGAATCTACACGATCCCCACCAACATGGTTTCACCAAGGATAGGTCCTGCCAATCCAATCTTATCAGCTTCTTTGACTGGGTGACAAGAAAGCTGGATTTAGGAGAGTCCTGGACGTCGTGTACCTGGACTTCAGTAAACCTTTTGATAGCGTCCCCCACCGCAGGTTATTGAGCAAGATGAAATCGATGGGATTAGGTGAAACACTAACCACATGGGTCAATGATTATCTAAGTGGTAGACTTCAGAGGGTGGTGGTTAACGGTACAGGGAGGGCAAAATGGGAGGAGGTGTAGTATTATATACTAAAGATGACATTAAGGTCACCAGAATCATAGATGTCCACTACACTGGGGAATCCCTTTGGGTAAATTTGGCCAGAGGGAAGGACATATGCCTGTATCTTGGCGTAATATACAGATCCCCAAGCCAACAGGATGACCTAGATATGGAATTAATCGGAGATATAGAGAATATCACCTTGCGTGGGGACACAGTATTTTTAAGTGACTTCAACATGCCTGATGTGGATTGGGACACGCTTTCCTCTGCTTCCGGCAGCAGCAGGAGGCTATTAAACTCTATGAAGGGAGCAAGACTCAGGCAACTGGTGTTGGAACCAACAAGGAATCAGGCAATACTGGACCTGATACTTACCAATGGAGAAAGTGTCACAGAGGTCTCAGTGGGTGGCACATTGGCCTCCAGTGACCACAACATGGTATGGTTCAATTTCAGGAAAGGTTTCACTAAATCTACCACACTGACCAATGTCCTCAAATTCAAGGACACAAACTTCAAAGAAATGGGAGACTTCGTTCACCAGGCGCTACAAAGCCAAGCAGAAATCGATAACGTGGAAGAAATGTGGTCGACTTTGAAAGCCACCATACAAGAAGCAACAAACCGCTATGTTAAATCAGTAAGTAAACAGCGAAGGAACAATAAGCCACAGTGGTTCTCTGCGGAGATTTCGGACCTCATCAAGGAGAAGAAAAAAGCATTCATCTCTTACAAACAATCAGGGAAACAGGACTCTAGGGAAGTCTATCTGGCCAAGTCAAAAGCCGTCAAAACAGCAGTTAGGGAGGCCAAATTCCACATGGAGGAGTCTCTAGCGAAGAACATCCAGAAAGGAGATAAATCCTTCTTCAGGTATATCAGTGACAGAAATAAGAACTCAGGCAGGATAGTACGCCTTAGGAAACCAGACGGAGACTATGTAGAAGCGGACTCGGAAAAAGCCCAACTGTTAAATGAATACTTCTGCTCAGTCTTCACCCGCGAGGCGCCAGGACTCAGCCCTCAGCTACAGACAAGGGTTGGCGCAGATGACCCGTTTAGTAATTTCGAGTTTACACCCAGCGGTGTCTACTGCGAGCTGTCAAAGCTTAAGGTTAACAAGACAATGGGGCCTGACAACCTACACCCCAGGGTGCTCAGGGAGTTGTGTGATGTCTTGGCGGAACCGCTATCTGCGCTCTTCAATCTCTCCCTTAGTACGGGTAACGTCCCGATGGACTGGAAGACGGCTAACGTCAATCCACTCCACAAGAAAGGCTCCAAGATGGAGACAGCAAACTACAGACCGGTGAGTCTCACATCAATAGTGTGCAAACTAATGGAAACTCTAATCAAACGCCAATTGGATACGATCCTGAATGAGGAGAATCTACGGGATCCCCGTCAACATGGATTTACTAAGGGGAGATCCTGCCAATCCAACCTGATCAGCTTCTTTGACTGGGTGACGAGGAAGCTGGATGTTGGGGAGTCCCTGGACATCATACACCTGGACTTCAGTAAAGCATTCAATAGCGTACCACACCGCAGGTTGCTGAGCAAGATGAGTTCTATAGGATTGGGCGACACATTGACGAAATGGGTTGGGAACTGGCTTGGAGGTAGGCTTCAGAGGATAGTAGTGAACGGCACCCCTTCTGAAATGATGGAGGTAATCAGTGGAGTGCCGCAGGGCTCGGTCCTGGGCCCGATCCTATTCAACATCTTTATAAGAGACTTGGCAGAAGGGCTGCGAGGTAAAATAACATTATTCGCCGATGACGCCAAACTAAGCAATGTAGTGGGCAAAAGCACAACAGACATAAATTCAATGTCCGACAACATGATGCACGACCTACTCCTACTGGAGCGCTGGTCTAGGTCCTGGCAACTCAGCTTCAATGCCAAAAAATGCAAAGTCATGCACCTTAGCAGCCAAAATCCATGCAAAACTTACACCCTTAATGGTGAGATCCTAACAAGAACTGAAGCAGAACGAGACTTAGGTGTGATCGTCAGTGAGAACATGAAGACTGCCAATCAAGTGAAGCAAGCTTCATCCAAGGCAAGGCAAATCATAGGTTGCATACGCAGGAGTTTCGTCAGCCGTAAGCCTGAAGTCATTATGCCATTGTATAGATCCATGGTGAGGCCCCACCTGGAATACTGTGTGCAATTCTGGAGGCCGCATTACTGTAAGGATGTGCTGAGACTGGAGTCGGTCCAGAGAATGGCCACCCGGATGGTCTCAGGACTCAAGGATCTCCCGTACGAGGAACGGCTGGATAAGTTGCAGCTGTACTCACTTGAGGAACGCAGAGAGAGGGGTGACATGATCGAGACATTCAAGTATCTCACGGGCCGCATCGAGGTGGAAAAAGATATCTTCTTTTTCAAGGGTCCCGCGGCAACAAGGGGGCATCCGTGGAAAATCAGGGGCGGGAAACTGCACGGGGACACCAGAAAATTCTTTTTCACTGAAAGGGTGGTTGATCGCTGGAATAGTCTTCCACTTCAGGTTATTGAGGCCAGCAGCGTGCCTGATTTTAAGGCCAAATGGGATAGACACGTGGGATCTATTCACAGAGAAAAGTAGGGGAGGGTCATTGGGGTGGGCAGACTAGATGGGCCATGGCCCTTATCTGCCGTCTACTTCTATGTTTCTATGTTTACCCTCTCTAAAACGTCAGAGGTGACCAGTGGAGTGCCGCAGGGCTCGGTTTTGGGCCCGATCCTTTTCAACATAATCATAGGAGACTTGACGCAGGGGCTTCAAGGTAAAATAACATTGATCGCCGATGACGCCAAACTATGTAACATTGTAAGTAACAGCAATTTGCGAGACAGTATGGCGCAGGACCTGCTTTTATTGGAACACTGGTCCTTGACCTGGCAGCTGAGCTTCAACGCTAAAAAATGCAAGGTCATGCACCTTGGCAACAATAATCCGTACAGAACGTACACATTGAATGGTGAAACCTTGGCTAGAACTGCAGCAGAACGAGATTTAGGGGTGATCATTAGTGAAGACATGAAAACTGCCAATCAAGTGGAGAAGGCTTCATCCAAGGCTAGACAAATGCTGGGTTGTATCCGTAGAAATTTTGTTAGTCGGAAGCCCGAGGTCCTAATGCCATTGTACAGAACCATGGTGAGACCTCATCTGGAGTACTGTGTACAATTCTGGAGGCCACATTACCATAAAGATGTGCTGAGAGTTGAGTCGGTTCAGCGAATGGCCACCAGGATGGTCTCGGGGCTCAAGGATCTCTCGTACAAGGAAAGGATGAACAAATTGCGGCTAAACTCTCTCAAAGAATGCAGGGAGAGGGGAGACATGATTGAGACATTTAAGTATATCACTGGTCGTCTCAAGGTGGAAGATGATATTTTCTCTCTTAAAGGGCCCTCGGCCACAAGAGGCAATCCACTGAAAATCAGGGGCACAAAATTTCATGGCGACACCAGGAAGTATTTCTTTACCGAAAGAGTGGTTAATCATTGGAATGAGCTCCCAGTACAGGTGATCGAGGCCAGCAGCGTGTCAGATTTAAAGAATAAATGGGATGCCCATGTCGGATCTCTAAGAGGGTAGAGTTAAGGAGATGGGTCATGAGAGTGTGATATCTCAGAAGGTTAAGGGGGAGGGTCGGTAGAGTGGGCAGACTTGATGGGCTATGGCCCTTTTCTGCCGTCATTTTTCTATGTTTCTATGTAATCACATAGTTTTATAAAAGCCATTTTCTGCACAAAGAAACAGTCTTTACATATGGAAAAAGCTTTAGAAAGTTACTTTTAATTTCCCTAACTGCAGTTTAGCACTATTTCCCCTCAAATAGCTCCTACTACAGATTCCACTGTGACCACCATCTGTCAATATGGAAAAGCAAATTAGGAGAAAAAGCTGGCTTTAGCATCCTAAATACACTACAGGCTCCATGTTTGTTCAACTTCTGATAGATTTTAAGCTCCACAGAGGTAAACCTGTCTTTCTATATGTATGAACAGCAAAGGTGCATACCATGTAATACAATGCAAATGTGTAGTTGTTGCAGTAGTAGATTTCTATCACCTTAAAATATGCAGTACTACTAACAAAACATCACTAAAGAAACACTCAAATCATGACCCAGCTTTTACAAGTGCAACTTCTTGGATGAGCATCTGTACTTACAGTTAATTTTGCTGATGTTTTTGTCAGTAGATATTGGAGATTTTATTTCTTGTTCAAGCTCTGTTCAGAGAGAAGAAATAATTTCTGCAATGATATGCATAAACATTGTGCAGGTTATAATGTCATAATATTCACTGACCTCAAATTTGTATCTGGGTTATTCAAAAACTTGAAAACTTAGGATGATAGATAAAAACAATAAAAATACAAAATATATCCAAAGAGAAGCAGCGAGTCAAAAAATGCAGGGGTATATAATAGGATTTTTTAAATAAATATTTTATATTTTTATTGTTTCTACCTGTGTCATCCCTATACTAAGTTGTTCCCACTCTTTTTTGTGGACATTTTCCTTGTTACTTTTACCCCTTTGTTGGCATTTGATTCTAAAACTGTTACCATATATTCTTAATTATAAGCCAACATTATTTTGCCCCCACACCCTCTCCCCAAAAGGCCAAAAACTGATCTCAGCTTCTAGTTTAGTCAGTACAAATTTCTCTTAGTTCTTCCTTTCCCTGCAGTGACCAGCACATCTCTCTTATCAAATCTCATAGAATTAACCCTTCTTTCCCCTATTCCTGCTGAACCTGTACTACTCATGCTGGTTCCCTAAAACATCTTTTATTTTATTGCCCTGCGATACAGACATATTGGATATCTATATGGAATAATACTTTGTTCCTTATTTCATATTGATGTAGCATTGTCATATCAAACGTTACTCTTAAAATCATCTGCACCTCTACTAAATCTCTCCATATCTGATGCTTTTTGATTTCTTACTTGCACTAGCTATAAAGATTCTTCTTAGCTCTTGGAAGAACCTATCCAAAGCCTCCCACTCTCAATGGTGGAATTTAGTATGCCAAACATACCGCTTTGAGACGTATTTAGCTAAAAAGTCCAATGTCTATCCTCAATTTCAGATTAAATGGAACTCTTAAACTTTATCTACAGAACTCCAATATGTAATTTCCTTTTCTCTCTACCTTCCTTTACCCTCCCTCTTCTCCTTTTCTTCTTATGTTATTCCACCTGTTTTTTTTTTTTTGTTGTTTTTATTTCTTTACTTACTTCCTTCATTCCTTTTCATTTGTATCCATACTGTGCATAGATTCACTGGTTGATGTTTATTCAGGATTGTTATGGTTCTATTTCATACTGTTATTGTTAATATTGTCATTGTAATGCAAACTATTATTGTTTCTTCTCAATCATATCACCATGTCACATCACATTTTCTTGATGTATGACTGTTTGTGGGACACTTACTTTTATGAAAAATTCTTTAAATAAACATCAACTTAAAAAAAGAACATTTGGCTGCCTGTGTTCCTGAGAAAGGCAGAGGCCCTCTATAGATAGCTAATGTGTAGGGAAACCTTTGTTTACCCCATAATCTTTGAGCCCTATGCTCTTGACATTTAAAAGGAGAGAATGCCAGTCACTGCAGGGAAGAGGTAGAATGAAAGATGGAAAGAAGGCTAACCATCACAACGGGGTAGGAGCACAGCAGGCGGAAGGCAAAAATGCTGCACACCACAGAGAAAGGGGAAAATGCAATTCACCACAGGGGAGGAGAAAAACACTGGAATACCCTCACCCAACCATTTTTGTTAATACTCGAGTTAACAGCTTTCCTCCTTTAGGGTGGGGGCTTCTTTGTTTATACTCAGAAAGGTTTGCATTCATGTACATACGAATATGGTTCTCACATGAATTCATTTAAAAAAATGATCTACATGAGTTCATGTGAAATTAATGTGCACAAAAACTTGCTCCTAAGAGGATTCAACTCTGGAATGATCTCCCCCTTTTTTATTATTATTTATTTATCAATTTTTACAATATTCCCAAGCATAACATCATGTACAGTAAGATTGTAAATAAGAACTAAAAAGAAATGAAAGAAAAAAATACAATATGAGAAATAACTTTGATAAATTGATGTGATTCCGCTTGTAATCTCTGATCTTTGGTTAATTGATGTGAACCGCCTAGAACTCCCTGGGTATGGCGGTATACAAGAATAAAGTTATTATTATTATCAATAATAATAAAACGCTGGAGCGCGCATGCGCTCTCAAAAATTTGTGAGTCCTGGCGCCGTGAGATGTGCTTCTGTGGCAACATTCTAATTGACACCTCACGGCGCTTGCAGGGGCTGGAGGCGCATGCGCGCAACTGCGCTCTCTACAAACCTCCCGGCTCCAGCGGAGTAGGCAGCACCAGTGGCAGTAAACGAGTGGTGGACAGCAGCCCCGCTCCGGCCGTTGAACCTCCACAAACCTCCCGGCTCCAGAAGCATAGGCAGCACTATAAACACGCTGCTTCGCGCCCTTCTCTGCCGAGTTCCTCTGCCGCATCTCTGATGACATCATCGGAGACAGACGCGGCAGAGGAAATCGGCAGTAGAAGACCGCGTGTTTAAAGTGCTGCCTACGCGGCTGGAGCCCCGAGGTTTGTCGGCGGTGGGAGGGGCTGAATGGAGCAGGCCAGATCGAACAGGACAACGGCAGTAAAAGAAGGGGGAGGGGCTGAATGGAGCAGGTAAGAGAAGGGAAAGGAGAGAAGAGAAGGGTAGAAGGTAAGAGAAGGGTGGAGGAAAATGCTGCTACTGCTTCTGCACAGGAAAGGGGGGATAGGAGGGAAATGCTATTGCTGCTGCATAGGGAAGTGGGATGGAAATGCTGCTGCACAGGGAAATGGGGAAAAATGACAGACAGACAGCGGGAGGGAGGGAGACAGAAAGAAAGAAAGACACAGGGGGCAGAGAGAGGGACAGAAAGACAGACAGAGAAAGGGGGCCAGAGAGAGAGTCAGCGGGAGAGGGAAAGGGGGCTGCTTTGGGGGGAGGGGGTGTGCTTGGGGCAAACAGCTTTGCTCTGGGAGGGAAGACAGTAGGGGCCATGTTGAGACAGAGAGAGGGAAAGGGGGCTGCTTTGGGGGGAGGGGTGTGCTGGGGGGAGACAGAAGGGGCCATGGAGAGATAGGGAAAGGGGGCTGCTTTGGGGGGAAGTGTGCTGGGGACAGACAGCTTTGTTCTGGGGGGGAAGACAGAAGGGGCCATGGAGAGATAGGGAAAGGGGGCTGCTTTGGGGGGAAGTGTGCTGGGGGCAGACAGCTTTGCTCGGGGGGAGGGGGAGACAGAAGGATACAGACAGCGGCCAACGAAAGAGAGATAAAGAAAGACAGACAGACAGACACATCTATTCTAGCACCCGTTAATGTAACGGGCTTAAAGACTAGTTATTATTATATTAACATATTCTCCTTAAAGAAGCAATCTATAGTCCACAATTATTATTATTATGATCCAAGACTTCAAGAGTGACAATAACAATCTAGAAAAATCAATATGATCTTAAAAAAATCTAAGTCAGTGGTTCCCAACCCTGTCCTGGAGGACCACCAGGCCAGTCGGTTTTCAGGGTAGCCCTAATGAATATGCATGGAGCAGATTTGCATGCCTGGCACCTCCATTATAAGCTGATCTCTCTCATGCATATTCATTAGGGCTATCCTGAAAATCCGACTGGCCTGGTGGTCCTCCAGAACAGGGTTGGGAACCACTGATCTAAGTGACTAAAGTCACAGGGGGTAATTAACTATGTCTCAGTCCATTGTTTCATCTTTCTCAAGATGTTTCAAAGCTACAAACTTTGTTAGGTGTGTCGGATCAAAGAAAATATATTTATCTGAACTATAATGAACAATACATTTACAAGGAAATCTAAGAAAAAATTTTCCCCCCACTGAAATTACTCCAGATTTTAACAACAGGAACTGCTTTCTCCATTTTTGAAACTCTTTGGTTACATCTGGAAAGGTCTGTACTTTCTAACCCAGAAACTCTTTAGTTCTATTTTTAAAGAACATCTTCATTATCCAGTTTTTATCTGGCGCCAATGCAACAGTCACCAATAATGTTGCCGGTATAACCAATTCACTTATTGAAGTTTCCAATAGTGTAGTAACATCCAATTGTGGTTCCTGTGGTCCCTCATTAGTCAATTGCTGGTCCAATTTACTAACAGGCAAATAGAATACCTGTGTAACGGGTGGAATTAAATCCCCTGAAACTGAAAAAAGTCTCCAGGAAATATTTCTTTAACATTTCCCTGGGGGACATAGAAGGAACCCTAGGGAAATTTAGTAACTGCAAATTATTGGCACGATGGCCATTTTCAATCATTTCCAGTTTCCGCCTAATATTCATATTATCTTTGATCACAGTTTCTTGTACTTGTTTGACCCCTATTATTTCGGATTCATTTTTTTGAGACATAGTTTTAACTGAGGTCATTTCTAATTGTAATACATTCAGTTCTTGTTCCTGTTTGTCAATTTTCATTTACAGCACTTTAATTTGTGGATTCAATGAGTCACCCAGTTTAACAACTAAGTCCCAGAGAGACTCCATTGTGATTTCAGTGGGTTTTTCAACCGTAAAGAAGGAATTCTCACTTCACAAGTTTGTAGTTTTTTTGTCCTGTTGTGCCTCCCTCTTCTTCAATGTTCCAGCCGTAGTTTCACTCTCCAGACTCAAAAAGTCTTTCAGTAAATCTGTATCATAGCTCGCAGATGAACAAGCCTCCTGGGTTACAGGGACTGCCTCGTTGGACGCACCTGGTTCCTGCGGCGAGCTGGTATGCTGCGGTTGGGGGGGGGGGGAGTGTCTCTTGCTTCAGAGCTCAGCGTGACCTCTAGCCCAGGGATTCTTGCGGTGTTACTCTGTGCCGCTGAGTCCTACGGGCAATTCCCTGAAGTTATCGACTCCTTCTGAAGACGGTTCAAGAGCTGCTCGATAGTGAGAGGAGAAGGATTTTCAAAGCACCGCGAGGCTCCAGCGGCACTTCTCCCTCTCCTCTTAGGCATGAGGAAACTCTCAATCGAAACTAACCAAGTAAGGTAAAATTCTAATTCTACCGAACACTCGAGAGATGCTTCCCGACTTAGCCACTCACGGCCATCTTGGATCAAGCACAAACATTATTCTTTTTTTTTTTTTTTTTTTTAAGGAGTTCCAGTTTGTTTCAATTTTTCTGCAAATCTTTAAAAACTACTCTATTTGCCAAACATTTTGAAAACTAATTATTTTGAAATTTTGCTATTATCTTCTATTTATCATATGTAAATCATTCCCTATTTAATTGATGTAAACCGAGTCGAGCCTTCTTAGAATGATGACTCGGTATACAAAGTTAAGCTTTAGTTTAGATTCAAGTTGTTTGAATCTGGCAGTTCACCTTATTAGTAAAAGAAAAAGCTGGAACGTTTATTGATTGTGATGCTTTATCACCGAGACACCTTAAAATTAGGCAAACATGCAATCTACTGAGCTTTCAGGACTACAGAGTTTATAGGCACCTTTAGAAGGTATAGTACAATTACATACCTGTAACACATGACATCCAAGGACAGCGGGCAAATATTCTCACTTGTGGGACATGTATGGACAGTGCAAAAGCGTAGTCACTTAAAAAAAAATTTAAGACCTTGAGAGGGCGGACATTGGTCCGTATACTATATCAGACCATGCCTGGGTTTATGTGCGGTGGAAGGAGGGGAGGGGGGCCTCGGAAGGCATGGCGCTGGGTGTTCCCGATCACCTTGTATGGAGTTAAGCAATATCGGGAGCAGTTGTTGGTTTTATGGAAAGACTATAAGAGGCATAATGCCCACACGGAAGAGGACCCCGTCCTATTTTGGGAAGCTGCAAAAGCAGTGCTGCAGGGGAAACCATAAGTTACAGCAGTCACGTGAAAAAGGCCCGAGACAAGGACATTTTGCGTTTGGAGAGGGTTGTTGCTAGGGCGAGGCAGCGGTACAGTTCTTCTGGTAACCCCACACACAGACAGGAGTTGATGGAATATCAGGTGGCCCTTAATTCACCACTACATCAGCAGGCGAGGAAATCCCTTGCCTACTATAAGTACAAGCTCTATGGATTTGGAAATAAGGGGGGGAACTACTGGCCCAGGGCGGGTCCATGAAGGGTGCATGCCCTGAGGAATGAGCGGGGGGACAGAGTTACCACTAATCCGGAGATCGGTGCTATTTTAAGAACCTCTATGCCCCCCCCCCCCCCCCCGGCCTGAGGAGGGAGTAATCGCAGCCCCTTATTTGGAAGGGATGATGTTTCTCTGAGAGAGCCAAGGAGCGCTTGAATGCACCCATATCACCAGAGGAAGTGTATTGAGCAATTGGGAACAGTCCTTTGCTGAAAGCGCCAGGCGAGGATAGTATGAGAATTGAATTTTATAAAATCTTAGGTGGGAGGGTCACGTGATGCTGTGAGCTGGGGCCCCAAGTCCTCAAGCCACGATTCCCCCCACTGTAGTGCGCACAGACATCGCTCCAACTCGTCCATAGTACTGCACAAGTACATGGACAAATTCTTTCAATAGCCGGGACTCCCGATGGCGACGCGCACCACCAAAAAAGACATGACCACCCGGCAATCGCTGCCGACAAGATGACGTCGGGACCCGCGGCTGAGATTAGTCAACTCTCGCCGGAAACCCTGCAGGATATCACCTCGGCGGTCACCCTGGCGATGCAGCCAGGCTATCAGAGCAACTGCAGTGGCTGGAGACTATGATTGCAGACATCATCCGCCACACCACTGAGCTGGAGACGCACACGTCCTGCATCGAGGATGCTCAGGGGGCCCAGCAACAGCCTTTCAAGGAGCTAGCACGTGTGCACACAGAGAGGCTGGAAGACATGGAGAACAGGTCCCGCAGGTCAAATCTTCGCTTTTTGGGAATACTTGAAACGGTTGCGGGGCCTGTTCTATTGCAGACCCTGGAGACGTGGTTGCGGGAGAATATTCCCTTGTGGGAGGCCCTGGGCCCAAAACACCTAGAACGGGTGCATCGTATGGGCAGGGAACAAAATCAGGAGGACCGCCCACGGATGATTATCGCCAAGCTGCTTAACTATAATCATAAGGTTGAAATCCTGCGCCAATACAAGCAATCGAGAGATACTTTGAAATTTGGTGACAACGAAGTAAGTATTTTTCAGGATTACTCAGCAGCGTTGACGGAGAAGAGGAAATTGTTTTATCCACTTTGCTCTACTCTTCTCACCTGCTTCAACCACAGGATCCTTCATGACTGTAGATTGACACCTGAGTGTTTCGCTCATTTGTTGTGATTGATAGTGCCTTTCACTGACTCCAGCCATTCAGCCTTGCCAGTTGGTTGGGTGGCTGCTACGTACCTAGTGGTTGTTTTTGGTTACTAATATGCGAGTTTGAGCTATAATTACACTTGATTATTGTTCTTAATTAAGTTCATTTTTCCCAGAGTTAGTTGATGTGGGGATGTTTCTAACTGTGTTGAACTATGTTCGTGACTCAGGGCGGCATCTCTAAGTGACCCTATACACTTCTGAGCCTGCACTTGTGCGGGCCAGTAACTGTGTCTTTTCTAGAGAATTTGGTGGGAGGGGGAGTGGTGGAATTGGGTGGGGGGAGGGATGTAGGGGAGAGGGGTGGACGGGAAGGGGATAGGGTATTTCACAGTGCTATGATATCCGAGCATTCTTTTTTCACAAACAAAAATGATGCTGTTGAGAGAGAGGGTTTATTGCTACATGTGGGCAAGGGAAAGTTCATCTATATCCCCAGGTTGTTCTTGCATCTCGGGTTGGGCTGGGAACCTGGGATGATAGCTTCCATACACAGAATAGCATGATAGTATTGTGTCTTCCCACCTATTCATGCCGCTAACATTGTGCATCATGTCCTGGAATGTATCGGGCATCACGTTCCCCATTAAAATAACTAAAATTTTGAACCAGTTAAAGAAGCATAATGTTGATATTGCTTGCATACAGGAAACCTGATTGACAGATATAGAACACTTGAAATTGGGTCGCTCTTGGGTGGGGGCAGTATTTGCAGCCTCTTCCTCACACAAAAAAGCAGGGGTGGCGATATTGATTAACAAAACCCTACCTTACACAACAACATTAGTTGAGAGTGACCCACAGGGCCATTATTTGTTACTTTATCTTAAGGTTGGCACTTATTCGGTAGAGTGGGGGACAAAGGAAAAGACGGAGTCTCCTTCTTGGAGCCATTGGGGAAAACTCGCATGTACAGGATGTCAGGGGTAGAAATCGCTTAGACACTGAAGGAGGCATCAGAAGGGGTGACAAAGGCATGACTGAAGGGGACAAACTATCTCAACCAGAAAACAATCCATACAAAAAGAAAGAATGGATAGCCATGTATGCTAATGCCTGTAGCTTAGGCATCAAAATACTAGAACTGGAAACAGAAATAAGAAACGCTGACCTTGATGTAGTGGCGACATCAGAAACTTGGTTCTCGGAGTCCCACGGATGGGATATGGTCATACCAGGTTATAATCTACTCCGTCAAGGCAGAGAGGGCAAATCAGGAGGAGGGGTAGCTCTATACATTAAAGAAAACATCAAAGTTACTAAAATCACAGACATCAAGTATACGGGAAGAGTCCCTCTGGGTGAACCTGGCCAGGGGCAATAACAAATGCCTGTATCTTGGTGTTGTATACAGACCGCCTAAACAAAAGGAGCAAGCAGACGATGAGCTAATGGAAGACATTGAGACCATAACACTGCGTGGAGATACAGTGCTAGTGGGAGATTTCAATATGCCCGATGTGGACTGGAACGAACCTTCCGCTACAACCAGCGGCAGCAAGAGGATACTAGCCTCCATGCGAGGAGCATGCCTAAAGCAAATGGTACTGGAACCCACTAGGGGTCAGGCGACCCTGGACTTATTACTCACCAATGGTGACAGTGTCACAGAGGTATCGGTGGGAGACACCTTGGCATCCAGCGATCACAACATGGTGTGGTTCCACCTCAAGAAAGGAAACTCTAGGTCGACTAAGGTACTAAATTTCAAAGGAATTAATTTTCAAGGCATTGTACGTTGGCGCTTCCCTAGCTATTTGTTTCAAGATGATCACTTTTGAACGTATTTACAGAATAAGTGGGAGGAGTACTTAGAATTCAATGGCCAACCTCGCCATGCCCCGGAATTGTTTTGGAAAACAGCGAAAGTAGTGTTGCGGGGGGATTGCATAGCTTATGTCATCGCACGCAATCGACGGCTATTTAAGGGCATCCTACGACTAGAACGTGAATTGGTGGCAGCCAAACATCGATACACTCTCCATCCGTCCCCTGCCACGAAAGCAAATTGGCAATCTATTGAGTGCTCTTAATTCTTATATACATGAACATACAGTCAAAATGTTATTTTATCAGAAGTTTAAATATCATAAATATGGGAATCGGTCAGGAAAATTGTTAGCAAATTTGAACAACGTTTTATCATGGGTCTGAAGGATGAATTGGGTCACCTCCAACATAAAACTGATCAGATAGCAGGGATTTTGCTGGAACACTTTCAGAGTACATATAAGAGAGGAGACTCGAGTTCCGGTCCGCTAATCCAGGATTATATAACTGATTCTGGTATGCCCATCCTGACGGATCAGGGGGTCGAGTCCCTAAACCTACCAATTACTATTAGAGAATTACAAAGGGCAATCCAACATCAACGCAACTATTCAGCTCCAACGCAACTATTCAGCTCCCAGTCCCGATGGTTTTACAGCCAAATTTTATAAACTTATGTCTGCTCAGATCGGCACACCTTTGCGAGATTATTATAATCAGGTTACAGATCAGGGGGAGTTCCCCGGGAAAGCTAATGTGGCACCAATTACACTGATTCTAAAACCTGGCAAGGAGGCGACTTCCTCAGACTCTTACCGCTCTATTTCCCTTTTGAATGTGGACATTAAAATCCTAGCCAAACTCCTAGCGGATCGGCTATCTCAAACCCTTCCGAATCTCATAGGACCGGAGCAGGTAGGCTTTGTGAAAGGTCGCCAGGCGACTCATGTTCGTAAGGCTATTCTGACAGTAGCACATGCTCAGACTCGAGCAGCAGCTAGAGCCTTTGACCAAGTAGATTGGCAGTATTTATTTGGGGTACTGGACTATATAGGGCTGAAGGGGTGGTACAAGCAAGCAATACAAGCATTATATGCGTCCCCAAGGGCTTGTTTGTTGGTTAATGATGTTATTTCTGAAACTTTTCCAATTGAACAGGGAACCCGACAGGGATGCCCTTTATCGTCACTTCTCTTTCTGTTATATTTAAAGCCGTTCTTACGGACGGCTATTGCAGACCCTGGGATAGCAGGGGTGGCCTTTCCAGATCATATGATAAAGGTGTTAGCTTTTGCAGATGATCTTTTTTTTTTAATTATTTATTTATTGAATTTTTCAATATAATCAAGCATTAACTTGTACAGAAAGGAAATTCAGCAAGAAACTAATATAACAACAAACAATATAAAACTATATAAAAGATATCAAATATAAGCATAAATTTCAACTCAAGTCCTCAAAAGGATCCAAGGTGGGTAATCGGCGAATAATAGAAAAAATAAAATCACATTTACAAAGTAATGACTAGTTGAATGAGGTTAATGCACCCTTTCTTAAACTGAGCATTCATGTTTTCCCTTTCTCCAGACATGAAGTTGAGAGAAAGGTTGTCAGTTGAGATGGCTCAAAGAAAACAAATTTATGTGAACGGTAGATAATTACACATTTACATGGATGTCGCAAGTAAAAAGTCGCCCCCCAGGGCCAAAACACCAGGTTTCCTTAACAAAAATTCATGTCTCCTTCTCTGCGTATCCCTAGCCAAATCTGGGAACATCTGAATTTTACAACCTAAAAATTCTTTATGTTTATTTTTAAAGAAAAGTCTCAACAACCAGTTTTTATCTGGTGCGAGAGCTACCATCAAAAGTAAAGTTGCTGGGGTCACTAATTCTTTGTCAGATATTTCCAAAATATTAGATATATTCATTAAATCTTGTCCCAATTTCTGTTGTTGTTGATCCTGAGTCCTTTGCGGAAGGTAATAAACCTGTGTGAATGGTGGTAATGATTCTTCAAAGAGCTCCAATATTTCCATCATATAACGTTTCAACATTTCCCTAGGGGCTATCATAGGAACCCTAGGGAAATTAATCAATCTAAGATTATTGTTTCAAGAAAAATTTTCCATTGCCTCCATCTTCTTTCTTAAATTAATATTGTCCTTAATTAATGTCTCAGTGGTTTGCTTGGTGACTTTTAATTCTTGGTGGACATTCTGTACTGAAGTCTTAGAGCCCTCAATTTCAATCTTAAAATTTTTAATCTCAGTTTCATGATCATTAAATTTTCTTTCCAGGAGTTGTAATTGTGGATTTATAGATCTTGCCAAATTAGCTACAAGATCCCACAGAGAATCCAATGTTACCTCCTGGGGCTTCTCAATTTGAACAGAGTGTAATTTTAATTTTAATTGAGTTAGCTCACCCTCTGGCAACATCTCTTGTCGAACGTCCTGTATGGTTTGTTTATCCCCCGCCGCTTCCTCCTCAGTATCAATGCTTAGGCCTCTGCTCCAACGAGGAATCCGGCAGCCCAGTCCCCCTCTCGTTCTCCTTAGCCTCCGAGAGGAGGTGAACTCCGACTTCCGGGAGAGCCTCCGCTCGCGGGGAACTGGTGGACTGAGGGCGTGGTGGAGGTGCTCTCATATCGGGGCTCAACGATGTCTCCAACCCTATGGAGAACGGCACGGGTTCGCCTCCACCGTGCATCTCCTGGAGGGGATTCCCCGATGATATCTGCGTGCCCTGCATTCTCCTCATCAGCTCCTCGATATTGCCGAAAACGGCTGTTCTGGAGCGCTGCGATGCTCCAGCAGCGCTGCGTCCCCTCCTCTTCGGCATTGCTCCGAGCGAGTAAAAAAAATACCGAAGTAAGTATATTCGAGCGAGCTTCAGGGAGAGTGTCGCTCAGACAACCCTGCATGTGGCCATCTTGGATCTACTATTTACATTAACCCATCCCCGCACTTCTATTACTCAGCTCCTTCAATTACTTGAGGAATTTCGATTTTATTCGGGTTTTTCCCTCAATTTTCAAAAATCCATTGCATTGGCGATCCCATCTTCCTTACAGGATACCTGGAATGGTGATTTTCCATTTACCTGGGCCCCTATTTCTATTAAGTATTTGGGGGTGTGGATACCTAGAGAGCTTGCTACTTTATACACTTGTAATATAGCTTCTTTATTAGATTTGCAACTGTGGACCACATTCCCTTATCCGTAGCGGGATGTGTGGCCTTGTTTAACATGGTAATATTCCCAAAATAGTTATATAGGTTCCAGGTACTTCCACTCTTACTATCCCATGCTCATAACCACCAGCTTATTAGATGGCTTCAGCACTATATATGGGGTGGGAAAAAACCACGCATGACTTACTCTCGGATGTGCCTCCCACGATATAAGGGGGGTTATGGGTTGTTGAATATATATTGGTATGCCTTGGCCTACCAGATGCGACATATTAACGACTGGTTTAGAGACACCTCTTATTTTACTGCTACTCGACTAGAATTGTCTTTGTTAACCCCTTACCACATTAGTAGTTTTTTGCATTCCACTGCTGCAGTATTCCGTCCTCTGGTGGCATCTTATCCTGTTTTGCCCTGGCGAGACGGACGCAGCGCTGGGTATGTAAAAGCGCTAGGCTCTCCTGTGTATTTTCTCCATATTTACCAATTCAAGGTGATTGTGATTTTTTACCAGGCCTCCAAAATGAGACCTTAAGGCACTGGTCTATTCAGGGATTACAGTTCATATTCCAGTTGTTCAATGAAGCTGGTCGCCTGGCATCCTTTGCCTCTTTACAAAACACATTTGATTTGCCAGCTAGGGACATTTTTGTATACTACCAAGTTCGACACTCCCTGCCAGCCGGCCAATTGGTGGAAGATTGCAGAGAGGCCATATCGGAACTTTTTAGCCTTTCCGCTCAACAATTGATACCACTTCGATTGCATCATGAGGCTGTTATAGGGGAAAACACCCTCCAAGGATTCAAGACAAAGTTAGACAAGTTTCTGTTGAACAAGAACGTGCGCTGGTAGGGCTAGTCTCAGTTAGGGTGCTGGTCTTAGACCAGAGGGCCGCCGCGTGAGCGGACTGCTGGGCATGATGGACCACTGGTCTGACTCAGCAGTGGCAATTCTTATGTTCTTATGTTCACAACCAGGCCCTAATTTAGATGCTGTGGCAGCTTTATGGGCAGAGGACTTACAGTGTACCCTGGCGGCACTGCAGATACAGCGAGTGCTAAAATCTTTGAGACGGGTATCTGCTAATGTTACACATTGAGAACTACAATTAAAGTTTGCACTACATCTGTTTATATCCCCCATACGAGCTTATTGAATGGGCATTACTCCAGTGCACATTTGTCCTAAATGCTCTTGTGTCAATGCCTCTTTGGGCTACATGTTCTGGTCTTGCCCACGTATTTCCCAGTTTTGGCACAGCTTGGGACACTACACTACATCTCTGTGGAGCCGACGTTGGACACCGGCCCCGCGAGCACTTTTTGGATATTATATCATTGCATCACCGAAACCTAAAGGACTGACCGCTTTTCTTGCACGGGTGATGCTCCTTGGTAAGAAAACTATTTTGCTCAATTGGTTGTCCCCTGAACCTCCGTCTTATGCTCAATGGAGATCATTGATGATTATACATGCCTCCCTGGAGCGTAGACAACTTGGAGATCTGAATTCTAAGCTTGGAAGGCGATTTTGCTCTATCTGGGAACACTTTTGGATAGACCTTACTCCACGTGCCCGCAGTAGACTTTTGAATTTATAATTTGCCTTTTTCTCTCTCTCCTTGTGTCTCTTGCTTTGATGATGGTGTGTGGGTTTGTGGGAATGGGGATGGGGGGGGGAAGGTTGGGGAACTGCTGTATTTTGTGCACATTATTGAGAACCTTGTTACTCGTTTTTGTATTGTTTGCTAGCACTTTATTGAAAAACTTTAATAAAACATATTTACACATAAAATCTTAGGTGATGAGATAATATAGCCTCTCGGTCGGATGTTTAATATAATTGTCGGAGCGGAGGCTCTGCTGGAGGGTTTGAACACCGCCCGTATTTTGGTGTTACCCAAACCCCGGAAAGACCCAGAAAGGGCGGGCTCGTATCGTCCTATTTCTCTTTTCAATACGGAGGTCAAACTGTTAGTGAAAATCATGGCTCATAGGATGACAGCGATGTTGCCAACTATTATTTATGAAGCCCAGGTGGGATTTGCGCAAGGTAGAACGATAGCTAAAAATGTGAGGAAATTGCTTCTGTCTTTGGAACAGCGGGCAAATCAGAATCTCCCCTCTGTGATGATTAGTTTTGATGCAGAAACAGCATTCGATAGGGTGCGGTGGGATTTTCTCTATGCTACATTAACAGCCTATGGTTTTGATGGGTTTTTTGTATCGGCGGCGAGGGCGTTGTATGCCCTTCCGCAAGCCAAATTAGTGTTGAAAGATTTTGAAACTTAACGGTTCCCAATCTCTAGGGGGACTCGACAGGGCTGCCCCTTATCGCCTTTGTTATTTGTACTTACACTAATCCCCCCTCATCCGGGATATCTATACAATGTCATCTATACAGGGGATTAATATTGGTGCTACCACCTTTAAGCTATCGGCCTTTGCGGATGATATCTTAGTGCATCTAACAGACCCTTTGCCCTCCTTAACGGCCTTATTGGAATTGATAAAAGAATATGGAGATTATGCAGGTTTCCGCTTAAATTTGGAGAAATCCGAAGGTTTGGTGTCCTCGATGGAGGTTCAGGCCCTATGGGGGAATCAGTTTCCATTGACCTGGGCGCTCGGGCAGTTTGTGTATCTGGGGACTCTGATGTCCAAGAAGGTTCACCTTTTATATTGCCTTAATGTGGACAAACTTCAGCAACAAGTGGAGCTTTACTGGACACTTGGCAAGCTTTGCCACTTTTTCTGTTGGGTCACATTTGCCTGGTTAGGATGTTTATTTTTCCAAAATGGCTGTATGTGTTACAGACTCTCCTGTTGCGTTTGACGATGAAAGATCTGTGCCTCTTCAATAGAGGTATTACTCATTTTTGTTGAGCAGCCAAGAAACCAAAACTGCAACTGTCTCAGCTACTGGGGAATTGGAATAGAGGGTGGGTGGGTTTGCCGGATGTCCAGGTCTACAATTATGCGTGTATGCTTCGACATGTGGGGGATTGGGTGAATTTGACAAGCAGTTATATCCCTCTTCAGATGGAAAGGGAGTTCTTTGCTCCTTTAGACATGTTTGCTTTGCTTCATAGTCCCCAGAAGGAGCTGCCAGCTCGTTTCAGAACGAGTGTGTTATTTTGTTCATTACAAGCTGCTTGGCGTTGGCTCTTGCAATCTATGGGAGGGACTCGACGGTTACAGATCTCTTGCCATTGCAGGGTAATCCAGCATTTCCTCCAGGTAGGGAGTCCCGGGAGTATCTGTCCTGGGGAGAGAGAGGTGTTTCACGGTTGGAACACCTTTTGGGGGCCGACGGGGAGATGTTAGCCCATGCAGACTTGCAGGCTGTGGTGAGAGATACCTGGGGAGCGCAGTTTGCGTGTCATCAAGTGGAGCATTATGTGGGATCCTTTGACAGAGCACAATTGGGCAAACATTTGGAGGCCAGGCTGCGGGAGATTTTCTCCTGGGAGGAGGGGACTTCCCTCTCATTGTCCAGCCTACATGCTAGTTTGCAAGACTTACAGCCGGCTAAGGACTATCAATTTGTACGGGGTAAATGGGAGATGAAATTGCAGATCAATTTGGGACAATAGGATGTTTCCTGTACTCTGAGGGCAACGCCTGGGGTGACCCCGTGTGCTTGGTTGCGGGAAACGTATTACAGGGTAACCTTATGAGTTTTTATACTCATACACAGTTATTTTACAGTAGAGGTCTCCCAACCCCAATGTCATAAGTGCGGGATGGGGGGGGGTACACATTGGGGCATGCCTTTTGGTCCTGCCCCATAATCCAACGCTTCTGGAAGTGTATAATCTCTTACATGTCAGGGTTAATTGGTAGAGCCCTGAGGAGTACCCCAGTCCACTTAGTTTTGGATTTGCCGGAGGCTTATGGCCATTTACTTAGGGGAAACCGGGCTCTCTGCAGGAAGATGAGCCTACTGGCCAGAAAATGTATTCTCCAATTATGGACGGTCCAGGACCCTCTGGCGTTTTGGCATTGGAGGAACCAGTTGTATTAGTTGGCTACCTGGGAGGAGAGGTCTGTGGGGGGGGGGGGGTCTCGGAAGCGGAAGCTAGTGTTCCTGAATATATGGGAACCATATCTGCATTCCTTGCATCCAAAGGGACGTAGTGAGATATTAAGATGGGTGTCCTAATACAGGCACTCAGCTGATGATGGGGTGAGAGAGCCACAGTGGGGCAGAGTGGAGAGTACTGGAGGGATGGGGTTTTGGAGTGGAAGGAGGGGGTTTCGTTGGGTTTTGATACTCAGTAATAGTTACAGTCTCTAGGGACAAGTAGGGGGAGGGAGGTGGGATGGCTTACTTCGAGGCTCATAAGAGTCCAGGGCCTCGAGGTGCCATGCCACTGACTCTGGCCTCGCTTGCCCTTGGGCAGAGTTGGCGGGGGTCTGTTGATGCTAATCCTAAAACATTGATGCCTGTTTTTAGTGTCGAGGACGATGCCTCACTGTTTGTTGATGAGAACCCTACTATGCCACTGTTTTGTTTATTCTGTTATTTACATCAATAAAAATTGTTTGAACCTTAAAAAAAATATAAGTCTCAAAACTGCCCATACCGCACATGCGCCAGTGCTTTCCTGCCCAATGTTGGCTCACAGGACCATCAGTTCAGTAAAAAAAAAAAAAAGCTAAGAAGTCAACTAGGTTAGGTGGGAGGGTTGTGAAAATATCTCTCTGCTCTCCTTATATTAAGCACACTTACTTACCGTAACAGGTGTTATCCAGGGACAACAGGCACATATGGGTGACGTCATCTACGGAGCCCCGATGCGGATAGCTTCACAAGTAGACTTGCTTGAAGAAGTTTTAGAAAGTTTGCGACTGTCGCACCGAGCATAAGCGAGTGCCTTCCCGCCCGACGTAGGTTGTGCATCTGCTCAGTTAAGGTAGGTAGCTAACAAGCCAACCAGGGGAGGTGGGTGGGTTGTGAGAATATCTGCCTGCCGTTACGGTAAGTAACTGTGCTTTATCCCAGGATAAGCAGGCAGCATATTCTCACATATAGGTGACCTCCAAGCTAATCAGAATGGGATGGTGGGAATGCTGGCAAATTAGGAGAATAAATTTTGTACAACTTCCTGGCCAAAATGTCCATCCCATCTGGAAAAAGAATCCAGACAGTAATGAGATGTGAATGTATGAACCGAGGAACAAGTGGCCGCCTTGCAGATTTCCTCAATAGGAGTAGACCTTAGAAAAGCTACAGAAGCCGCCATGGCTCTAACTTTGTGGGCTGTGACTTGACCCTGAAAATGCAGCCCAGCCTGAGCATAGCAAAAAGAGATGCAAGCAGCCAGCTGGAGAGTGTTCTCTTGGAAACTGGATATCCCAACTTGTTCGGATCGAAGGAAACAGAGTTGAGATGAAGCTCTATGTGGCTTAGTTCTTTGCAAGTAAAAAGCCAAAACACGCTTGCAGTCCAGAGTATGAAGAGCTGTTTCTCTAAGATGACAATGTGGCTTTGGAAAAAAACACTGGAAGTAAAATATATTGATTGAGATGAAATTCTGTAACAACTTTTGGCAAGAATTTTGGATGAGTTCGGAGTACCACCTTGTCATGATAGAATACTATTAAAGCTTGAAGCTCCCCATGCGTAAGCTGAAGAATCTGTTATGAGAACCTTCTGGTGAGGGGGCTTTTGGAACAGCAAACCTCTGGAGAGATTGGACAAAAGCATCCACCAGTGAAGAGATTGCCGAAGAGAAGGAGTCACTGTGATGTGTTGCGAGAGCGGGTTGAAAGCCAGCACCCACTGAGATGCCATGGTCCACTGAGGAATTCTGAGGTGAAGTCTGGCAAAAGGAGTCACATAAACTGTAGAGGACATGTGACCCAGGAGAACCATCATGTGTCTCACTGATAGTGAAGTGAGGGTCGACACTTTGTGACAAAATTGTATGAGAGCATCCTGACATTGTTGAGGGAGGAATGCTCTGAGTTGTACAGTGTCCAGTATAGCGCCAATGAACTGCAGAGTCTGAGAGGGCTGTGGTTGGGAATTTGGAAAACTGACTTTGAATCCCAAACTTTGCAGGTCTGTTGTGTCGCTACAGTAACCCCCTGGTATGTTGGGTCTTTGATGAGCCAGTCATCCAGATACAGGAAATCCTGGAGACAGTGGCTTCGCACAGCAGCTGCTAGCACTACCAGGCACTTGGTGAAAACTCTGGGAGAGGAGGCCAGACTGATAATGTTGATTTCCCACCTGAAATCTGAGAAATTTGCGAGATGCTGGATGAATAGGAATGTGAGTGTAAGCTTCCTTGAGATCCAGCGAGCATAACCAATTGTTGTGATCCAAAAGGGGATACAAGGATGCCAGTGACAGCATCCAAAACTTTTCTTTTACGAGAAATTTGTTGAATGCTCAGAGATCCAATATTGGTTATAGACCTCCCCCCACCCACCTTCTTTTTTTGGAACAAGGAAGTAACAGGAGTAAAACCCCGAGCTCTGCTGCTCCAGAGGACGTTTTGATGGCATTGAAAGCCAGCAGAGCTTGTACTTCCTGGAGAAGAAGAGGAAGGACATTCTCATGGAAGGTGATCTGGTGGAATCTGATGGAAGTGAAGGGAGTAACCCACCTTGATGACTGTTAAGACACAAAGGTCTGAGGTGATCAGTTCCCATCATTGTTGAAAAAAATGGAGACTACCTCCAATGGGAAGAGGGGAAGACAGAGGCAGAGATATGCAGGTTATACTCTGGCTGAGTGGGTCAAAAAGACTGTGTGGGGTTGGCCGCAGCTGGAGTCTGGGACTTCCGCTGGCGCTGCGGTTGTTTCTTGGGCGGTGGTCTGGCATAAGGTGTTTTTTGCTGAACGCCTCTAATAAGAAGTAGAAGGCTTGAAATCTCTAGTAGTCGGCGTTTTAGGCTTTGGGCGTTTTGAGAATTTATATCTGCTGTCCATATTTTCCACTATAGCCCCCTTTTACTAAACTGCAATAGTGGATTTTAGCGCAGGGAGCCTATGAGCGTTGACAGCAGCGCGGGGCATTCAGCGCAGTTCCCTGCGCTAAAAACTACTATCGCGGTTTAGTAAAAAGGGAGGGGAGTATATTAGTCTATTTTTGTATAGTTGTTTCTGAGGTGACATTGCAAAGAATCATCTGCCTTGACCTCCTTGGAAAAAACCCAGAATATAAATAATTAACATTTTCTCTACATACCGTGTGCTTTGTGTTTTTTTAAATTTTATTGTTGGTAGATCATTTTGACTTGGTCATTTTAAAAGTAGCTCGCAAGCCCAAAAAGTGTGGGCATCCTTGCCTAGATTAATGATTTACCGTATTTTCACGCATATAACGCGCGCGTTATACGCGTTTTTACCTACCGCGCATACCCCTCGCGCGTTATATGCGTGAGCGCGGTATACAAAAGTTTTAAAACATCGTTCCCACCCCGCCCGACTCACCCCCCCCAGCAGGACCGCTCGCACCCCCACCCCGAACGACCGCTCGCACGCGCTCCCACACGCACCCGCATCCACGATCGGAGCAAGAGGGAGCCCAAGCCCTCTTGCCCGGCCGACTCCCCGACGTCCGATACATCCCCCCCCCCCCCGGCAGGACCACTCGCACCCCCACCCCGAAGGACCGCCGACTTCCCGACAATATCGGGCCAGAAGGGAGCCCAAACCCTCCTGGCCACGGCGACCCCCTAACCCCACCCCGCACTACATTACGGGCAGGAGGGATCCCAGGCCCTCCTGCCCTCGACGCAAACCCCCCTCCCTCCAACGACCGCCCCCCCCAAGAACCTCCGACCGCCGACCCGCGACCCTCCTGGCGACCCCCACGACCCCCCCACCCCCCTTCCCCGTACCTTTGGTAGTTGGGCCAGAAGGGAGCCCAAACCCTCCTGGCCACGGCGACCCCCTAACCCCAGGTGGGACCTAAGGCTCCAGGGCCTATTCTGATTGGCCCACGCGCCTTAGGCCCCACCAGTAGGCGGAGCTTTAGGATGGATGGGCCAATCCGGCCTCATTCCTTCGTTGGCTGCCTGCCGGACAGGCGGGTTTGGCTCCCGTCTGTCCGGCCAACTACCAAAGGTACGGGGAAGGGGGGTGGGGGGGTCGTGGGGGTCGCCAGGGGGGTCGCAGGTCGGCTGGGGGGGCGGTCGGAGGTTCTTGGGGGGGGGCGGTCGTTGGGGGGGAGGGGGGTTTGCGTCGAGGGCAGGAGGGCCTGGGATCCCTCCTGCCCGTAATGTAGTGCGGGGTGGGGTTAGGGGGTCGCCGTGGCCAGGAGGATTTGGGCTCCCTCCTGGCCCGATATTGTTGGGGAGTCGGCGGTCCTTCGGGGGGAGGGATGTATCGGACGTCGGGGGGGGGGGGGGCATCAGGCTTTCAGGATGGGGACAGACCTTCAAGGGGGGACAGTGCACGGAAGTCAGGGCGGGCGAAAGGAGCGTCGGGCAGCATGCGCGGTATACCCGTGAGCGCGGTATACCAAAGTTTTTGTACATATCATCGTGATTTCTGCGCGCACCCGTGTGCGCGTTTTATACGGGTGCGCGTTATTTGCGTGAAAATACGGTAGGTTGCATTTCAGGGCATATCATCAGATTAGGGCACAAATAGCTGTTGAGGAAAGGCTCTGGTGTTAATTTAATTCCCTGCCACCCACCCCAAGGCAGAGCTTTTTGATTTATAGGGCTCTCCAGCCAACCAGGAACAGAGAATTACTTATTTTTCTACCCTTTCTTTTTTTTTCCTTCCAGGTGTAAGTACATCGTTTCACCAAAGCTGCTGCTCAGGTTACAACTTCAGTCTCTTTGCAGACAAAGTGTTACCCAGGCAGAGGGAGTAGTTCCATATACAAACTGTCTTCAGCTTGA
The DNA here is from genome assembly GCF_902459505.1 of Geotrypetes seraphini. Classification (NCBI taxonomy): domain Eukaryota; kingdom Metazoa; phylum Chordata; class Amphibia; order Gymnophiona; family Dermophiidae; genus Geotrypetes; species Geotrypetes seraphini. Next base: position 101,348,281 of record NC_047092.1, on the reverse strand, counting down.
ATCCCTCATGAAGGAAGTAAAAGAACTGAGAGAGGAGGCGGCAAGATTAAGAAGCATCCTTGGAAATAAGAGGTACATCAATGAAATGGTTCATGAGGCGTCAAAAATTTTGAGCAGTGGGAAAGAGGTTATACTGTGAGAAGGCAGCTGGACTCAGATTATGGAACATTGCAAGATTGGTACTTATACTCCCACAGCAAAAATGAAGAACCGGTATGCTGTCCTGGAAGTGGAGGAGATGAGAGCATCCCAAGGAGAGGAAGGACCAAAGCTTGAGATCCCAATAATCACTGGATCCATGACCACTTGGAGGTATAAGGTAGTGGTAGTTGGTGAGTCCCTTCTAAGGGGTAAAGAAGCGTCCATCTGCAAACCAGACATGATGTCACAAGAGGTATGCTGTCTACCTGGTATCAAATCCAAGATGTTACGGAGAGCTTGCCAAGACTCATCAAGCCTGACGACTACTATCCGATGCTGCTCATCCACATTGGCACTAACGATACAGCCAGGTACCCCTGCAAACATGTCAAAAGTGACTTTGTGGCTCTGAGAAAGATGGTGAAGCAGTCAGGTGCACAGGTGGTATTCTCATCTATCCTCCCTGTCGAGAGGGCAGAGAAGCTCGCATTATGGAGATGAATGCTTGACTACATAGATGGTGTCATCAAGAGGGTTTTGACTTCCTGGACCATGGGATGATTTTCCAAGGGCTGCTGAGCAGGGATGGTGTGCATCTATCAAAGAAAGGAAGACGTGTCTTTGCCTGTAGGCTGGCTAATCTACCGAAGAGGGCTTTAAACTAGAAGTGATGGGGCAGGGTGATCAATGATCCCTGGTGAGTATAAGCTCTCAGGTAAGTAAATCACTGAATACCTCTACACGGATGGGAAAAGGGGGCAATGCCTGGAAAGCACAGTTACTTACCGTAACAGGTGTTATCCAGGGACAGCAGGCATATATTCTCACATGTGGGTGACGTCATCCACGGAGCCCCGATGCGGAAGCATTTTCAAGCAAACTTGATTGAAGATTTAAAGTTTGCTCTGCTGCTCCACGCATGCGTGCCTTCCTGCTCCACTAGGGGGTGCATCCCCTCGTGGTCTCCAGTTCGCTTAACTAGCCAAGAAGCCAACCTTGGGGAGGTGGGCGGGTTGTGAGAATATATGCCTGCTGTCCCTGGATAACACCTGTTACGGTAAGTAACTGTGCTTTATCCCAGGACAAGCAGGCATGATATTCTCACATGTGGGTGACCTCCAAGCTTATTGAAGAGGGATGGAGGGAAGTTGGCAATTTAAGCAAATAGATTTCGCAATACCGATTGGCCGAACCGGCCATCGCTTCTGGACAGGGAGTCCAGACAGTAGTGGAAGGTGAAGGTATGAACCGAAGACCACGTGGCAGCCTTGCAGATTTCCTCGATAGGTGTGGACCTGAGGAACGCTACGGAAGCTGCCATCGCTCGGACTTTGTGTCCCGTAACTCGACCATGCAGCGCGAGACCAGCTTGAGCGTAGCAGAAGGAGATGCAATCGGCCAACCAGTTGGACAAGGTGCGTTTGGAAACTGGGTGGCCTAACCGGTTTGGGTCGAAGGACAGAAACAGTTGTGGGACTTTCCGGTGTGGCTGAGTGCGTTGGAGGTAAAAGGCCAACGCTCTTTTGCAGTCAAGAGTGTGGAGCGCCACTTCTCCGGGGTGAGAGTGGGGCTTGGGAAAAAACACGGGTAGGACGATGGACTGATTGAGATGGAAATCAGACACTACTTTAGGTAGGAACTTTGGATGGGTGCGGAGTACCACCTTGTCGTGATGGAATACCGTGAAGGGTGGGTCCGCTACCAGCGCTTGTAGCTCACTAACCCGCCGTGCGGACGTGAGCGCGAGTAAGAAAATTACCTTCCAAGTGAGGAATTTTGGATGGCATTTGTTTAGTGGCTCAAATGGGGGTTTCATTAGTTGAGCCAGAACCACGTTAAGGTCCCAAACCACCGGGGGAGGTTTGAGAGGGGGGTGGACGTTCAGCAGACCCTTCATGAAGCGAGTGACTAAGGGATGGAGCGAGAGGGCTTTCCCTTCCAGGGACTGATGAAAGGCCGCAATCGCACTGAGGTGTACTCGAATGGAGTTGGTCTTTAGGCCGGAGTGAGATAGTTGAAGTAGATAGTCAAGGACCAGGGGGACGGCGGCCGACACCGGGTCCTGGCTGTGGGAGGAGCACCAGGTTGAGAATCTGGTCCACTTTTGGGAGTAGCAGGTTCTCGTCGAGGTTTTTCTAGAGGCCTCCAATATCTCCTTGACTGATTGAGACACGGGGAAAGCAGTCAGGGGGAGAGAAACCAAGCATTTAGATGAAGAGATTGAAGATTGGGATGTAACAGTGAACCCTGACCCTGTGACAGTAGAGAGGGAAACAGAGGCAGAGGCAGTGGATCTCTGACACTGAGTTGAAGTAGAAGGGAAAACCACGGCTGGCGAGGCCAGCGAGGGGCAATCAGGATCAGGGTGGCTTGTACTGTTTTCAGGTGGACAAGCGTCCGCAGTATCAGAGGAAACGGCGGGAACGCGTACAGGAACCTTCCCTCCCAGTCGAGGAGGAAGGCGTCGGCCTCGAGCCGGTCCGGGGAGTATATCCGGGAGCAGAAGAGAGGCAGCTTGTGGTTGTGAGGGGACGCGAACAGGTCTATTTGAGGTGTCCCCCACCGTTCGAACACTCCTCGTAGGGTCTGAGAGTGCAGTGACCACTCGTGTGGCTGGAGGAGGCGGCTGAGTCTGTCCGCCAGGCAGTTTTGTTCTCCTTGTATGTACACCGCTCGGAGGAAGGTGTTGTTGGAGATTGCCCATTTCCAGAGGCGCAGGGCTTCCCGACAGAGGGGCCAAGACCCTGTCCCCCCTTGTTTGTTTACATAGTACATCGCTACCTGGTTGTCGGTTCGGATGAGAACCACTCGGTCGTGGAGCAGATGTTGGAAGGCTACAGCTGCGAGATAGATGGCCCGAAGTTCTAGCACGTTGATGTGGCAGCGACGGTCTTGTGCTGACCACATTCCTTGGGTGCGTAGGCCGTCCAGATGGGCTCCCCAAGCGTACTCCGACGAGTCCGTGGTGAGTACCTTGCTGTGGGGTGGGGTGAGGAAGAGCAAACCTTTGGAAAGATTTGAAGAGTCGGCCCACCAGCGGAGCGATCGTTGCAATGAAGGAGTCACTGTCACTGAGTGGTCGATCGGGTCCCGGTCTTGACGCCATTGAGACGCCAGGGTCCATTGAGGGATTCTCAGATGGAGGCGGGCGAAGGGTGTGACATGGACGGTGGAGGCCATGTGGCCCAGGAGGGTCATCATCTGTCGAGCTGATACCGAGGTCAGCAGGGAGATCCTTCGGCTCAGACTTACTAACGCCTCCCGGCGCGGAGGGGGGAGGAAGGAACGGAGGCGAACTGTGTCCAGCGTGGCCCCGATGAACTGTAGGGACTGCGAGGGGCGTAGTTGAGATTTTGGGAAGTTTATTTCAAACCCCAGACTTTGTAGGTAGGTAATAGTCTGTTGGGTCGCTGAGATAACCCCTTCCCTGGACGGGGCTTTGATTAGCCAGTCGTCCAGGTAGGGGAATACCTGGAGGCCCTGGGAACGTAAGGTTGCTGCTACCACCACGAGGCACTTGGTGAAGACCCGAGGTGATGATGCTAGTCCGAAGGGGAGGACTCGGTATTGTAGGTGCCAGTCCCCTACCTGGAAACGCAAGAATTTGCGGTGAGCGGGGTGTACTGGGACATGTGTGTACGCCTCCTTGAGATCGAGGGAGCAGAGCCAGTCGCCCTCGTCGATCAGGGGGTAAAGTGTCGGTAGTGAGAGCATCCGAAACTTTTCCCGTACTAGGAATTTGTTGAGGCGTCTCAAGTCTAGTATTGGGCATAGGTCTCCCGTTTTTTTCGGTACCAGGAAGTAACGGGAGTAGAAGCCCTTCCCCCGTTGGTTGGGGGGAACCTTCTCCACTGCTCTCAGGCGAAGCAGGTCTCGAGCTTCGGAGAGGAGTAGGGATAGCTGAGTCCGGTTGGGAGGGCAATTCCTTGGGGGGTTGTCCGGGGGAATGGCCCGAAAGTTGAGAGAGTACCCTGATGAGATCACGCCAAGGACCCATGCGTCCGACGTGACTTGTTCCCAGCGAGGGTAAAAGGCTTTGAGTCGACCCCCGATGGGACGGTGGCCTGGGACTATGGCGGAGGGGGCCCGCCCCCTTCCGCATGCCCCGTCAAAAGGACGGGGATGGTTTAGTGGTCGCAGGCGGTTGGGATTTGGGCATGCCCCTGTGGTGGGCTTGCGGACGCCTGGGTGGGGGCCGCGAGAAAGCAGGGGTGGACTTTTGTGGGTAGCGGCGCGGAGGGGCCCTATACGGCCTGGCCGCTGGCGGTTTGGGCTTTTGCCGGACAAGGGAGGCAAACGAGCGTTTATGTTCGGAGAGGCGTTTTGTAGCCGCCTCGATAGTGTCATCGAACAATTCCTTTCCCACACAGGGGAGGTTAGCCAACCGGTCCTGTAAGTTGGGGTCCATGTCGACCAGGCGCAGCCAAGCTAGTCGGCGCATGGCGATAGCGAAGGCTGCTTCTCTGGAGGAGAGTTCGAAGCCATCGTAGGCCGCGTGGAATAGATGAAGGCGCAGGTTGGAGAGGGACTCTAAAAGCAGGCCGAACGTCCCTTGCCGGGAGGTCGGTAGTTCAGTCTCAAAGGCTCTCAATAGTCCAATGAGGTGTTTGAGGTAGGATGTGAAGGTGAAAGTGTAGCTTTGCACCCTAGAGGCCATCATTGCGTTTTGGTATAGTCTCCTGCCGAACTTGTCCAGGGTTCGGCCTTCTCGGCCTGGGGGGACCGCTGCTGAGACCCGGGACGGGTGAGCCTTTTTCAAGGAGGATTCTACTAGCAGCGATTGGTGGGAGAGCTGTGGTTGCTCGAATCCCGGGTAAGGTACTGTGCGGTACTTGGCCTCCATTTTGGAGGGTACGGCCGTGACCATGTAGGGGGTCTCCAGGTTCCTGAAGAAGGCCTGTTGGAGTACCGGGTTAGGTGGTAAGCGAAGGGACTCTCTGGGCAGTGATGGCATATCCAGCTCCGCCAGGTACTCCTTAGAGTATCTGGAGTCGGACTGGAGGTCTAAGTCCAATGCGTGGCCCATGTCTTGGATAAAGCGAGTGAAGGATGGACGGGATGTCCCCGAGGCCCCGTGCGGGGTCGGGGAACGAGACCTTCGTCGGGTGGAGAAGGATAGGGAGGCTTCCCTCGAATATCGAGGTTCATGCTCCGATCCATGCTCCGAGACTGGGGAAGCACTGTGAGAGTGTTCCGGGGTTGTCGATCTTCGGCGTCTCGAGGGGCCCCTCGGAGACGATGTCGGGGTTAGGGGTACCGATCGATATTGGATCGGTGACCTCGATCCGGACTCCCTCGGAGAATACGTCCGAGGGGGAGTTCAGAGGATGCGCGGGTTGGAGAGTGATAACTCAGCCACCCTTAGTGGTCCCGTACGAGGTGTGGGAGAACGGCCTCGTAGAGTTGGTGAACCTCGGGCCTTCTTGGAGGTACGGCGGTTCGAGGTTTCTGTCGTTTTAGCCCGACGTTTTGCCCCTCGGCGGTCTGGGGAGGGGGAACGTCTCGGGCGCCTCGGCGAGGAGTCTGAGGAGGATGGGATGCGGCGAGGATTGCGCACCTTTCCTCGGGGTTGATCGGTGCGAGGCTCAGGCTGGTCTGGCACGTTCGAGGTCGATTGAAACTGGGCCATTGCAGTGGACAGCTCCGACGTGATCATCGCTCGGAGTAGGTCCTGGAAGACGGGCACGGACAGCATCGAAGGCATGTCCACTGCCTCGGTGCACTCCACCTGGGGTGACCTCGTATCAGAGTATTCCCGTGTGGTGGAGGCACGGCCCGAAGGCTTGGAGGGCTTAGTCGCTGTAAGCATGGGGCTTCCGCCATGCGTCGACGTTGTCCCCGAGGTTGGCTTCTTCGCTGTTACAGAACCTGAAGAGGGAAGAGGGGACTTACCCGGGGCCGAGGCTTTCTGTTGTCCCGAGGACTTCGGGGTCGAGTCTCGAGGTGATGCCGAGGTATCAGGGGCCAAGGTCAAGGCCGGGGCCGAGGCCGGGGCCGACCTCGAGGCCGAGGTGGAGGGTTGGTCCGGAGTGAAGAGGTCCGCCATGCGGGCTTTTCTTCGGCGGAGGGCCCTGTTTTGGAAAATAGCGCACTGGGGGCAGGAGTCGGTTGGATGAGCTGCCCCCAGACAGAGGATGCACCGGCGATGCGGATCTGTGAGAGAAAGAAGCCGCTCGCACCGGGTGCACTTTTTAAAGCCGGTCAAAGGCCGGGACATTAAATCGAAAGTGGCCGCGGCTCGATTAGCCACGCGGCCACGGGGACCCGGAAGCCTCCGGGTCGTCGAAAACGAAGCAGGAATCAAGTAAAGTTGTAAAGAATTCTCGCACAGCGACTTAATCGAGAAAAATAAGAAAAAAATCGCGGTGCTAGAAGGCAGTTGGGGCAGAGCCTGAGAAACACGGCTCCTAGGCTCGCGGAAAATTTTGAACTGGAGACCACGAGGGGATGCACCCCCTAGTGGAGCAGGAAGGCACGCATGCGTGGAGCAGCAGAGCAAACTTTAAATCTTCAATCAAGTTTGCTTGAAAATGCTTCCGCATCGGGGCTCCTTGGATGACGTCACCCACATGTGAGAATATCATGCCTGCTTGTCCTGGGATAAAGCAGTATATACTAATGCTCAAAGTATGGGAAACAAGATTCTGGATCTAGAAGCTGTGATGGAAGAAAAGGGATTGGATATAGTGGCAATCACGGAGAAGTGGTTCACGGAGAACAATGACTGGGATGCAGTTATACCGAGTTATAATCTGTTTAGGAAAGACAGGGTAGGAAGAAAAGGAGGGGGAGTAGCGTTATATGTTAAAGATCATATTAAAGCCACACAATTGCAGGATCAGCAGGGAAAGAAAGAGGCATTGTGGATCAATTTGGAAAGAGGGAATGGTGAATATATTTACATTGGTGTGATATACAGGACTCTTTCACAGACGGAAAAAGTAGATAGAGATTTATGAAAAAGTAATTTTTATTGGAACAAACAAGAAAGCACAGTTACTTACCGTAAAAGGCAGTGTTCTCCCCAGGGCCTTTCAGCCGGGCGCTCCGCCCAGCTAATTTAGATGAGCGCCCGGCTGTAATCTCGATCGCAATCCTGCTGCTGCTGCCACCTTCTGCTCAACATTTAAAAAAAAAAAAAACCCTTCTCACCGGCTTGGAGATTTACCGGGCTGACTCGGCACAGCCTGAATCGCAGGAGCCTGACTTTTTTTTTTTTTTTTTTTAGTTTTTAAGCCAGCAAGCCAGCAAGCGACTTGAACCCATGCTCCGGGGCTCTAACATGTGCATGCCGCTTCTCTCCGAAACCGGAAGTCACGTCCTGAGGGAGGAAGAGAAGGGAAGTCGGCATGCACACGCTCCGGAGCATGGGTTCGCTATAGGAGACAGGTCAGTTTACAACTTGCTCTTGCTTGCTTCGGGCTTTCTTCGCTGCCGGATCCTGCCTAATTTCTGTTTCCGAAAGTAGGCAGGACCCGGCAACGAGGAAGGCCCGAAGCAAGCAAGAGCAGCGAGTTGTAAGCTTCCTTCCATTGCTGACTTATGGAAGATAGGTCAGCGATGGAAGGAAGCTTACAACTTGCCTTAGTCCAGCCCTGCACAACATGCGGCCCTAAACGGATCTCACTGCCCATATGGCTCTCACTCCGCTCTCCTTTGAAGATCAGCTGAGGAGGCAAGATTTAGCCCGAGATCAGATGAATATTAAAGGGCATTTGAAGGCATCTGAGCAGATTGAGGAGAACATGTCCTGTTTTTCCATGCCTAAAAATACAGTACCACCTTGTCTAATGTAATCTCTGATCAGATCCTTAAGAGTGATGCAACTATGTATGCTGGACAGTCTCCTCCAGTAAACAGAGCTTTAAAGCCTGCAACCATACAGAACCAGATGGTCAAAGGGCTCAGAAGTGTAGTATTGCCAAGGGATCTGTCTCACAAGTTTCTGACGCTGGCAGATGTAAACACAGCACAAGAAATAGAGACTTGTGACATTCTGTGTAGAAAGCTGATGCATAATGAATTTACTATTACCCATGTAATAGTGCCAAAGCAGTCTGCTGGACCAGACTACAGTACAGTGATATGGAGAATGTGGAAGAATTATTCAGTGTTCAAGATCAACATGATCTCCTCACAGAAGAAAGACGGAGAGAAAGAGAGAGGCCTAGACCAAAGGGGAAAGACAGGAGGCAGATACTGGAGAGGGGGGAGAGAAGGGAAGGAGATAGAGATGTCAGACCATGGGATGGAGTGGGAAGGAAGGAAGGAAGGAAGGAAAGGAGAAGAGAGAGATGCCAGAGCATAGGGGTGTAGACAAAAAATGGAGAGGAGTTGAAGCTGAAATAAATCATGTACAAAGGAGAGAAAGGACACAGGATATAGAGTTTATTGAAGGGACATAGAAAGATGGAAGATACCATATGGAACAGAGAGAGGGCAGACACTGGATGGAAAAGGCAGAAAGGGTGGACAGTGGATGCAAGGGGCAGAGATAGGGTGGACAGTAGATGGAAGGGGTAGAGATAGGGTGGACAGTAGATGGAAGGGGTAGAGAGAGGGTAGAGGCTGGGTGGAAGGGGCAAAGAGAGAGGACAGATGTTGCATGGAAGGGAGCGAGGACAAATGCTGAATAGAAAGAAGAGAGTGAAGAGAAAATGACTAAAGCAGAAACGACAAAAGGTAGAAAAAAAAATATTTTTGTTGCTTTACGTAGAATCAAGTAGTATTGTAACTGTATTGATTAAAATTTATCAATAGGAAATGGAAATAAGGCAATTTTGGGAGGGAATAAACCCCTTTCCTCAGGTCAGGACAGGATACCATAACAGCTGTATACTGTACTGTCTTGAAGAAAGATTTGGCCTCTGAAAGCTAATTGAAAAATGGATTAGTCCAATAAAATTGTATTTTCATATTTCTCATTATTTTATTTCTATTTGTTAATTTGTAAAGTGGTAACTTATGTAGAAGTTTTTTTCAAATTTACATCTACTGTCTTTATATTTTGCACAGTATTAGGGGTCACTGTTTCTATGGTGTTGCATTGTATGCAGAGTCTGGTTTCTTGGTTCAGTTTAACTTTTGTCTACATATTTCTATTTTTAGTTTGTGATTATTCCATATTGGGCGAGGGTGTATCTGTGTTCTGTGTGTATGAAAAGGACATGGCTTTCTGTTAGCATCGACTACAGGATCAATTGACTGTGTAGGATCTGGTTTGTTTAGTTTCACAATGCGTGTGTTGGTGTTCTAGTGCTCACTGCAGTGTTTAAGATGCTGCCTTTTCCTAGATGCACCCTTATTGTGTGACTCATGGATTATTACTAAAAATATCTTTTTTTATATAGAGGAGGGGGTTGTTAAAAAAATGATTAGCACTGGCTGTCATATATACTAGTACACCACTGGATTTAATGACTCTATTCTAACTTTACTGTTGACGTAGGTGTTGTCCCCCCCAACACACAGGCAAACATTATAAAGAATTAAATTAAAGTTGTATTATCATCAAGTAGCTTTCAAATGACATTATAAGCAAATAAAAATAAAATATTTTTAATACATTGCTAATTATTACCTGCATCTTTACCTATACTGTTTTGCCCTAGCTCTTACTTTGCACTATAGCAAAATAAAAAAGAAGCAGATAAAGATCAATCACACAGGTGCCCTTCAAGGCTCAGTGACACCTCTCCATAAATTATGTGGAAGAGGTCTGGAAGTGGGGATAGCATCTATTTCATATCCTCAGTGAGACCTCAGGAAGGAACCTAGTGATCAAAACATTATTAGAGGTGTTGTACAGCCATTTCTTGTATGACTGGATGAGCTATATTTATCTTTTTTTTTAGTTGTTTAAATTCATGCAGAAAAGCACAGTTACTTACCGTAACAGGTGTTATCCAGGGACAGCAGGCAGATATTCTTGACTGATGGGTGACGGCACCGACGGAGCCCCGGTACGGACAATTTTAGAGTGATTGCACTCTAAGAACTTTAGAAAGTTCTAGCTAGGCCGCACCGCGCGTGCGCGAGTGCCTTCCCGCCCGACAGAGGCGCGCGGTCCCCAGTTAGGATAAGCCAGCTAAGAAGCCAACCCGGGGAGGTGGGAGGGACGCAAGAATATCTGCCTGCTGTCCCTGGATAACACCTGTTACGGTAAGTAACTGTGCTTTATCCCAGGACAAGCAGGCAGCATATTCTTGACTGATGGGTGACCTCCAAGCTAACAAAAAGAGGGATGGAGGGAAGGTTGGCCATTATGAAAATAAATTTTGTAAAACAGATTGGCCGAAGTGTCCATCCCGTCTGGAGAATGCATCCAGACAATAATGAGATGTAAAAGTATGAACTGAGGACCAAGTAGCAGCCTTGCAGATTTCCTCAATAGGAGTGGAACGGAGGAAAGCTACAGACGCTGCCATAGCTCTAATTCTGTGGCCCGTGACAGAACCTTCCAGTGTCAGGCCGGACTGAGCATAACAAAAAGAAACGCAAGCAGCAAGCCAATTGGACAGAGTGCGTTTAGATACAGGATGACCCAACTTGTTAGGATCAAATGACAAAAACAGTTGAGGAGATGATCTGTGAGGTTTGGTGCGATCAAGATAGTAAGCCAGAGCACGTTTACAATCCAAGGTATGCAAAGCCTGTTCACCTGGATTAGAATGAGGCTTTGGGAAAAAAACAGGTAGAACGATGGATTGGTTAAGATGAAATTCAGACACAACCTTAGGAAGGAACTTGGGATGTGTGCGGAGGACGACCTTATCATGGTGAAAAACAGTGAAAGGTGGATCCGCCACCAGTGCATGGAGCTCACTGACCCTCCTGGCAGAAGTGAGAGCTATTAGAAAGACCACTTTCCAAGTTAAAAATTTAAAATGCGTTGAGGCCAACGGCTCGAACGGAGGCTTCATCAACGCAGAAAGAACCACATTCAGATCCCATACAACAGGAGGGGCTTTAAGAGGTGGTTTCACATTGAAAAGGCCCTTCATGAACCTTGAAACTAAGGGATGAGCTGAGAGGGGTTTTCCATGAATCGGCTCATGAAAAGCTGCAATGGCACTAAGGTGGACCCTTATCGCAGAGGATTTAAGACCAGAGTCAGATAAGGACAATAAATAGTCCAACACCAGTCCCACTGCTGTAGATATGGGATTATGGTGATGTAACAGGCACCAGGAAGAAAATCGAGACCACTTTTGTTGGTAACATTGAAGAGTAGACGGTTTTCTGGAGGCATCAATAATAGAACGGACAGGCTGAGAAAGGAGGAAATTGATGTGGTGTTTCTGTTCCTGGGTGGTCCAAAACCCCTGAGTTTGGAACTCGTTCAAGTGAGCTCCCCATGCATAGGGGGAGGAATCCGTGGTGATGACCAGTTGATGAGGAGGTAGATGGAACAGTAGACCTCTGGATAGATTTGATGATTTCAACCACCAAAGAAGCGACTGTCGAAGAGACGAGGTCACAGATATGTGTCGTGAACAAGGATCCGTCGCTTGTGACCACTGAGTCGCTAGGGTCCATTGAGGAGTACGCAGGTGGAGACGTGCGAAGGGAGTGACATGTACTGTGGAGGCCATGTGTCCCAAGAGCACCATCATGTGTTTCGCAGAGATGGAAGTTTGCTGGAACACCTGCTGACAGAGATGAAGAATGGTGTGAAGGCGGTTTGGAGGAAGAAAAGCCCTCATCTGAACAGTATCCAGAATGGCTCCAATGAATTGAAGTCGCTGAGTTGGAATGAGGTGCAACTTGGGTAGATTGATTTCGAACCCCAACAGTCGAAGGAAGTAAATGGTCTGATCGGTGGCTTTGTGAACGGACTGAGGAGAAGAAGCCTTGATGAGCCAGTCGTACAGGTAAGGGAAGACTTGAAAGTTGTGGGAGCGGAGATAGGCTGCGACCACAATCAGACATTTGGTGAATACCCTGGGCGAGGAGGCTAGGCCGAAGGGTAGCACCTTGTATTGGTAATGGTGTTGATTGACAAGAAAGCGAAGATATTGTCTGGACATCAGATGAATTGGAATGTGAGTATACGCCTCCTTGAGATCGAGGGAACATAGCCAGTCTTCCTGAGAAAGAAGAGGGTATAGGGTGGCAAGAGATAACATCTTGAACTTCTCCTTGACCAGACATTTGTTGAGATCCCTGAGATCTAAAATTGGTCTGAGATCTCCGGTCTTTTTGGGGACAAGAAAGTACCGGGAATAAAATCCCAGGCCTTGCTGGTCCAGAGGAACTGGTTCGATGGCATTGAGAAGAAGGAGGGATTGAACCTCCTGAGCGAGGAGGAGGGACTGAGCCTTGTTGGAAGCAGACTCTTTTGGCAGACTTAGAGGTGGAGGAGTCAGAAAATTTAGGGAGTAGCCGTGGGCGATGATAGCAAGTACCCACTGGTCAGAGGTGATTGCTTCCCAGCGAGATAGAAAAACTTGTAGTCGACCTCCTATGGGCTGAGGTAGAGGACATGAGGGAGGAAGACTGGCAATGTTCTGGAGAAAGGAGTCAAAAGGGCTGTGTCGACTTAGGTTGAGTAGCCGGTTTGACAGTAGGCTGCTGTTGTTGACGAGCCTGTTGCTGCTGCTGACGCTGTCTGCGAGGTTGAGGAGGATGAGGCTGAGCCGGTCGAGCAGAAAACCTCCTTTGATATGAAGATTGTTGCCTGAATGGACGAGGAGGAGGAGGTTTCTTCTTGTTTTTCAACAAGGTGTCCCACCTAGTTTCATGGGCGGAGAGCTTTTGTGTGGTGGTATCCATGGACTCCCCAAACAGCTCATCCCCTAGGCAAGGCGCATTGTCAAGCCGGTCCTGATGGTTTACGTCCAGTTCTGAGGCCCGCAGCCATGCCAACCTTCTCATTGCTACAGAGATAGCAGTAGCACGAGACATCAGTTCAAAAGTATCATAAATAGAACGGACCATAAACTTCCTGAGTTGCAAAAGACTAGAGGTACAATGCTGAAAAGCAGGAAGTTTACGGTCCGGAATATACTTTTGAAAAGAGGTTACCTGTTGAATGAGATGCTTCAGGTAAAACGAAAAGTGGAATGCGTAATTACCTGAGCGGTTGGCCAGCATGGCATTTTGGTAAAGACGCTTTCCAAATTTGTCCATGGCCTTTCCTTCCCTGCCAGGAGGGACAGAGGCATACATACTGGCTCCAGCAGATTTCTTTAGGGTTGACTCTACCAACAGAGATTCATGGGGAAGTTGGTGTTTGTCAAATCCAGGTATTGGAATCACTTTATACAGAGATTCCAGTTTTCTTGGGGCTCCTGGGATTGTCAAAGGAGTTTCAAGATTTTTATAAAAAGTTTCCCTTAAGATGTCATGGAGGGGTAACTTTAAAAACTCTTTAGGAGGTTGGTCAAAATCCAAGGCATCCAAAAATGCCTTGGATTTTTTAGAGTCAGACTCTAATGGAATAGACAGGGTGTCTGACATCTCCTTTAAAAATTTAGTGAAGGAGGAGTGCTCTGGCTTAGCAGTAGTATCCTGCACCGATGGTTCCTCCTCATCAGATGAGTAATCCTCCTCGGTACCGAGGGGATCATCTGAATCGTCCCACAAGTCAGGGTCCCGTACCGATTGTAAACGGCCCTGGGAAAGTGGAGTTGATGTATCAGTATGTTTAGTCTTGCGTACCGATTTACCAGACCGAGTGGAGACGGTACCTGGAGAATGTAGAACGGTACGGGGTTCAGAGAACAGTACCGGCTCCGACACCGTAGGAGTAGCACGCCGTTTTGGTTCTACTGACAGAACAGGCATGGACAAAGATTTTTGCGGTGCCGAAACAGTCGATGACAATAAAAGAGGCTGTTCGACAGACGGCACCGCCGGCTCAGTCGGTACCGACACTGGAAGGTTCGGAGACAATAGAGCCGGGAGCAACTGTTGGAGTTGCTGCTTAAGCTGGACCTGGAGGATAGAGGCAATGCGCTCATCCAACGTTGGTCCCGATGGCACCGGTACCGGTTTTTTCTTGCTCGGTACCTTCGGTGCCGCTCGACGCTCAGGAGAAGTCGATGCCGATGACGAGGCAGAGACTTCAATGGGAGCGGAGCGTTTACGGGGCCAGCGCTCAGTCTGCAGGACTTGGCTCACTGCATGCTTGACTGGCGGGCCTAGAACAGTAGGGGAAGGCTTCTTAGCCGGCTTACCTACAGGAGTCGACACCGACGAAGGATCTGGCGGTGCCGAAGTAGTCGGAGTCGATTTGGAGGAAGTCGTCGACGTCGATACCGGTGCAACTTCCATAGCGGTACCGAAAAGGATCCGCTGCTGAATTTGTCGATTTTTTAAAGTTCTTTTTTGTAAAGAACTACAGCGGGTGCAGGTTTCAGCCCTATGGTCCGGACCCAGATACTGGAGGCACCACTTGTGTGGGTCGGAGAGGGAGATAGGGCGTGCACACCGCTGACACTTTTTGAAACCCGGTGACGGGGGCATGAAGGGAAATACTGCTGTAGCAAAATCGAAGCCCGAGGCTTCGATGGTGCCAACAGGCCCCGCCGGGTCAGATTCGACAAAAAAAAGAAAAATAAAAAGATTTTTTTTTTTTTTTTTTTACACAAAAGGTAAATAAGAAGGAAAGAAACAAAATATGAAGAAAAAAATACGCGCGAGCGGGAAGGCAAGTGAAATAGAAAAAAACTTCCAACAGCCGTTGGAAACACGCGTCTTCTTAGCTCCGCGGAATTAAGAAAACTGGGGACCGCGCGCCTCTGTCGGGCGGGAAGGCACTCGCGCACGCGCGGTGCGGCCTAGCTAGAACTTTCTAAAGTTCTTAGAGTGCAATCACTCTAAAACTGTCCGTACCGGGGCTCCGTCGGTGCCGTCACCCATCAGTCAAGAATATGCTGCCTGCTTGTCCTGGGATAATAAATGGTTAGATTGAACAGAATGACTTCATTAACGCATTTCCCTTTTTTAAACCTCTATACTATTTGAAAGAGGGTGAATATCTAATTATTCACTTCTAGAATTGGATACTTCTTAAATTTAGTAAAAATATTCTGACACAAGTGTCAAACCTTAAAAAAGGAAGTCATATCGAGCATTGGAAAATAATAATAATTAACTAATAAAAATAGTATACATTTAATTTTCCCCAATACCAAATTTCCCCGCCCCGCCCCACCCGGCTACTTTTTCATGCCACCCGACTGGAAAAAATTTCTGGGGAGAACACTGAAAGGTGTTATCCAGGGACAGCAGGCAGTTATTCTCACATATCGGTGATGTCATCGACGGAGCCCAGATGCAGACGCTTCACAAGCAAACTTGCTTGAAGAAACTCGAAGTTCCGAGTCGCCCGCACTGTGCATGCGCGAGTGTCTTCCCGCCCAGCGCAGGGCGCATCTCCTCAGTTCAGATAGCTAACAGAGAAGCCAACGAGGGGAGGTGGGTGGGTTGTGAGAATAGCTGCCTGATGTCCCTGGATAACACCTGTTACGGTGCACAGCATCAGGCAAGAGGAGCAGCAGAAGCAAGGAGAAAAGCTGTTTTAGTAGCAGGAGAAAAGCAGTTTTAAAAGCAGAAACGAGCAGAGGAGGGAGACAGAGAAGAGCAGGAGGCTAGGGGCAGGGCAAGAGTTAGCTCCGCCCACCCCCACCGCATCAGAGTCAGCAACCGAACTCCCCCATTAAAGGGGGAGGAGCCAACGGCGCACAGCCGTTAGGCGAGCGGCAAAGGCGCTCGCCTTAGGGAGAGCGCCTTTGCGAAGGGCCTCAAGAAGGGCCAAGTCACTACACCCAAGAGCACAGGGAAGGACTGAAAGGTAAAGAAGCGGCAAGCACAGAAGCACAGAAGGTAAGAATAAGCAGGCGCAGAAGGGACGAGCACATTCAAGCAGCAGTAAGGTAAGGAAGAGAAAAGACAGCACACACAAGAAGGCATCAAGGCAAGAAGCAGATATAGAAGGAACAACCACACACAAGCAAAAGTTAGGCAAGGTTGTGCAAAGGCAGCAGGCACAGAAGGAACAAACACATAAGCAAAAGTAAGGAAAGGTAGAGCGTAGGCAGCCCACACAAAAGAAGAAGGCAGCAAGGCAAGAAGCAGGTGCAGAAGGAAGCAGGCACAGAAGGAGCACATAAACTTAATTGTTTTCTTAAAGTAGTAACCCCGATGGAAGCAGAAGGTAACCAGAAGATGAGCTTTCCAGTGTTCTGCATGAACTGTCATATGTATGACTACCTCCCATCGGGGAGACAGTCATACGTATGCAGTCGGTGTCAGGAGCTGAAAATCTTGAGGAAAGAAGTCAAGCGACTTGAGGACAAGATACAGGAGCTAGAAGGACTTTACATCACAGAGGACTCTACCAGGGCATTTGAAGACTTCAAGAGTGAGAGGCACATCGAGAAGGAAGTCAGGGAACTCGAGGAATTCATTGAGGAAGCATACAGGAGGAGGGTGGAAGAGAACGAACTCCAGAGGGGAGATGAAGTTACACCAACACCAACTTGGAAAGGGGAGCAAGAAGCAGGTGACCTCATAGAAGACACCCACAGAAGAATACCGCACGAGGGGGAAGAATTGGCTAGTCGATGCCCAGAAGAAGAGAGAGCGAAGCACGCTGAGGACATTGACCTGAGACCGAAACGACAATTGAAGAAGGGAAAGTCAACGATCCTGGTGGGAGACTCGATACTGAGGCATGTGGACAGCCTCATAGCAGGAGGGAGAGAGGATCGACTGGTGACCTGCCTCCCAGGAGCAAGAACCAAGAACATCGTGGACAAAATTGGGATGATCCTGGATGGAGCAGAGACGGAGGAGACCGCAGTAATGATCCACATCGGGACGAATGATGTCAGCAGGAGAGACTACAGAAGAGGCATGCTGATAGAACAGTTCAAGATTCTGGGAAGGAAGCTGAAGATGAGGACCCAGAAGATAGCATTCTCAGAGATCCTACCGGTACCGAGGGCAGATGTGAAAAGGCAGGAAGAACTACAATCAGTAAATGCGTGGATGAGGAGATGGTGTGAGGAAGAAGGATTCCTCTTCGTGAGAAACTGGACAACGTTCTGGGGCAAGAGCAAGCTCTACAGGAGAGATGGACTGCACCTGAGCACGACGGGAACAAGACTTCTAGCAAACAACGTCAAGAGAGGAATAGAACAGGCTTTAAACTAAGAAAAAGGGGAAAGCCGACAGTCGACCTAGTGTCGATGATTCGGAAGAAGGTATCCCATGAAGATACTGAGGGGAAAAAAGGCTGGGAGGAAACAAGGGTCAATTTACAGGAGTCAACTAACTCAGAAGAGGAGGTTAAAAAGATTGTAGCAAAAGAGAAGACACCAAAGACCGAAGCACAGGGAAAAGAAATGAAGACGACAAAATGCCAGGATCTAAACTGCATATATACTAATGCAAGGAGTCTAAGAAACAAAATGGGGGGAACTAGAAGCCATGGCCAATGCAGAGGACATAGACATCATTGGAATCTCTGAAACGTGGTGGAATGAGGAAAACACGGGGTACAAGCTCTATCGCCAGGACAGGTCAGGACAGAAAGGAGGAGGTATAGCCCTATAAGTAAAAGAAAGCATGCAATCGACAAGAATGGACACAGGGGAGACGACCAACAAACTGGAATCGCTATGGGTTAAAATACCGGGTAGGAAAGGGCATGAAATAAAGATGGGCCTATACTATCGTCCACCCGGGCAAACTGGAGATAGCGATAAAGAAATGGATGCCGAGATGAAGCAAGAATGCAAAAGCGGTTACACAGTCATAATATGATCAAGTTCAAGGTTGAAGTAGGAATACCGAATGGAAAGAGAACCATAGCGACAACTTTCAACTTCAGGAAAGGAAACTATGAAGCAATGAGGGAAATGGTAAGGAAGAAACTTAGGAACACTTCCAAAAAATGGCAAACAGTAGAACATGCCTGGTCTTTTTTCAAAGACACGGTGAGCGAGACACAAAATCTGCACATTCCCATATTCAGAAAGGGGTGCAAAAAGGGTCGAACAAAAGACCCGGTATGGATGACTAAAATAGTGAAGGAAGCGATAGGCAATAAGAAAAATTCATTTAGGAAATGGAAAAAGGACAAAACTGAAGGGAACCAGAAGGAGCACAGGAAGTATCAAAAAGAATGTCACCGTGTGGTTCGAAAAGCCAAAAGAGAGTATGAAGAGAGGCTAGCCAGGGAGGCACGAAATTTCAAACCGTTCTTCAGATATGTTAAAGGGAAACAGCCAGCTAGGGAGGAGGTGGGACCGCTGGACGAAGGAGACAGGAAGGGAGCGGAAGGGAGCGGTGAAGGAGGTGAAAGAAGTCGCAGAAAGATTCAACATGTTCTTCTTATCTGTATTTACAAACGAAGACACAACCAACATACCGGAACCTGAACAAATCTTCAATGGAAATCAAGCAGAAAGATTAACATCCATGGAAGTGAGCCTTGATGATGTACACAGGCAGATAGAAAAACTTAAAACTGACCAATCCCCAGGTCCGGACGGAATCCATCCCAGGGTTTTGAAGGAATTAAAGGAGGAGATAGCGGAACTACTGCAGCAAATTTGCAACCTATCCTTGAAAACAGGCATGATCTCGGAAGATTGGAAGATAGCCAATGTCACGCCCATCTTTAAAAAGGGATCAAGAGGTGACCCGGGAAACTACAGACCAGTGAGTTTGACCTCGGTTCCGGGGAAAATGGTGGAAGCACTGATTAAAGAACACATCGATGAACATTTGGAAAGAAAAGAACTTTTGATAACAAGCCAACATGGTTTCTGCAGGGGGAGATCATGCCTAACGAACTTATTGCACTTCTTCGAAGGAATTAACAAACGGATGGACAGAGGAGACCCCATAGACATCATATACCTTGCTTTCCAAAAAGCCTTTGACAAGGTGCCTCACGAGCGTCTACTCCGGAAACTGAAGAACCATGGAGTGGACGGAGACGTACATAGATGGATCAGAAACTGGTTGGCGGGTAGGAAACAGTGGGTAGGGGTGAAGGGCCACTACTCGGACTGGATGAGGGTCATGAGTTGTGTTCCGCAGGGCTCAGTGCTCAGGCCACTGTTATGTAATATATTCATAAATGATCTAGAAACAGGCACGAAGTGTGAGATAATAAAATTTGCGGACGATACAAAACTATTTAGTGGAGCTGGGACTAAAGAGGAATGCGAAGAATTGCAAAGGGACTTGAACAAACTGGGGGAATGGGCAGCGAGATGGCAGATGAAGTTCAACGTTGAGAAATGTAAAGTATTGCATATGGGAAACAGAAACCCGAGGTACAACTATACGATGGGAGGGATATTATTGAATGAGAGTAACCAAGAAAGGGACTTAGGGGTAATGGTGGACATGACAATGAAGCCGACGGCACAGTGCGCAGCAGCCGCTAAGAAAGCAAATAGAATGCTAGGCATAATCAAGAAGGGTATTACAACAAAGATAAAAGAAGTTATCCTGCCATTGTATCGGGCGATGGTGCGCCCGCATCTGGAATACTGCGTCCAATATTGGTCTCCGTACCTTAAGAAGGATATGACGTTACTCGAGAGGGTTCAGAGGAGAGCGACACGTTTGATAAAAGGAATGGAAAACCTCTCATACGCTGAGAGATTGGAGAAACTGGGTCTCTTTTCCCTGGAGAAGAGGAGACTTAGAGGGGATATGATAGAGACTTATAAGATCATGAAGGGCATAGAGAGAGTAGAGAGGGACAGATTCTTCAAACTTTCAAAAAATAAAAGAACAAGAGGACAGGAAAGCCTGAGCACGAGGCAGACCGCGGCGGCGTTCTAACTTGCTCTTTTACTTACAGGGCAGGATCGGGAGGCAGCAGGGAGAAAGCCAGGACTGAGAGGGCTGGAGGAGAGGCACAAGGGCAGCCAGGAGGGGTGAAAAGCTGATCGGGGTAGCGGCGAGAGAAAGCTCCGCCCACCCCCACCGCGTCAGAGGTCGCTTCAGTGCCCAGGCTCCCCCTTAAAAGGGGGCGCGCCAACGGCGTGCGGCCATTCGGCGCGCGGCGAAGGCAAGCGGCAAAGGCGCTCGCCTTAGCGAGGGCGCCTTTGCGAAGGAACCGAGAGAAGGAGCCAGGAGTCCAGGCTGCTTAGCAGCAATTTCAATTTCAATCTTCAATCTTCTTAAATAACTTCTTATTAAAAAAAAAAAAAAAAAAATTTTCTTTCTTCTATCCTCATTATTTTTTTCTCTCTCTATTTCTACACCTAGCTACACGTCAGACAAACTCCAGCGTACCGAGGGACTTAATTCACAAGGAAGGAACAATGGAGGCAGCAGAAGGCCAGCGAAGCTTCCCAGTATACTGCATTGATTGTCACATGTATGACTACCTCCCTTCCGGGAGGCAGGCCTACATATGCAGTCGATGTCAGGAACTGGCTAGCCTGAAGAAGGAGGTCGGGAGACTGCAGATCAAAGTACAGGAGCTAGAAGGACTCCGCTCCATAGAGGAACCAAGGGAGCTTGAACTAACTGAGGACACCACCAGAGAGAACCACTTCAACGAACAGGTCAGGGAGCTCGAAAGATTCATCGAGGAGGCCTGCAAGATGGTAGAAACACAGGAACACCCGCTCTTCAGAAGGGAACAAACTGATGGAGGACAGGACCCGCCAGGAGCCACCGGGACCCACCAGGACCCACCAGGAGCCGAGGGAGAGGAACCTAGCGGAGAAACAAATCAGGAGAAGGAAGGATGGGAGGACCAAATCATCGACACAGACCTGAGACCCAGGAGGAAGCTGAGGAGAGGAAAATCTGCTATCGTGGTGGGAGACTCAATCCTGAGAGAGGTGGACAGTCACATAGCAGGAGGCAGAGCGGACCGCCTAGTGACATGTCTCCCAGGGGCGAGGACAAAGGACATCTCCGACAAAATTGAGAGAATCATGGAGGGAGCTGAGACAGAGGAAACAGCAGTGATAATCCACATCGGAACAAATGACGTCAGCAGAAGAAATTTCAACATGACTACACTGACCGAGCAGTTTAAGATCCTGGGGAGGAAGCTGAAGCTGAGGACAGGGAAGATAGCCTTTTCAGAGATCCTGCCAGTGCCAAGGGCAGATGCGAGGAGACAGACCGAGCTGCAAGCAACAAATGGATGGCTGAGGCGATGGTGTGACGAGGAAGTTTTCCTCTTTGTACGGAACTGGTCAACCTTCCTGGGGAAAAACAAGCTCTACAGGAGAGACGGACTGCATTTGAGCACGGCTGGGACGAGGATGCTGGCACGTAACATCCAGACCTGCATAGACATGACTTTAAACTGATAACAAGGGGAAAGCCGAGAGTCAATCTGACCTCGACACATCGGACCACAGTATTGAGCAAGGATACTGAAACAGGAAAGGAAGATACTGGACTAGAGGCAAAATGGACACTTTATGGACATAAACCCAAGGATATAGTACAGGGACCCGAGAGGCAAGTAGAGCTAAAGAGCAAGACAGGAAGGACACAGCCGGAACCAGAGGGTTATCAAAGATCAAAGAAGCGGGCGGAGTACGGGATAGACACACCACAGGAGGCAGCCCGTGAGGAGACCAGCAGGAGCATCAAATCAAGAATAGACCCAAAGGAAAAGGTAACTAACCGGGACGTAAATTGCTTATATACAAACGCTAGGAGCCTAAGGACTAAAATGGGGGAGCTAGAAGTTATAGCCAGAAATAAGGATCTAGATATAATAGGAATCACAGAGACATGGTGGTCAGAGGACAACAAATGGGATGTGGCCCTGCCAGGGTACAAACTCTACAGGAGGGACAGGGCACACAAGAAGGGGGGAGGAATAGCACTGTATATAAAGGACTACATTCCTTCATCCAGATCAGAAACAACAATAAGGGCAGACAGTCTGGAGTCACTATGGGTTAAGCTAACAGGAGGGGAAGGAGCTGACATCAAATTGGGACTTTACTATCGCCCACCAGGACAGCCAGAAGCAAACGACCTGGACCTGGAGGCCGAACTGAGGCAGGTGTGCAAAAGTGGAAGGGTGGTGGTTATGGGGGATTTCAACTATCCGGGAATAGATTGGGACATTGGGCACTCAAATTGCACGAGAGAAACTAAATTCATAGAGGTGATAAGAGACTGTTTCATGGAGCAGCTGGTCACAGAACCAACGCGGGGGGATGCCACTCTAGACCTAATCCTCAACGGGCTAGAAGGACCCGCAAATGAAGTGGTGGTAATAGCACCATTAGGGAACAGCGATCATAACATGATCCAGTACAAATTAAACATGGGAACATCAAAGGTGAAAAGAACCACAACGACAGCACTCAACTTCAGAAAAGGAAACTACAAAGGCATGAGGAAAATGGTAGGAAAAAAGCTCAGCAACAGCGCAAGGAAGATGAAGACCGTAAAGGAAGCCTGGACACTGCTTAAAGGCACAGTGCTCGAGGCACAAGTTTCAAGTTTCAAGTTTCAAGTTTATTCAGTTTTTGATGAATCGCCTATTATAAATTCTAGGCGATGTACATGATACAATTTTAATATAAGAAACTTACAAAATAGTTCAAAAATACAGGATATAAACGATACATACATGAATTAAGGAAAAGGGGGAAAAGTTACAATAATAGGGAGTTGTTAAAATAAAGGAAAGAACAATAGGGAAGGTATTATAAAAAAACCAGAGCACAATGTAAAAAAAAGAATTCAGAAATTGTGTTAAAAATCATAGGCGTCTTTAAATAAAAAAGACCTGTGCGTTCCAAGGTTCAGGAAAGGGTGCAAAAAAAATCGAACTAGAAACCCAGCATGGATAACAACTGCAGTAAATAAGGCGATAAGCGACAAGAAATCATCCTTCAAGAAATGGAAAAAGGAACCAACAAAGGAGAACCAGGAAGAGCACAAAAGGCACCAGAAAGAATGCCATCGAGAGATCAGGAAAGCAAAGAGAGAATATGAGGAAAGACTGGCAGGAGAAGCAAGAAACTTCAAACCCTTCTTCAGGTATGTGAAAGGGAAACAACCAGCCAGAGAGGAAGTGGGACCACTGGACGACGGAGACAGGAAAGGAGCGATAAAGGAGGAAAAAGAGATAGCTGACAGGTTAAACAAATTCTTCTCGTCAGTCTTCACCAGAGAGGACACATCCAATATCCCAGAACCCGAGGTGATTATAAACGGGGAACACGACGAAAAGCTGGTACAACTAGAGGTAAGCAAAGAGGATGTCCTCAGACAGATAGATAGACTGAAGAGCGACAAATCACCAGGCCCGGACGGCATCCACCCAAGGGTACTAAAAGAACTGAGAAACGAAATAGCAGAGACACTTCACCAAATATGTAACCTCTCCCTAAAAACTGGAGAGATCCCAGAGGACTGGAAAATAGCAAATGTCACTCCCATCTTTAAGAAGGGATTAAGGGGTGACCCGGGAAACTACAGGCCTGTGAGCTTGACCTCGGTTCCGGGAAAGATGATGGAAGCAATGGTAAAGGACACAATCTGCGAACACATAGAAAAAAATGGGCAACTGAAGGCAAGCCAGCATGGCTTCTGCAAGGGAAGGTCGTGCCTCACAAACTTGCTATACTTCTTCGAGGGAATAAACAGCCAGATGGATAAGGGGGAATCTATAGACATCATTTACCTTGACTTCCAAAAAGCCTTCGACAAGGTACCTCACAAACGGCTACTAAAAAAGCTGTGGAATCACGGGGTGCAAGGGGATATCTACCGATGGATCAAACACTGGTTGGCAGGCAGGAAACAGAGGGTTGGAGTAAAGGGCCAATACTCGGACTGGCAATGGGTCACGAGCGGAGTTCCACAGGGGTCGGTGCTGGGACCTCTATTGTTCAATATATTTATTGATGATCTGGAGATGGGGAGAAAATGTGAGGTTATCAAATTTGCTGATGACACCAAACTCTGCAGCAGGGTTAGGAACACGGAAGACTGTGAAAACCTGCAAAGGGACCTAACGAGACTGGAAGACTGGGCAAATAAGTGGCAAATGAGCTTTAACGTAGAGAAATGCAAAGTCATGCATGTAGGGAAAAAGAACCCGATGTTCAGCTACAATATGGGGGGAACACGGCTAGGGGTGAGTAACCTTGAAAGGGATCTGGGGGTGATGGTTGACACATCGCTGAAACCATCGGCGCAATGTGCAACAGCCTCAAAGAAAGCAAACAGAATGCTGGGCATCATCAAAAAGGGTATCACAACCAGGACGAAGGAAGTCATCATGCCGCTATATCACGCAATGGTGCGCCCGCACCTGGAGTACTGTGTTCAATACTGGTTGCCGTACCTCAAAAAGGACATGGCGGTACTCGAGGGAGTGCAGAGGAGGGCGACTAAACTGATAAAAGGTATGGAAAATTTCTCTTACGCTGACAGGTTAAAAACACTGGGGCTGTTCTCTCTGGAGAAGAGGAGACTTAGAGGGGACATGATAGAAACCTTCAAAATCCTAAAGGGCATAGAGAAAGTGAATAAGAACAGATTCTTCAAACTGTGGGGAGCCTCAAGCACTAGGGGTCACTCGGAGAAATTGAAAGGGGACAGGTTTAGTACAAATACCAGGAAGTTCTTTTTTACTCAGAGGGTGGTGGACACATGGAACAAGCTTCCGGAGGAGGTGATAAGCCAGAACTCTGTACAGGGGTTCAAGGAAGGTTTAGATAGGTTCCTGGAGGAAAAGGGGATAGAGGGGTACAGATAGAACTTGAGGTAGGTTATAGAAGAAGTCAGAAACCACTACACGGGTCGCGGACCTGATGGGCCGCCGCGGGAGCGGACCGCTGGGCAGGATGGACCTCTGGTCTGACCCAGTGGAGGCAAATTCTTATGTTCTTATGTTCTTATGACACTTGGAAAAGTTGAAAGGGGACAGATTCAAAACGAATGCTAGGAAGTTCTTCTTTACCCAACGAGTGGTGGACACCTGGAATGCGCTTCCAGAGGGCGTAATAGGGCAGGGTACAATACAGGGGTTTAAGAAAGGATTGGACAATTTCCTGCTGGAAAAGGGGATAGAGGGGTATAAATAGAGGATTACTGCACAGGTCCTGGACCTGTTGGGCCGCCGTGTGAGCGGACTGCTGGGCATGATGGACCTCAGGTCTGACCCAGCGGAGGCATTGCTTATGTTCTTATGTTCTTAAGTAACTGTGCTTTATCCCAGGACAAGCAGACATGTATTCTCACATATGGGTGACCTCCAAGCTAACCAGAATGGGATGGTGGGAGTGTTGGCAATTTATTTTATTTTTTTTTACTTTATCAGTTTTTAAATTTTAACAAAATCAAACATTTTATACAGAAAGATTGTCTGATTATACATGTGTTTTTTTTTTTTAGAAAAAAAAATAGAAATAATATTTCACAATAAATTCTCTATTCAAACAATCTCAAGTCCTCATATTGGATCCAAGAATTTATGAGTGAACTTTAAGGAAATTCAAATAATAAATCCTATACAAGAAGAAGGTATCTAGTGTCTGGGTTAAGGAGCTTGTATTCTATTAGTCAAGTCCACTGTTGTTCCTTCCTTTTCCAAGCGTTTCAGCGTCAAGAAAGCTGTAAGTTGGGCAGGTTCAAAAAACACATTTATTATCACGATACCTTACTATACATTTACATGGAAAGCACAAGAAGAAAACACCACCCAACTGCGCAACTCCTGATTTCAACAAAAGAAATTGTCGTCTACGATTCTAAGTTTTTTTTACTAACATCTGGGAATATTTGAATTTTCAAACCCAGGAGCTCCTTGTTTTTATTTTTAAAAAACATTTTTAGTATCCATTCTTTATCTGGCAATAATGCCATAGATAATAGAAGTGTTGCTGGTTTAGCCAAATCTTTATCAGATACTTCCAAAATTGCTGTTAAATCTAGTTGAAGTTCCTGTTCAACCTGTTTCTGATCCTCCGCTTGCTGATCCATTATTACTTTAGTAGGCAAATAGTACACCCGAGTGAGAGGAGGTATTGAGTCCTCGGGGATATTTAATATCTCCATGAAGTACCTTTTTATCATTTCCCTTGGGTTTATAGACGGAACTTTTGGAAAATTCAGCAAGCGCAGATTATTGGCCCGATAACTATTTTCCATTGTTTCCAATTTTCTTCTAATGATTTGATTATCTTTTATTATTGTAGATTGAACCTGCTTAATCATTATTACTTCTTTTTCAATTTCCCCTACTTTTCCTTTCATGTTGGAAATTTCCTGTTTATTTTCCTCTATTATATGTTTTTGAGTTCTTAAGTTCTTTTCACTTTCTTTAATCTGTTTAGTTAATGAGTCTCCGAGTTTGGAAACCAAGTCCCATATTGAGTCAAGAGTCACTTCAGCTGGTTTTACATATTGAAAGGAAAGCCCATGTAAAGTTGAAGTCGGCTCACCTTGACTGCCTTCTGTCCGCCGATCCGGATTTTTCTCTCCCCATTGGTCTCCTATCCGCTGATACTGTCTCAGGACTTAGAAAGTCCATCGAGACTTCTCCCTGCTAGCTCCCAGATGGTTCAACCTCTCGGTTGGGGAGTGCTGCTTTTTCTGGCTCACTCCCTTCACGTGGTGAGCTAACGCTCAGCGGCGGGGGAGGTGGAATCCTTCGATCGGGGCTCAGAGTGTTATCAAGCCCTTGGAC
Source organism: Geotrypetes seraphini (assembly GCF_902459505.1). Classification (NCBI taxonomy): domain Eukaryota; kingdom Metazoa; phylum Chordata; class Amphibia; order Gymnophiona; family Dermophiidae; genus Geotrypetes; species Geotrypetes seraphini. The sequence goes on along the minus strand of NC_047092.1, from coordinate 101,321,475 downwards.
TTCTGGGTTACTCCACTCCGCAGGGTCCAGCAGGCGACTTCCCGAAATTGTAGGCTCCCTCTGGAGACGCTGAAAAAATTGCTCGATGGAAGCAAGAGGGGGGTGTTCAGAGCACCGCGAGGCTGCAGCAGAGCTCTTACCCCGTCTCTTCGGCATCATAGAAGAAAAAGCAGACTAAATTCAAGAGAAGCAATCGATGATTCTTACAGCGTCTCACCAGTCACAGGTACCAAACGCCATCTTGGATCATAGAAGAATTTTCTAATCGGAGTGTTGGCAATTTAGGAGAATAAATTTTGTAAAACCGTTTGGCCAAACTGTCCATCCCTTCTGGAGAAAGTATCCAGACAATAGTGAGAAGTGAAGGTATGAACCGAGGACCAAGTAGCAGCTCTACAAATTTCCTCAATAGGTGTAGATCTGAGGAAAGCTATTGAAGCTGCCATTGCTCTGACTTTATGGGCTGTGACTTTACTGTGAAGGGGTAATCCAGCCTGGGCATAGCAGAAAGAGATACAAGCCGCCATCCAGTTGGAGATGGTACGCTTAGAAATAGGATGTCCCAACTTATTGGGATCGAAGGAGATAAAAAGTTGAGGAGCAGTTCTGTGTAGTTTGGTTCGTTCCAAATAGAAGGCCAAAGCACGTTTATAGTCTAGAGTATGAAGAGCAACTTCTCCAGGAGGAGAATGAGGCTTTGGAAAAAACACTGGAAGAACAATGGATTGGTTGAGATGAAATTCCGAGACCACTTTAGGAAAGAATTTAGGATGAGTATGAAGAACCACCTTGTCATGATGGAACACTGTGAATGGTGGGTCAGCAACTAAAGCTTGCAGCTCACTGACTCGTCAAGCAGAAGCGAGGGCTATGAGAAACACCACTTTCCAAGTGAGATACTTCAAATGAGCCTTATCAATTGGTTCAAATGGAGGCTTCATCAGTTGAGTAAGGACAACATTGAGATCCCAAACCACAGGAGGCGGTTTGAGAGGAGGTTTGACATTGAAAAGTCCTTTCATAAATCTGGAAACCACCGGGGTTTCTCTTCAATAGCCTGCTGGAAAGCCGCAATTGCACTGAGATGGACTCGGATAGTTGTAGACTTGAGGCCAGAATTGGATAAGTGCAAAAGGTAGTCCAAAACAGAAGGTAAGGAGGAATTTTGAGGCTTCTTATGATGAGAAAAACACCACGTAGAAAATCTAGTCCATTTTTGGTGATAGCATTGTCTAGTGGTAGACTTCCGAGAAACTTCTAAAACATCTCTTACAGATGGAGAAAACTGAAGAGGGGTTATATGTTGAGAGGTACCAAGCTGTCAGGTGTAGAGACTGCAAGTTAGGATGAAGCAGAGATCCTTGACTCTGTGTAAGCAGAGAAGGAAAAACTGGTAGAAGGTATGGCTCCTGCATCGGTCCAATGTCCTTGAGTACGGAGACCATCGAGATGAGTGCCCCAAACATAGGATCAAGGAATCTGTTGTGAGGACCTTCTGATGAGGGGGCGTTTGAAACAGCAAGCCTCTGGAGAGATTGGAAGAGAGCATCCATCAGCGGAGAGACTGTCTCAATTAAGAAGTGACTGTAATGTGTCGAGAAAGTGGGTCGCAAACCTGCGTCCACTGAGATGCCAGGGTCCACTGAGAAATTCTGAGGTGAAGTCTGGCAAAAGGAGTCACATGTACTGTGGAGGCGAAGTGACCCAGGAGTACCATCATGTGTCTCGCTGATATAGAGGAGCTGGAAGACACTGTACGACAGAGTTGAAGGAGGACTTCCAGACGTTGTTGCGGAAGGAATGCTCTGAGTTGGATATTATCCGGAACAACTCCGATGAATTATAGATTCTGAGAGAGTTGAAGTTGAGATTTGGGAAAGTTAATTTTGAATCCCAAACTCTGTAGGAACCACCTAGTCTGTTGGGTCGCTACAATAACCCCTTGAGATGTTGAATCTTTGATGAGCCAGTCGTCCAGGTAGGGAAATACCTGAAGACCATGGTTTCTGAGAGCTGCGGCTACCACTGCCAGGCACTTGGTGAATATTCTGGGAGATGAAGCCAGGCCAAAGGGCAGCACTCTGTATTGATAAACCAATGTTACTTACCGTAACAGTTGTTATCCAGGGACAGCAGGCAGCTATTCTCACTAGTGGGTGGTGTCATCCGACAGAGCCCCGATGCGGACGTCTCACAAGCATACTTGCTTGAAGAAACTTCAGAAGTTTCGAGATACCCGCACCGCGCATGCGCGAGTGCCTTCCCGCCAGATGCACCGGGCTTGTCTCCTCAGTTCAGATAGCTAGCAGAGAAACCAACCCAGGGGAGGTGGGTGGGACGTGAGAATAGCTGCCTGCTGTCCCTGGATAACAACTGTTACGGTAAGTAACATTGCTTTATCCCAGGACAAGCAGGCAGGTATTCTCACTAGTGGGTGACTTCCAAGCTAACCCCAATGGGATGGTGGGAGAGTTGGCAACTTCGGAGAATAAATTTTGCAATACTGTTTGACCAAACTGTCCATCCCGTCTGGAGAAAGTATCCAGACAAGTGAAGGTATGAACCGAGGACCAAGTGGCAGCCTTACAAATCTCCTCAATCAGTGTCGATCTGAGGAAGGCTACAGAGGCCGCCATTGCTCTGACCTTATGGGCTGTGACTTTGCAGGGAAGGGGTAATCCAGCCTGGGCATAGCAGAAAGAGATGCAAGCCGCCATCCAGTTGGAGATGGTACGCTTCGAGACAGGGTGTCCCAACTTGTTCGGATCAAAGGAGACGAAAAGTTGAGGAGCAGTTCTGTGTGGTTTGGTGCGATCCAGGTAGAAAGGCAAAGCACGTTTACAGTCCAGAGTGTGAAGAGCTGATTCTCCAGGATGAGAATGAGGCTTTGGAAAAAACATAGGAAGAACTATGGATTGGTTGAGATGAAATTCAGAAACCACTTTAGACAGGAATTTCGGATGAGTGCGGAAGACCACCTTGTCATGATGGAATACTGTGAAAGGCGGATCCGCCACTAAGGCCTGAAGCTCACTGACTCGGCGAGCAGAAGTGAGGGCAACAAGAAAAACCACTTTCCAAGTGAGATACTTCAGCGGAGCCTTGTTGAGAGGCTCAAAAGGAGGCTTCATAAGGTGAGAAAGGACAACATTGAGGTCCCAAACCACTGGAGGAGGTTTGAGAGGAGGATTGACATGGAAAAGTCCTTTCATAAATCTGGAAACCACAGGATGAGCAGAGAGAGGTTTCCCTTGCAGAGGCTGATGGAAAGCCGCAAATACACTCAGATGGACTCGTATCGATGTAGACTTGAGGCCAGAATGAGATAGGTGTAGAAGATAGTCCAACACAGAAGATAGGGAGGCTCGTTGAGGCTCCTTATGATTAGAAACACATCAGGTAGAAAATCTAGTCCATTTTGGGGAGTAGCATTGTTTAGTAGCAGGCTTCCGGGAAGCCTCCAACACATCCCTCACCGCTTTGGAAAACTGGAGAGGAGTTACGTTGAGAGGAATCAAGCTGTCAGGTGGAGAGACTGCAGATTGGGATGGAGCAAAGATCCTTGATGCTGAGTAAGCAGTGAAGGAAACACTGGAAGAAGGAATGGCTCCCTGCTGCTGAGTTAAAGTAGAAGGGAGTACCAAGGCTGTCTGGGCCACCGAGGAGCTATCAGAATCATGGTGGCATGGTCGGACTTCAGCTTGACCAGAGTCTTTTGAATGAGAGGAAACGCATATAGAAAGAGATTCCTCCAGTCCAGAAGAAAGGCATCTGCCTCGAGGCGATGAGGAGTGTAGATCCTGGAGCAGAATTGAGGCAGCTTGAAGTTGTGGGGAGCCGCAAAGAGGTCTATCTGAGGCGTCCCCCACTGAGAGAAGATCTGATGAAGGGGCTTGGAATGGAGGGTCCATTCGTGAGGCTGGAGGAGACGACTTAAGTTGTCCGCCAAGGCATTGTCCGCCCACTGAATGTAGACAGCTTTGAGGAAGGTGTTGTGGCGAATCGCCCAATCCCAGACTCTGAGAGCTTCCTGGCAGAGGGAGGCCGATTCCGTGCCCCCTGCTTGTTGACATAATACATGGCAACCTGATTGTCCGTGCGAATGAGGACCATCAGGTCGTGCAGCAGATGTTGAAATGCTTGAAGAGCATTGAAAATCGCCCTGAGTTCCAGAAGATTGATATGGCACAGCCGGTCCGCACTGGTCCAGAAGCCTTGAGTGCGAAGACCGTCCAGATGAGCCCCCCATGCATAGGTCGAGGAATCAGTCGTGAGAACCTTCTGGTGGGGAGGAGTGTGAAACAGCAAACCTCTGGATAGATTGGAAGAGATCATCCACCAACGTAGAGACTGCTGAAGAGCAGGAGTGACCAGGATGTGACAAGTCAAAGGATCTGACACCTGTGTCCATTGAGAAGCCAGGGTAAACTGAGGAATTCTGAGGTGAAATCTGGCAAAAGGAGTCACATGAACCGTAGAGGCCATGTGGCCCAGGAGAACCATCATGTGTCTCGCTGAGATGGACTGGCGAGAAGACACTGACTGACAGAGATGAAGAGCTTCCAGGCGCTGTGGAAGAAGGAATGCTCTGAGTTGGATAGTATCCAGAACCGCCCCGATGAAGGGAAGAGACTGGGTAGGTTGCAGATGAGATTTTGGGAAGTTGATCTCGAACCCCAGACTCTGCAGGAACCAAATAGTCCTTTGGGTCGCCGAGGCAGCTTTGATGAGCCAGTCGTCGATGTAGGGCGGCCACCACCACCAGACACTTGGTGAAAACTCTGGGAGACGAGGACAGGCCGAAAGGGAGCACTCGATACTGCAGATGAAGATGTCCCACCCGAAATCTGAGGAATTTGCGAGAGGCCGGATGAATGGAAATGTGAGTGTAGGCCTCTTTTAGATCCAGAGAGCATAACCAATCGTTCTGCTCGAGGAGGGGGTAGAGAGAAGCTAGAGTCAGCATGCAAAATCTCTCCTTGACCAGGAACTTGTTGAGGACCCTGAGGTCCAGAATAGGACGCAGGTTGCCCTTCTTCTTCGGGACAAGGAAGTACCGGGAGTAGAACACCCGGTTGTGTTGGTCCACAGGGACCGGCTCGAAGGCCTGAAGCCGGAGCAAAGCCTGAGCTTCCTGAAGAAGAAGGGCGGTCTGGGTCAAGTTGGAAGGATACTCTCTTGGAGGATGGTCCGGGGGGACCCGAAGGAACTGAAGAGAATATCCTTCCCTGATGATGGTAAGGACCCAAAGGTCGGTGGTTATAGCCATCCATCGATGGTAAAAATGATGGAGGCGACCCCCAATTGGAAAAACAGGGGATAGCAGAGCGGTGTTGGTTATGCTCCCGACAAGAGAGTCAAAAAGGCTGAGGAGCCTTGGGAACAGCAGAAGGCTGAGGTTTTTGTTGAGACTTCTGCGGGGCCTGCCTCTTCGCTGGTTGCCTCGCAGCAGGAGCCTGCCTGGGAGTGTAACGCCGCTGGTATATCAAGGGCGGTCGAGAAGGTTGAGACTGAGTAGGTTTAGGCTTCGGAAGAAGGATGGACTGGAATGACTTCTCATGGTCCGACAGCTTCTTCGTCACGGTCTCGATGGACTCATCAAACAAATCCGCACCTGCACACAGGACGTTGGCAAGCCTGTCCTGGAGATTCGGGTCCATATCAATGGTCCGAAGCCATGCCAAGCGACACATAGCCATGGAACAGGCGGCAGCCCGTGCCGAGAGCTCAAACGCATCATATGAGGATTGCATCAATTGAAGATGCAGCTGGGACAGCGAGGCGACGACCTCCTCGTATTCAAAACGAGCTTGAGAGTCGATGTAAGGCATAAACTTCCGAAGCACTGGAAGGAAGAACTCCAAATAGGTGGCAAAGTGGAAGGTGTAATTGAGAACTCGGGAAGCCATCGAGTTCTGGTATATGCGCCTCCCGAACTTATCCATGGTCCTCCCCTTTCGGCCCGGAGGCACCGAGGCATACACCTGGGACGGATGAGATCACTTGAGGGAGGACTCGACCAACAGTGACTGATGGGAGAGCTAGGAGCCCTCAAACCCCTTATGATGCACCGTGCGATACCTGGCATCCAGTTTGCCAGGAATGGCAGGAATGGAGTACGGTGTTTCAAAACAGCGCATGAATGTCTGGTCGAGGAGCTTGTGGAGAGGCAGGCGGAGAGACTCAGCAGGAGGATGAGGCAGATGCATGGTATCAAGGTACTCCTTGGAGTAGCGGGAACCCAAGTCCAAGGTGATGTCGAGATCATCCGCCATCTGCCGCAGAAAAGTTGAAAAAAAGACAGCTGGTCCGCCAACACAGGACGCTGAGACGGACTCGATGAAGTCGAGGCCTCCTGATCCAAGGAGACATGGGATCTATAAGGAGAGAACGACCTGATGGTATCCTCGAACTCCGGGCCCGGAGGAGGCGAGACATCCGAAGATGAATACACCAGACGAGGGAGCTTCTTCTGAGGCAAGACTGTAGAGTGTCTGGACGAATGCCTTGAAGAATGCCTGGAGCGGTGCCCCTCCCTTCTTCTCGAAGGAGATCTGGAGCGATGACGCAAAGATGGCTCCGCAGAGGCCTCCAACGAATAGATGGGGCTGGAGGCCGTAGAGCAAAGAGGAGGATGGGTTGATGCCTCTTGAGCAGCATTCCACAGGTCGAGAGACGGCTTGGCAGGCAAGGGACTCCGGAAGAAATCCTCCTGATGACGCCCAGGGCTTCGACTACTCGGAGGCAAATCCCAATTGTCTCCGCCCGAGGCGGGGATGGGTTCCAGAGGCGGCATCTCACTAAACGAAGCACGCCTCGTTGAACTGGCAGCCAAACGCCGAGCCTCCTCGCCTAGCAGTGAGAGCGAGCGGCGAGGCGGAGGAGACGGCTCGACCCCACGAAGGGGTCCCGCATGCCCATGCTGGATCGTGGCAAGCCACTTGGGGCCCATGGTAGTCATGAGCTCGAGGAAGTGGGCTTCCATGAGCGACCGCATCGAAGCCGACAAGGGGGAAGTCGCATCTGAAGTGGGACCCCCTGTACGGTCTTCGCAGTCCCGGGTGGTCGAGTGCTTGGCCTTAGCAGCCTTAGGCACTTTAAGAACCACCGGGGGAACGGTCTGCTGAGTTACCTGACCTGAAGAGACCGAAGAAGGCACTGGAGCAGAAGGCGGGGTCGAAACCGGAACGAAGGAAGCCGGTTTCAAAAGACCCGATGCAGCAGGAGTAGATGTCGACTTTGAAGGCGAAGGCGAAGCGCTGGTCGAAGCTGAAGGTTCCTTGGAAGCTTCCATAGCGAACATCAACTCCCACAGGAAACAGCGACGCTTGAAAGCACGTGCTGTTAGAGTGGAACAAGGCCGGCACGATTTTGGAAGATGTTGAGGCCCGAGACACTGTAAACAGCATCGATGCGGGTCCATCAACGAAATCGCGCGCTGGCACTTGATACACTTTTTAAAACCGGTAATAGGCCGGGACATAGGCCGAAAAAGCTCCACCACTAGATCGAAGCTGCGGGGCCCCAGCCACGCGGCCGAGCCGGTCGAATCAATGGAAATTTTTTTTAATTTTTTTTTTTAAACAATAAAACGACTGAATAGAACACACGATAAGAGAAATAAACTCAAAACCGCGAGCACTAGAAGGCAAGAACAAGGGTTCACTCAGCGCAGAGAGTTGAAGCAAAACTTCTCAGCTCCGTGGAAAGAAAAGAACTGAGGAGACACGCCCGGTGCATCGGGTGGGAAGGCACTCGCGCATGCGCGGTGCGGGCATCTCAAAACTTCTGAAGTTTCTTCAAGCAAGTATGCTTGTGAGACTTCCGCATCAGGGCTCTGCCGGATGACATGACCCACTAGTGAGAATACCTGCCTGCTTGTCCTGGGATAATGTAGATTCCCTACCCGAAATCTGAGATATTGGCAAGAGGCTGGATGAATGGGAATATGAGTATAAGCCTCCTTGAGATCCAGAGAGCATAACCAGTCGTTCTGATCTAGGAGGGGATAAAGGGATGCCAAGGATAACATGCAAAATTTTTCTTTGACTAAAAATTTGTTGAGAGCCCCGAGATCCAAAATGGGCCGCAGATCGCCCATCTTCTTCGGAACAAGGAAGTAACGGGAGTAAAACCTCATGTTCTGCTGTTCCAAAGGAACTGGTTCGATGGCATGGAGACGAAGCAGAGCTTGAGCTTCCAGAAGAAGGGTGGTCTGGGATGGACTGGAAGGATACTCTCTTGGAGGAAGCTCTGGTGGAACCTGAGTGAAATGAAGAGAGTATCCTTCCCTGATAATTGACAGCAGCCAGAGGTCGGATGTAATTGTCTCCCATCGGTGATAAAAATGATGGAGATGACCTCCAATAGGAGGACGATAGTTCAGAGACAGAAAAGTGGAAGTTATGCTCTGTTTTAGACAGTCAAAAAGACTGCGTAGCCTTATGTGCAGCAGAAGGTTGAGATTTCTGTTGTTTCTGATTCTGCTGTTTCTTGGGAGGAGGGCGAGTGTAAGAAGCTGCTCTCGGAGCAAAACGCCTCTGGTAAATAGGAGGAGGGCATGCAGGCTTGGCAGGAGCTAGCTTTAGCTTAGGTCTGACAATAGAAGCAAAGGATTTTTCATGCTCAGACAATTTCTTGGTGGCTGCCTCAATAGATTCATCGAAGAGGTCATTGCCTGCACAAGGAATATTAGCCAAGCTATCCTGAAGATTAGGATCCATGTCAACGGTAAGAAGCCAGGAAGGCGGCGCATTGCTACAGAACAAGCAGCCGCCCTGGCAGACAACTCAAAGGCATCGTAAGAAGACTGAAGTAGATGTAATCTGAGTTGTGATAGAGAAGCTATGACTTCTTGAAATTCAAAGTACTTTTGAGTATCTAAATAACTGAGAAATTTAGGCAAAATAGCAATGAGGAACTCAAAATAAGTGATAAAATGAAAATTGTAATTAAGGACTTTACAGGACATCATGGCATTTTGATAGATGCAACGTCCGAACTTGTCCATAGTTTTCCGTTCCCTTCCAGGAGGAACGGTAGCATAAACCTTGGAAGGAAGGGACCTTTTCAAGGAGTACTCCACAAGTACTCTTTGAAGGCGTCGGCACAGTGCGCCACAGCCTCAAGAAAAGCAAACAAAATGTTGGCTATCATTAAGAAGGGTATCATGACCAGGACAAAGGAGGTCATCCTGCCACTGTATCGTGCAATGGTGCAACCGCATCTGGAGTACTGTGTCCAGTACTGGTCGCCGTACCTCAAGAAGGACATGGCGGTACTTGAGGGAGTCCAGAGAAGAGCAACTAAGCTGATAAGGGGTATGGAAAACCTCTCATATACTGACAGACTGAAAAAGCTGGGGCTGTTCTCCCTGGAAAAGCAGAGACTTAGAGGAGACATGATAGAAACCTTCAAAATCCTGAAGGGTATAGAAAAAGTAGACAGGGACAGAATTTTTATATTATGGGGAACCACAAGTACAAGGGGGCACTCGGTGAAATTAAAAGGGGACAGGTTTAAAACAAATGCCAGAAAGTTCTTTTTCACTCAGAGGGTGGTGGACACATGGAACGGGCTTCTGGAGGCTGTGATAGGCCGGAGCACGTTACAAGGCTTCAAAGAAGGTTTGGATAGGTTCTTAGAGGATAAAGGAATTGAGGGGTACAGATAGGAGTAGCGGTAGGTTATAGGGATAGTCTGGGACCATTGCTCAGGCAATGGGCCTGATGGGCCGCCGCGGGAGCGGACCGCAGGGCGAGATGGACCTCTGGTCTGCCTCAGCGGAGGCAACTTCTTATGTTCTTATGTTCTTAAGTAGGGATTGGTGAGATAACTTTGAATTCTCAAATCCTTTGCAATGGAGAGTTTTATATCTGGAGTCTAATTTGCCTGGAACAGCTGGAATTGCATAAGGAGTCTCCAGGCATCTGGTAAAAGTCTGAGACAAAAGCTTGTGAAGAGGAAGCTTAAGTGACTCTGCAGGAGATTGAGGAAGATGCATGACTTCGAGATACTCCTTAGAGTATTTGGAACCAGCATCCAATTGAAGGTCCAAGTCAATAGCCATCTGACGAAGAAAAGAGAGCTGATCCGCTAATGCTTTGCCTCGAAAAGGATTCAAGGTCATCGAGGCAGCCTGGCTTGAAGATGAAGCTTCGGCAGGAAAAAAGGCATCAAAAGAATAGGGAGACTTGGACAAAGCAATTGAAACCGCTGAGTCCTCGAGGTGTGGAATTGGGGTCCTCGATCGAGGAGTCAGTGGTCTAGTAGAACTGTAAAGTGTAAATCGAGGCTTAGTTGACGATGGACGCTCTTTGGAAGAAGAGCTATGCCTGGAAGTATGCCTCGAGGAAGGCCTCGATTGTCGGTGAGAATGGTGCTTGGAAGCAGATCTTGAAGATCAAGGAGACTTTGCCCCGGAGATGGAAGCAGTCAATGCCATCAAGGAATGGATAGGGCTGGAAGCTGTGGATCGAAGCTCCAGAGGCTTGATGGAGGAACCTCGATGCATTCCTAAAGACTCTGCTCCTTGTATGTAGTGTGAGGATTCCTGTCGAGGCACTTGCAAAGAATCTGTTCCTTGCTTCACGTGCATAGATGCCAGACCAGACACTCGCATAGACTCTGCTCCCTGCATATAGTTTGTAGGCTCAGACTGAGGCATAGGAAGAGGCTCAACCTTGCAGGAGTCTGCAGAATGCCAAGCTTCAGTCCCATATTAGTGAGGAACTGAATGAATTGCTGCTCTAACATGGTCTGGAAAGAAGCCGGCAAGGATGGATCCGCGTCTGAAACCGGATCACCTGCTTTGGTTGGAGGTTCCACAGAGGCAATGGAAATGTGCTTCGAATTGGAAGTCTTAGGCACCACCGCTGGAACTTTCTGCTGAGCTATCTGACCTGAGGATATAGGGGAAGATACAGCAGACGTCATCAAGGAAAGAGCCACTGCAAACGAAGAAGGTCTGATGAGGCTCGAGGTCGAAGCAGCGGAGGCAGGAGGACCCTTAATCGAAGGTGAGACCGATGTTGGCTTCGGAGTTGAGGAAGTGGTCGAATCCATCCCAAAGACTTCTCCACTGAAAGTAGATGACGTTTAAGGGCTCGAGGTTGAAGAATAGCACAGAGCTCGCACGACTTCGGGTGATGGTCTGGCACAAGGCACTTGAGGCACCTACTGTGTGGGTCCGTGAGAGAAATCGCACGCTGACACTGGCTACACTTCTTGAAGCCTGTTGCTGGCCAGAACATAAGAGGAAAAACAGTCGCCGCAAAGTCGTAACCCCTGGGTTGCGGCTGAGCGGCCTGCCCCGGCAACTGAAAGGAAGAAATATATATATTTTTTTAAACCTACAAATAAAAGAAATACAGCGATTCGTGAAGAAAAAGAACACAAAATGCAGTGAGAGAAGGCACGAAGTAAGCAAGTTAAATGCAGAGAGTCAAAGAGGGACTTCTCGGCTCCGCGGAACACTGAGAACTGAGGAGACGCGCCCTGTGCTGGGCGGGAAGGCACTCGCGCATGTGCGGTGTGGCTGACTCAAAAGTTCTAGTTTCTACAAGCAAGTCTGCTTGTGAGTCTTCCGCATCGGGGCTCCGTCGATGACATCACCCATATGTGAGAATAGGCTGCCTGCTTGTCCTGAGATAAAGAGTTTTACCTCATGCAAAATTGTGATTTAGATTCTAATCTAAAACATCAACTGCAAGAGACAAGATTTTGGTGTAGTCCTCTAGGCTTTTTTGTAGAGGGGAGAATCAATATCCGACTTGTGCCTGGAAAACTTGTGCCTTAAGTGTCTGGTGGGTCGCATCTGCAACCACCTTCAGCTCTCACCTCCTCCAGCACCGGACACAACTGCCATCTTACATCAAGCAGTCACTGCCAGGAGATGAGCCAAATTTTGCAAGAGCTCACGCGATTAAGTACACACGCAGAAGCTGCACTGCCTCCAATGGTTACCTTACATTCTGGAACGTTGCCCAACTCACTGCTATAACCTCATGCAAGTGCTTTCCTGTGTCTGCACGCAATTGTCTTCTCCACCTCACAATCACGTACAGACGCAGGAAAGCACTTGTGTGAGGTTACAGCAGTGAGGCGAGCAATGTTCCAGAACATACCGAGGCCTCAAAATAGTACCTGGCAGGTCGCATGTGGCCCTCGGGCCGCGAGTTTGAGATCACTGGACTATATTGTGATTGTGATGGTCCCATTTAGCAACCTCTGCTCTAGATATCACTTTGATTTCATTTTGAGCACTGAGGTACTCGAACACATATAATTGACTGATTATGCAAATGTTTGATGGTTCAGTACATATTATATACCATATAAAGTAGACCTTTTTTTTTAGCATATAGAGCCTGTGTATACAGTAGCATTGCAGTAAATTCTTCCATAACCATCATTTTGCTGCAGCAGCTCTGAAAAGAATGGGTGGAACCAAGCTAATGCTCCACTCTGTAGTGGACTGTTTTGAGCAGTACCAGAACTGGCCTATTCTGATGGCATCTGGTTGTAAATGTTAAGTTTATACCAACAAGAATGATTTAAATCAAGTCTTTCTGACTAGTTATTTAAATAAAATCCACACTGCCCTTTCCATTTTTATTTCCAAGATTCAAACCCAAAATTACAAATAGAAATTTAATTAAAGATTTAGGTTCTGTCCTTTGGTAGCAACCTGAAGTCATGTGACTAAGATGGTATGAAAGAGCAAAGTATATTGAAAACAATTTTCTCAGCTAAGGCTAAAGGTAATTTCTATTTCTCCTAAACCCTGAACTTCCATAGAGAACAAAAATAACATTTTATTATTCTGATATGTAAGGAATTTATACCCACTCTTTCAATTTTAATAGTTATATAAAGGGTATCCCAAAAGTAGATCTCTTACTTTTGTAGCATATTTTCCTGCGTTTGAAGTTCAAAACTGTGATATTTTTTGAAGAATTTATCGTCAAGTTAAGCTGCATGAGTAACATTACTTCAGAGTCTATTTTGCCTGTGCAGAAGAGGTCAACCCGGAACACTGCAAACAATGAATGAAAAAAAGGATTATAAGTATCAAACTATCTCTGACTGTAGAAGTAGTGATATTAAACTACCTTGCAAAGTAAGGGGTCCTTTCACTAAGCTGCAGTTAAAAATAGCCTTAGTGCATCTTGTGCAGTTTTTTTCTCTGTATGCTAAAGCAATTTTTACCTCAGGAGTAAAATGGCTTATTTTCCAATTTTTGAATTAATGGCCATGTGCTGATGATACCATCAGCACAAGGTCATTAAAAGAAACTACCACGTGAGTACTTACTAACACCTATTTTGTAGGCAGTAAGGGCTCATGCAGTAATCCTACAGTATCCAATTAGCACATGGTAATATAGTCATGCTATCTGATTAGCACAGGAATGCCTACTCTGGCCCATATTCACTAAAGAGAGGGAATCACTATTGGCTGATTCCGTTCCAATTTTAAAACAGCGATCGATTCACTATCTTCTTTGCATGCAAATGATTTGTCACTGCTGTCAGGGCTTCTACTGGCTATTTTTAATTGGGCAGATATTTTGCTTGTATTACACCACACGCAAAATATCAGCCTGATTTTTTCTTTAAAAAATTTAAAGCCCCACCCCCACCCCTTCCCCAAACCAGAAAAAAAAGGTGCCCCCCCCCCCGATACCCGCCTCTTCAAAATTATGGCAGGAGGGATTTCCACTTCCTCCTGCCATTGGTCACACTCCCAATTCTCCCCCCCCCCAAAAAAAAAAAAAAACAGAAAACCAGCAGCAGGGATGCCGACTCTCTCCTGCCACCAGACGCCCCCTCCCCGGTCCCCACCCCACCCCCCTCCCCGTATCTCTAATGGAGCAGGAGGGGTGCTCAGTCCCTCCTGCTCCAATGACTCAAGTGACGCATCTGAGGCATTAAGCCCCGCCCCAATGCATCATACGATGCACAGGGAGGAGCCTAAGGACCTGATTGACTCAGGTGCCTCGGGCTCCTCCCTTGGGAGGGGCCCAAGGCGCCTGAGCCAATCAGGACTTCCTTAGGGAGTGGGGACTAGGGTCTCAGACACATCGCTGGAGTCATTGGAGCAGAAGGGGGCATGGGAAGGGGAACGGAGAGGGAGTGACCGGAGGCAGGAGGGAGTCAGCATCCCTCCTGCCATTTCTTGTTTGTTTGGGTTTTTTTTGGGGGGGGGAGTCGGGAGTGGGATCAATGGCAGGAGGGAGTGGGAATCTCGCCTGCCATAATTCAGAAGCAGCGATGGCGTCTGGCATCAGCATAGGGGGAGGGCATCAGCGTAGGGGGGCATCGGCACAGGGGTTAAAACCATGGACTCACAATGCGCTTTTTACAGAATATATAAAAAAGGAATTCTTCCTTTTTCATATATTCTGCAAAAAGTGCATTGTGAGCCCTTGGTTTTAAAGATATTTTACAGTATGGGGTTGTAAGGGAGGAAGAGGGCAGGAGAGTTGGCAAGGACAGTAAGCAACTGGTCCTCAGCAGTTGCTTCACTTCGGATCAGCAAACCCAATCGGTGTTTTAGTGAATCGATGGCTTCCTACTTTTGCATGGGTGGATTTGATCGGGTAGGACAGGGGTAGGCAATTCTGGTCCTCGAGAGCCGGAGCCAGGTCAGGTTTTCAGGATATCCACAATGAATATGTATGAGATGGATTTGCATGCACTGCCTCCTTGAGATGCAAATCTATCTCAAGCATATTTATTGTGGATAGCCTGAAAACCTGACCTGGCTCAAGCTCTCGAGGACCGGAATTGCCTACCCGTGGGGTAGGAGATTTGATTGGCAGCGGTTTAGTCAATCGGGTTGGGGAACGATGGCAGGATCAGAGGGTTTATTAAATCTAGCTCTCTGTTCCCTCCATGACACACCCCTTCAAGTATTTTTTAGTACATGCTTAGCACAGCATACCTAAGCAAATCTCAATGCTCAATAAAGTTTTTGCTAGTGCATATCGCAGCTTAGTAAAAAGGGCTCTTAAAGCACAGTTACTTACCATAACAGGTGTTATCCAGGGAAGGCAGAACTCACCACATACCTGGACAAATTCGACATCTTACACAACAACCAATCGGGCTTTCGCTCTGGCCATAGCACCGAAACCATCATAGCCTCTCTACTCGACTACCTGCACTCACTCTTCAGCCAGGGTTCAAGCGCCCTAATCTTACAACTTGACCTAAGCAGTGCTTTCGACCTAGTCGACCACACCATTCTCCTAAACTACCTTGCACACATCGGCATCTCCGGACAGGTTCTCAGCTGGTTCCACGGGTTTATAAAAAATAGAACTTACAGAGTGATCAAGAACGACTCTCCCACAGCTGGGACAATTCCTGTGGTGTTCCCCAGGGCTCACCACTATCCCCCACCCTATTCAATGTCTATCTCGTTTCCCTGGGAAACCTCCTGCACAGCTTCAAGCTCAAATTCTTCATTTACGCAGACAACATCACAATAATCATCCCACTAACCAGTTTCACCCTAGAGCTGCTTAACTCTATATCACACTTACTCAGGCAGATAGAACTCTGGATGCTATCCTATAGACTAAAACTAAACGCTGACAAAACTAAATTCTTCCTGGCCTCCCCTAACGATAAAATCAAAGATACCTCAATTCAAGTGAATGGATCGGACTTCCCCCTAGAACAAACCCTAAAAATACTAGGAGTCACCCTAGACAAACATCTATCCCTTGAGAAGCACACTGATCTTACCGTCAGGAAAAGCTTCTCGGTGCTCTGGAAACTCTGCACCATAAAAAAATACTTTGATGACAACTCATTCCGACTGTTAGTACAATCCTCCATTCTCAGCATCCTCGATTATTGCAACATCATTTACCTAGGCTCCATGAAGAAAACCACCAGGAGACTAAAACTGATTCAGAACACTGCCGTCCGCCTTATATTTGGCCTAAACAAATGGGAACATTATCACCCCTTTCTACCATAAACTGCACTGGCTACCATTTGAATCCAGAGTACTGTTCAAGTTCGCATGCCTCAGCTACAAAACGGTGTTTGGTCTATCCCCAAGCTACCTCATACCCCACTTTAAACTAAATTACAACAATAAGAACTCTCGCAGAATTCATCTGTTCGCCTTCCCCTCCATAAAACTATGTCATCTCAAAAGATTCCCTGACAAAACCTCCTCCTTCCAGGCAGCCAAACTAAACTCATGGCTTGCCCAAATTGTACTTGACGCCCCCACTTACCTGGACTTCAGAAAAAAACTCAAAACTCACTTATTCCACGGACAGAATCCCTAACACTCCCACTCGCTTCTTCTACTCCCTTCAATACACATGAACCTCCACCTTCCCCTCCTACTGTACCCTCCAAACCAATTAACTTCACTGACCGGTACTTTTTCACTGTAAATAATAATTTAACAAAAAAAAAAAAAAAGTTACCCTCCTATTGTACACTCTTGTATATTCCTATTGTACACTATTGTATATTCTGTCAACTTCATTGACCTGTACACTCCAAAAACTGTTAATTCCTGTAAACTTCAATAACATGTACATTCCAAAAATTGTTAACTCCAATGCTATCTTCGTTTGTAATCTTATTAATTGTTGTGAACCGCCTAGAACTCTCTGGGTATGGCGGTATACAAAATAAAGTTATTATTATTATACAAAATAAAATTATTATTATTATATTCTCAAGTATGGGTGACGTCACTGACGGAGCCCCGGTACGGACCACTTTAAAAGTGCATCACCATTTTAAGTGTTTAGTATGCAATAGCCCAAACCGCGCATTGGCGAGTGCCTTCCCACCCGATGTAGGGCATGCGGTCCCTCAGTTAAGATAAGCCAGCTAAGAAGTCAACACAGGGAGGTGGGTAGGGGTTGTGAGAATAACTGCCTGCTGTCCTTGGATAACACCTGTTAAGGTAAGTAATTGAACTTTATCCCAGGACAAGCAGGCAGCATATTATCACGTATGGGTGACCTCCAAGCTAACAAAAATGGGATGGTGGGAGTGTTGGGCTTAGAAAAATAAATTTTGTAATACAGATTAGCCAAGTGCCCATCCCGTCTGGAGAAAGACTCCAGACAGTACTTAGAAGTGAAGGTATGAACTCAGGACCAGGTGGCAGCTTTACAGATTTCCTCAATGGGAGTAGACCTGAGGAAAGCAACAGAAGCTGCCTTAGCTCTAATTTTGTGGGCTGTGACACGACTCTACAGTGTCAGGCCAGTCTGAGCATAACAGAACAAGATACAGGCAGGCAGTCAGCCAGTTAGAAATCATTCTCTTGGAAACAACGTGCTCCAACTTGTTTGGATTAAAAGAGATGAACAGTTGGGGAAATGTTCGATGTGGCTTTGTCCAGTCAATGTAATAGGCCGTTTACAGTCCAAAGTGTGCAAAGCAATTTCTCCTGGATGAGAATGAGGTTTAGGAAAAAAACACTGTTAGAATAATCGATTGATTGAGATGAAACTCTGAGACAACTTTTGGTAGAAACTTTGGATCCGTATGCAGAACCACTTTGTCATGATGAAAAACCGTGAAGGGCGGATCTGCCACCAATGCTTGTAAGTCATTGACCTCCTGGCAGAGGTGAGAGCAATAAGGAAGACAACTTTCCAAGTGAGAAACTTGAGATGAGCTGTGGCCTTTGGTTCAAATGATGGCTTCATCAAGCTGGAAAGAACCACATTAAGGTCCCAGATGACAGGTGGAGGCTTGAGAGGTGGTTTCACATTGAAAAATCCTTTCATGAATCTGGAGACCAAAGGATGAGCAGTAAGAGGTTTTCCCTCAACTGGCATGTGAAAAGCAATAATAGCGCTGAGATAGACTCTGACAGATGTAGATTTGAGGCCAGAGTCAGATAAATGAAGTAAATAAACCAACACCAAATCGTGATGATGAAGAAGACACCAGGAAGAAAACAGAGACCGCTTTTGTTGATAACATTAATAAGTGTCTGATTTCCTGGAAGCATCGAGAATATGTCGGACAGGCCAAGAAAGATGTACAGCATATGGGTTCAGCCCAAAAGAAACCAAGTTGTCAGGTATAGTGATTGCAGGTTGGGATGTAGAAGAGATTCCTGATTCTGAGTAAGTACAGTAGGAAAAACTGAAAGAGGTATTGGTTCCCTGGAAATGAGTTGAAGTAGAAGGGAGAACCAATGTTGTCTGGGCCACCGTGGAGCAATGAGAATCATGGTGGCTGCTTCTCGCTTGAGCTTGAACAGAATTCTCAACATGAGAGAATAGAGAATGCATATAGAAACAGAGAATAGAGAATGCATATAGAATAGAGAATGCATATAGAAACAGGCCTGTCCAATCCAGGAGAAAGGCATCTGCTTCCAGACGGAGAGGAGAGTAAAGCCTGGAGCAAAACTGGGGCAACTGGTGATTGTGAGGAGCCACAAACAAGTCCACTTGTGGAATGCCCCATTGAGCAAAGATGGACTGGAGCAGTGTTGAGAGCCCATTCATGAGGCTGAAGAATTCTGCTGAGGTTGTCTGCTAGGGAATTATTCTCCCCTTGAATGTAGACAGCCTTTAAGAATAGGTTGCAAGCTGTCGCCCAAGTCCAGATTTTCTGGGCCTCCTAACACAACAGAAGAGAGCCAATGCCTCCTTGCTTGCTTATGTAGTACATAGCTACTTGATTGTCAGTGCAAAGGAGGAGGATTTGGGGCAGAGAAGATGATTGAAGGCCTTGAGAGCATAATAGATTGCTCTGAGTTCCAGGAAATTGATGTGAAATTTCCGCTCCTTGGCAGTCCAAAGACCCTGAGTCTGAAGATTTTCAATATGAACCCCCCAGGCATAAGAGGATGCGTCCATTGTGATGACCTTGTGATGAGGGGGTAAGTGAAAAGAGAGACCTATGGATAGATTGGAAGAGTTTATCCACCATCGAAGCGACTACAGAAGAGAAGATTTTACAGATCTATGTTGTGAGAGACGATCCGTCGCTTGAGACCACTGAGCGGCAAGGGTCCACTGAGGAGTGCGAAGGTTTAGTCTTGCCAGTAGTGTCACATGGACAGTGGAAGCCATGTGGCCAAGCAGAACCATCATATGTCTTGCCGAAATGGATTAAAGAGGAAGCAGTTGCTGACAAAGATGGATGAGAGCCTGAAAGTGATCTTGAGGAAGAAACACTCTCATGAGAGTGGTGTCTACGATTGCCCCAATGAACTGCAGAAATTGAGTTGGAAGAAGATGTGATTTGGGAAAGTTGACTTCGAATCCCAGAACTTGAAGAAAAGAAATTGTCTGAGATGTTGCTTGGACCACTTCTTGAGAGAATACAGCCTTGGTCAACCAGTTGTCCAGATAAGGGAAGACCTGAAGGCCGTGTGATCGGAGAGATGTGGCCACTACAATGAGGCACTTCGTGAAGACTCTGGAAGAAGATGCCAGGTCAAAGGGAAGCACCTTGTACTGATAATGACATTGATTGATTTGAAAATGGAGGTACTTCCTGGAAGCCGGATAAATTGGAATACGTGTGTAGGCTTCCTTGAGATCCATAAGAGAGCATAACCAGGAGACGAGAGGATAAAGCAGGGTGAGGGAGAGCATCCAGAATTTGACGAGAAATTTGTTGAGAGCTCTGAGATCCAGAATGCATCTCAGGCCTCCCATCTTCTTTGGAACTAAGAAGTAACAGGAATAAAATCCCTACTCCTACTGATTGAGGGGAACTTCCTCGATGGCATTCATTAGGAGAAGGGAATGAACCTCCTGGAGAAGGGAGGACTGTGCAGGGTCCAAAGTAGACTCTCATGGAGGATTGTCTGGTGGCACGGTGTGAAAATTGAGAGTGTAACCCTGACGAATGATGGTTAAGACCCAGAGGTCTGATGTAATGAGCTCCCAGCGAGCTACGAAAAGTTGAAGAAGGCCTCCGATGGCCTGAGGCAAAGTGTGCGGAATGGTGACGTTGGCTATGCTCTGAAAAAACACATCAAAAAGGCTGTGAAGGCTTTTGGGGGGCAGATTGTGGTTTTTGCTGCTGACATAGTTGCTGCTGTTTTTGTCTCCTGGGTTGAGACTTAGCAGGAGTTGTAGGTTTTGCAGCAAACCTTCTCTGATAGGAAGCAGTTGGTCTGAAGGGACGAGAAGATGGAGGCTTCTTTTTGGGCTTGACTAGAGTGTCCCATCTGGTCTCATGAGCAGTCAACTTCTGAGTAGCCGGGTCCATGGAAGGACCAAAAATTTGTCTCCTAGACAAGATACATTTGCTAACCGGTCTTGATAAACATAGAAACATAGAAAGATGACGGCAGAAAAGGGCTATAGCCCATCAAGTCTGCCCACTCTTCTGACCCACCCCATTAAGTCTGAGTGCTAATGACCTAGTTCCTTAACTCTACCCTCGTAGGGATCCCATGTGGATGTCCCATTTATTCTTAAAGTCAAGCATGCTGGTGGCCTTGATCACCTGCATTGGAAGCTTGTTCCAGTGATCTACTACCTTTCTGTGAAGAAATACTTCCTGGTGTCACCATTAAATTTCCCTCCTCTGAGTTTGAGCGGGTGCCCCCTTGTGACCGAGGGTCCTTTGGGAAAGAAGATGTCGTCTTCCACCTTGACACATCCTGTGATGTATTTAAATGTCTCAATCATGTCCCCCCTTTCCCTGCGTTCCTCTAGAGTGTAGAGCTGCAATTTGTTTAGTCTTTCTTCGGCAGGAGACCTTTAAGCCCGGAGATCATCCTAGTGACAATCCGTTGAACCGACTCAAATCTAAGCACGTCTTTATGGTAATGTGGCCTCCAGAATTGCACACAGTATAGTTGACATCTAGCTCAGAAACTCGAAGCCAGGCCAGGCGTCTCATGGCCACCAACAATGCTGCAGCACATGAAGTGAGTTCAAAGGTATCGTATGTGGAACGAACCATATACTTTCGAAGTTGGAAAAGGTCAGAAATAAAATGCTGGAAAGCAGAAAGTTTACATTCTGGAAGATATTTCTGGAAAATAGCAACTTGTTTGACTAAATGCTTAAGGTAGAAGGAGAAGTGAAAATTGTAATTACCAGACCGGTTGGCTAACATTGCATTTTAGAATAGTGATTTACCAAACCGATCCATGACCTTGCCCTCTCTACCAGGAGGGACAGAGGCATACACACTAGCCCCTGAGGATTTGTTCAAGGTAGATTCTACCAGGAGAGACTCACGTGGAAGTTGGGACTTGTCAAACCCAGGAATAGGTACAACCCTATACATAGAATCCAACTTATGAGGGGCCACAGGAATAAGTGGCGTCTCAAAATTTTTGTAAAAAGTTTCTCATAAGATATCATGATGTGGAAGCTCGAGTAGTTCCTTTGGTGGTCAATCGTAATCCAAGGCATCCAGGAACTGTTTAGATATTTTAGAATCAGCTTACAGAGGAATAGACAAAGTCTCTGACATCTCCCGAAGAAACTTAGAGAAAGAAGATTTCTCAGATACTAGAGGAGCATCTTGAGAAGAGTGGTGAGGGGATTCATCATCTGAAGAACTCTCATCTTTAGACAGGATAGGATCTTGTTTGGAGTCTCCCCATAGGTCTGAATCCTGAACAGTCCGGGATCCATGTTGAACACTCGGTGTTGAAGGCTTGAGATGTTTTAATTTCTGCAGTGCCTTTCCAGACCGCACCGGCATCAACTCAGGTGATGTCTGTGTTGAGGACGACCGGTGCCGATGAGTCGTAGGTATTGATTCTTTGACAAGAAGTGGCAGCACATATGGAGACTACATTAAAGGCGAAACCGGTGTCGATGGCTCAGAGATGACTGGCACCGGGGGAGTCAGTGTCGACGTGGGCAAAAGTTGGGTCGGCACCAGCATTTGAAAATGCTCACACAATTCCTCTCTTAGCAAATTGTGTATCTGTTGCTTGAGAGTAAGAATCGGTGCCACTGGCTTTTTGCCGGTACCTTCGGTGCGGCTCTATGCTCCGACAAAGAGGAGGCTGATGTCGAGGCACTCACCCGCTTCTTGGGTCTCTTCGAGGTCAGTAGGACTTGGATCACTGCTACTTTGACCTGAGGCCCAGAGGGGATGGGGGAAGGCTTCTTAGACGGCTTACCCACCGAAGGATGCGACAATGAAGATGGTTCCACTGGTGTTGAAAGTTGTGGGGTCAATTTAGCCAGCGCTGTCGACGTCAAAAGTGGTGTCAAGTCTCCTTCCATTGTGACACCAAAAATAAGACACTTTGAATCAAGCGGTTCTTTTCTGCAGAGAAGAACAGCGGGAACAGTTGTTAGGACAGTGCTTGGGCCCCAAACACTGGAGACGCCAGCGATGTGGGTCAGTCACAAAGATGGGGTGAGCACATCAAAGGAAACACGGCCTCAGCTAAATCAAAATTCGAGATCAAGGTGGTCAAACAGGCCCCACCGGGACAAACCCGCGAAAGGGAAAAAGCAAAAATTGTTACTTTTTTTTACTGAAAACAATTAAAGAAAAAGATGACTAAAGTCAAAAATCCGTGCGAGCAGGAAGGTAGCGTAAGAAAAAGTTTCAATGGCCATTGAAAAAACAAATCTTAGCTCCTTGGAAACTAAGGGACCGCGCGCCCTACATTGGGCAGGAAGGCACTCGCACATGCGTGGTACGGGCTATCACAAACTTTCTAAAGACTTAAAGTGGTGATGCATTTTTAAAGTGGTCCGTACCAGGACTCCATCGGTGACGTCGCCCATATGTGAGAATATGCTGCCTGTTTGTCCTGGAATAATAAGGAATAACTGCTGATCTGGAAAGACTGGGTTTCCTGCAGTTGTCATTGATTGGTAGTATCAAATTGCTAAAAATGTTAATTCAAGAGGCAAGATGGCGATCTGAGCAGACGTGTGTGTTCAAGCTCCCGCTTCGGCAGCAAATTTTTCCTTAAAACGATTATTACCTGCAACATACTGGTGCCTAAGAGAAGGGGAAGGCAGAGAAGTATCCCTCTTTCTCTGTCAGCGTCTTCAACACCGCAACAGACTGCCATTACATCCTATGCAGTCTTATTAACCTCGGCATCGGGCGTTTCCTTAGCTGAGCCCCAGGAGCGACTCAGCATGGAAAGAGAGATATCGCTGATCTCTTTGGGACCCGACCCTCCTCCACCCCCGGTTATGGCAGCTATGATCGACCCCCATGAGGAGGGACCTCAGGAACAACTGAGTGTGGAGGCGATACCATTGCCGGCAACTCCGGGGGGAGCATCAAATGGAGAAGTACTGCAGACAAGTGGTGGTGAGCTCGGGGGAAGAGAGATCCGGGAAGCAAGGAGGACACCCGAGCAAGAACTTCCTCAGTTGCCAGAGCTCAAGCCTCTCGTCAAACCGGCAGTGGTTACTTTGGACTCACTGTGGGGAGCCATAGAAAACTTGCAATTGGTATGTTCCGGGTTCATTTCCCTTATGGCTAATGTTTCAACTAAAGTTAAACAACTTGAGACTGATATACAGGATCAAAAAGAGACGATGGGGGAGATCCAGAAGACTAAGGTAGATATAAAATCCTCAACTAAACAGCAAGTATTGGATAAAACTTTTCTTCTGCGTAAAATAGAAAATCTGGAAAATCAAAATAGGAGTTTAAATCTAAGGATTTTGAATTTTCCTATACCTAAATTTAAAACACCTTATGGAGATTTTTAATGATTTTCTAACTTCAACATTGAAAATACCGGATGGGAATCTGCCCCCTTTACAGAAGATTTATTTTTTGAAAAGAACACTAAGAGAGTTAAACGTAACTACAGATAAAGAAATATCATCAATTTTGGAATCAACAGACATTGAATTAACAGGACGGGCTACATTAATAGTCTCTTTGGTTTTTCACCAGGATAAAGACTCAATTTTGAGGCTTTATTATAATTTAAAACAAGTTACCTATTTAGGAGAAAGAATATTTGTATATCCTGATGTTTCCAAATGGACACAATTAAGAAGAAAAGAATTCTTATGTTATCGTGATAAAGTGATTTCATTGGGTGCCTCTTTTCAGTTAAGGTTTCCATGCAAGTGTTTTCTATTGTATCAGAATAATAAGTATATATTTTATGGTCCTGATCAGCTGCGTTTCTTTTTAGAAGGGAAAGGGATTTCTTTTGCACCCCAGTGAATGATAAAGTAACTCAAGTCTGTAATTAAAGCCGAAGCTAATGCTCTAATTTCCTATAATAATATTGATAAGGTGTTTTTCTTTCCTGGAAGAATTTCTTTCTTGCCTCCTTTCTCTTTAATTTGAGGACTATGTACTAAGGTATATTGTTTCACAGCCATTTTGGCTTAACTTTAATTTCTAAATCCATTAGTAAATTGGATGTATTAATTTCTGTTAATTTCCTGTTAAGCACATTTATAAAAAGGATGGAGTCGGTCCAGAGAAAGGCTACTAAAATGGTGTGTGATCTTCATGGTCAGACTAAAAGATCTCAATCTGTATACTTTGGTCGAAAGGCAGGAGAGCGGAGATATGATAGTCGTTTAAATATCTACGTAATATAAATGTGCATGAGTCGAGTCTCTTTCATTTGAAAGGAAACTCTGCAATGAGAGGGCATAGGATGAAGTTAAGAGGTGATAGGCTCCGTAATAATCTGAGGAAATACTTTTTTTACGGAAAGGATGGTAGATGCGTGGAACAGTCTTCCGGAAGAGGTGGTGGAAACAGAGACTGTCTGAATTCAAGAGGGCCTGGGATAGGCACGTGGGATCTCTGAGAGAGAGAAAGAGATAATGGTTATTGTGGATGGGCCATTTGGCCTTTATCTGCTGTCATGTTTCTATGTTTCCATGGAACGACAAGTGAAGTGATTAAATTTGCAGATGACACTAAACTATTAAAAGTTGTTAAAACGCATGTGGATTGTGAAAAATTGCAGGCGGACCTTAGGAAATTGGAAGACTGGGCATCCAAATGGCAGATGAAATTTAATGTGGACAAATCCAAAATGATGTACATTGGGAAGAATAACCTGAATCATAGTTACTAGATGCTAGAGTCCACCTTGGGTATTAGCGCCCAAGAAAAGGATCTGGGTGTCATTGTAGACAAAACGATGAAACCTTCCGCCCAATGTGCAGCAACGGCCAAATAAGCAAATAGGATGCTAGGAATTATTAAAAAAGGAATGTTTAAGAAGACTAAGAATGTTATAATGCCCCTGTATCACTCCATGGTGCAACCTCATCTGGAGTATTGCGTTCAATTCTGGTCTCCTTATCTCAAGAAAGATATAGTGGCATTAGAAAAGGTTCAAAGCAGTGACCAAGATGGTAAAGGAGATGGAACTCCTCTCGTAAGAGGAAAGACTAAAATGGTAAAGGCTCTTCAGCTTGGAAAAGAGATGGCTGAGGGGAGATATGATTGAAGTCTACAAAATCCTGAGTGGAGTAGAACGGGTACAAGTGGATCGATTTTTCACTCCGTCAAAAATTCCAAAGATAAGGGGACACTCGAAGTTACAAGGAAATACTTTTAAAATCAATTGGAGGAATATTTTTTCACTCAGCGAATAGTTAAGCTCTGGAACGCGTTTGCCAGAGGATGGGGTAAGAGCGGATAGCATCGCTAGTTTTAAGAAAGGTTTGAGCAAGTTCTCAGGAGGAAAAGTCCATTGAGAAAGACACAGGGGAAGCCACTGCTTGCTTTGAATTGAAAGCATGGAATATTGCTACACCTTGGGTTTTGGCCAGGTACTAGTGACCTGAATTGGCCACCGTGAGAACGAGCTACTGGGCTTGATGGACCATTGGTCTGATCCAGTAAGGCTCTTTTTATGTTCTTATGAAAGCCAGAGACTTGTTATCTCCTATGTCTGCTGAATTTCTGATGTAATCCCTGAAAGGATATGTAAGAACATAAAAACATAAGAAGTTGCCCCCGCTGAGTCAGACCAGAGGTCCATCTTGCTCAGCGGTCCGCTCCCGCGGCGGCCCATCAGGCCTAGTACCTGAACAGTGATCCCTGATTAATTTTATAACTTACCTCAATCCCATCCCTATAATCTACTTCTACTCTTATCTGTACCCCTCAATCCCTTTGTCTTCCAAAGCTTCTTTGAACCCCTGTAGCGTGCTCCTGTTTATCACATCCTCCGGTAGCGCGTTCCATGTATCCACCACACTCTGTGTGAAAAAGAACTTCCTAGCGTTTGTTCTAAACTTCTCCCCTTTCAATTTCTCTGAGTGTCCCCTTGTACTTGTTGATTCCCTTAATTTGAAAAATCTGTCCCTGTCTATTTTTTCTATGCCCTTCATGATCTTGAAGGTTTCTATCATGTCTCCTCTAAGTCTCCGCTTTTCCAGGGAGAAAAGCCCTAGCCTTTTCAGTCTGTCAGTATATGAGAGGTCCTCCATACCCTTTATTAGCTTAGTTGCTCTTCTTTGAACTCTCTCAAGTAACTCCATGTCCTTCTTGAGGTACGGCGACCAGAATTGAACACAGTACTCCAGGTGCGGGCGCACCATAGCACGATACAGTGGCAGGATGACTTCCTTCTTCCTGGTCGTGATACCCTTCTTAATGATACCCAACATTTTGTTTGCTTTCCTTGAGGCTGTTGCACACTGCGCCAACACCTTCAATGTTGTGTCTACCATCACTCCTAGGTCTCTTTCAAGGTCGCTCACCCCTAACGCTGATCCCCCCATTTTGTAAGTGAACATCGGGTTTTTTTCCCCTATATGTACGACTTTGCACTTCCCTATGTTGAAACTCATTTGCCATTTTTTGGCCCATTCTTCCAGTGTTGTTAGATCTTTTTGGAGATCTTCGCAGTCCTCCATGTTATTTACCTTGCGATATAGTTTGGTGTCATCCACAAATTTAATAACCTCACATTTTGTTCCTGCCTCCAGGTCGTTAATGAATATGTTGAAAAGTAGAGGTCCCAGCACCGACCCCTGTGGAACTCCGCTCGTGACCCATTGCCAGTCTGAGTAATGGCCCTTTACTCCAACCCTCTGTTTCCTGTGTGTGTCAATTGGCCTCCTAAATATGTACAAAATCTTTGGAAGCCTTGAAAATTGCCCCGATCTGAACTCCAGGCCAACTGGGGTCTGCAGTCTGGTAAGGACTTAGGACAACGATCAGTCACACTGGCCATCAGGTCATCTAGGCCCTTGCCAAAGGGCATCTGTCCCTGAAAGGGAAGCCTGCTTAGTGTAGCTTTAGAAGTAGCTTCTCTTGTCCATTGTCTGATCCCAGAGTATCCGTGGATGAAGATAGCATAGGCTGAGACCTTGCTCATAACTCTGATGAGATCGTACAGAGCATCCGCAATATAATTCACCCCATAGAGGAGGAAATGGGGCTCCTCTCCAGCTATCGGGTCTGAGGTCCACGAAGCACAAGTGCGACAAGCACGTGTCACAAAGAAAGACACTGCTGCTGCCTTAATCCAAGGGCCAAGGCTTCAAGTTGACACTTGAGAAGCAACTCCACTTTGCAGTCCTGAAGATCCTTTAATATCATCCCCTCCTTCACTAGGAAGGAAGGTTTGTTTAGTGACCTGCATCACCAGCAACTATACTTTTAGTTGAACAAACAGCTACTGGAAATCTGGTGCCATCAGATACAGCTTTTATTAGTCAACCAATCCTCCAAGTAGAAATCAATACATTCAGCTTGTCTCAACTTGTCACAGTATTTAAATCTACTGAAGGCCTCAGATAGCACAGTTACTTACCGTAACAGGTGTTATCCAGGGACAGCAGGCAGATATTCTTGACTGATGGGTGACGGCACCGACGGAGCCCCGGTACGGACAATTTTAGAGTGATTGCACTCTAAGAACTTGGAAAGTTCTGGCATGCCGCACCGCGCACGCGCGAGTGCCTTCCCGCCCGACAGAGGCGCGCGGTCCCCAGTTATGATAAGCCAGCTAAGAAGCCAACCCGGGGAGGTGGGAGGGACGCAAGAATATCTGCCTGCTGTCCCTGGATAACACCTGTTACGGTAAGTAACTGTGCTTTATCCCAGGACAAGCAGGCAGCATATTCTTGACTGATGGGTGACCTCCAAGCTAACAAAAAGAGGGATGGAGGGAAGGTTGGCCATTAGGAAAACAAATTTTGCAAAACAGATTGGCCGAAGTGTCCATCTCGTCTGGAGAATGCATCCAGACAATAATGAGATGTAAAAGTATGAACTGAGGACCAAGTAGCAGCCTTGCAGATTTCCTCAATAGGAGTGGAACGGAGGAAAGCTACAGATGCTGCCATTGCTCGGACTTTATGGCCCGTGACAGAACCTTCCAGTGTCAGTCCGGTCTGAGCATAACAGAATGAAATGCACGCTGCCAGCCAATTAGACAACGTACGTTTAGAAACAGGACGTCCCAATTTATTCGGATCAAAGGACAGAAAGAGTTGGGGAACTGATCTGTGGGGCTTCGTACGCTCAAGATAGTAAGCTAGAGCCCTTTTACAATCCAAAGTATGTAGAGCTTGTTCCCCAGAATGAGAATGAGGTTTTGGAAAGAAAACAGGCAGAACAATGGATTGGTTGAGATGGAATTCAGAGACAACCTTAGGGAGAAACTTTGGATGTGTACGCAGAACCACCTTGTCATGGTGAAAAACCGTAAAAGGTGGATCTGCAACCAGTGCATGAAGCTCACTGACCCTCCTGGCAGAGGTAAGAGCAATAAGGAAAAGTACTTTCCAAGTGAGAAACTTGAAAGAAGCAGTAGCCAAAGGTTCAAATGGAGGCTTCATTAAGGCGGAAAGAACCACATTGAGATCCCAGATAACAGGAGGGGCTTTAATAGGTGGTTTCACATTGAAAAGACCCCGCATAAACCTGGACACCAGGGGATGAGCTGATAGAAGTTTTCCATGGATCGGCACATGAAAAGCAGCAATAGCACTGAGGTGGACTCTGATGGAAGTAGACTTAAGGCCAGAGTCAGACAAAGAAAGCAAATAATCCAACAACGGCTCCACTGCCAGGGAAGTTGGATCAAGATGATGAAGAAGACACCAGGAAGAAAATCTCGTCCACTTCTGATGGTAACATTGCAGAGTGGCTGGTTTCCTGGAGGCATCTAGAATGGAACGAACAGGCTGAGACAAAAGAGTATCATGAGCGGTCAGCCCGAGAGATACCAAGCTGTCAGGTGCAGAGACTGGAGGTTGGGATGCAGAAGGGTCTCCTGATGCTGTGTAAGCAGAGAAGGATACAGTGGAAGAAGAAAAGGTTCCCTGGAACTGAGTTGAAGTAGAAGGGAGAACCAATGCTGCCTGGGCCACCTCGGAGCAATGAGAATCATGGTGGCTCGTTCCCTCTTGAGCTTGAATAAGGTTCTCAACATGAGAGGCAGAGGAGGGAAAGCGTACAGGAACAGATTTGACCAGTCGAGGAGAAATGCATCCGCTGCTAGACGGTGAGGAGAGGAGAGTCTGGAGCAGAATAGGGGCAGCTGGTGATTGTGAGGAGCTGCAAAGAGGTCTATCTGAGGAGTGCCCCACTGATCGAGCGTCCACTCGTGAGGCTGGAGAATTCTGCTGAGCTTGTCCGCCAAGGAATTCTGTGCTCCCTGAATGTAGATAGCTTTCAGGAAGAGATGGTGATCTATGGCCCAAGTCCAGATCTTCTGGGCTTCCTGGCACAAGAGGCGAGAGCCTGTCCCCCCTTGCTTGTTGATGTAGTACATGGCCACTTGATTGTCTGTGCATAGTAGAAGGACCTGAGGAAAGAGAAGATGTTGGAAGGCCTTGAGGGCATAAAACATCGCTCTGAGTTCCAGGAAATTGATGTGATGCTTCTTTTCCTGGGCTGTCCAAAGACCTTGAGTCTGGAACTCGTTCAAATGAGCTCCCCATGCATAAGGAGAGGCGTCGGTGGTGATGACTAGTTGATGAGGAGGTTGATGGAACAGAAGACCTCTGGATAGATTGGAGGATACCAACCACCATTGTAGAGATTGACGAAGAGATGATGTCACAGATATGTGTCGTGAGCAAGGATCCGTCGCTTGGGACCACTGAGTAGCAAGGGTCCATTGAGGGGTGCGCAGGTGAAGACGTACAAGGGGTGCGACATGAACTGTGGATGCCATGTGACCCAAGAGTATCATCATTTGTTTGGCAGAGATGGACTGCTGAGGAAGTACCTGCTGACATAGAGACTGAAGAGTCTGAAGACGGTTGGATGGTAGGAATGCCCTCATGAGGAGTGTGTCCAATATCGCTCCAATGAATTGAAGTCTTTGAGTGGGAATGAGATGAGACTTGGGTAGATTGATCTCGAATCCCAATATTTGTAGAAACTGGATGGTTTGGTTGGTGGCCAAAAGAACTGCTGGAGCGGATGTGGCCTTGATTAACCAGTCGTCCAGGTAAGGAAATACCTGAAGGTGGTGAGAGCGTAGAAAAGCAGCTACCACGATGAGACATTTGGTGAACACCCTTGGAGAGGAAGCAAGACCGAAGGGTAGCACCTTGTACTGGTAATGACCCTGATTGATCATGAAACGGAGATACTGTCTTGAGGTTACATTGATTGGTATGTGAGTGTATGCGTCTTTGAGATCGAGGGAGCATAGCCAGTCGTCTTGGTTGAGAAGAGGATAAAGAATGGCTAAGGAAAGCATCTTGAACTTCTCCTTTACCAGATGTTTGTTGAGATCGCGAAGATCTAGAATTGGTCTGAGATCTCCTGTTCTTTTGGGGACTAGAAAATAACGGGAGTAGAATCCCTGCCCCTTTTGATCTAGAGGAACTTCCTCTATAGCGTTTAGAAGAAGAAGGGATTGAACTTCCTGAATGAGGAGGGCAGATTGAGGACTGTTCAAAGCAGACTCTTTTGGCAGGCTTTGGGGTGGAAGAGTCTGAAAGTTGAGAGAGTAGCCGAGGCGGATGATGTTGAGGACCCATTGGTCCGAAGTGATAACTTCCCACCGGCTGAGGAACAGAGAAAGACGACCTCCTATAGGTTGAGGCAGGAGAGCAGATATAGGAATACTGGCTATACTTTGGAGAATTAAGTCAAAAGGGCTGAGCCTTCTGCTGTGGAGGTGGTTTCACAGGCTGCTGTTGCTGCTGCTGTCTGGGAGGTTGACGTTGTTGCTGCCGCTGACGCCTGGGTTGCTGAGCTGTTGCTGGCAATGGGCGAGCTGTGAAGCGACGTTGATAGGCTGACTGTTGTCTAAAAGGCCTTGTTGGGGGAGGCTTCTTCTTATTTTTAAGAAGGGTATCCCAACGTGTTTCATGAGCCGACAGCTTTTGAGTAGTCGAATCCATGGATTCCCCAAAAAGCTCATCCCCTAGGCACGGGGTGTTGGCTAACCGATCTTGATGATTAACATCAAGTTCAGATACCCGAAGCCAGGCCAGGCGACGCATTGCCACAGACATTGCTGTCGCTCTGGATGTAAGTTCGAAGGTGTCATAAATGGACCTAACCATGAACTTACGTAACTGAAACAGAGAAGACAAGCAATGGTGGAAAGATTGTCGTTTCCGTTGAGGAAGGTGTTTCTCAAAGGAAGCCATGGTGGTAAGGAGATGTTTCAGATAGAAAGAAAAATGAAAGCCATAATTTCCAGCTCTATTTGCCAACATTGCATTTTGGTAGAGCCGTTTACCAAATTTGTCCATGGCTTTACCCTCTCTGCCAGGAGGAACGGAAGCATATACACTGGCTCCTGCAGATTTTTTAAGGGTGGATTCGACAAGTAAAGATTCATGAGGAAGTTGTGGTTTGTCGAACCCAGGAATGGGAATTACTTTGTACAGAGAGTCTAACTTACGTGGGGCCCCTGGAACCGTTAAGGGAGTCTCTAAATTCTTGTAAAAAGTCTCCCTCAAGATATCGTGAAGAGGGAGCTTCAAATATTCCTTAGGAGGTTGGTCAAAGTCTAGGGCGTCCAAAAAAGCTTTAGACTTTTTGGACTCAGCCTCCAAAGGAATAGACAGAGAATCACACATATCTTTCAGGAAACTGGAGAAAGATGAAGTGTCATGCTTAGAGGACGGGTCATGTACAGCAGACTCCTCCTCATCTGAGGAACATTCTCCTTCAGAAAGAAAAGGCTCTTCTGAATCTCCCCACAGATCAGGATCCCTGACCTGGGGAGAACGATCCCGAGACTCAGGGGTAGATGGGTCTACATGCCGGGTCTTGCGCACCGACTTACCCGATCTCATCGATACCGACCCAGGCGATGTAATCGGTTGTACCGGAGCCGAAGTCTGCACCGATTGATGTTGAGCTCTCGGCTCCGGCGCAAGAACTGGCATCGATGCCGATGAGGTGGAGTGAATCGGTACCGAAGGAGTGGATACCGATAACACAGGTTGTTCCACTATCGGTACCGGCTCAGTGCGGACCGGCACCGGAAGGTTCGGTGCCAGGATAGTTGGTAGCAGCTGTTGCAATTGTTGCTTGAGCTGTGACTGGAGAATGGCCGTAATACGGTCATCAAGGGATGGCACCGGTACCGCTTTTTTCTTCTGCGGTACCTGCGGTGCCGCTCGACGCCCCGGAGATGAGGAGCCCGATGTCGAGGGACTCACCTCAATAGGGGCGGAGCGCTTCCGCTGGCGCCTCACAGTCGGCAGGATTGGACTCACTGCACTCGAGACCGGAGGACGTTCCAGCGGGGAAGGCTTCTTAGCCGGCTTACCTGCATGTTGGGACGCCGGTGCGGAATCTCGCAGCGTCGAAGACGATGGTGCCGACTGAACCGGTGCCGAAGACGGAGTCGATGGGACGGGATCGGACATCTCGGCACCGAACAGTAATCGCTGTTGTATTTGGCGATTTTTTAATGTTCTCTTTTTAAGTGTGGCACAGCGGGTGCAGGTGGAGGCCTGATGCTCAGGACCCAAACACTGTAAGCACCAGTTGTGTGGGTCCGTGAGAGATATAGGCCGAGCACACCGCTGGCACTTTTTAAACCCTGGCTGAGGGGGCATGAAAGTAAAAACGGCTTCAGCCAAATCGAAGGCCGAGGCTTCGATGGTGGCAGAAGGCCCCGCAGGGGAAAAGCCAAATTGACTAAAAAAGAAAAAAAAATTATTTTTTTTTTTACACAAAAATGAAAGAAAAATGAAAAAGGCAAAAGCCAAAAAGGTTTACGCGAGCGGGAAGGCAAGTGAAAAAAATTTTCAACAGCCGTTGAAAAAACGCGTCTTCTTAGCTCCGCGGAAACTAAGAAACTGGGGACCGCGCGCCTCTGTCGGGCGGGAAGGCACTCGCGCGTGCGCGGTGCGGCATGCCAGAACTTTCCAAGTTCTTAGAGTGCAATCACTCTAAAATTGTCCGTACCGGGGCTCCGTCAGTGCCGTCAGTCAAGAATATGCTGCCTGCTTGTCCTGGGATAAACACCGCCTCCATTTTAAATAATCAATTGTATCAAGCGGGGATTACTATGTGATGAATTCCTCACTGGCTTTAGAAATCTATATTTTTTACATTTTTTTAATAATGATATCATTTTTCTTACGGTATAATAATTTTTTTTTTTTTTTTTTTTTTTAATTGATGAATTTTATACTTAGCTTAAACTCATCTTTTGATTAGGTTCAGTATAGGAGCATTGGATCCGACATGTTTCTCAAGTATTTGCTTTTTCAAGGATCCCCCCAGTGCCGCTATTGTCATCCGACTCTCTAAAGTTCTGGAGTAAAAACTTTAGAGAGAGTTGGATGACAATAGTGTGATTGAAATGTATCAATTTTGAAAAAGGAAAGATGTTAAACTTGAGGGCCGCAGAAAAATAGGGTACTTGGAGGGCTACAGAAAAATAGTTAATATCTTATCAAAGAAATGACAATTTTGCATGAGGTAAAACTTTATAGTTTACTAGTGTTTAAGCCCGTTACATTAACGGGTGCTAGAATATATGCCTGTCTGTCTTTCTTTATTTATGTCTCTCTCCCTGCTCCTGTCTCTTTCTTCCTTTCTTTCTGTCTCTCTCCCTCCTGCTATTTTTCTCTCTCTCTCCCTGGCACCCTTTGTCTGTCTGTCTTTCTTTATGTCTGTCTCTCTGGTCCTCTGTCTGTCTTTATTTCTGTCTGTCTCTCTCCCTGGCCTCCTTTGTCTGTCTGTATTTCTTTCTGTCTCTCTCCCCCCCCCCTCCCCACTTTCCTTTGCAGAAGCAGCAGCGGTATTTCCCTTCCCCTCCAGATCCCTGTGAAGTAGTAGCAGCATTTTCCCATACCCCCATTTCCTTCTCCCCCCCCCACACTTTCCTTTGCAGAAGCAGCAGTGATATTTCCCTTCCCCTCCAGATCCCTGTGAAGTACATAGAAACATAGAAATTGACGGCAGAAAAGGGCCTCAGCCCATCAAGTCTGCCCACACCAATGACCCACTCCCTGACTTTTATTCCCCTAGAGATCCCACGTAAATATCCCATTTTCTCTTAAAATCTGACACGTTGTTGGCCTCAATCACCTGCTGAGGTAGCTCGTTCCAATGATCGACTACCCTTTCGGTGAAGAAGTACTTCCTGGTATCACCATGAAATTTCCCTCCCCTGACTTTCAGCGAGTGCCCTCTTGTAACCGAGGGCCCTGTAAGACAGAAGATATCATCTTTGATCTCTATACGTCCCGTAATATACTTAAAGGTCTCAATCATGTCTCCCCTCTCTCTTCGTTCTTCCAGCGAGTACATCCGCAGTTTTTTTAGCCTTTCTTCGTACGTGAGTTCCCTGAGCCCCAAGACCATCCTGGTAGCCATTCGCTGAACCGATTCAATTCTCAACACATCTTTCCAGTAGTGCGGTCTCCAGAATTGAACACAATACTCCAGATGAGGTCTCACCATGGATCTGTACAGCGGCATTATGACTTCAGGTTTTCTGCTGACAAAACCCCTACGGATGCAGCCCATCATTTGTCTTGCCTTAGACGAAGCCTTCTCCACCTGATTGGCAACCTTCATATCATCACTAATGATCACTCCTAAATCACGTTCTGCCATGGTCTTGGACAAGGTTTCTCCATTTAGTGTGTAAGTTCTGTGTGGATTTTTTTTACCTAGGTGCATCACTTTACATTTTTTAGCATTGAAGCTTAGCTGCCAAGTTGACGACCACTGTTCCAGCTGCCGTAGGTCCTGCGTCATAGTGTCAGGCACACTGCTTTTACCTACTATGTTGCATAGTTTGGCGGCATCGGCAAACAGTGACACTTTTCCTCTAAGCCCTTGGGTCATATCTCCTATGAATAAATTGAATAGAATTGGCCCTAAGACGAGTGGAGCCCTGTGGTACTCCACTCGTCACTGCTGACGTTTTGGAGGGGGTACCGTTTACCATCACCCTTTGAAGCCTACCGCTTAGCCAATCCCTAACACATGTAGTGAGTGTATTCCCTAATCCCATAGATTTTAGTTTGTTCAACAGCCTGCGGTGTGGGACGCTATCAAAAGCTTTGCTGAAGTCCAAATAAATCACGTCCAGGGACTCCCCGGCATCCAGATGACTAGTCACCCAGTCAAAGAAGTCAATCAGATTAGATTGGCAGGATCTTCCCCTGGTAAATCCGTGTTGGTGTGGATCACGTAGATTTTCTTTGTCTAGTATTTGGTCGAGTTTCTGTTTGATCAGTGTTTCCATGAGTTTGCACACTATGGATGTGAGACTCACCGGTCTGTAATTTTCTGTTTCTGTTCTGCAGCCCTTTTTGTGGAGTAGAATTACGTTAGCTGTTTTCCAGTCCAGGGGTACTCTTCCCGTGCGCATGGAAAGATTGAAGAGCACGGATAGTGGTTCACACAGCTCTCTGAGCACCCTGGGGTGTAGATTGTCTGGTCCCATGGCTTTGTCTACTTTGAGTCTTGAAAGTTCGTAGTAGACGCTACTGGGTATAAACTCGAAATCTTGAAACAGGTCTTTTTGGCTGTCTCTTGTCTGTAGTTGTGGACCAGCTCCCGGTGCTTCACAGGTGAATACTGAGCAGAAGTATTCGTTTAGTAGTTCTGCCTTGGTAGAATCAGATTCCACGTAGTTTCCATCTGACTGCCTAAGGCGCTCTATCCCATCCTTGTTTCTCTTCCTGTCGCTAATGTACCTGAAGAAGGATTTATCCCCTTTTTTAATTTTCCGTGCTAGATCTTCTTCTGTTTGTAGTTTGGCCTTTCTGACTGCCTTTTTGACAGCTTTCGATCTGACCAGATAGTCTTCCTTTGCCTTCCTCTTCCCAAGATGTTTGTAGGTGATAAATGCTTCTTTTTTCTTTTTAATGAGGTCCGAAATTTCCTTGCTGAACCATTGTGGTCTTTTGTTTCTCCGGTGTTTGCTTACTGTATTAATGTAGCGGTTAGTTGCTTCGTTCAGGATGGATTTCAGATTTGACCACATAGTTTCCGGATTGTCAGTTTATGCATGGTTTTGCAGCTCTTGATGGACAAAGTCTCTAATGTGGTCGAAGTCTGCGCCCCTAAAGTTGAGGACCCTCATTGCTGTGTTTGATTTAGAGAAGCCTTTCCTGAGGTTGAGCCATACCATGTTGTGGTCACTGGAGGTCAACGTGTCTCCTACTGATACCTCTGAGACACTGTCTCCATTGGTGAGTACCAGGTCCAGTATTGTCTGTTCCCTTGTGGGCTCTAAAACCATTTGTTTGAGTTGTGCACCCTTAATGGAGGTTAATATTCTTCTGCTACCACTCGTAGTCGCGGAGAATGTGTTCCAATCTACATCTGGCATATTGAAGTCCCCTAACAGTACTGTGTCACCACGCAAAGTGATGTTCTCTATGTCTTCAATCAATTCCTTGTCTTTTTCTTCCTGTTGTCTTGGAGGTCTGTATACCACACCGAGGTAAAGGCATTTTTCATTCCCTCTGGCCAGGTTTATCCAAAGTGATTCCCCTGTGTATCTAACCTCTGTGATTCTGGTAGTTTTGATATTATCCTTAGTGTATAGTGCTACCCCCCTCCTAACTTGCCCTCTCTGTCTCGACGAAGTAGATTGTAGCCTGATATAACCATATCCCACTCATGCGAGTCTGTGAACCAGGTCTCGGATATCGCTACTACGTCAAGGTCAGCATTCCTTATCTCTGTTTCTAGTTCCAGGATTTTGTTGCCCAAGCTGTGCGCGTTAACATACATAGCTCTCCAAACCTGTGAAGAAATGCCTGACCCTTTTAGTGTGGCTCCTATTTTTTTGTGTATACTATGGGTACTTACCCTAGGCTCAGAAGTGTGGGTGCTACTTGCTTCCCCAGGGTGGATCCTTGTTGCTCTGGAATGTGTGTATGTAGTAGCAGCATTTTCCCACACCCCCATTCCTTTCTCTCCCCCCCCCCCCCACTTTCCTTTGCAGAAGCAGCAGTGGTATTTCCCTTCCCCTCCAGGTCCCCTTGCTGCCACAAATGCAGGACTCTACTTTTTGGCGATCGTGGGGGCTGATCCTCCTCTAAAGAGCAGCCTGCGATGGTGGCTGGCTTTAGCGAACCTCGCAGGCCGCTCTCCAACTCGGTAGCACGTTCCCTCTGACGCGATCCCGTGCATCAGAGGGAACGTGCTACCGAAGTTGGAGAGTGGCCTGCAAGGTTCGCTAAAGCTGGCCACCATTTGCTTTATTAGGATTTTATATACCGCCTATCAAGGTTATCTAAGCGGTTTTACTATCAGGTACTCAAGCATTTTCCCTGTCTGTCCTGGTGGGCTCACAATCTATCTGACGTACCTGGGACAATGGGGGGATTAAGTGACTTGCCCAGGGTCACAAGGAGCAGTGCGGGGTTTGAACCCACAACCCCAAGGTGCTGAGGCTGCAGCTTCAACCACTGCACCACACACTCCTCCATTGCATGCTGCTCTGAAGAGGAGGATCAGCAGCAGCGGCGGCAGCAGCGGCAAGTGAGGGTGGGAGGTGTGTTCCCTGCCGAGGATACGGGCAGGAAGAGAGCTTGCCTGGCTTCCATGGTGAGTGAGGGCGGGAGGAGGGGAGTGGCCAGAATGTTCCCTGCCACCAGGTTGGTGGCCACAGATCACACACCACAGCGGCAGGGAACACAAAATCCTAAGTGCGCATGTGCGCTTAGGCTTTTATTATATAGGATAGGTCTTTCCTTTAACAGTTAAAAGAAAGATTTATAAACTTTAAAGAGTTTTACCTCATGCAAAATTGTCATTTCTTTAATAAAACATTAACTATTTTTTCTGCGGCCCTCCAAGTACCTACAAATTCAAAATGTAGCCCTGCAAAGCGTTTGAGTTTGAGACCACTGCATTAATCTGAAAACAGCTCTGTCATTGCTTGAGGCCCCAGAAAAAACTTCAGGGCCTGCGAGAGCTATCCCAGCTATGGAAAAGAAGTGGCAGAAGAGACTTGCCTAAGTACAGAAAGGTGAAATGCTTGCCAATTTTTTTTTTAAGAAATAAACATTGTAACCTGTTTCCTGAGGGATGTCCTCAACTCCGTTTACGGATTAGTTTTGTACAAGACCACATCTTCATGATCAAAACTTCCCAGAGAGTGTTCATAACAGAATTGGTCTTCCCATACCTGACTAAGGAAGACAAGGAGGGGTTGAGGAACCCCCTATCCTTTGGCCGCTAGGCCCTGAGACTGATGAAAGACTGAGTAGGACCTGAATTGAAGCTAAATTCCCAGATCCACTGAGCAAAAAGCCTCTGCAGCAACACCACCATTCTGGGAATAAGAACAGTCCAGAAACAAGGATATCCCTCTGCCAGGACCCCGAGCCTGCACAGGATCCCCATCACATAGCTAGGTGGCAAGCTAGACCCCAGTGTCCAAATCTCCATGCCAAAAATGTGAACAGCTTCTGAGTGGACAAAATGGCTGCAGTGTGCTGAGGAGAAGCAGCATGCCTCTCCCCCCATGCGGAAAAAGTTCCCGGAGTCTGCTACCACTGTGCCCCCTTGAAAGGAGTTCCAAATAGCTGACTAAACAATTTCTTGGCGCTGCTAGCCATTTCCCCCAGTGCAAACCATGTTAAAATAACTCAGCCACCATTATTCTGGTAGCCATAAACCTCCCGGCTCCAGGCCGTGACAAAAGATACCGGTCAGCAGACTCACTGAAACACACCAGGCACTCCAGCAAAATATGCAAAATACTTGCAGAATAAATGCACCCGAGATACATGCAGTACATATGCATAAACATTACCCACTGGTAAGACATGTACCGTATATACTTGAATATAAGTTGATCTGAATATAAGTCGAGACCCCCATTTTTCCCCCAAAAAAGGAGGAAAAATGGTTGATTAGAATATAAGTCAGGCGGCTTAATATTCATGTGTCCTGCCCTGCCAGGTTCTGTATTCAGCCCCCTTTCCTCCCTGCCCTGCACTCAGTCCCATTCCCTACCAGGCCATGAACCAAGCTCCCCTTCTTGCCAGGCTCTGAATACTGTCCCACCTTCCTTCCCTGTACCATCTTCCCCCTAAAAAGGGGATATCAGTGATATCACAATGGCTTGATTGTCCCGTACTCCCCTTTGCCCTCTAACTTAACAAGCAGATTATGGTAACCATTCCCCTTAACTTAAACCACCTAGTGGTAGGCCGGGACAGGAGGGATCCCTCCCATCTCCTGCCCCGGCCAACACTAATAATTACCCCCTCCCTCCTTCCCTTCCTTGCGTACCTCTTCCTTGGTGGTCCAGCGTGTATGCGTTGAAATCCTCCTTTGTAAACGTAATAGTCGGCTGCAGGAGCGAGCTTTTCGTGCTCCCGGCCAGCCCTGCACTCCTTCATAGGCTACCGTGAGAACCGCGAATCCCACGAGAACTTGCAGCAGCCTATCACTGATGAGGTCTCGAACCGCGTCAAGGAGAAGAAAAGAGCATTTCTCTTATACAAACGCACCGGGGAGAAGGAAGCAAACATTGAATACAAGACAAAGTCTGCAGCGGTCAAAACAGCAGTCAGGGAGGCCAAACTTCGAATGGAAGAAACTCTAGCGAAGAACATTAAGAAAGGGGACAAGTCCTTCTTCAGGTACATTAGTGACAGGAAGAAGAACACAAATGGGATAGTACGCCTTAGAACGCCAGACGGGAATTATGTGGAAACAGATTCCGATAAAGCCAAACTGCTGAATGATTACTTCTGCTCGGTCTTTACCTGCGAGGCACCAGGGCACGGGCCAAGGCTGGAAATGAAGCAAAGCATGGAAGATCCATTTCAGAATTTTGAGTTCACACCTGCTGATGTCTACAGTGAACTGTCAAAACTTAAGGTGAACAAAGCCATGGGACCGGACAATTTGCACCCAAGAGTGCTCAGAGAGCTAAGCGATGTTTTGGCAAAACCGTTAGCAGTACTCTTCAATCTCTCCCTAAGTACGGGGAGAGTCCCCCTGGACTGGAAAACAGCCAACGTCATTCCTCTGCACAAAAAAGGTTGCAGAGCAGAGGCTGCAAATTACAGACCAGTAAGTCTCACATCAGTAGTATGTAAACTCATGGAAACTTTACTTAAAGGTAAACTAGACACGATTTTGGACGAGGGGAACCTAAGGGATCCCTGTCAACATGGATTCACTAGGGGTAGGTCATGCCAATCCAATCTAATCAGCTTCTTTGATTGGGTGACGGGAAAGTTAGACTCGGGAGAGTCTCTGGACATAGTGTACTTGGATTTCAGTAAAGCTTTTGACAGTGTCCCACACCGCAGACTATTGCACAAGATGAAGTCGATGGGGTTAGGTGAGAAACTAACTGCATGGGTCAACGATTGGCTGAGTGGAAGACTTCAGAGGGTGGTGGTCAACGGCACCCTCTCTGAGACATCGGAAGTGACTAGCGGAGTGCCGCAGGGCTCGGTCCTGGGACCATCCCTTTTCAACATATTCATAAGGGACTTGACCCAAGGGCTTCAGGGTAAAGTAACATTGTTCGCCGACGACGCCAAACTGTGTAATATAGTAAGTGAAAGCAATCTCAAGGATAATATGACGCAGGATTTGATCACGTTGGAAAACTGGTCCTCGACATGGCAGCTGGGCTTCAACGCTAAGAAATGTAAGGTCATGCATCTCGGCTGCGGAAATCCGTGCAAAACTTACACCTTAAATGGGGAAACACTAGCTAGGACTTCAGAAGAACGGGACTTGGGAGTAATCGTCAGTGCTGATATGAAGGCTGCCAAACAGATGGAGCAGGCCTCATCCAAGGCAAGGCAGATGTTGGGATGTATCAATAGAGGCTTCATCAGCCGCAAACCTGAAGTCATAATGCCGCTTTACAGAGCCATGGTGAGACCTCACCTGGAATACTGTGTGCAATTTTGGAGACCACACTACCAAAAAGATGTGCTTCGAGCTGAATCTGTCCAGCGAATGGCCACTAGAATGGTCTCCGGACTCAAGAGTCTCACATACGAAGAAAGACTGGGCAAACTACAGCTATACACTCTTGAGGAGCGTAGAGAAAGGGGAGACATGATTGAGACATTTAAGTACATCACAGGTCGTGTCGAGGCGGAAAGCGATATATTCTTCCCCAGGGGACCCTCGGTCACAAGGGGGCACCCGCTCAAACTCAGAGGAGGGAAATTTAATGGTGACACCAGGAAGTATTTCTTCACAGAAAGGGTTGTAGATCACTGGAACAAACTTCCGGTGCAGGTGGTCAAGGCCACCAGCGTGCTAGACTTTAAGAATAAATGGGACATCCACGTGGGATCCCTATGGGGGTCGAGCTAAGGATCTGGGTCATTAGCACTCAGACTTGATGGGGTGGGTCAGAAGAGTGGGCAGACTTGATGGGCTGTAGCCCTTTTCTGCCGTCATCTTTCTATGTTTCTATGTTTCTATGATGCAGGGCTGGCCGGGAGCACGAAAAGCTTGCTCCTGCGTGCCAGCCCAGGTGCACCGCTGGCTACTACATTTACAAAGGAGGATTTCAGCACATACACGCTGGACCACCAGGGAAGAGGTATGCGAGGGAGGGAAGGAGGGAGGGTGGTAATTATTAGTATCAGCCGGGGCAAGAGACAGGAGGGATCCCTCTTGTCCCAGCCTAAGGCAGGCCTGCAGGAAGTCTGGAAGGGTTTCGGGTGATCACTGGGGGATGACACAAATATAAATCGGGACCCCCCATTTTTGGGGCAATTTTTTGGCCCAAAAATCCCAGTTTATATTCGTGTATATACGGTACTTGGTCTGGGCGGGTGAGTGAATTTTATTTATTCAATTTTCTATACCATTCTCCCAGAAGAGCTGAGAACAGTTTACATGAATTTATTCAGGTACCCAAGCATTTTTCCCTGTCTATCCCAGCGAGCTCACAATCTATCTATTCTCTATTCTATTCTAATCTTCGGTTTGTATACCGAGTCACCTCCCACTGGAGCTCAACTCAGTTCACATATAGTTAAGACAAGAGTACATGGAGAAGGAAGCAAGAGGGAAGGAGAATTATAGTATTATCATTTTGTTGAGACTGTAATTAAACCATCTAAGGATTGCGAGAACAACAAAGTTTTCAGGGTCTTGCAAAATAGTTGCAATTGGCTTGATGGAGTCAGATCTCTACAAACTTGAAAACAAAAGATTGACTGAGCTTCCCAGCAAATTTAATTCCCTTAAAAGAAGGGAAGGATAGCTTATATCTGAGTATTTCTCAGATGGCAAAGTCTAAAGATATTCCAAGATAAGGGGACTAAAGGGTCAAATATTCCATAGAGAAGCTTAAAGATTATGCATGGGGCAATGGGGGGATTAAGTGACTTGCACAGGGTCACAAGGAGCAGCGTGGGTTTGAACCCACAACCTCAGGATGCTGATGCTGTAACTATAATCACTGTGCCTTGGGCAGTATCTTTAGCTGGTGAGCCTATAGTCTTCCTTAAGTGCTCCATTTTTTTTTAAGGTGTGGGAAAGGAGAATCTGCACTGAATTACACTGGGAGGGTGGGGAAGAGACCTGGGAGGGCCCAGGTGTAGCCCCTAAAGCTGGCACCACTCAACCAGGACACCCCTCAGCCCAATTAAACTAGGCCAACCCAGGAGCTTAGCAGCAGAGACCAGGAGCTGGAGAAACACATCCATCAACCTGCAGGAGATAAAAGTATACTGGTTGACCAAGAGGCTGTACATCCAATAAAGCCGAGTTCAATTCAGTATTCTATATCTACACCTGCTAGTAAGATGGACACAACCCACTTGTCTCTAGATTCATCTGCTGCTGGCTCTAAAGAATACTCCGATTTAATAATAATAAGTTTATTTTTATATACCACCAAAGCCATGATAGTTCGAGGCAGTTTACAACAAGTACAAAAAAAAATAGAGAAACAATCTCTGCAGGTAAGCAGATAGAACTGAATGAAGTGTTTTGCTGTGGAATTCCAGTAGTCTGCAGCCCTTCCTTGGTTGTCACAGCAACTTTGTACTGTTACTTCTTGTAGTGTACTGTGCTTAGAAAATTTGGAAATTAGCACAGTTGGCATAATATTTTGTGTCAGTCATGTCAAATACTAGTTCTGGCACTTATTCATTTTAAAAGATGACAATTACAAAATAGAAAATAAAATTCTACCTTTGTTGTCTAGTAATTTTATTTTTCTAATCATATTGGTCCCAAATGCCAAATTGGTCTGCTTTATACCTTTGTCTTCTCTTAAGTCTCTTGTCAGAGTCTCCTGTTAATCTGACATTTCTTCTATGTCTATCATCCATCTCCCTTCTATCTTTCCCAAACTTTCCCCAGGTTCA
Organism: Geotrypetes seraphini; assembly: GCF_902459505.1. Lineage (NCBI taxonomy): Eukaryota > Metazoa > Chordata > Amphibia > Gymnophiona > Dermophiidae > Geotrypetes > Geotrypetes seraphini. Next base: position 101,277,782 of record NC_047092.1, on the reverse strand, counting down.
GAATCTCCCCTCTTTCTGTTCCTACTTCCCTCATGTTCAGCATCTCCCTTCTCTGTCCCTAAGCTCTACATTTCCTCTCTATCTCTCTATGACACCCCCTCCCCCATATCCAGCATCTCCCCCTCTATAGCCCTATCCTTCCATATGTTTAGTTTCTACCCTTCTCTACCCTCCCACCCCAACATGGTCCAGTTTTTTCATATCTTCCCCTTCCTACACACAGGCCAGCATCTCTGCCTCTATTCCTCCTTCCCTCTATAGGTTCAAAATGTCTCCTCTTAACCTCCATCCTCTGCATTCCAACATGTCTCCTCTTTTCTTCCCTCTATCCATCAGGGTCCAACAACTTTTTCTGTCCAGCATCTCTCCCTCAACATTTCCCCTATCCAGCTTCTCTCTCATATACATTTCCCCCTTCCACACCCCTGTGGCCCAGCATCCATCTCATTTCTACTCCTTTTCTACTGGTCTGCCATCTTTCTCTCTTCCTCCCTTCTCCCATTGTCCTGAACTCAAAGTTGGCTGCATCAGCTTCACTACCAACAGTAATTTGTTTTATTATAGGCTACCACTGAACTATGGGGAGCCTTCCTTCTGTTGGATTCCACCCAAGTGGAAACAAGAAGGGGAATAAGAGGGCATGGAAGAGGGAAGGCACCAGAAAAGCCGAATGCAACCTGTGATGATCACTGCCACAGAAGGAAAATTTGACCTTAGGACAGTGTGGGGAGGAAGGATGAGAGATGCCAGACCTTTATGTGGGGGGAGGAGGAGAAAAAAGAAGAAAAAAAAAATGATGGAGAAGCAGGGAGCCACCTAGGATTGACCAGCAGTAACAGAAAACCAGCTCTTACACTGGCCGGCTTTGTATCTTATCAGGCACTGTATACCCCTTGGGATACACTAACCCCTACAGCCATGGGTTAGAGGAGTTTAGCAGATTGTATGCCACATAAATAATAATAATAAATAATAATAACAGTTTATATACCACAGGATCGTGAAGTTCTATGCGGTTTACAATGATTAGAAAGAGATTATGTTCTTACCTTGATAATATCTTTTCCAGTAGATAGGTGTGTCATTCTGGATAAGCGGCTATCTTCCCACAGCCGTGAGCCAAGTACAAAAAAAAAAAATGCACTCTAGTTTTTTTGTGTGACCCTCCTGCTTCACCGGGAACTCTACTGCCACCTGCACTTAGCACCCAAGCCTGCAAGAGCTCCACTGAAATAATGTTAAGTAAGGGAAAATGGGAAACTTCCCAAACCAATAAACTGTACTGCCACCTGCAGTTAGTACCCAAGCCTGCAAAAGCTCCACTGAAATTATGTGAAGGGAAAATGGGAAACTTCCCAAACCAATAAACTGTTCTACTCGAATATAAGCACAATTGATCAATCAATGAACAACATAAGCACACTTGATCAATCAATTAACAACTAACAGACAACAGAAGCATCAAAGGAGCTCTGTTATTTATTTATTCATTCATTCAATTTTCTATACCATTCTCAGAGAGGAGCTCAAAACAGTTTACATGAATTTTTATCATATATTCAAGCATTTATCCCCATCTGTACCGATGAACTCACAATCTAGACACTAAAAACATATTATACAGTACTAGTGTTTAAGCCCGTTACATTAACGGGTGCTAGAATAGATGTCTGTCTGTCTTTCTCCTGCCCCCCTGTCTCTTTCTTCCTTTCTTTCTGTCTCTCTCCCTGCCCCGTTTATCTTTTTTCTTTCTGTCTCTCTCCTTCTATCTTTCTTTCTCCCTCCCGCTTTATTTCTTTCTTTCTATCTTTTTTTCTTTCTGTCGCTCTCCCTGCCCAGACCCTCACTGAATAGGCCGTTACATTAACGGGTGCTAGAATATATATGTGTGTCTGTCTTTATTTATTTCTCTCTCTGTCTCCTTAGCCGCTTTCTGTATTTCTGTCTTTCTTTCTTTTTGTCTTTCTTTTGGCTGTCCACCACCACCCCTTGCATGCTCCCCCTGTCCATTCTCCCTTCCTTTTATCTCCCCCTGTCCATCAGCAGGCCTCCCTTCCTTCCCCCCCCCACCAAGCAGTCTGCAATAGTTACATTTGTGAACTTCAAAAAAGCTGAGAACATTGTTATCGAGAAATAAATGCTTCAAGTTAAGCAGACCTTGAAAATCCAACCCTGTTCCATTTCTGCTGGCATGTTTGTGTTGGGGGTGGCTGCTCCCTGTCGCTTTCAGGCCTTTCCCAGGGCGCTTTAACCTGCGGTAATGTGCACGAACGGTTCCAGCACCGGCTTCTCCACCCGGACCCTGGGCACGCGCCGCGCTCCGCCCCTTAGCTACCCGGAAGTACCGGGCTTCACTCACCTGCTCCCGGAGAGTAGCCCGAGAGGGCGGGAGGGGGGAGCGGCTGCCATGGTGATCTTGCAGACGCCCTTGCCAGAATTATTTTTGCAGTTTAAAGGTGCCACGGCGGCTCCTCTAACGTTCCCCGCCTGCATTAGAAGTGTTTTCTGAAGCAGGTGCGGCTGGTGACAGGAGCCGCGGCGGCACCTTTAAACTGAAAAAATAACTCTGGCAAGGGAGCCGGCCAACTGGCAGTTCAATTGGGAGCTTCGGTCTGGCCTTGCCGTATTTTTTTTTTAATTGAAAGACGCGGCGGTGGCTCATCTCATGATCCCCACCTGCGTCGGAAGTCCGACGCAGGCGGGGATCGTGAGAGGAGCCACCGCTGCGTCTTTCAACTAAAAAATACAATACGGCAAGGAGCAGCAGGGAGCAGGCCAGACGGAAAAACGGAACCCTAAGCAGCGCATGCGCACTCCTATCTTCGGGTCGCTACAGCTCACGGAAAACGGACGCACGCGATGGGAGTGCGCATTGCGCGGCCTAGCGTTTTATTATATTAGATTCTTCAGGGCCCAAAGGGCTGACTAGCATCCAAGATACATACTTGGAGAAGAATAAACAGAATAAGATAGAAGGGTCAGGGCGGGGGTCTAGCATGACACACCTATCTACTGGAAAATATATTATCAAAGTAAGAGGATGCAAATTTAAAAAATACCACCATTGTCTATTGTTTTAACAGGCACCATCCTGGGACAAAGATTTAAATACTGTACTTTAATTATGACTTCAAAAACCTACCTGGATTTTTAGGAGGCATCTGAAAACTTATTTGTTTACCAAATACTTAGATAAAGTTAACTCAACCCACTGTTCAATTTCTTTTGTAAAACGCATAGAGCTTCACGGTCCTGCGGTATATAAGTATATTGTAATGTAATGTAATCTCTTTTTCCAGTGCAATAGGTGTGTCATTGTGGACAAGCGGTACGTGCAAAAGCAGTCCCAGAAATCTAGGGTGGGCTGACTGCACCAGCCTGTAACACGGAGGGACCAAAGGTAAAGTCCTCTCTTTCCATAATGTCCACCCTATAAAACTTTGCTAATATGTTAAGAATGGACCAAGTCACAGCTCTACAAATGTCCACTGAAGAGACTGCCCTAGCTTCTGTCTATGATGAAGCTACACTTCTAGTCAAATGCACCTTATCAGAAACAAGAGACTGTTTCCCACCGATAACATAGGCTGACGAAATGGCCTTATGGATCCTAGAAATCATCGTCTTGGAAGCGTGCACACCGCGCTTAGTCGAATGAGTCAGTACAAACAGATGGGCAGAGTTTGAACTCGTTGGTGACTTTCAGATAATAAAGAACTACTCTTCTCATGTCCTAGAACCTGTGGACTGGAATACAGTTAAGTGAACTTCCTGATTTTAATTTTGATCCCCTCAATTTAATTATATTGTATATCGCCTAGAATGTTAATAGGCGGTTAATCAAATTTTTACTAAAACCTTGAAATGCCAAAACAACCTTTGGCAGAAAAGAAAGAACAATGCGTAGAGAGATACCAGTCTCCAAGATTTTAAAGAAAGATTTTCTACAAGAAAAAGCCTGGAGCTGTAAGACTCACCCAAGAGGAATGCTTCTTCCAGGTGAGACCTCGAAAAACCATGTTAAGGTCCCCATGAAGGGAACAGTGGTTTCATTGGTGATTTGACGCAGAGAACACCCTTCAGAAATCTGGCGATGTCTGAATAAGATTCCAGCATAGGTTTGTGATCCCAAGCCCTGAAACAAGAGAGCCCTGCTGCTTGAATCTGAAGGGAAGCCACAGTAAGGCCCTGTCAAAGCCAGTTTGAAGAAAGGCCATTACCTCCAAAACCGGAGCTGAAAACGGTTCCACACATTCTTGGGCACACCAATGCTGGAAAGTCTTCCAGGCTTTAGCGTAGGCAGAGACTGTGGTCAACTTTTTAGACCTGAGAAGTGTGGTAATGATCACTTCTGAATATCCTTTGCACGCTATCATTTCTCTAACGCTTCACGTTCAATAGCCATGCCATTAAGAGCAAAGCGATCCAGATCCTCCATGTATACTGGACCCTGCAAAAGGAGGTCTGGATGCACCTGAAACCGGAGGCCTTGGCCTGTTCAAAGACGCATCAGATCTGCGTACCACAACCTGTGAAGCCAATCTGGAGCCACCAGAATGACCCTTACCAAATGAGTTGCAATCCATTGAAGGATGCAGCCTTTCATGAGCTAGGAAGGAAATATGTACAACAGGATGCCCTAAGGTCACTGCAGGACTAGAGCGTCTAGACTAGGGGTGTCAAATGTCAGTCCTCGAGGTCCGCACTCCAATCAGGTTTTCCCCAATGAATATGCATGAGATCTATTAACATACAATGAAAGCACTGCATGCAAATAGATCTCATACATATTCATTGGGGAAATCCTGAAAACCCGACTGGATTGCGGCCCTCGAGGACCGATATTTGACACCCCCAGTCTAGATCCTCCTTTCTGGGCTGAAATCTTCCAAGACATGAGTGACTTTGTTCACCAGGTGCTACAAAGCCAAGCAAAAACCGATAGCATAGAAGAAATGTGGTCGACTTTGAAAGCCACCATACAGGAAGCGACAAACCGCTATGTTAAATTAGTAAGTAAACGGCGTAGGAACAATAAGCCGCAGTGGTTCACTGCGGAGATCTCAGACCTCATCAAGAAGAAGAAAAAAGCATTCATCTCTTACAAACAATCAGGGAAACAGGACTCTAGAGCAGAATACCTGACCAAGTCAAAAGCCGTCAAAACAGCAGTCAGGGAGGCTAAATTCCACATGGAGGAGTCTTTAGCAAAGAACATCCAGAAGGGAGATAAATCATTCTTCAGGTACATCAGTGACAGAAGTAAAAACTCAGGCGGGATAGTACGTCTTAGGAAACCAGACGGAGAATATGTGGAAAAGGACTCAGAAAAGGCACAACTATTAAATGAATATTTCTGCTCAGTCTTCACCCGAGAAGCGCCAGGGCACGGCCCTCAGCTACAGACAAGGGTTGACTCAGTTGACCCATTTAGTAATTTCAAATTTACACCCAGCAGTGTTTACGGTGAACTGTCAAAGCTCAAGGTAAACAAGGCTATGGGGCCTGACAACCTACACCCCAGGGTGCTCAGGGAGTTGAGTGATGTCTTGGCAGAGCCGCTGTCCGCGTTCTATCAACCTCTCCCTTAGTACAGGCAGCGTCCCGTTGGATTGGAAGACAGCTAACGTTATTCCACTCCACAAGAAAGGCTCAAAGATAGAGGCAGCAAACTACAGCCCAGTGAGTCTCACATCAATAGTGAGCAAACTAATGGAAACTTAAACGCCAATTGGATACGATCCTGAATGAGGAGAATCTATGGGATCCCCGTCAACATGGATTTACTAAGGGGAGATCCTGCAAATCCAACCTGATCAGCTTCTTTGACTGGGTGACAGGGAAGCTGGATATTGGGGAATCCCTGGACATCGTATACTTGGACTTTAGCAACGCATTCAATAGCGTACCACACCGCAGGTTGCTAAGCAAGATGAGTTCTATAGGATTGGGCGAGACATTGACAAAATGGGTTGGGAACTGGCTTGGAGGTAGGCTTCAAAGGTTAATGGTGAACGGCACCCCCTCTGAAATGACGGAAGTGATCAGTGGGTGGTTGAGCGCTGGAATAGTCTTCCACTTCAGGTGATTGAGGCCAGCAGCATGCCTGATTTTAAGGCCAAATGGGATCGACACTTGGGATCTATTCACAGGGTAAAGGTAGGGAGGGTCATTAGGGTGGGCAGACTAGATGGGCCGTGGCCCTTATCTGCCGTCTATTTCTATGTTTCTATGAACTACTAGTCTGTTTTCTTGTTTTTCGCCATCGCCATAAAGTCAAAGCGTGGACAACCCCAGCGCTGAACAATGGCCTGAAATGCTGCTGTCAACAGCATCCACTCACTTGGATCCAAGGTCTGTCTGCTAAGGAAGTCGGCTTGAACATTGTCCACACCTGTGACATGTGCTACCAATAGTGTCTGAAGATGACGCTCCTCCCAGTGGAAGAGCCTTTGGGCTTTCAGACAGAGATGCACTCTTGGTGTCTCTCTGGCGACTTGACATATGCCACTGCTTTAGCACTGTCGGAGAAGACTTTGGCCACTTGATCTTTGAGAGTCTTCTGCAATTTCACCAGAGCCAACCGAATGGCATGCAGTTCTAACCTGTTGATCGACCAATTCTGAGAGGGTATCCAATGCCTATGAATTGGGCGACAGTTACAATGAGCTTCCCAGCCTTGAAAACTGGCATCTGTCGTTACAACTACCCAGGAAGCAATTTGAAGAGGTATACCCTTGGAGAGGGACTGAGGACAGAGCCACCAATCCATGCTGACTTGAGCCTCCAGCATCTAGGGTAGACACTTCTGAAACACGTCTGTCTGTAGAGATTAGCGTGAAAGTTAACACGTTTTGGAGAAGACACATGTGGGCTCTTGCCAAAGGCACCATATTTATTGTTGTTTCCATGGACCCTAGAACTTGAAGATGTCTCATGCTGAGTCTCATGCTGACAGAGCTGACATCCAAGAGACAAGAAATCTGAGAGCACAGCTTCTGTCTGCATGTCTCTGGTAGATAGACAAATCCAACCCAGGTTCTCCAGAACTGGATCACCTGATCCACTGTGCACCAACCCTCGGACAATAAAGGGGCTCTGATCAGCCAATCATCCAGGTAGAGATGCGCTTGAAGTCCTATCTTGCACAGGTGAGCTCCTACCACAACCATCACTTTTGTGAAGGTGCAAAGAGTTGACGCCAGACCAAAGGGTACAGCTGAAAATTTATAATGATTTTTCAAAACATGAAATCTGAAAAACTTTGTGTGGTCTTGGAAAATAGGGATATGCAAGTAGGCCTCTGTCAGACCTAGAGAGGCTAGGAACTCTCCTGGGGTCACTGCTACTATGACAGATCAAACAGTCTCCAAGCAAAAGCAAAGGAACTGAGTGCTGCATTCATAGAAACATAGAAAGATGACGGCAAAAAAGGGCTATAGCCCATCAAGTCTGCCCACTCTACTGACCCACCCCATTAAGTCTGAGTACTAATGACCTAGTTCCTTAACTCGACCCTCGTAGGGATCCCACTAGGACGTCCCATTTATTCTTAAAGTCAAGCACGCTGGTGGCCTTGATCACCTGCACTGCAAGCTTGTTCCAGTGATCTACATCCCTTTCTGTGAAGAAATACTTCCTTATGTCACTATCAAATTTCCCTCCTCTGAGTTTGACCGGATGCCCCCTTGTGACCGAGGGTCCTTTGAGAAAGAAGATGTCTTCTTCCACCTCAACACGTCCCGTGATGTATTTAAATGTCTCAATCATGTCCCCCCTTTCCCTGCGTTCCTCTAGAGTGTAGAGCTGCAATTTGTTTAGTCTTTCTTCGTATGAGAGGCCCTTGAGCCCTGAGATCATCCTAGTGGCCATCCGCTGAACCGACTCAACTCTAAGCACGTCTTTACGGTAATGTGGCCTCCAGAATTGCACACAGTATTCCAGATGAGGTCTCACCATGGTTCTGTACAGTGGCATTATAACTTCAGGTTTGCGGCTAAAGAAGCTTCTATTGATACATCCCATAAGTTGCCTTGCCTTGGATGAGGCCTTCTCTACTTGTTTGGCGGCCTTCATGTCTGCACTGATGATTACTCCCAAGTCTCTTTCTTCTGAAGTCCTAGCTAGTGTTTCTCCATTTAAGGTGTAAGTTTTGCACGGATTTCTGCTGCCGAGATGCATAACCCTACATTTCTTAGCGTTGAAGCCCAGCTACCATGTCGAGAACCAGTTTTCCAACGTAAGCAGATCCTGCATCATACTATCTTGCAGATTGCTTTCACTTACTATATTACATAGTTTGGCATCATCGGCGAATAGTGTTACTTTACCCTGAAGCCCTCGGGTCAAGTCCCTTATGAATATGTTAAAAAGGAGTGGACCCAGGACCGAGCCCTGTGGCACTCCGCTGGTCACCTCCGATGTCTCAGAGAGGGTGCCGTTGACCACCACCCTCTGACGTCTTCCACTCAGCCAATCATTGACCCATGCAATTAGTGTCTCACCTAACCCCATCGATTTCATCTTGTTTAATAGTCTACGGTGTGGGACGCTGTCAAAAGCTTTACTGAAATCCAAGTACACTATGTCCAGAGACTCTCCCGAGTCTAGCTTTCCTGTTACCCAATCAAAGAAGCTGATAAGATTGGATTGGCATGACCTACCCTTAGTGAATCCATGTCGACTAGGATCCCTTAGATTCCCCTCATCCAAAATCGTGTCTAATTTACATTTAAGTAGTGTTTTCATGAGTTTACACACTATTGATGTGAGACTCGCTGGTCTGTAATTCGCAGCCTCCGCTCTGCAGCCCTTTTTGTGCAGAGGAACGAAGTTAGCTGTTTTCCAGTCCAGGGGGACTCTCCCCGTACTTAGGGAGAGATTGGAAAAGCATGGCTAACGGTTCTGCCAGGACATCGCACAGCTCTCTGAGCACTCTTGGGAGTAAGGTCCAGAACAGGTCTCCAATCATCAGAGCCTTTATTTGGCACGATAAATTATATGGAGTATCTTCCTCAGCCCAAGTCTTCAGGCAGCACAGGCTCTATGGTCTGAATATCGAGCAATCTTCTCACAGTGGCTTATACTTTGACTGCCTTTACTGAGTGCCCTGCTGGAGAGTGCACAAACCAATCCGTTAGAGGCCTGGCAAATTCCAGCTTGTAGCTGACCGAATGATGTCCAGAACCCAGCAGTCAGATGAAATCTGAACCCAGGCCTGTATAAAACACAGAGTCTGCCCCCTATATGAAGAGGGTCTTCTTCTGCCTGGCATCATTGTGATTTCTTGCTAGATGAAGCAGTATGGGAAGCAGAGACCTGGTTATGCCTGGATCCAGAAAACCTCTTCCTGGAGCCATGGGAGAATCTCTATGACGTGGAACTAGAATATTGTTGAGAGCATCTGGAGCCATGAAATTAGAGTGTCCAGAACCTCTAGAGCAGGGGTCTCAAATTCACGGCCCGGGGGCCACATGCGGCCCACCAGGTACTATTTTGATGTTTATCATAATCACAAAAGTAAAATAAAACAGTTTCTTGATCATATGTCTCTTTAACTATAAATTATAATATTATTATTAAGAATTAGCCAAAAGGAAAGATTTATAAACTATAAAGAGTTTTACCTCATGCAAAATTGTCATTTCTTTAATAAGACATTAACTATTTTTTCTGAGGCCCTCCAAGTACCTACAAATCCAAAATGTGGCTCTGCAAAGGGTTTGAGTTTGAGATCACTGCTCTAGAGGTTCTGAGTCTACTATCAGGCAGGACCACACAGTTCATGAAATCATCCAGGCCTTTACCAAATAATAGTTGCCCCTTAATAGGGAGTCTGGCTATAGAGGTGGAATCACCAGTCCATTGTCTGATCCAGAACATTCTACGAGCAGAAATTGAATAAGCTTTACCCAGGACATGTAAAATGTCATACAGAGTGTCACCTACATAACTCAGATAAAAGTAACTGAGAGGGTGGTTCATCTCCCTTACTCTCCAAAGTGCACAGTCTGGACAGATAAGCCTGTGTGACAAAGGATGCTGTCAAGGCAGCGTTGACTCCCAAAGCTACTGCCTCAAAAAGTCTCAGCAGTCCTGCATATTCTTGAGCACCATACCACCTTTACTAGGAAGGGAGGTGTGCTTAGTAACCTGTGCAACCAAGGAATCCATTTTAGGCTGATAAAAAAATTGCTGACACTCCTGTGTTATAGGTTACAGCCATGACATGGCTCTTGCTACTTTGAGAGACTCTTCAGGAGAATCCCATAGCTCTAAAATCAAGATATTAATGTCTGGATGCCAGGAAGATGCCAAGGACTGAACCTTCACTCAACACAAGGGAGGAGGAGGTAGAAGTAGCTGGCTGTGTGTCTAAATTGAGCCCCTGCAGAGACTCTGATATGAGATCTGGTTAGACAGCAGACTTGAATCAACACAAACGTGGGATCGTCCCTAGGTTACATTACATTACATTAGTGATTTCTATTCCGCCAATACCTTGCGGTTCAAGGCGGATTACATAAAAGTTTACTGGAATAGCATAAGAGATGAAATAAGAGTTACATAAGAATTACCAAAGAGTTGTTGAGATCTTAAGGTGATAAGTGTTGGGTAATAAGAATTACCAAAGAGTTGTCGAGATCTTAAGGTGGTAAGTGTTGGGTAAATGGAGGCATTTTAGCATTAGTTGGGTAGTTAGAAGCATATTAGAGTATATTAAGGGTGTAGAGTGGGTAGGTGGGGTTTAGGTAGGAACTAAAGCCAAAATAGGGTCCCCTGCCACAAGAGGAGCATCCGCAGATAATAAGGGGACAAAAAGATTATTTTCATCATTGCAGACTGTGAAGCAGATGTACTTTGGGAGGCTATGCCTTGAGGAGGCAAGTCCGATGCACAGCAGGACTGTGCAAGAGGAGTACGGCTCTCCTGAAAGGCTTTCACAAAAAAATTAATAAATTCTAAGAGGAAAACTGTACCAGGGAGCAAGGAGTTACCCTGTGATAACACTGCTTTACGCTTCCTTTTGTATGAAACAAACTATTTCCAAGCCCCCAAAACAGAAAAGGCCGCCCTAGTGGGCTAGCCACCCTTTTTGTTAGCCGAGCATGCAGAGGAGAGGTTAAGCTGGCCACTCCCACCTCTCCAGTTCGAGCTGCGTGGCATGTGGCGCAAGTACATTTAAAAAAATCTTTATTTATATACTGCGAAAGCCTTTCAGTTCGAGGTGGTTTACAGAAAAAAGTGGTTGAGAAGAATCAGCAAGCTAAATCAAAGGGGAGAGAACTGATAACTGGAAAGATCGTAGAGGGAGTTTAAGCAGGACTTTACAAATAGGGAGGTTAATAAATAGGTAAGGATGTTCATAGTCTGAGAGCAGCAACATGGAGTACACTACTGAGGTGCAAAATTTGCGCAATCCTGGCATGAATCTGGGGTAAAAGAGCCCAAGGACTCCATCCCAACCAGTTTTGAGGCAAAAAATTAAGTTTTGGAAGTGCAGGGAACTTTTGAAAAAAAGGATTGCTAAAAATTCAAGATGGCCACCATCATGATTTTCACACCTAAAATCACTAAAAGAGAAATTGACTAACCAAAGTGAAAAATTGGTAAACTTAGGATTTCTTAGGAGAGGGAACATGCAGGAAACCTCAAAAACCTGAATTTCAATCCTTCCCCTCAATACATCTCACTCACTGTGACCTGTGCTGGTCATGTGCTGCAGCCTGCCTTAGCTCTTTGCAGTAGCTGGAAAAGCACAGTTACTTACCGTAACAGGTGTTATCCAGGGACAGCAGGCAGATATTCTCACTAATGGGTGACATCACCGACAGAGCCCCAATACGGACCAGTTCAAAATTGCATCGCCACTTTAAGGCCTTAGAAAGCTTGCAATAGCACGCACCAAGCATGCACGAGAACCTTCCCACCTGATGGAGGCGCACGGTCATTCCAATTAACATAAGTCAGCTAAGATGCCAACCCGGGGAAGTGGGTGGGTTGTGAGAATATCTGCCTGCTGTCCCTGGATAACATCCGTTACGTTAAGTAACTGTGCTTTAACTCAGGACAAGCAGGCAGCATATTCTCACTAATGGGTGACCTGCAAGCTGACAATACTGGGAAGGTAGGATAGTTAAGCCTTAAGAAACTAAATTTTGTAATACAGATTGGCCGAAGTGCCCATCTCGTCTGGAGAAAGTTTCCAGACAATAGTGAGCAGTGAATGTATGAACTGAGGACCCAGTGGCAGCTTTACAGATTTTCTCAACTGGAGTAGATCTAAAAAAAGCTACAGAAGCTGCCATAGCTCGGACCTTGTGAGCTGTGACATGGCCTTCTAAAGACAGTCCAGTCTGAGCATAGCAGAACGATATACAGGCAGCCAACCAGTTAGAAATCATTCTCTTGGAAACAGGACATCCCAGCCTTTTTGGATTCAATGAGACGAACAGTTGAGGTGATATTCTATGTGGTTTCGTGCGGTTTACAGTCCAAAGTTTCCAATGCCATTTCTCCTGCATGAGAATGAGGTTTAGGAAAAAACACTGGTAGAACAATCGACTGAGATAAGTCATCGACTACTTTAGGAAGAAACTTTGGGTGAGTGCGCAGAACCACTTTATCTGTGTGAAAAACTGTGAAGGGTGGATCTGTGACTAAGGCTTCTAACTCGCTAACCCTTCTTGCAGAGGTCAGTGCAGAGGAAATACCACTTTCCAGGTGAGGAACTTGGGATGAGCTGTAGCCAATGGTTCAAATGGTGATTTCATCAACCTGGAAAGAACTACATTAAGGTCTCAGACTACAGGAGGAGGCTTGAGAGGTGGTTTAACATTGAAAAAAAACCTTTATGAAACGGGAGACCAAAGAATGAGCATTAAGAGGTATTCCCTCAACAGGTATGTGAAAAGCTGTAATAGCACTAAGATGAACTCTGATGGATGTAGATTTGAGGCTAGAGTCAGACAGATGCAGCAAAGGTCATTCCATGGCAAGTGGACCAATACTGAAAACCACCCACACTTGACCCCTTTGAAATCCAAACAAATTTTACAGGGTGTTGTCTAGGGTCTCAAATGAAACTATGTAAAAATTTTTGGATCTATCTCAATTTGGTCAGGAGCGAGGGGTGGTTGAACAAAAGCAATCGATCCACTCCCATGCCTCGTGTGACCTAAAATGCCATTTTTGCTTAAGCACTGCAGCAGAAGGAAACTACCTAGGAGTTTGAAATTTTGCAGTTTGGTACAACACCTTGGGGCAAGATTCTGTGACAAGTTTGAAATCTCTTGCGAACGTGCTTCCATTTCTACAGGTCAGCAAAGCAGGCAAAAAAAGTCACGAATTAAAATTTTTGGCACAGTTTGGCTCCATACTACTGCTGGTAGGTAAGTCAGCTGAGGGTACAACTTTACCAGCAGACAAGTACCCTGAGGTACTTCTAAGATTTGCAATATGAGCTTTTACATTCAAGTGAAGCTGAAGATATGACCACCTAAAAAATATGGCTTTATGCATTTATGCAAATTTTCACTGTTTTTCAGATTCAAATCTCTAATGTGTATTTTTTTTGGTATATCATTTGAAAGAGCATGTTTTTTGCTACAAAAGCTATCCAGCTTCCCGTTTCCGCCCAGGCAGTTCGAATCAGAGGGAAGCTTTGGACTGAGCACAGCGTTGCCGATCTGAAGAGCTGTTGATGCCCAGGGAAGAGGAGGCCCATTACCGATCTTGAGTGTCATCGCGGGGGGAGGGGGGGTGTTGCCCATCTTGTTGCCAAAATCAGAAAGAAAGGTGAGAGGAAGGGAGAGAGATGGGCCTGTGGTGGGTGGAGAGACTGAGAGAAGGGGGCAGATGATGGAAGTGGGGAGAAGGGGCAGATGATGGAAGTGGGAAACTGACGACTGCATAGTAAGAAAGAATTTAATTTAGATGGAGGCAGAAAATAAAGGAAGATCAGAGAAGAAAAGGAAGGGAAGAGAGAGAGATGCCAGAGAACAGGGAAGGAGACAAAGATATCAGATCTGAGCAGAGGAAATGAAAAGAGAGAGATGCTAAAAACCACAGGGGGGAGGGAAAGAGAGATGAAAGGAGAAAGATGCCAGACCATAAGGGAACAGAGGGAAGATGATGGATGCCAGACCAAAGGGGGAGGGGTCTAGAGGAGAGATGGCAGGGGGAGACACAGTTTCTGGAAGGGGCAGACAATGGATGGAACGGGAGATGCTGGATTGAAGAGACAGGGCAGATGCTGGAAGGAAAAGAAGATGAAAGCAGAAACCGGAGACAAAAAGATAGAAAAAAATCATTTTATTTCTATTTTGTCATTAGAGTATATCAGATTTGAAATATATATCCTGCAAGAGACATAACTGGGGACTGCAAATATCAGGCAGTGCTTCTTTAGCTTCCAGCTGGCTTAGGGTTCTCTCTGATCAGGGGCAACTCCCCTAACACTATTCCTGTCATGTGTGACTTCAGTATACTATTCACTATCATTGATCACCTAAAAATATTTTATAAGTCTCAAAATATGTTCAATTCATGAATATGACTTATACAAAGTGAACATTCAGACCCACAACTTTATCCCAGTGAACAAAGATCACGGAGTAGCTGTTCAGAGAGACCATCATAATGTTCACAGTCTCACCCACCAGAACCAGTACAGAGCATACAATAAACCAAATCTGTGTAGAAAAAACTGTAATGACTTATCTTGGTTTATGGTGGGAAACAATCAACAGCTGCTCCGGGCACCTCCTTAAAGTTACAACAACATGCAAACAGATTCACCAGTAGTGTTTTCTGTTTGCAAGATGGAGTTCCCGTCCCTTACCCCTCCTGAAGAAGCCAACCAGTGAAACCCGTGTTAGAAGGGGGGTCGGTGAATCTGTTTGCATGTTGTTGTAACTTTAAGGAGGTGCCCGGAGCAGCTGTTGATTGTTTTCCACCATAAACCAAGATAAGTCATTACAGTTTTTTTCTACACAGATTTGGTTTATTGTATGCTCTGTACTGGTTCTGGTGGGTGAGACTGTGAACATTATGATGGTCTCTCTGCACAGCTACTCTGTGATCTTTGTTCACTGGGATAAAGTTGTGGGTCTGAATGTTCACTTTGTATAAGTCATATTCATGAATTGAACATATTTTGAGACTTATAAAATATTTTTAGGTGATCAATGATAGTGCATATATTACATATCACCTTTGATAATTTGATTACCCTCGTTTTTTTTGAGTTATTCAGTATACTATTAACATGATATTTCTGTTTAGCATTCTGTAATAATTTGGCTTGTTCAGTTTTCTTGATAGTAGAGGGGATATATGTGAAGGGGAAGGGAGACAGGGGTTTTGTTGGTCCTTGCTCTGTATATTTGTATTTATAAAATGACAATTGTACAGAATATTGTTTCTTTTTATACTTTAATAAAATACGTTCAATATAAAATCATAACTGAGGCTTGTGCGGATGAGATCAGATGGTTTGCAGGGACCAAGTTTGTGAGATGGGGCGGAAATGTTTTTTTTTTTTTATTTCAGTCTTAGTAGTTTGCCAGTCCACAAAATAATTATTTTATTTCTGCCGGTCCACGGGTGTAAAAAGGTTGAAGAACACTGATCTAAATGGTTGGAGCCCAAATCTCTCAATATTTTAATTCACTCTTTGGTCATATCAACAATTGATTACTGCAATGCCTTCTTAATAGGAACACACAATCACGCGCCACTAAAGGAGAGCAGAAGGAGGACACAGTAAACACCAGTACTAACCAACACAGAACATGACAACATTAGTCAACACTGGTCAAACTACTAATATGGAAGTAGCAAGCAGTAAGCACAGAAGAGAACACAGACACACACACACACAAGCTCGCCTTTGCAAAGGAGCCTTAAGAAAGAGCCGAGAAACTCAGTCGCCCAGCAGAGTGACTTATAACAAAAGCTGCAAGTCCTAGTTTTAGCTAGCTACACAGCAGGGCACACATTCTCACATACTACACACCTAGAGGGGAAACAAGTAGAGAATGACACAGTGGTTGTTACCCGCGACTAGCCACAGGTAACCCGTCGAAACTGGGAAAGAAAACTAGTAGTCGCTGAGGGGACGGGGACAACGCCATTCACCGCCCCGTGGAGCGGTGAATGGTCTTGTCTCCGCAGTGAGGCATCAAGGTCCAGCAGCGCCCACCCGCCTGATCGCAGTGTTTAGCCAGCTCCCTCCCTCCACCTCACCTTATATGCCGAATTTGCCGGCTTTCTTTTTCCCGAGCCCCACGCGTTCAAAAAGCTGCACACGCGCGACTGCGCAAGTTGATCAATCTTCTCCTCTGACGCAACTGGAAACAGGAAGTTGCAGGAGAGGAGAAGATTGATCAACTCGCGCAGCAGTGCGTGCGCGGCTTTTTGAAAGCGTGTGGCTCGAGAAAAAGAAAGCCGGCAAACTCGGCATATAAGGTGAATTGGAGGGAGGGAGCTGGCTAAGCGCTGCGATCAGGCGGGTGGGGGCTGCTGGACCCCAGCTCACACCAGGAAGGAGGAAGTGAAAGGGAAAAAGATTCTGGCCCAAGGGGATGAAGAGGGAAATAAAGAAACCCACAGCAGGCAAGAAAGGGGAGGACAGGCAGATGAGCCAGATGCTGGAAGCAGGGGGGGGGGAGAAAGAGGGAGAGAAGCTAGATGGGGTTGAAAAGAAGAGACACACTGCGGAAGATAGGGGAAATCTGGACACAGGAAGGTAACAGAAAGAGGGGAAATTATGTGCAAGGGGCATAGGGACAGAGACATAAAGGGACATGACATGGGGATGGTATATGGACACATGGGGGGGCAACGCCAGATACATAGGGGAGATTAAAAATGGGGAAAATAGGAACACAGAAGCAAGATGGTTTGTGGGGATGGGACAGGGACCGAGCTCGCAGGCTCCAGTGGCTTGCACAAATTACATTGTAACGTGCCACGAAAATAAGAGGAAGGGAGGTAGATAGATAAGCCACGCGAAAGAAGCTGAAGGGTGGTAGAAAGGAACAGATGGTGAAGGAGGGAGGGAAGGGTGGTGGTAGAAAGGAATAGAACAGACATTGAAAGAGGGTAGAGAGGAACAGACCCTGAAGGGAAATGTGGAAGACAGAGTGGGGAGAAGACGCTGGAAGGGAAGAAGACAGATGCAGACTATGGGGGAGCGAAGGGAAGAAGATGGGTGCTAGACCATTCCTTGGGACATTCTTTGGGAATTCTTTGGGATATTGCTGTGAACAAGGCTGCCCTGGAACTTCAATAAGATAAGTTGCTCTGCATTTCATATTCTGCTCTTTTCACTGGTTTTCAGCATTATATCTGCTTAATTTCTCTTCTCATCCCTGTTTCTTACTAAAAAATAAAAAATAAACCCTTTTCTTTCATCTGTTAAATCTTATTTCCTCTTCCTCTTCATAGGAAAAAGGGTAAGAATTTGTTAACTCTAATTAAATCCTGGTGCCTGTGGCTCAGGGTGACTAAAGTAGGGAAAATCCTGTTATAAATCCTGTGTTTTAGGGTAGCACTGATAGAACCTGCATTTTTGTTTAAAATACTATGTTTTAGGTGGTATAGAGCCTATATTTCTGTCTTACTAGTATTCAGCCATTGTTTTCTGCTGATTAGGTGGAGAAGGGAGAGGGGCTCTGTTTTACTTCTAAGGTTAATTGCATTATCTTTGGGACATTGCTGTGAACAAGGCTGCCCTGGAACTTCAATAAGATAAGTTGCTCTGCATTTCATATTCTGCTCTTTTCACTGGTTTTCAGCATTATATCTGCTTAATTTCTCTTCTCATCCCTGTTTCTTACTAAAAAATAAAAAATAAACCCTTTTCTTTCATCTGTTAAATCTTATTTCCTCTTTCCCTTTCCCTTCATAGGAATAAGGGTAAGACTTATAGTCCCACCAACCCCAGGGACCACTATTCATATATAAAGACCCATATAATCAGGACTACTCAAATCAAGTCACTTCACAACCAATCAAGATGACTTTTATTCTATGCAATCACTGTGGTGCTTTAATTCCAAGACATACTATTTGGAGGCTTAAGGCTTGCCCCATCTGTCTTCAACTTGCCAGTATTAAGGAGGAGCTCTGCAAACTTAAACAGGAATTGAATACAATTAAAGCAGCTTCCATCACTCCACAAAATCATACCAACTTACCACCTCTACCTCAAAGAATAAAACAGCCCAGAAATAAACGGGTCACAGTAGGCTCAGGAAGACTGCGACATGTAACACAGAAACATCCACCTTCACTAATATTACCTCTACAGAATTCCTTCGCTCCACTAGTGCACTGCGATACTCAAGAAAACAGAAGGGAGGTGGGACTGGAACCAATGAAGGTAACTCAAGAGAACAAGAGCACCCTAAGTACAAATAAAAAAGCCAAAAACAGAAAACTATTACTGTTGGGGGATTCCATCATCAGAGGCATTAACCTTGGAACACAGGGCGAGGAGACCAAAATAGTGAAATGTCTTCCAGGATCCTCAGCTACCAGGAGTTCCAGGCAAATACTGGCTATAATTAAGGAAGAAACTAAGGATTTTAACACTGATGTTGTTATCCATCTGGGAACAAATGACCTGGCCAACAACTCCACACTTGCAGCACAGAAAGCTTTTCGGGAGCTTGGTGAGGGTGTGAAACCTTTTGTAAACACTTTAGCTTTTTCTGAAATACTGCCTGCATATGGAAAGGGAGAGCAAAGAATGAAAAACACAGAGGACTTTAATAGATGGCTCAAAGCCTGGTGTCATCAAGTAGGCTTCAGGTACATAGAAGGATGGGGAAATACATGGAAGGACAAGAAGCTATATTGCACTGATGGGCTACATATTACTACAGCAGGAAAAAAAAAAACCTTGCAGAGAAATTTAGACAATATTTTTCTAGGCATTTAAACTAAAAGGTGGGGATGGTTATAGAGACCACCCCCGGCAAAAGAAAAGATGTGATAGTAGTAAAGACTGCAACATAAGCAATATCATCAACTCATTTCTTAGTATTGCAACGGAAAGTGAAACGAAACAAAAATCCATACGTAAAAGGAGATTATCGCTGAAAAATAGCTGGAAAGCGATGACCACAAATGCTCGCAGTCTAAGCAACAAAGTTCATGATCTGCAAGCCCTGATGTTAGAGGCAGATCTAGATATTGTCACTATCACAGAGACATGGTTCAGTGAATCACATGGATGGAATGCAAACATACCGGGATATAATCTTTTTAGGAAGGCCCTGGTCTCAGAATCCCCACTCTGATACGCACCAGAAATCACCCTTTCAAGAAAAACCCCCGAAAAATCAACCATGACTCACTAAAACCCTTGCCCCCTGCCAATCTTCCTAACACTACCTCTGACTCTCTCACCCCAGTCCCGACACTTTATTGCAATGCCAGATCTGCATGCAACAAGACCCAAATCTTGAAGGACCTTCTAGACGATCTCGACCCTGGATTCCTGTGCATCACGGAATCATGGATCGCCAAAGACGATCTATTCACACAAAACGAACTCCTCCCCCACGGTTATCAAGGCCTTTTCTCTCCCAGATCCAATAGAAAAGGAGGTGGACTGGCATTCCTCTTTAAATCCTTCTTCGATGTCCACCTCCTCAAGAAGGGCTCTCACGCCTCTCTAGAATATATGCTTGCCTCTGTCAACAATGAACTCGGCACTCACCCATTGGGCATCCTGTTATTATACCGCCCACCTACTCCTTGGACCAACTCCTCCTATCTAGTCTTTGAGGCCATAACAAATGCCTTCCTTAAATTTCAAAGACTACTGATCGTTGGTGATATTAATCTCCACCTTGACAATACCACCAGCAATCTTCCTAACGCTACCTCTGACTCTCTCACCCCAGTCCCGACACTTTATTGCAATGCCAGATCTGCATGCAACAAGACCCAAATCTTGAAAGACCTTCTAGACGATCTCGACCCTGGATTCCTGTGCATCACGGAATCATGGATCGCCAAAGACGATCTATTCACACAAAACGAACTCCTCCCCCACGATTATCAAGGCCTCTTCTCTCCCAGATCCAATAGAAAAGGAGGTGGACTGGCACTCCTCTTTAAATCCTTCTTCGATGTCCACCTCCTCAAGAAGGGCTCTCACGCCTCTCTAGAATATATGCTTGCCTCTGTCAACAATGAACTCCGCACTCACCCATTGGGCATCCTGTTATTATACCGCCTACCTACTCCTTGGACCAACTCCTCCTATCTAGTCTTTGAGGCCATAACAAATGCCTTCCTTAAATTTCAAAGACTACTGATCGTTGGTGATATTAATCTCCACCTTGACAATACCACCAGCAAGGACACGATTGAATTTAACAACTTCCTTAACTCTCTAGGTTTCCCCCCACCTACCCCCCTCTCCAACTCACGAAAAGGGACACACACTAGACTTCACCACTTTCCTTGATCTTACCGCCTTCAAAACTTCAACAGACGACACTCGTTGGGAACAAGTCCCTTGGTCTGACCACTTCTTAGGAGCTACCTGTCTCCCCATTTTCATGTCACACCTTGAATCCCCATCCCGCTCCTCCCACTCCATAACCTTCCGCAAAAAAACTTTGAGCGATCTATTCTGGTCCAAATTCCTCAATCAACTCTCCTCCAAACCTAAGCATACAGATCCCGAATCCTACTGGCACAACTGGATCTCCCTCTCTGAATCCACCTACCATTCCCTTGCTCCAATATTCACTAAAACCATTTCCTACCCCCAAAAGGCCCCCTGGTATCTCCCACTTCATAGAGAATTGAAACAGAAATGTCGCGCTTTGGAGCACAAATGGAAAAATCTAAATCCCCTTCAGATAGACAAGCCTGGAGGGTCAATATCAAACTTTACAATTCAATACTAAAGAAAGCCAGGAAGAACTTCTTCGGAGATAATATCTCTAAATCCAACAACAAGATCACTGCGTTCTTTAACATCTGGTGCTCCTTAACTACAAAAAAGGACCCATCCCTGCTCCCCTCGTCTCTGTCAGCTGACGCCCTAGCAAAATTCTTCAAAGAAAAGGTTACTACCCTAAGATGTTCCTTCCCACCTACAATCTCCTATAATTCCCTGGCTTCTATTGACCCCAACCCTACCCTACCTGTCTCTAATCCCATTCCAGCCGACAGAACCTGGACTGTCTTTGAGCTTGTCTCCGAATCACAAGTTTTCAAACTCTGCCTCAAACTAAAAACTTGCAAATGTACTTTGGACCCTTTCCCCTCCTACCTATTTGAGAATATCTCTACACAGGCCATCACTTCCCTCACCAATCTTATAAACTCTGCCCTATCATCGGGCCTTTTCTCCTCCGAAATGGGACACATTGCTCTGACTCCCCTACTGAAAAAGACCGACCTTGACCCCTCCAAACCATCCAATTACCGTCCAATAGCAAATATCCCTCTCCTAACCAAGTTGTTAGAATCTATCATATCCACTTAACTCTCATCCTATCTAGAAAGATTCTCTATTCTCCTACCCCACCAATTCGGCTTCAGATCCAATTTCAGCACCGAATCCCTATTGGCCTCACTAATCTCTAAAGTGCAACAACTCCATTCTCGCAACAAATTCGCTGTGCTTCTACAATTCGACCTGTCCGCAGCTTTCGACGTCGTCCATCATGATATCCTAATCTTCCAACTCTCCGAAATAGGCATAAGCTCCACAGTCCTAGACTGGTTCTCGAAATTCCTACGTTCCTACACCGTTAACATAAACGGTACCTCATCCTCCCCCTAGAAGCCGATATGTGGAGTCCCGCAAGGCTCACCCCTCTCTCCTATCCTTTTCAACATCTACATGTCCTCTCTGAAACTCCTCCAGCTCTCCCCCCTTGAAACTCTCTACACCTATGCCGACGACATCCTCATCCTCCTCGAGACTGACTCGTACCTCACTAACCTCGCTGGAAACATATCCGCATGTATATTGAACCTCCAATTCTGGGCCCAATCTGTACAAATGAAACTAAACGAGTCCAAAACAAAATTACTTTGGCTTGGCCCAATATTAGATCATTTACCCACCTCCATCCCACTATCTTCCGGCCCCACTCTTCATCTTGAATTTTCAAGCAAAGTCCTGGACATCATCATAGACTCTTCTCTCTCCTTCAATGACCACCTCAACTCCTTGATAAAAAAAATGCTTCTTTAACCTTCATATGCTGAGGAAAGTGAGATCCTGCTTTCATCATTCTCACTTCGCCGTCCTTGTTCAATCCACCATCCTCTCTAGACTGGATTATTGCAACTCCATCTTTATAAGCCTAACTAAGAAAAACCTCTATAGACTTCAGCTAATTCAGAATGCCGCGACTAAGCTCATTTTCGCAAGAGGCAAGTTCGATCATGTCTCTCCACTGCTGTCCAAGCTTCACTGGCTTCCAGTACATTCTAGAATCCTCTTTAAATGTGCCTGCTTAGTGTTCAAGATCCTACACAGCATCCTTCCTCCCGTTATTCCACTCCTTTGGAACTCCTCAAACCCTAACTCCTCCAGATCCTCCGAAAAACTGAAATTATCATTCCCTTCTACAAAAGGTATATCCCGCACAGGAAAACTAGGAACATCTCTCCCCTTTAGAATCACAGAACTCTGTAACAAACTCACCTCCCCGCTCAGAAATTCAAACTCACTCCAACTCTTCCGCAAACACCTGAAAACTTGGCTCTTTTCAAAAATCTAACACCGCCCGCTCTCTGATACCTTGACCCCTCTCTACCCTCTTAGTTCCTTTCCTATTACCCTTCTTCTTCTGGAGTTCCTTTCTATCCTAATTCTGTAAACCGTGCCGAGCTCTACGCTTGCGGAGATGGCGCGGTATACAAACCTAAGGTTTAGTTTAGTTTAGACAGAGATGGTCAAAAAGGTGGAGGAGTAGCTCTCCAAAGATCAATATCCAAGCGACCGAAATGCAAGGGGCCTGGGGAGAGGAAGAAGCGATATGGATTGCTCTGAAAAGAGAAGATGGAACTTCTATCTATGTGGGTGTAGTCTACAGACCTCAGACTCAATCGCAGCAAATTGATAAGGATCTGATTGTGGATATCCAAAAGTTTGGAAGGAAAGAGGAGGTTCTGCTGTTGGGAGATTTCAACCTGTCGGATGCGGACTGGAATGTTCCGTCTGCAGAATCGGAAAGAAGTAGGGACATTGTGGATGCCTTTCAAGAGGCTCTGCTCAGACAAATGGTGACGGAACCCACAAGGGAAAAAGCGATATTGAATCTGATCCTCACAAATGGAGAGAGTATCTCTAATGTTCGAGTGGGTGCTCACCTGGGAAGTAGCGATCATCAAACGGTTTGGTTTGATATAACGGCTAAAGTGGAGAGCAGCCGCACGATACTTAAAGTCCTAGATTTCAAACGTACGGACTTTAATGCAATGGGAGAGTACCTGAAGAAAGAGCTGTTAGGATGGGAGGACATAAAAGTAGTGGAAAGACAGTGGTCTAGGCTGAAAGGAGCGATAAAAATGGCTACGGACCTTTATGTGAAGAAAATCAATAAAAACAAGAGAAAAAGGAAGCCAATATGGTTCTCCAACCTAGTGGCTGAGAAAATAAAGGCAAAAGAGTTGGCGTTCGTGAAATATAAAAAAACCCAAGAAGAGGAGAGCAGAAAGGATTACAGGGTAAAACTGAAAGAAGCCAAGAGAGATACGTCTGGCGAAAGAACAAATGGCTAAAAATGTAAAAAAGGGAGACAAAAATTTTTTCAGATATATTAGTGAAAGGAGGAAGATGAAAAATGGAATTGCTAGGCTAAAAGATGCTGGGAACCATAATGTGGAGAGTGATGAGGAGAAAGCAAATGTGCTAAACAAATACTTCTGTTCTGTGTTCACAGAAGAAAATCCTGGAGAAGGACCGAGATTGTCTAGCAAAGTTACACAAGAAAATGGAGTAGATTCTGCGCCGTTCACGGAGGGTGTTTATGAGCAACTTGAAAAACTGAAGGTGGACAAAGCGATGGGACCAGGATACTAAGGGAGCTCAGAGAGGTTCTGGCGAGTCCTATTAAAGACTTGTTCAACAAATCTCTGGAGACGGGAGTGATTCCTGGGGATTGGAGGAGAGCGGATGTGGTCCCTATTCATAAAAGTGGTCACAGGGATGAAGCAGGAAACTACAGGCCGGTGAGCCTCACTTCAGTTGTTGGAAAAATAATGGAAGTGTTGCTGAAAGAAAGGATAGTGTACTTCCTTGAATCTAATGGGTTACAGGATCCGAGGCAACATGGCTTTACAAAAGGTAAATCGTGCCAAACGAACCTGATTGAATTTTTTGATTGGGTGACCAGAGAACTGGATCGAGGACATATGCTAGATGTAATTTACTTGGATTTCAGCAAAGCCTTTGATACAGTTCCTCATAGGAGGCTGTTGAACAAACTTGAAGGGCTGAAGTTAGGACCCAAAGTGGTGAACTGGGTCAGAAACTGGCTGTCGGACAGACGCCAGAGGGTGGTGGTTAATGGAAGTCGCTCGAAGGAAGGAAAGGTCAGTAGTGGAGTCCATCAGGGATCGGTGCTGGGGCCAATCCTGTTCAATATGTTTGTGAGTGACATTGCTGAAGGGTTAAAAGGAAAAGTGTGCCTTTTTGCAGATGATACCAAGATTTGTAACAGAGTAGACACCGAAGAGGGAGTGGAAAATATGAAAAAGGATCAGCAAAAAGAGGAATGGTCTAATGCCTGGCAACTAAAATTCAATGCAAAGAAATGCAGAGTAATGCATTTGGGGATTAATAATAGGAAGGAACCATATATGCTGGGAGGAGAGAAGCTGATATGCATGAACGGGGAGAGGGACCTTGGGGTGATAGTGTCCGAAGATCTAAAGGCGAAAAAACAGTTTGACAAGGCAGTGGCTGCTGCCAGAAGAATGCTGGGCTGTATAAAGAGAGACGTAGTCAGT
This sequence comes from Geotrypetes seraphini, assembly GCF_902459505.1. Lineage (NCBI taxonomy): Eukaryota > Metazoa > Chordata > Amphibia > Gymnophiona > Dermophiidae > Geotrypetes > Geotrypetes seraphini. The sequence continues at coordinate 101,252,780 of NC_047092.1, read as the reverse complement.
AGAAGGAAGAAGGTGTTGATGCCCCTGTACAGGTCATTGGTAAGGCCCCATTTGGAGTATTGTGTTCAGTTTTGGAGACCGTATCTGGTGAAGGACGTAAGAAGACTTGAGGCGGTCCAGAGGAGGGCGACGAAAATGATAGGAGGCTTGCGCCAGAAGACGTATGAGGAGAGACTGGAAGCCCTGAATATGTATACTCTAGAGGAAAGGAGAGACAGGGGAGATATGATTCAGACGTTCAAATACTTGAAGGGTATTAACGTAGAACAAAATCTTTTCCAGAGAAAGGAAAATAGTAAAACCGGAGGACATAATTTGAGGTTGAGGGGTGGTAGATTCAAGGGCAATGTTAGGAAATTCGACTTTACGGAGAGGGTAGTGGATGCCTGGAATGCGCTCCCGAGAGAGATGGTGGAGAGTAAAACTGTGACTGAGTTCAAAGAAGCGTGGGATGAACACAGAGGATTTAGAATCAGAAAATAATATTAAATATTGAACTTTGCACGGTCTGTGTCTGTATATGGCCGTTTGGTGGAAGATGGGCTGGGGAGGACTTCAATGGCTGGGAGGGTGTAGAGGGGCTGGAGTAAGTCTTAACAGAGATTTCGGCAGTTGGAACCCAAGCACAGTACAGGGTAAAGCTTTGGATTCTTGCCCAGAAATAGCTAAGAAGAAAAAATTAAAAAATTTAAATTGAATCAGGTTGGGCAGACTGGTTGGACCATTCGGGTCTTTATCTGCCGTCATCTACTATGTTACTATGTTCTAATTTGCTACGGAGTAGGTGGTAATGCAGGAGGAGTTCGGAACATTGCTGGCTGTATTATATTGGTTTTATGTATTTTTTGAAGAGTAGGATTTTTGTTTCTTTTTTGAAGGTTTTGTAGTCTGTGGTCAAAGTCAGTTCACTTTCTTCTTCACCTTATCCCAATGGTAGAGAACGAGGGCTGCTCTCCAGTCAGATTTTCAGGATTTCCCCAATGAATATGCATGAGATCTATTTACATAAAATAGAGGCAGTGCATGCAAATAGAGCTCATGCTTAATCATTGGGGAAATCCTGAAAACCTGACTGGATTGCGGCCCTCGTTCCACTGCCCTATACTATTCACAACCCTCATTTAGTTATTTATTCTGTTTCCAAGGCTGGAAACTTGGGTCCAGGCCAAGGAGTGAGCAGGAAAAGAGCCAACTGGGAAGTTCCAGCATGATAGAAGGAAGAAAGAGAATGATCTGAAGGTTGAGCTTGAAGAAACAGAGGAGGACAAGTGAACTAGAGATCAATCCTGGAGATATGCTGACCCTGATGCAGAATAAACAATACTTCTGGGAGAAATTCTGCATCCTTGAATAGCAAGTGAAGAAATAGTCTACAGAAATGTTAATTTCTTAATAAAAATGTCTCCCAGAATTCAAGATTGATGATTGAAAAGTCAACTCAGATGACTTTCCAGTGCAATAGGTGTGTCATTCTGGGCAAGTGTTTATGTAGAAGGAATCCACTCTGGATTTTTTCTGTGACCCTACTGCTTCACCCAGAGCTCTACTGCCACCTGCAGTTTCTCCCTTCTCCACGTGAGCCGAAAGGAGTGTTTATGTTCTGCTCTTTCCTTAATCTTATTTTATTCAGTGTTTTCAGTTCCCATCCATCAACAGTTGCCTCAGCCCATCAGAGGAAGACTTCAGCATTAAACCACTCGGGAGCTCATCACTACCATTCTCTGGGTGTTGACCATCATTCGTCAGGCTTACACTCTCCATTTTCACACCCTGCCTCCAGATCATCTTCCAGGAGGGTCTGTTTCGAACCCTGCGCAGTCCTCTCTCCTTCTTCAGGAGGTTCAATCCCTTCTTCTGCTCAATGCCATCGAGGAAGTTCCTCTCTCTCAGCAGACGCAGGGATTCTACTCCCGTTACTTCTTAGTTCCCAAGAAAATGGGAGGACTGCGACTTATTCTGTATCTTAGAGCTCTCAACAAATTTCTAGTCAAGGAAAAATTCCGTATGCTCTCCCTTGCTCTTCTTTATCCCCTTCTAGATCAAAACGAATGGCTATGCTCTCTAGATTTTAAAGAAGCCTATACCCATATACCAATTAATCCGGTTTCCCACAAATATCTACGCTTTCAAGTCAATCAGCGTCTTTACCAGTACAAAGTCCTTCCTTTCGACCTTTCTCCCAGGATCTTCATGAAATGCCTGATTGTAGTGGCTGCGTCTCTTTGGTCGCACAGTTTGCATGTCTTTCCAACTAGATGATCAAGGTTGTCTCATCTCAGGAAGTGATACTCCACACATCTCAGACCATCTCCTTCTTTCAAATTCTATGATTTGAGATCAACTTTCCCAAATCCCATCTACTTCCAACTCAGCGTCTGCAATTCATTGGAGCGATTCTGGACACAACTCTAATGAGGGCGTTTCTTCCTCCAGATCGCATAAACACTCTTCTTCGCCTTTGTCAGTGGATGTCTCAAATCCAGACTATTTTGGCGAGGCAAATGATGGTCCTTCTCGGTCACATGGCTTCCACAGTTCATGTGACACCCTTGGCAAGACTACATCTATGCATTCCTCAATGGACCCTTGCTTCCCAGTGGTCTCAGGTAACAGATTGACTATCACAGCATATTTCTGTAAACTCATCTCTTCTGCAGTTGCTTCAATGGTGATTGACATCTTTTAATGTCTTCATTTGCCTCCTCATCACCAAGTACTAACGACAGATGCGTCTCCATATGCATGGGGAGCACTCCTGGACGGTCTTCAGACTCTAGGTCTCTGGTCTCCCAGAAAGCAGAAATTTCACATCAATCTCCTAGAACTCAAGGCTTTTCAACATCGTCTATGCCCTTAAGTCCCCTCCTTCGCACGGACAATCAAGTAGCGATGTACTACATCAACAAGTAAGGAGGCATGGGTTCTTTACTGTTATGCCAGGAAGCTCAAAAGATTTAGACTTGGGCAACTGCTCACAACCTTTTCTTGAAGGCTGTCTATATACAAGGAGAGAAAAGTTCCCTAGCAGACCATCTCAGCAGAATTCTCCAACCTCACGAATGGACTCTCAAATCTGCAGCATTTCATCCAATCTTTCCTCAATGGGGCACTCCTCAAGTGGACTTGTTTCCGGCTCCCCACAATCACAAGTTGCCCTAGTTTTGCTCCAGACTTTACTCTCCTCACCATCTGGAAGCCAAAGCTTTTCTCCTAGATTGGTCGGGCCTGTTTCTGTATACATTCCCTCCAACTTCTCTCATGTTGAAATCCCTTTTCAAATTCAAATGAGAATCAGCCACCATTATACTCATAGCTCCTCGGTGGCACAAACAACATTGGTTCTCCCTTCTACTTCAACTCAGCACCAGGGAACCAATTCCTCTGCCAATCTTTCCTACTCTGCTTACTCAGAATCAGGAATCGCTTCTACATCCCAATATGCAATCCTTACACCTTGACAGCTAGGTTTCTCTCGGGCTGAACCCATCTGCACTGCATCTTTCTCAGACTGTCCGCAACATAATCAATGTCTCCAGGAAACCAGCCACTCAGCAATGCTATCAACAAAAGTGGACAAGGTTTTCTTCTTGGTGTCTGCTGCATTATCATAATCTCACTTCCTTGTCAGTGGACTTGGTGTTGGATTATTTGCAGGTCATTCCATGTCAAGTGGACCAGGAGCCCAAGTTTGACCCCCTTGAAATCCAACCAAATTTTTCAGGGGTGTTATCTAGGGTCTCAAGTAAAACTCAGCAAAATTTTTTGGATCTATCTCAATTTGGTCAGGAATTTGGTGGTTGAACGAAAGTGATCGATCCACTTCCATGCCATGTGTGACCTAAAACGCCAAATTTGCTTAACCACTGCAGCAGAAGGAAACTACTTAGGAGTCTGAAATTTTGCGGTTTGGTACAACACCTTGGGGCAAGTTTCTACGCCAAGTTTGAAATCTTTTACGAACGTGCTTCCATTTCTACAGGTCAGAAAGGAGGCAAAAAAAGTCACAAACAAAATTTTTGGCCAAAGTTTGGCTCCATACTGCTGCTGGTAGGCAAGTCAGATGAGGGCAATACTTTACCAGCAGACATGTACCATGAGGTACTTCCAAGATTTGCAATATGAGCCTTTACAGTGAAGTGAAGCTGAAGATATGACCATTCAAAAAATATAGCTTTATGCATTTATGCAAATTTTCACTGTTCTTCATATTCAAATATCTCTAATGTGTACTTTTTGTTTTGTTTTCTACATCATTTGAGAGAGCATATATTTTGCTACAGAAGCTATCCTGTTTCATCTTGGACCTGACCTTTCTTTGGTGAGAATTAAAGCATCAAAGATAAGCATTAGTTGTATATGAGCATGAATGTTTAATATTGAAAAGAAGCATGTTTAACACAAACCATGTTGTATGCAAATGAACAAGGTACATGAAGTTTCACAGTTAAGTCCCTGTATCCATGCATTTTCATATACCCACTGCCACTGAGACAACATATTTATCAGTTATTGATCCATTGTCTGAAAGACATTCCCAATAGTCAGATAATACCATATAAATGTCTAAGTTTTATTAAAAACAAAAAAGAAAAGTGCAAAAATCATACTTATTTAAAGTGCGTATACATACTAACAAAGATCAGGAAATCAAATAAATTCAACTTTTAACTCAGTTTCTTGAACATGATTTTGCAAGTCTGGTCAATGTTTGCCAAAATAGCTTGTAGATAAGTGTACTGTCTACCTGATGAAGTGGTCATAGGTGCATTAAGGCCTGCAATAATATGCTGTTCAGAGATCCAGCATATGTCTCTGCGGGGAAGCACGTGAAATGACTATGCAGGACCTTGTGGATGCAAAAAATTAACCAGGATGTTGCATTTTTTCATTGAAATTTCACATACACGACCAATCCACCAATAATTGTCATATATGCAAGCTAAGTATTGTCCAGATTGAAAGCTGGGTGCTTGAAAGGTAGGGACATTTTCAGAATCAGTTTCAGACTCTAAGACATTGGCAATGAATGAGCTGGTGTCACTTGAAATTTTGCTAATGCAGAGTCTAGCAGTGTCTATGAGCTTAAATTGGTGATTTTCTCTTGTTCCAGCCACTTTGTGGCCCATACTAAACCTTTGCTCCTGAGCAGGTCTTATTGCTTCAATATCTTCCTTAGCAATGAAGAAAAATTTGATTCCTGAGACAGATTTATCACAGAATTCAAATAGATCCCTTGGTGTCAAAATTTGGTTATTGAGAAGGCGTTGTAAGCTGGCATGGGCAGCTAAACTCTTGGCTGTTCCCCCAATCCCATCACATGGAGATTTACCATGGCTGGTGCCAAAGAAGTTCCATTCAGCAGTAATTTGAAAGTCAGTATCATGGCTGCAGAGGTTAATGAAATTATTGAAGTTTTTATATTGCGCAGCAGCACCATCACTAAATACATAAATATGGCTTGAGATAGGCAAGACTTTCTTCAGATGCAGAATAAGCTTACACAAAAATGCATAACAGCAATAGTATCGTGACGCAAGTAGTCACTGATCATGCATATACATAGGCTTTGGATATACATAGGTTTTGGATCATGCATAGGCTTTGGATTGCAGAAGTAGACAATGAAGGGGTGTAATGTTGCTTGGCTATTTTCCCAGTGAAATCCCTGTATTGTATCCTGAATGATGAAGGAATAATTTTCAGCGAAGTCCATCAAAACAATAGCATGCCCCTCCTTTATATTTGCTTTCAGTTCCTTCACATAAGCACTTTGGTACTTGGAAATAAAATCGTGGCTGGCCAAATTAGAAATTTTTCCAATTAATTTAGAAGTGAAGTCCTCTATGGATAACTGTTGAGTTTCCAGTGTATCCTGATCAGTGTGAATCCACTACTTAAATTCAATGATATCATCTGGATCATGTTCACAAAATAATTTAGTAAAATATTCCTCCAGAGCAGGGATCTCAAAGTCCCTCCTTGAGGGCCGCAATCCAGTTGGGTTTTCAGGATTTCCCCAATGAATATGCATTGAAAGCAGGGCATGCACCTAGATCTCATGCATATTCATTGGGGAAATCCTGAAAACCCGACTGGATTGCAGCCCTCAAGGAGGGACTTTGAGATCCCTGCTCCAGAGGGATCTTCCCAGGACATATTTTATACTGCTGCAACATGCAGGTTTTTTTTAATTCATATCACAGACAGTTTTATTCAGAAGCACCTTGTAGTCATCTGGAATTGCAATTGCTGAAAGCATAAGTTTCACATTCTGGTGGACTGTGCAGACAGACTGAATGAGTCTCTGATGAACTGACTGTGACACACCACTTTGGCCGAACCTCACAAAACATTGAGAACCCAATTTCAGGCCCTTGCTGACTGCGATAGGTAGTGTACAGTTCCTTCAGATTGCATAATAGCAATCTTTTCTGCTTTTGCACTTTTTCACTACTGATCTGAACAGAGACATTTATCTTTTTTTGCCTGGGCATAGTCTAGAGATTTCATCGTCTTCATAAAAATCTAGGACTTTCTGTGTAATCTGCTGAGCAAGCACTTTTCTTCTCTTTGTTGTTGGAACAGCAAGAATGCCACCCTGCTGTTTCAGCTTCCTGGCCTTTTTAACCATTCTTGTTGAAACACCAAATTCCAAAGCAGTTTTCTCACTAGTCCAGCTGTGTGGAGCAAGAGTGAGGATTTGTATTTTCTCCCTATTACTAGATAGTTCCAACTTCTGCTTCAGTTCAGTCAATAGAATGTCATAGTCAGAACACTTTTTACATTGGCCACTTTCTGGTTCTGCTTTCATATCAGCTGGAGTTAAGTCACCAACAACTGCAATTTGGTCTGCAATTGCATTATGGGTTTCAGAGAGTTTGCGTTTAGCATAACTTAAGGAATTTTGCTTTCTAATCCGTTGAATCTTTAGAGGAGAGATTCCTAGTGGTGAAAAGCTGGCATTGAGGTTTTCAGATGCATTGGTAGGGTCATCACTGTCAGAATTAAACTTAGGACTACTTAGATCTTGCAGTTTGACACACAAGTCTTGCCTGCATCTTGGGCAAAGCTTTTGGCCTGCTTTAAACTTGTGCTTTGTGATAGCTTTTAAATGATCAGCTGCAGGAAGATCAATTGGGCGTAGACCTTTGATATTGCTGTGATTCTGTTTTCTGAACAGATTACAGCAGTTTTTCTGTAGAAATTCAAACTTCGTCAGAATCAAGGCTTCATGATGAGTATAGATATTAGATTCCATGGACAAAGTAGAAAGTCCAGAGCATCTTTTAATTAATTCTTGCTCAGGCAAAGAGAAATCAGAAATGAGCCTTTCTCCAGAATAGAAGGTAGATGGTTTCTGGCATTCAGAACTATCATAGATTCCAATACTGCAGGACTCTAGCTTATTATTAGTCTTCATAAGATAAGAGTCACCTAAAAATACAGAATAAAAGTAAGGTGAAAAATATCAGTGTGAAAACACAATGAAAATAGAGCAAAGCATGTTGTACATGTCAGCAAGTGCAGAATAAGTTTCCAAAATCCACACAGGCATAGCCTAGTTAACTAGGGAAATAACCAGATGCTGCACAGAAAGAATAGACGGAAAGTAACACGTCAAAGGCAAGCTTTGTCAAATAACGAAGTCATATGGTGTTATAAGGTCATGATGAACCTTAAAGCCAGACTTGCTCATATAGCCACTGTGCTGTGATAGTTGCAAGTCAGAATATGTTCAGAAAAGCTGCATGTATCAGACATGCTACTACAGCTATGCGTACATTCTTGTGAATCACATGATTATGCGTTTGGGCTTGCACACAGTAAGTAGTTTGTGCAAGCCAATGCATGTTTTGACTGTCATCTTGCAAAAGTGCACAGTAAGTTTGTCAAACGCTGAGCATAGTACGAGACTAGTACTTGTGGCTGGCAAAGCTTGGTTATGAGTTTTCAGATCAATATAGTTCCACTGCACATTCACAATGAAGTGCCAATAACCCTTCAACATAACATGTTTACGCAAGCAAGTAATGCTTATCTTTAAACCATCAATTCTCATCAAAGAAAGATCTGGTCCAAGATGAAACAGGATAGCTTCTGTAGCAAAAAAATGTTCTTTCAAATGATATACAAAATAAAAAAATTTAAAAACTACACATTAGAGATATTTGAATCAGAAAAACAGTGAAAATTTGCATAAATGCATGAAGCCACATTTTTTGAATGGTCATATCTTCAGTTTTACTTGACTATAAAAGCTCATATTGCAGATCTTGGAAGTACCTCATGGTACATGTCTGCTGGTAAAGTTGTACCCTCAGCTGACTTACCTACCAGCAGCAGCATGGAGCTAATTTTCATTCGTGACTTTTTTTGCCTAATTTGCTGACCTGTAGAAATAGAAGCACATTCGCAAAAGATTTCAAACTTGGCACAGAAACTTGCCCCAAGGTGTTGTACCCAACTGCAAACATGCTTGGACAGGCAAGCAGGAGGCAGGAAAAGAGAAGGAGAGAAAAGCAGAGCAAAGAACAGGGGAGGGGAAGAAGGAACAACAGAAGGCAGGAGAGAGCAAGGGGCATCGGTGAGAGGTAGCTCCACCTACCCCCTGACATCATCCACTGGAGCTCCTCCTTAAAAGGGGAAGGGCCAACGGTGCTCAGCCATTCGGCGCGCGTCAAAGGCAAGCGTAAAAGGCGCTTGCCTTAGCGAAAGCATCTTTGCGAAAGGACCTTGAGAAAGGACGAGCCACCACTAAAGGAAAAAAGAAGGAGACCACAGCAGGCACAGAGGACACACAACCAGGCAAACACAGCAGGTACAGAGAACACAAAACCAGGCAGACAGAGGACACAGAAGGCGCACAGGACAGCCACAGCAGACGCAGAGGACACACAACCAGGAAGACCCAGCAGGTGCAGAGGACACACAATCAGGCAGACATAGAGGACACTACAGTCACAGAGGACAGCCATAGCAGACAGGCAAGCGTGCAGCAATGGAAGCAGCAGACAGAAGCAGGATATTGAGATACCAAGTTTTCTACACCGTCTGCCATATGTATGACTACCTCCCCTCTGGGAGGCGGTCTTACCTAAGTGTTCGATGCGGAGAACTGGAGAGCCTGAAGAAAAGACTCCTGCCGAGCAGAATACTGGAATTGGAGGCACTTCAAGTAGTGGAGGAGGAAGACAGAGATGCAGAGAACATCAAGACAGAGGACACCAAAGAGGAAGAAGTCCGATAGCTGGAGAAGTTCATAGAGGAGTTATACAGGGAGGCTGTGAAAAATAACCAGCAACAGTGGAACTGCTGAGATACACCTACGGAGAGTATGGACCACCAGACAGACAACCACAAGGAAGAAATGGGTGACACAGGAGCGAGATTTGGAAACAGAGGAGGGGATCCACAAGAAGATGAGTCTGGTGCAAGCCAACGCCAGGATAAGAGAAAATAGATGGGAAAGAAGGACACGGACCTACAGTTGGAGAGATGGACATACACCAGGGACACGGACCAACGGGTTGGAGAATCAAGAGAAGATAGAGAGGACAACAATCGTCATGGGGTACTCCACCATCAGACAAGTCGACAGCCACATAGCGGGAGGAAGACTGGATTGGCTGGTGACCTGCCTACCGGGAGCCAAGGTAGAAGACATAGTGAGCCGCATCGACAGGATCGACAGTGTGGAAGAAGAAGATATGGCGGTGGTGATCCATGTGGGGACAAACAATGTAAGCAACAGGAACTATAACAGGGAAGTACTGAAGGACTAGTTTCGGATGCCAGGAAGGAAGCTGAAGACCAGAAAGCAGAGGATAGCATTCTCAGAGATCCTGACGGTACCCAGGGCCGATGAGAAGAGGCAGATGGAGCTGCAAGCAATCAGCGCGTGGATACGGCGCTGGTGTCAGGAAGAAAGATTCCAATTCACGCGCAACTGGACGACATTCTGGGGAAAGAGCAAGCTATTCAGGAAGGACGGACTGCACCTCAACAGAGACGGAACGAGGCTACTTGCAGGCAACATCAAGAGAGAAGTTTTTAAACTAGGAAGAAGGGGAAAGCCGGCTGTCGACCGAGAGAGAGTCGATGATTCGATAACCGGTATACCCAGATGATACTGTGCAGAAAGATAGAGGGGAAGACTCACCAGATCACAGGCAAGACAGAACAAAAGGAACACAAGAGGTAAGGAAATGCAAGAAAGGAACAGGCAGCAAACTCAAGTGTATATACACGAACACAAGGAGCCAAAGGAATAAGATGGGCGAATTAGAAGCTATGGCACAAAAAGATTACGGAAACATGATGGACTGAGGAAAACGTCTGGGACACTGTGCTACTGGGATACAAACTATATCGCAGAGACAGAGTGGCAAAAAAAGGTGGGGGCATTGCCATATACGTCAAAGAGGGAATAGAATCTACTGGAGAGAACACGCCACAACAGATGGATAAGTTAGAGTCTCTATGGGTCAAAATTCTGGGAACAAATGGACTGGAAACGAAGATCGACATCTACTACCGATCCCCAGGGCAGTCCAAAGAAATTGATGGAGAAATGATGGATGAGATTAAACGCAAGTGCAAGGGAGGCAACGCAGTTATCATGGGTGACTTCAACTATCCGGGTATAGACTGGAACCTAGGCACTAGGGAGACCAAGGTCCTGGTTGCTTTAGGCGATTGCTTCCTGGAATAATTTGTCAAGAAAAATACAAGAGGAAATGCAATTCTGGACTTAATTCTAAATAGATTGTGAGGACCGGCACAAGATGTAGAAGTAGAAGGGACACTGGGAAACAGCGATCACAACATGATCCACATGAACCTGGACGCTGGGGCGAAACATCGGTCTAGAACGACAGCCACGGCACTGAACTTCCGAAAAGGGAATTATGAAAGGATGAGACTCGTGGTGGGGAAGAAGATTAAGAAGAGGATAAGCACTGTAAAAATGTTAGAGCAAGATTGGTCACTTTTTAAAAACACAGTCACTGAGGCGCAAAATCTATATATACCACGTACCAACAAGGGATCAAAGAGGAAAAGAACAAGGAACTGGCTTGGCTCACTGTAGAGGTGAAGGAAGCAATCAGAGACAAGAAAACTTTGTTTAAGCAATGGAAAAGGTCAGGAATGGATGAAAACTGGAATAAGCACAAACATCAACGCAGGTGCCATAAGGCGGTGAAAGGGGCCAAAAGAGACTACGAGGCCAAAAACTTAAGGCCTTCTTTCCGATATATTAAGGGGAAATGACCAGCGAAAGAAGCTGTGGGGTCGTTGGATGACCAAGGAATAAAGGGAGTGCTAAAAGAGGACAAAGCAATCGCTGACAAACTGAACACATTTTTTGCGTCTGTATTAGAGAGTTGCGCGGGGACAGAAATCCCACCCGTCCCCACCCGTCCCCGCCAAAATCCCACCCATCCCCACCCGTCCCCGTGAGGAATCCCTCCGTCCCCACCCGTCCCCGTGAGGAATCCCTCCGTCCCCACCCGTCCCCGCGAGGAATCCCCTCCGTCCCCACCCGTCCCCGCGAGGAATCCCCTCTGTCCCCACCCGTCCCCGCGAGGAATCCCCTCCGTCACCATCCTTCCCTATAAACTTCAGAAATAGTTATTTTATTTAATTATGCTACTGAATTAAAGGCTCTGGTAGAGACCCATTTACAAATAAGCAAAGAGACTATTAATTTGGAAATATTAATTGGGAAGAATACATACTTTGTAAATGGGTTTCTACCAGAACCTCTAATGTAAATATAAAATATAAATACTCAGCTGATGAGAACCCACAAACTGTCAGCTGAGGACTTCCTTTGCAGTTGGCCTGGGGTCCCTTTTGCCAAGCTTGGCAGGCAGCAGTAGCGTCCCTGAGTCACAGATGCTGGCACCTCAGTGGCTCATGGATGCTGCCAGCGACTGCTGCGCTTGGTGGAGGGGAGTTATGACCATCTCTAGAGGAGGTCCTCTGCTGGCGGTGCTTGGGGATCCCCACCAGTCACAGCAAGGGCCAACAAGTACTTCAACACTGTAGAAATAAAACCAGAAATGCATTTCCTTTTCTTTTGAACACAAAACAAAGATATCTGCCATATACATTTCCCAAGGCAGATGACTCTATGCAATGTCACCTCGGTAACAAAATACAAAAATAGACAAATACACCCCCTCCCTTTTTACTAAACCACAATAGTAGGTTTTAGCTGAATGCCTCGCGCTGCTCTCAATGCTCATAGGTTCCCTGCGCTAAAAAACAATATTGCGGTTTAGTAAAAGGGAGCCATAGTGCAAAATATAGACAGCAGATATAAATTCTCAAAACAGACACATTTTGATCACTAAATTGAAAATAAAATCATTTTTCCTATCTTTGCTGTTTGGTGATTTCATGAGTCTCTGGTTGCACTTTCTTCTTCTGACTGTGCATCCAATCTTTCTTCCTTTCTTTCAGCCTCCTGTATGTTTCCTCTCCTCCAGACCTCATTCTCTCCCCCAACTTTTTCTTTCTGTCTCCCTGTTCCCCCTTCTTTCTGTCTCTCTGTCTGCCCCCTTTCTTTCTTTCTCCGTGCCCTCCCCCAAGCCACTCGGTTTGCTGCCACCGCCATCGGGGAATAGTCCCCAAGCCACCGCTGTCCCAAGCTTTCCCTGCAGAAGCGTCGCGCTGACCAGCATTCCGCTCCCTGACGTCAATTCTGACGTAGGAGAGGAAGTTCCGGGCCAACAAGGCATTTCTCCTCATTCCATCCAGCCTGAGCCCCATCTCTCCTTGATCCAGCATTTCCCTTCTGTGTCTGTCAGAATTACCATTCCACCTATTTTCCAGCATCACCCTTCTTTGTGTCCATCTCACCTATATCCCTATCTCACCACTTTTTCAGAATCTTCATTTGTCTCTGTCCTTGTCTTTACCCCATATTCACCATTTGCCCTTTCAATGTCTTTATCTCCCCCCCCCCACACACACTTTTTCAGCATTACTTCTATGTCTCTATTTCACCTCCTCTTCATGTCCCCTCTGTATCTCTATCCTTATTCAGAAGGTCCTGCTTACCCTTTCTCTTCTTTGTGTCACTATCTCCATTTTCAGCTTTCCCCCCTTTTCCTTTGTTAATGCACCCTGTAGCCAGAATCTTTCCACCCTCCCTCCACTCCGGCCCAACCCAGTATGAAATATTTCCTTTTGTTTCTCTCCCCTCTCTCTTCTCCTCCCTCACCCACGAGTCCTGCATCTGGCCCTCTCCCTTCTACCTGCACCTGGCAACACCCCCCTGCTCCGCGGCTCTCTTAAGCAACTCGTCAGCAGCTGTGATCAAGACAAGCTGCCGACATCGAGGCCTTCCCTCTACGAGTCCCGCCTTTGTGGAAAAAGGAAGTTGAAACAAGCGGGACTCGCAGAGGGTAGGCCCCGACGTCAGAAGCTGCTGCTGAGTTGCCGAAGAGAGCCGCAGGTAGAAGGGAGAGGGAGATAGGAAGGCTGTAGAAGCTCCGGAGCATGACACCGAACCCGGCCAGGATGATTTCTTTTTCAGGCTGCTGCTGCCGCTGCCATCCCCCACCCGAAATGACAAAAAACAGCCTAATGCCCGCGTCGGGAAATAGCCATGCTGAGCAGTGAGCTCAGCACGTACACAGATGAAAGCCTTGCTTGCTGATTGGTCCGGCGGCACGGTGGGGCGGGGCCGCCGGACCAATCAGCAAGCAAGGCTTTCATCTGTGTACGTGCTGAGCTCACTGCTCAACATGGCTATTTCCCGACACGACGCCAGACTTGTAATCTGCATGCTTGCATCGCCAGAATTTAGGTAGGTTGTTTTCATCCCCGTGGGAATCCCGTGGGCAAGGGGGCGTCCCCGTGGGAGTCCCGTGGGTCAGGGGGGCATCCCCGTGGGAGTCCCGTGGGCCAGGGGGCGTCCCCGTGGGAGTCCCGTGGGCCAGGGGGGGAACCCGCGGGATCCCCGCGGGACCCGCGGGATCCCCGCGATCCCCGTTCCCGTGCAGACCTCTAGTCTGTATTTACTGAAGAGGATATACACAGCATACCAGAACCCATCAGGCTATATGCCGGAAACAAAGACAGGAAATTAACAGAGTTGTCGGTCAGTCTAAAAGAGGTATGCAGTCAGATTGAAAGGTTTAAGAGCGATAAATCCGCGGGACTAGATGGCATCCATCCGAGGGTCATCAAGGAACTGAAAGGGTTTATAGCTGAACTACTTGAATCTGTCGATCAAATCGGGAAAGATTCCGGAAGACTGGAAGGTGGCAAATGTTACACCGATCTTCAAAAAAGATTTAAGGGGAGATCCGGGAAACTACAGACCGGTAATTCTGACCTCGGTACCGGGAAAGATGGTAGAGGTGCTGATAAAGGACAGCATCATTGATCACCTCAACGGACACGGTCTGATGAGGACCAGCCAGCACAGTTTCAGCAAAGGCAGATCTTGTTTGATGAACTTGCTGCACTTCTTCGAGGCAGTAAACAGGCAGATAGACAAGAGTGACCCGGTCGACATTGTATATCTGGATTTTCAGAAAGCGTTTGACAAGGTTCCACATGAACGACTACTTCAGAAAATTGCGAGCCATGGAATCGAGGGTGAAATACGTGGATTAAAAACTGGCTGGAGCATAGGAAACAGAGAGTGGGGAAAAATGGACAATACTCGGACTGGAAGAGCGTCATCAGTGGGGTGCCATAGGGCTCGGTGCTTGGACTCGTGCTCTTCAACATCTTTATAAATGATCTTGACATTGGTACGACAAGTGAGATGATTAAATTTGCGGACGATACGAAAGTTATTCAGAGTAGTGAAAACATAGGGGGATTGCGAAGATCTGCAACGTGACATAATGAAGCTCGAGAAATGGGTATCGACATGGCAAATGAGGTTCAACGTAGATAAGTGTAAAATGATGCATGTCGGTAACAAAAATCTCATGCACGAATACAGGATGTCCAGGGCGGTACTTCCAGGAAAGAGGCTTGGGAGTTCTGATCGACAAGTTGATGAAGCCATCTGCGCAATGCGAGGCGGCGGCGAAAATGGCGAAGAATGCTAAGAATGATTAAGAAGGGCATCACGAACAGATCGGAGAAGGTTATCATGCTGCTGTACCGGGCCATGGTGCGCCTTTACCTGAAGTCTTGCATCCAGCACTTGTCACCATGCATGAAGGACACGGTACTACTTGAAAGGGTCCAAAGAAGAATGACTAAAATGGTTAAGGGGCTGGAGGAGTTGCCGTACAGTGAAAGATTGGAGAAACTGGGCCTCCTCTCACTTGAAAAGTGGAGACAGAGGGGACATGATCGAAACATTCAAAATAATGAAGGGAATAGACTTAGCAGATAAAGATTGATTGTTCACCTTCTCCAAGGTAGGGAGAACAAGGGGGCACTCTCTAAAGTTGAAAGGGGATAGATTCCGTACAAACATAAGGAAGTTCTTCTTCACCCAGAGAGTGGTAGCAAACTGGAACGCTCTTCCGGAGTCTGTTATAGGGGAAAATACCCTCCAGAGATTCAAGACAAAGTTGGACAAGTTCCTGCTAAACTGGAACACACGCAGGTGAGGCTAGACTCATTTAGAGCACTTGTCTTTGACCTGGGGGCCGCTGCGTGAGCGGACTGCTGGGCATGATGGACCACTGGTCTGACCCAGCAGCAGCAATTCTTATGTTCTTACGTAAAATTTCAGACTCCAGGTAGTTTCTTTCTGCCACAGTGGTTAAGCAAAGTTGGCATTTTAGGTCACATGAGGCATGGGAGTGGATCGATTGCTTTTGTTCAACCAACCCTAGCTCCTGACCAAATTGAGATAGATCCAAAAAATTTTGCAGTTTCATTTGAGACCCTAGACAACACCCCTGTAAAATTTGATTGGATTTCAAGGGTGTCTAGCATGGGCGGTTTTCAGTATTGGTCCACTTGACATGGAATAATGACCCGAGAGTGGGGAGAAGACGCTGAAGGAACGTGGAGAGGAGGAGAGAGTAGGGGGAAGACGCTGAAGGAATGTGGGTAGGAGGAGTGGGGAGATGACACTGAAGGAACGTGGGTAGGAGAGGGGGAGAAGACGCTGAAGGAACGTGGGTAGGAGGAGAGAGTGGGGAAATGATGCTGAAGAACGTGGGTAGGAGAAGGGGGAGAAGACGAAGGAAAGTGAGTAGGAGACAGTGGAACAGACACTGAAAGGAACCGGCTGTAAGGAAGGGATAAAGAAAAAAAAAAGGAACATGCTGGATTGGGGAGACAAATACCAGATCTGAGGGGAGGAAAAGAGGTGAGAGATGCTTAAAACCACCTGGGGGAGGGAAGGAAAGATGGAAGGGAAGACGACAAAGATGCCAGACTATGGGAGGAGCTGAGGGAAGAAGATGGGTGCCAGACCAATGGGGGAGAGGGAGAGATGGAAGGGAGAGGTACAGTAACAGAGCATATGGAAGAGGCAGAGAGAAGGCAGACAGTGGATGGAAGGAATTGAATGAGAAGAAGATGAGGAAAGCAGACACCAGACAACAAAGGTTAAAAAAAAAATTATATTTCTTTTCTTTTTTTTGCTTTAGGATAACGTAGTATAGTAACAAAGCCCTGCCAGCTGAAGATCTTTTTCTCTAGTTCGGCAGCCAGAACTTTGATTTATAAAATGACAATTGTACAGAATATTGTTTCTTTTTATACTTTAATAAAATAAGTTCAGTATAAAACTATTCAAGGCTTGTGTGGATGGGATCAGATGGTTTTCGGGAACAGGACGGGGATGGGGATCGAGCTCGAGCTCACAGGGATGGGGACACATTTTTTCCCCATGTCTACTGCACATCCTATTTTATACCTTTAGGCCACATAGCAATTAGTACATGCACTTAGCTTTGGTAAAAGAGCCCTTAAATTTTTTGCAGATTATATTCCAGACATATCTATGGTATACGAAAACTTTCATGATTAGGTTTGGTCCAGAACATGTGAATTAATTTCTGACACAGCCATTGGGGGGGGGGGGTCGACTACCATGTCCAGAGTCTCAAAAAAAAAAAAACCAATGTAACATACTTTTGTTACCACTGATAAAAAGCATAAGCCAAATTCTATTTAAGATAAAGGTAAATAAATAAATTTTTTTAAATAGAGACATACATTTTACATAATTGCAACAGAAAAATATGGAAAATATTTTAATTTTTCATTTGCCTTTATGAAAAGTGTGCAAAATGCCTTACATTTTGATACAATAAATTAATGAGGCAAAAAGCAATAAACATGACTTCTCAATGGCACAAGTTTGTCAGGGTATGAAACTTGTATTTTAACTCTAGCTTTACTAGTCTCAGTCCATTGCCATATCCACTTGGGATGTGCAATATAGCTATTATAAGTATGTCTGAAAAACTGTATATTTTCCCAATGGAGAAAATAAGCTTTTAAGTCAGTACCAGAAAATATTATATTCCATACTTGTAGCTCCAACTTGGAGAGAAGAATAAATACTCACCTGACAAAAAACGAGGGACTTCCCCCTGACCCGAGATATTGGCTTGAGGTGTGCTCACTGCCAAAGGACGGTCCACCTGAAATCCTAGTTTATATTCAATCTGAAATGGCATAAGCAGGGAATAAACATCAGATGGTATATAGTTTTAAAGATGGATTATACATTATTATACATTAGACAACAAGGGGACTTGACTACTTTTAAGAAACATTTGAAACAATATTTAATTTACTTAATTTAATTTAATTCTTATATACCGCTAATAACCGTGAGGTTTCTAAGCGGTTTACAAAAATGAATGCATTAAAAGATACAATAAATAAAAATAAATAAGATAGGTACTTGGAAATTCCCTAACTGTCCCAAAGGCTCACAATCTAACTAAAGTACCTGAAGAGACAATTTATGAAAAATAAAGATAAAATATAAAGACAGAGATAGATATTGAGATAGAAATGAATATTCCACCAAGTAATGAATAAATAAATTTAAAGATAGAATTAAAAATAAATAAGTAAAATAAATAAAAAATAGAGATAAAAAATAAGTATCAAGAGAAATAAAAATATATATATTTAAAGTATTCTCCCCTTCTGGATCGGGGGAGGGGTGTAACTGTGATCAGGTGCCCTGCTGGAGAGGGGCTCCCGATACTGCTGCTAGTCTCGGTGAGCCGTTGGCACCGCTTCTTTTGAAGTGTTCTCCCTGCTGGATCGGGGGAGGGGTGTAACTGTGATCAGGTGCCCTGCTGGAGAGGGGATCCCGATACTGCTGCTGGTAAAATGTAAATATGAAAAATAAGCATTGAGCGCTTATATCTCTCTTAGGATTTGAATGATGAGCTTATGGGAGGATTGTGTAATTGTTTATTATTTATGAAGAAAGATTAGGCTTCTTACCTTTGCTAATCTTCTTTCTTGTAAATCTCCTCTGTAATCTACATTGTAGGGTATTCAATCCCTTCCAGCCTTGGACTGTAGGAAACTCAAACCAAATTCTCACCCCTCCTCCTTTGGTCATCTCCTGGGACACTCCCCTTCAATTTCAGTCAGTACACAAGCCAGGTAGAGCTATAGCCAAAAAAGAAGAGAGAGAGGGAACGGGGAACTCCCCAATACATAATCAATGCTGCTTATGAAAACCAGAGATACTGGGGCCCCACTGGTCCAGCATTGGCAGACCAAATCTCATAGGTTGGAAGATCTTAAATTTGTGATTTTGGAAGTTCCAAGTTTAAAGAGAGGTGGAAACAAGCAGGCATGGTTATGGAAGAGAGAACAGTCATGGATATTTTACTGGCAGACAGTGACCCCTACTGGATTAAATCGGGAGGTGGAGTGGTGGGCGTTTCTACACTGATGATTGACACCTAGGCATAGTATTTAAACTGGGGGATCAGCTGCTTCTGATCTCAACAGGAAATGCAATCGGTTCAGAAGTGAAGATTCAGGTATCCAGCCAGCAGCGTCGTGAGTTTGTGAGAGTTTATAGGGTTTGAATTCTTACAATGGTTTGTCTCTGTCTTCTTTCGTTAGGAAGTTGTTGAACTTGATGTTCCATCCAGCATGGGGGTTCTCTGAAGAAGCCTGTTGGCGAAACGCGTTAGGACCCACCTGTACCTGCTGTAGCAAGTTGGCTTCCTAAACTTTCACAGCTAAGTTTTGCCTATTTTGAGGATCATAGTTTTCACTTAAGTATTGGACATTTTAAACGGACATTTAGTAGAAAAAAGAAAAATAGTCAAAAAAGACACTCACCAAAATTTAAATACCTTTCTACCATTTGAGGATGGTGCTATGATAGACTCTTTGAAAGTCCTTACAGGGGTTTCTGCCCTAGTTTGGTCACTTTCTGAGCACCTTCGAGGTTTCCTTTTTTGTTAGCTTATGAAAACCACCCATAAAACTATTAATGCCCACAGGCGAAACATAGCATAAATATTGAACTTGAACAAGAACCAATTTGGAACATTACAAATTTGGATAAAGGAGACAGCCTGAGGGTTCAGAAGGGGGCAACCACCCTGGAACCCCTTTAACCTTATAAGAAAGGACAAGAACGGAATTCTAAGTGAGGCTGGTAAAGACCAAAAAGTGGAATGGATGCTACTGGTCTATAGTTGGTTGCTACTGCTAGTGATTCTTTACGATTTTTTGGAATTGGGGTTATTATAATGCAGTGGTCTCAAACTCAAACCCTTTGTGGGGCCACATATTGGATTTGTAGGTACTTGGAGGGCCGCAGAAAAAATAGTATATGCCTTATTAAAGAAATGACAATTTTGCATGAGGTAAAACTCTTTATAGTTTATAAAACTTTCCTTTAACAGTTAAAAGGAAAGATATATAAACTATAAAGCAATGTTACTTACCATAACAGTTGTTATCCAGGGACAGCAGGCAGCTATTCTCACTAATGGGTGACGTGATACAACGGAGCCCCAATGCAGACGCTTCTTTGAAGAAAACTCAAAAGTTTCGAGTCAACCGCACCGCGCATGCGTGAGTGCCTTCCCGCCCGATGTACCGGGCGTGTCTCCTCAGTTCAACTAGCTAGCAGAGAAGCCAACCCAAGGGAGGTGGGTGGGATGTGAGAATAGCTGCCTGCTGTCCCTGGATAACAACTGTTACGGTAAGTAACATTGCTTTATCCCAGGACAAGCAGGCAGGTATTCTCACTAATGGGTGACCTCCAAGCTAACCAGAATGGGATGGTGGGAGAGTTGGCAACTTAGAAGAATAAATTTTGCAATAATGTTTGGCCAAACTGTCCATCCCGTCTGGAGAAAGTATCCAGACAATTGTGTGAAGTGAAGGTATGAATCGAGGACCAAGTGGCAGCTTTACAAATCTCCTCAACCGGTGTTGATCTGAGGAAAGCTACAGAAGCTGCCATCGCTCTGACCTTATGGGCTGTGATTTTTCTGTCAAGGGGCAATCCAGACTGGGCATAGCAGAATGAGATGCAAGCCGCCATTCAGTTGGAGATGGTGCGCTTAGAAACAGGACGTCCCAACTTGTTTGGATCAAAGGAGATGAAAAGTTGAGGAGCAGTTCTGTGAGGTTTGGTGCATTCTAGGTAGAAGGCTAGAGCACGCTTGCAGAGTATGCTGGGCAGATTATCCAGGGTGAGAATGTGTCTTTGGAAAGAACACTGGAAGCACAATGGATTGGTTGAGATGAAATTCTGAGACAACTTTAGGAAGGAATTTCAGGTGCGTGCTGAAAACCACCTTGTCATGATGGAATACTGTAAAAGGCGGGTCCGCAACCAAGGCTTGTAGCTCACTGACTCTTCGGGCAGAGGTGAGGCCAATGAGAAACACCACTTTCCAAGTGAGGTTCTTCAGGTGAGCCTTGTGAAAAGGTTCAAATGGAGGCTTCATAAGTTGTGAAAGAACAACATTGAGGTCCCAAACCACTGGAGGAGGTTTGAGGGGAGGGTTGACATGGAACAGTCCTTTTATGAATCTGGAAACCACAGGGTGAGCAGATAGAGGTTTCCCTTAAAGAGGCCGATGGAAAGCAGCAATTGCACTAAGATGGACTCGGATCGAAGTAGACTTGAGGCCAGAATGAGACAGGTGCAAAAGATAGTCCAAAACCGAAGATAAGGAGGAGTGTTGAGGCTCCTGGCATTGGGAAACACACCAAGCAGAGAATCTAGCCCATTTTTGGTGGTAGCATTGCCTAGTAGCTGGCTTCCGTGAAGCTTCCAGGATGTCCCTCACAGGTTGGGAAAACTGTAGGGGGGGTTACGTTGAGAGGAACCAAGCAGGTTGGGGTGAAGCAGAGATCCCTGATGCTGTGTAAGCAGAGATGGAAAAACTGGTAGAAGATATGGCTCCCTGCTGCTGAGTTGAAGTAGAAGGGAGTACCAAGGTTGCCTGGGCCACCGTGGAGCAATCAGGATCATGGTGGCATGGTCTGACTTCAGCTTGACCAGGGTCTTTGAATGAGAGGAAATGGAGGAAATCGTATAGAAAGCGATTCGTCCAGTCCAGGAGGAATGCATCTGCCTCGAGGCGCTGAGGGGTGTAGATCCTGGAGCAGAAGTGAGGCAGTTTGAAGTTGTGGGGGGCTGCAAAGAGGTCTATCTGAGGCGTGCCCCACAGAGAGAAGATGTGAAGAAAGGGCGTGGAGTTGAGAGTCCACTCATGAGGTTGCAGAAGACGGCTCAAGCTGTCTGCTAAGGCATTGTCCGCCCCCTGAATGTAGACCGCTCTGAGAAAGATGTTGTTGCGAGTCGCCCAATTCCATACCTTCAGAGTTTCCTGGCAGAGGGAGGCCGATCCCGTGCTTCCCTGCTTGTTCACGTAGTACATGGCAACCTGGTTGTCTATGCGGATGAGGACAACCTGGTCGCGCAGGAGATGTTGAAAGGTCTGGAGGGCGTTGAAGATCGCCCTGAGCTCCAGGAGATTGATGTGGCACTGGCGGTCCATGCTGGTCCAGTGGCCCTGGGTACGGAGACCATCTAAGTGAGCCCCCCAAGCATAAGTCGACGAGTCGGTCGTGACGACTTTCTGATGACGGGGGATGTGGAATAACAAGCCTCTGGATAGATTGGAGGAGAGCATCCACCAGCGAAGAGGCTGTTGTAGAGCAGGAGTGACCCTGATGGGGCGAATCAGAGGGTCGGACGTCTGGGACCATTGGGACGCCAGGGTCCATTGGGGAATCCTGAGGTGAAGTCTGGCAAGCGGAATCACATGAACTGTAGAGGCCATGTGGCCTAGGAGGACCATCATTTGTTTCGCTGAGATGGACGGGCGAGAGGACAGTGAGTGGCAAAGGTAGAGAAGAGCATCCCTGTGTGGGGGAGGGAGGAACGCTCTGAGTTGGGTAGTATCCAGAATCGCTACAATGAAGGAAATAGTCTGGGAAGGTTGCATATGGGATTTGGGGAAGTTGATCTCGAATCCCAGATGTTGCAGTAACCAAATTGTCTTCTGGATCGCGAGAGCGGCTCCCTGAGATGTGGAATCCTTGATGAGCCAGTCGTCCAGGTAAGGAAACACCTGGAGGCCATGGTTCCTGAGTGCTGCAGCCACCACAACCAGGCATTTGGTGAAGACTCTGGGTGACGAGGTCAGGCCGAAGGGGGGCACTCAGTATTGGAGATGAAGGTGTCCCACCCTGAATCTGAGATATTGACGGGAGGCTGGATGAATTGGAATGTGAGTGTAGGCCTCCTTGAGATCCAGTGAGCATAACCAGTCATTCTGCTTGAGGAGGGGGGTACAGTGATGCCAGGGTCAGCGAACTTTTCTTTGACCAGATATTTGTTGAGTACCCTAAGGTCCAAAATGGGTCGCAGGTCGCCCGTCTTCTTCGGAACAAGGAAGTATCGAGAGTAAAACTCCTTGTTCTGTTGGTCCTGGTGGACCGGTTCGACAGCCCCTAGCTGTAACAAGGCCTGAGCTTCCTGAAGAAGAAGGGCGGTCTTTGGTGATGGTTGTCCATCGGTTGTACAAATGATGGAGGCGACTTCCGATGGGTGGATTTACTGAGAAAGGGAGGACGATGGAGGATATGTCCTCTTTGAGACAGTCAAAAGGGCTGGGGAGCCTTAGGCGCAGCCGGTGGCTGAGGCTTATGCTGGTGTTTCTGCGGGTGCTGCCTCATCACAGGCTGTCTGCTGGGGGGAGCCTGTTTTGGAGGATAACGCCGATGGTATACCAACGGTGGGCGTGGCTGGCGAGGGGGAGCAGGCCTGGGCTTCGGACGTAAGATGGACTGGAAGGATTGCTTGTGGTCCGACTGCTTCTTGGTCACCGCCTCGATGGACTCGTCGAAGAGGTTGGTGCCAACGCAGGGAACGTTTGCAAGCCTGTCCTGGAGGTTGGGGTCCATGTCGATGGTCCTCAGCCATGCCAGCCGGCGCATAGCCACTGAACATGCTGTTGCCCGAGTTCAAAGGCGTCATATGAGGACTGCATCAATTGTACCCAGAGCTGGGACAGCGAGGCCAGTGCTTCTTGGTACTCGAAATGTGCCCTCGTGACCACGTAGTGCATAAACTTCTGGAATACCGATAGGAGGAACTCCAAGTATGTTGTGAAGTGGAAGTTGTAGTTCAGAACTCTCGAGGCCATCATGGAGTTCTGGTAAACTCTCCTGCTGAATCGGTCCTTGGTTTTCCCTTCTCTGCCAGGCGGGACGGCGGCGTAGAACTGGGAGGGGTGGGATCACTTCAATGATGACTCCACCAACAGGGACTGGTGGGAGAGTTGAGAGCTGTCGAACCCTTTACGATGGACCGTGTGGAATCTGGTGTCCAGTTTACTCGGGACAGCAGGGATGGAATAAGGTGTCTCGAGACATCGAGCGAAAGTCTGGTCCAGAAGCTTGTGCAACGGAAGCTTAAGGGACTCAGCAGGTGGTTGAGGGAGGCGCATAGTCTCCAGGTATTCCTTTGAGAATTTGGAACCTGTATCCAGTCCATGTCCTCAGCCATCTGCCGAAGGAACGAGGAGGACAGTTGGTCTGTCATTGCCTGGCTTTGTGATGGGCTCGATGAGGTCGAGGCTTCCGGATCCGCTGGGGATAGGGATCAAGATGGTGAGATAGATCCCATTGTGTCCTCGAGTTCTGGCATCGATGGAGGTGAATACTCCAGGTATGCTTGCTTCCACCGAGGCGAGGCATGCCTGGATGAGTGTCTCGAGGAATGCCTCGATCGGTGTCGAGAGGTTGGCCTCGATGGACGGGGCGAGGCAGGCTTCGTTGAGGCCCCCAGGTAGTGGATGGGGCTGGAAGCGGTCGATCGAAGCAGGGGTTGCTGCCGTAGAGGTTCAAACCCCGTCGGAGTGATTGGTTCCAATGGAGGCATTCGCAAAGACTCTGCTCCTTGCATTGAATGAATCAGCTCCAATGAAGGCACTCGCAAAGACTCTGTTCCTTGCATCAAGTGATTCGGCTCCAACGGAGGCACTCGCAAAGACTCTGCTCCTTGCATCGAGTGCATCGGTTCCAAAGGTGGCATGGGCAAAGACTCTGCTCCTTGCGATGCATGCATTGTTGCCAGACTGGACACTCGCAGAGACTCTGCTCCCTGTTGAGAGGGTGTTCCCCATTGAGGCACTGGAGGCGGCTCGACCTCGCGAGAGGCCTCCGCATGCCCAGGCTGGATTTGGGAGAGAAGCTGAGGCCCCATCGTGGTAAAGAGCTCGATGAAATGCTTCTGTAACATGTTCTGGAATGAGGCCAGCAAGGATGGATCCGCATCTGAAATGGGACCAACTGCGCGGGCCTCGCGTTCCCTCGGAGCATTGTGTGAGTGCTTGGACTTCGAGGCCTTGGGCATTATCAACACTACTGGGGGAATGGGCTGCTGAGCTACCTGACCTGAGGTTGAGGAAGGCATCACAGCAGGCGCTGGAGTCTGAGCCGGAACAAAGGAGGAGGGCTTGATGAGACTCGGCGCCGCAGAGGAGGAAGGCTGTGGAGTTGCGGATGATGTCAAAGGTGCGGGATCCTTTGAAGTTGACGGATTCGTCGAGGACTCCATGAAGAGCGATTCCCACAGGACGCAACGGCGCTTGAAAGCACGTGCGGTGAGTGTGGAGCAAGGCCAGCACGATTTCGGGATGTGTTCAGGCCCGAGTCACCGAACACAGCGTCGATGAGGGTCCGTTAGCGAAATCGCGCGCTGGCACTTGTCACACTTTTTAAAAACGGTAATAGGCCGGGACATAGGCCAAAAAAGCTCCGCCGCAAGATCGAAGCTGCGGGGCTGCGGCCACGTGGCCTTCCTGGTCGAACGGTACGAAGAATTTTTTTTTTTTTTAAACAATAAAACACAATGAAAATCAGCGATTACGATCAATTAAAATCAAAACCGCGGACTTTTAGAAGGCACAAGCGAAGGAACTTTACGCAGAGAGTCGAAGACGGACTTCTCGGCTCTGCGGAAAAGTAAGAACTGAGGAGACACGCCCGGTACATCGGGCGGGAAGGCACTCGCGCATGTGCGGTGCGGGCGACTTGAAACTTCGAGTTTTCTTCAAAGAAGCGTCCGCATCGGGGCTCCGTTGGATCACGTCACCCATTAGTGAGAATACCTGCCTGCTTGTCCCGGGATAAAGAGTTTTACCTTATGCAAAATTGCCATTTATTTAATAAGACATTAACTATTTTTTTCTGCGGCCCTCCAAGTACTCTATTTTTTCTGCAGCCCTCACATTTAAAGTTTAATATCTTTTCTTTCTCAAAACTGACACATTTCAATCACTATATTGAAAATAAAATCATTTTCCCTACCTTTGTTGTCTGGTGACTTTATTTTTCTGTGCTTTCAACTATGTTTCCAGGGCCTTCTTGTCCTTTGACTGTTTTTCTCTCCGTCTTCACTTTCTGCCTTGCATCCATCTTTGGCATTAACTTAATGTTCAATTTTTCTGCTTTCTTTTCAAAATCTACATTTCCATGTCTTACCTTCCCTTCCTATCTCTTTCTTCTTCCGTCCTATTTCCATGGTCTGGCATCTCTTTCCTTCCTTTCTCTCTCTCCCTCCTTCCTTCCTTTCCCCTGGTCTAGCATATGTCTCCTTCTCTTCCCCCATGCCCTGGCATCTCTCCCACCCCTCCATGGTCTGATATTTCCTTTCCTTCCCTCCATACCATGAACTTGGCTTCTTTTGTTCCTCTCCTCTCACTTGTCTTCCTTCTCCTTCCTTCCCTCTCTTTCCCCAATTGGGTGCAGCAGCAACAGAAGCAGCATTTCCCTTCCCCCTTTCCTGTGCAGCAGAAGCATTTCTCTTCCCCTTTCCCTCCCTCTCCCTTTCCCTGTACAGCAGTAGCATTTCCCTAGGGTCCCCCCTTTCCTTTGCAGCAGAAACAATTCTCGTTCCCCTCCCCTTCCGTTCTCTTCCTTGTGGAGCAGCAGCGTGTCTGGCCGGCTCAGTTGATCGTTCCGTTCAAAGCCGCGGGTGGCGGCTCCTCGCGAGATCCGCGCCTGCGTCTGAACCCTCTCTGATGTTGCGACATCAGAGAGGCTTCCGATGCAGGAGTGGATAGCGCGAGGAGCCGCCAACCCGCGGATTTGAACGGAACGATCGACTGAGCCAGCCAGACATGCTGCTGCTCCAAAAGGAAGGGAAGGGGGAAGAGAAATGCTGTTTTGATCGCGTCCAGACCGTGGGCCGCAAAATAGCACCTGGAGAGCCGCATGCGGCCTGTGGGCCGCGTGTTTGAGACCGCTGTTATAATGTGACCATTATTAGTAAGAAATTTTCCATTTTTTAAATTATCGTCAAATAATTCAACAAAGTTAATTTAAAGCTGTTTTCATAATTTCTGGGGACAGGAGTCCAAGACGCAGTGTACTCGTTATATAATTTGATATAATTATTCCATTCTAAATTTTGAAAGGAGTTCCAAATCATATCCGCTGGTATTTCATTTCTTTGTATGTTAACTATTTGATGATCATGTATATCATTTGTCGAACAGTTATTTCTTAGGTTTTTAATTTTTGAATCAAAATGTTGTGCTAGATCATTTGCTTAAGGTAGCTTACTATTATGCATGGATTGAGTGTAGCATGTGGTGTCGAATAAATTCGTAACTAGGTTCAACAGTTCTTTTGTATTGATTCCTTTCGAGTTAATTTTGGATGAGTAGAAAGCTTTACATTTTTATTTTATCAATTATTTGTAGATTTTCATGTTGGATCTCCAGTTGTTCCAGTCTGACAATTTTCCCGTTTTTTTCCAGATCGTTTCCAATCGTCTTACTACTTGTTTCATTTTTAGAAGTTCAGTGTCAAACCATTTATTATATTTATTTGAGCAGCTTTTACTATTTCGTTTAGGGGCAATTTCGCCTAAAATGGATTCGCTTGTTTTCATCTAGTGATCCCAGAAAACGACCCCTTCTTCTATCTCCTCTTGTAATTCATATTGTGACCAATATTCCTCTGGACTGATAAGGCCCCTTGTGAGATGTTCTTTTTTTATCTTTGGGTGCGTTTTGGATTTTAGACGAGACTAAATTAAAGTAAAATAATAAGTGATCATGAAAGGTCACTTGGACACACAAAGTCAGAGGCATGAAGAAAGTACAAGAAATTTATTACGGTATACCGGACTCTAGTGCAGTTAATAGCCTGCCTACTAGAGTGTCAGAAACAGGAAATACACGGACTTTTATGCCCTTTTTGCAAACTAATATATGCAAAAACTACAATTTTCATTTGTTACTTCTATAACTTTTCTACAATTATTATTGGTCCTAAGCTCACACTAGCAGGTCACTTATCTAACTCTTAAAGTTCTAAATGTTAAATGTACAGAAGGGCAGGGTACATCATGGCTCAAACTCTTATCTATTCAGCTTACAATGTGGTAAGATAGGGACATACATTTTAGGCAGATGAAGTCAATAGATTGTACATTTTCTTCAGCTATGTAGACCAGAGCAATATTTTAAACAACAGTTAACCATATCATGACCCTACAATCAGACCAGATATCGTAACACCAAGAACCGTCAGATAGAGAGATGGAAGGTTCTAGTATCTCCTTTGTGGACATAGCTACCACGTCTAGATGATGGCCTTTTTCATGTGTTTGTGTGGTTAGAGGGAGATTATAATTAAGCAAAGATAGAAAGTTTTTAAAATCTTTCGCTTCTGGATTGTCTTCTTCGTCCAAGTGTAAGTTTATGTCTCCTGCAATAATGTTATATGAAGGAATAATCGAATTATGTAGAACAAATTCGCAGAAGTCCACTCTAGCTTTTGTCCAGCTTTTTGGTGGGACATAAAATAATATGCAAGAAAGGGATTCTTCTAGTTCCTTATTGCTAATTTTACAGGCTAATATTTCTAATTGATTGGTCATTTTGGTATCCAATAGTTCAAACTCAAATTCTTCTTTTAAAATCACTGCTAATCCTCCCCCCTCTTCTGCCATCATGATTTAACATGTGAATTTTAAAATTATCTGGTAGAAGGTAATTTATTATTGGATCCTCTTCGGACAATAGCCATGTTTCCGTTAGAAAAAGACAGGCTATTTGTTTGCTGATGATCCAGTCTTTGATTTAAAAAGCTTTATTCCTTAAAGATCTAGTATTAAGATATGCACAAGGAATGGAAGTAGATGTGATAGGTCTGGTAGATATGGTGGTTCTGATACGTTTTACTTCCCTTGCCCTATTTTTAAGGATAATGTCTTCCATTGTTTGTAATTATTTTAATGTGACAGAGGGTAGGGGTAGGGTGAAGGGCCACTACTCGGACTGGAGGAGGGCCACAAGTGGTGTTCCGCAGGGCTCGGTGCTCGGGCCGCTGCTATTTAATATATTCATAAATGATCTAGAAACAGAGATGAAGTGTGAGATAATAAAATTTGCGGACGACACCAAACTATTTAGTGGAGCTCGGACTAAAGAGGACTGCGAAGAATTGCAAAGGGACTTGAACAAACTAGGGGAATAGACGACGAGATGGCAGATGAAGTTCAATGTTGAAAAATGTAAAGTATTGCATGTGGGAAGCAGAAACCCGAGGTACAACTATACAATGGGAGGGATGTTATTGAATGAGAGTACCCAAGAGAGGGACTTGGGGGTAATAGTGGACATGACAATGAAGTCGACGGCACAGTGAGCAGCGGCTACTAAGAGAGCGAATAGAATGCTAGGTATAATCAAGAAGGGTATTACAACCAGAACGAAAGAAGTTATCCTGCCGTTGTATCGGGCGATGGTGCGCCCGCATCTGGAATACTGCGTCCAATATTGGTCGCCATACCTTAAGAAGGATATGGTGTTACTCGAGAAGATTCAGAAGAGAGCGACATGTCTGATAAAAGGGATGGAAAATCTTTCATACGCTGAGAGACTGGAGAAACTGGGTCTCTTTTCCCTGGAGAAGAGGAGACTTAGAGGGGATATGATAGAGACTTACAAGATCATGAAGGGCATAGAGAGAGTAGATAGGGACAGATTCTTCAAACTTTCAAAAAATAAAAGAAGAAGGCATTCTTTCAAAACAAATGCTAGGAAGTTCTTCTTTACCCAACGTGTGGTGGACACCTGGAATGCGCTTCCAGAGGACATAATAGGGCAGAGTACGGTACTGGAGTTTAAGAAAGGATTGGACAATTTCCTGCTGGAAAAGGGGATAGAAGGGTATAAATAGAGAATTACTGCACAGGTCCTGGACATGTTGGGCCGCCGCGTGAGCAGACTGCTGGGCACGATGGACCTCAGGTCTGACCCAGCGGAGGCATTGCTTATGTTCTTATGATTTGCTCTGTCTTCCTATTGGTTAGTAATGTGCCTAATGGGTACCTCAGGATAATGGATTAGATTTAGTTGTGGATAGTGAATTAACATCCTTAATGCTACTGCTTATTAAATAGATTGGTAGTGAGATTGGTAGGAGATTCATGCTTGCAGATAAATGTGTCTCTTTCCTGTCCCAGTAACTATATTGATTTCTCTATCTCTCCCAGGGTCTAGGTCAAACTGACGCTATTATAAATTGACACAATTATAAATTGACACAATTATAAATTGACATTAGCACTCCCCAATTTCTAGGTTATAAATTGACCCTAGTCAGATTGCTCGTTCCTTAACATAGTCGGTTTCGGATAGTACTGACTATGTTGAGCGACATAGCTCTTATGGCTCAGGTCTCTCAATTCGTCTTAAACAAATCTTAATTAAGTGCTTTTCCCTAGCAGAACAGTCTGGTCTTGGCGACAACCCTTAGGTCTATTATTACCAACCCTACCCCCTGAAGAGGCAGAAAGTTCAAAGTTAGAGCTGCAGAGGGCGTCGGGAGGCGGAGCTGGTCTCCCACACCGGCCCGATATCCTTCCCCTGCAGCGGAAGGGCTGGCTTTCGTTGAGGCAGCTCCCGGTAGCAATGGAGCTGCCCTGGAGAGAATAAAGTTGAAAATTTAGAGCCGCACGGAGCGTAGGGAGGCGGAGCTGGTCTCCCACGCCAGCCCGATGTCCTTCCCCTGTAGCAGAAAGGCTGGCTTTCATTAAGAACATTATTCAGAATAGCTGCATTTACACTTTCTGACTGTAATGTTTCCCCTTTGTACAAATGCCTTTTGAAACAAGATTACTCTGTTAATTTTTAATAAACAATATTTGATTGGAGATATTTGTACAAGTATCATCATTTCAGTGCATCTAAGAGCAGGGTTAGGATATAACTGTTCAATTTTGCGACTCACATAGGACTCTGTCACTAGGGGGCAGTCTCCTATTTTTCATATGAACCTCATGGAGAGAGACTTGGCTGTTAAACCAAAAGGCGCTTGTCAGTCATTCAGACGACGTAAGTTATACAGTGAAAGTATGTTTTATAGAAGGCTCAGCCAGCCAACTGTAAGTATACCTTTTTAAAACAAGCATGCTACATTTTACTAACTAATGAATTCATTTGCTACCTGTAAAATACATCAAAACAGGAAAAGCCGTGGTAGATTGTAAATATGTATATAGAGGGGATTTTAAAGTTACAAAAATTGTATGTATATGTATGTTAATGTGAAAAGAAAAACTGGTGCCGCTGGAGCGCTGGAAAGAAAAAGAAAAAGCCCCAGCCACATCTTTTAAAATTTTATTTTTCCCTGTTGCCAAGCTGTCTTTCTGAACTAACTCGTAAATTCTTCTCTTTGGGAGGGAAAAGCTATCTGTGCCACTCTTTCCAATCTGCTTGTGAGCTAAATTATTTTTTTAGAAAAAGTTTTGACCGCTTTTTTCCAATCCCTTTCTCTGAAAGGGTGGTTGTGGCTCTGGGTAGCTGGAGGGATTTCACCCCCTCTTTCTCCCTCTATGCATAGTCCTCAGTGACTATGGTTGGAAGGCGGATTTTTGGAAGCCCCCCCCCTTCCTCCAGCAGGAGGGGGAAACGGAGAACAGCTTGAAGTTTTTTGTGTTCAGTGCTCTGAGACTTTCAGCACAGGTATTGTGATTGTGGTTAAATTATGATTTCTAAGGGAATGTGATATATTAGGACAGAGTTTGTGTATACTAACCAGCTAAGGAATTTTAAATCATAATGGCTTGCTTTAAACTCGCAGGTTAAAACCACAGGCTTGCAGGGCGGGGAAGGGCAGTGCAGGGCGGCAGGGCTATAGGAGGGTCCTTAGGCGCTTGGGCCAATCAGGCCCTAGGATCCTGTGGGTTGCACAGGGGATGGGCGGGCCCACCTCATTTGGACAGAGGCAGACCTGCTGGCAGGATGGTGTGAGGACCAGTGTTCCCGCTAAGCTGCGTTGGCCTGCGCTCACGCACAAAATATTATATCGCAGCGCACAAGTTTCTCTTCACAGCGCACACACGCGTCGCAAAGGTAAGGGGAGGCTATAACAGCTCCTGCAGCTCTGCACTTCCCCACAATTGCCATGCTTCGGTTCCTCTTCTTCCTTCCTTCCTCCCCCCCCCCCCCCCGGGACCCTGCGGCACCATCAACTCTTACTCCCTCTAATGTCGGCCCTGCAGCTCCAGACTTCCTCGCACCTTCTCCCCTCCCCCTTTGGATCGCTATTATTTTAAATGTTATAGCCGCAGAGCTGTATCCATCAGTGGAGATGTCTAACCTCGGCCTGCCCCGGAACTCTTACTGCAACAGTGACTTCCTGTTCCTGCCTAGACGGGCGGCTGCTGCAGTAAGAGTTCCGGGGCAGGCCGAGGTTAGACATCTCCACTGATGGATACAGCTCTGCGGCTATAACATTTAAAATAATAGCGATCCAAAGGGGGGAGGGGAGAAGGTGCGAGGAAGTCTGGAGCTGCAGGGCCGACATTAGAGGGAGTAAGAGTTGATGGTGCCGCAGGGTCCCGCGGGGGGGGGGGGGGAGGAAGGAAGGAAGAAGAGGAACCGAAGCATGGCAATTGTGGGGAAGTGCAGAGCTGCAGGGAAGAGTGTTGCGGTACCCAGCTGGAGGGAGAAGGAAGATGAGGGAGGGAATTAAAGGAGATGCCAGGGCTTGGAGCGTAGGAGGAAGGTATGCCAGTCTAAGGGAAAAGGAAGGGGGAGATGTGAGAGCATGGAGGGGGAGCGAAAGATGGAAGAAAAGGAAAGGAGAGAGATGCCAGAGAATCAGGGAAGGGGAGATACCAGACTATGAGGAGAGGTGTGGGAGAGGGAAGGCGAGGAGAGAGATGCCAGACCAATGGGGTGAAAGGAGAGATGGAAGGGGGAGGCATACAGTTTCTGGAAGGGGCATAGAAGGAGAGAAGATGCCATATAGGGGAAGAGAGACGGCAGACAGTGGATGGAAGGAAGAGAGTTACAAGAAGATGAGGAAAGGAGAAACCACAGAAGACAAAGGTAGAAAAAAATTTCTATTTATTTATTGCTTTAGGAGACATGTGTCACTGTTTCTGTGAAGCATTGTATGCAGAGTCCAGCTTCTTGCTGGTTCAATTTAACCTTTGTCTATGTATTTTTATTTTATCCCCCCTTTTACAAAACTGTGAAGCGTTTTTAGCACCAGCCTTGGTGGTAGCAGCTCTGATGCTCAGAATTTTATGAGCATCAGAGCTGTTACCTCCGTAGCTAAAATCCACACTACAGTTTTGTAAAAGAGGGAGGGGTTAGTTTGTGATTACATATTCCTTACTAGGCGAAGGTGTTTTCTGTGTTCTGTGTGTTTTCTGTTAGGATTGACGGTGTAGGATTGATCTGTGCTGGTCTGGCTTGTTTAGTTTTACAATGGGTGTATTGATGTACTGCTCACTGCAATATGTAAGATGCTGCCTTTTCCTAGGTACTCATGTGTGACGTGTGGTTTGTTACTAAAAATCATGTTTTTCTTACAGATGGGGGGGTGCCAAAAAATGATGGGCCCCGGATGTTACATATGCTAGGTACGCCACTGTATGTAAAGATACCAGAAAGCTGGCGTAGCAAAAACTTCTAAGTTTTGAGTATTTAACCCTCCCACAATCTCACGGGCACTCGTTTCAAGTTTATTGAGATTTTGATTTAAACGCAATATCAAATATTTTCAATGCGTATAACAAAAATAAATTTGGGGAAATAAATAAAACCATTTGAACCAGTGTTCCCGCTAAGCTGCGCTGGCGCACAAAATATTACATCGCAGCGCACACGTTTCTCGTCACAGCGCACAATCGGAAGAGGCGTACGGCAGATGGCAGGGCGGCGAGAGGAGAATCGGGCGAGTTGGCTCATAACTTGCTGGCGCCCGATATTTTTGGCTCACGGTGAAAAAAGTTTGCTCACAACACCCGCCCGCTTAGAGGGAACACTGGTGAGGACCCGTCCGGCCAACTTGCAGGTAAGCCCGAGGTGGGGTTCTGAGGGGGGTTTCACTGCGGGGGTCCAGCAGGAGGGGTTGGGCATCCTCCTGCCGGCGATCTATGGGGGGGGGCTGTTGGGGGAGTCCAGCAGGAGGGGTTGGGGCATTTTGTTTGGGAGGGTCATTGGGGGGTCCGGCAGGAGGGGTTGGGTACCCTCCTGTCGGCGATCCTCGGGGGCGGGTTCTGTCAGAAGGAGGGATTGGACACACTCCTGCCGCGATCATTGGGTGGGTGGGTGGGGAGGGGAGACTGGCGGTCGTAGCCAAGGCTACTATACTAATCGCGGCAGGGAGATCCCTTGCCATGATTAAGTATAGCGGCCGCGTCTAAATAAACCCGATTCTGTAACCAGTGTCTGCAACATGGATGTCGGTTACAGAATGGAGTTTACTTAGGGCGGGTTTTGCTCTGATTCTGTATAGGATGCTCGGGACGGGTGTCATATACAGAATCTGGGCCTTTGACTTTATTTTTAAAGTTGAAAGAGGGGAAGGCACAGAGAAATAACTGATCATACTACCCCAGGCAGGTAGCAAACTTCTGTTTGATTTTTGCATGTGTTAATAAAATAGGCAGGTTTATAGAAAAGAACAGAGAATGTAAAGTGAAGAGAAAGAATGAGGAAAATGATAAGAACATAAGAAGCGCCATCTCCGGATCAGACCTTCGGTCCATCAAGTCCGGCGATTCGCACACGCGGAGGCCCTGCTAGGTATACACCTGGCTTATTTTATAGCCAACCATATCTTTATATGCCTCTCTCAAGGAGATATGCATCTAGTTTGCTTTTGAAGCCTAGGACTGTCGATTCCGCAATAATCTCCCCTGGGAGAGTATTCCAGATGTCAACCACTCTCTGTGTGAAGCAGAACTTCCTGATATTAGTCCTGAACTTGCCCCCCCTTAGCTTCATTTCATGTCCTCTTGTCCGTGTCAAATTGGACAATGTAAATAATCTTCTCTGCTCTATTTTGTCGATTCCTTTCAGTATTTTGAAGGTCTCGATCATATCCCCACGCAGTCTCCTTTTCTCAAGGGAGAACAATCCCAGTGTTTTAAGTCGATCCTCATATTCCAGTTTCTCCATACCCTTCACTAGTTTAGTTGCTCGTCTCTGTACCCTCTCCAGCAGTTTTATATCCTTCTTTAGGTAGGGAGACCAATGTTGGACGCAGTATTCCAAGTGGGGTCTGACCATTGTCCTATAAAGCGGCATTATAACTTTCTCCGATCTACTCGAGATTCCTTTCTTTATCATGCCCAACATTCTATTTGCCTTATTTGCCGCTGCCGCGCATTGTGCCGACGGCTTCAGGGTTCTATCTATCAGTACACCCAGATCCCTTTCTTGTTCACTTTTTCCCAGAGTTGCACCTGACATTCTGTACTCGTATTCCTTATTTTTACTGCCTAAATGCATTACCTTGCATTTCTCCACATTGAACTTCATCTGCCATTTCTCCGCCCATTTTTCTAACCGACACAAATCGCTCTGGAGTTCTTCACTGTCCTCCTGCGATCTGATTGCCCGGCAGAGTTTTGTGTCGTCTGCAAACTTGATGATCTCACTGGATGTTCCGTTTTCCAGGTCATTGATATAAATATTAAAAAGGATCGGCCCAAGTACCGAGCCCTGAGGTACACCACTAGTCACTTTCTCCCAGTCGGAGAACTTCCCATTTATGCCCACTCTCTGCTTCCTGTTATCCAGCCATTTGCCTATCCATCTTTGTATATCTCCCTCTATGCCATGGCTTTGTAGTTTCCTGAGAAGTCTTTCATGTGGAACTTTGTCAAATGCTTTCTGGAAGTCCAAGTATATAAAGTCCACCGGCTTTCCACTATCAATTTGCTTGTTCACGGTCTCAAAGAATTGGAGTAAATTCGTCAAACACGATTTCCCTTTCCTGAAACCATGTTGACTGGGTTTCATCAAGTCGTGTGTGTCCAAGTGCTGAACTATGCTATCCTTGATCAGTGATTCAATCATCTTGCCGGGGACAGACGTAAGACTCACAGGTCTATAGTTGCCCGGTTCTCCTTTCGATCCTTTTTTGAAAATTGGCGTGACATTCGCTTTCCTCCAGTCGTCTGGTATCTGACCAGTTCTGATTGACAGGTTTGCAAGTTTTTGCAATAACTCTCCGATTTCAACCTTCAATTCCTTCAAGACTCTCGGGTGAATTTCATCCGGTCCAGGGGATTTGTCACTTTTAAGTTTGTCGATCTGGTAGTATATCTGATCTAAGTTCACTTCAACTGTGGTGAGGCTGTCCTCTATTTCTCCTGTAAACAGTTTCTCCGCTTCAGGTATTGTTGAGGTGTCCTCCTTCGTAAAGACGGACGCAAAGAAGGAATTTAGTTTGTCTGCGATTTGTTTATCTTCCTTGATGTACCCTTTTCTTCTCTTGTCGTCCAGGGGTCCCACTGCCTCTTTTGCAGGTTTTTTCCCTTTCACGTATCTAAAGAAGGGCTTGAAGTTTTTGGCCTCCTGGGCTATTTTTTCCTCATAGTCCTGTTTTGCATCCCTCACCGCCTTGTGACATTTCTTCTGTTCATCTTTATGTTTGTTCCAGGCTTCGGTTGTCTTCGTGCATTTCCATTTTTTGAAAGAGTCCTTCTTCTGATGGTGAGACTGGTGGTTTAATTTGTTAACTGAACAAGAAAACAGAGTTTGGTATTAAATGAAGTGGATTTTTGCAGGAAGTAAATGATTTAAGAAATGTTTGAACAGCTAGATGGTTTAACACTGAATTGTTGGATTGTAATTGTGCAGATGTGTTGCTGGCTGTTTCAAAGCAGGAGGTTAGTACTTATAAAGAACATACAGGCATGTGGAAGCAGGTTTTGTGTAGTGTTTAAAAGCAAGTCTGTGTATGAATTATGACCTGCTTATAAGGGCTATTATAGTGGAAATTAGGCAGAAGATAAGATTCATAGGGAAAAATCTGTTGAAGGTACTCAGTGTGCCTTTGTTTTTAGAAGTGAAAATAGTGTCAATGATAGCTAACAGTGAAAGAATATCTTGTGCAGAAATAGACTTATTCCAACAGAGATACTATGTTTATAAGAAAAATATTTTTAAAAATGTACGAAAGTACAGATTTAGAGATTGCTTTTGTGAGAGAAAGGACAGTATCTGCATGCATGTCTGTTTTTTGGGGTATGAATGGGAAAAAAAAATCCTTCCTTTTGTTGTTTTCCTTAATTGTCTCCTTTGCTTTCAATTATTGCATTTCTATCCTGGTATTCCTTATTGGTTCTGTCTGTTCAGTACGTTATGCTTTGGAATATTAATTTTTGTTCCCCTGTACGTTTTATAGTGTTTTTAGAATTGTGTATCACCTTGAATGTATAATTAGGCGATTAATCAAATTTTAAATACACTTGAAAAAATAAACTTAAAATAAACTTGGTAATTAAGGCTCCAGACAAAAGAGAAAGTTTAAAGGATAACAATGATAGATGTAAAGTACCCATTGGCGGAGGTGAGTCTTTTCTTAAAATTTTTACAGGCAAACTATTTGGGGTAGGAACCCAATACAAAATATGGATTGAGAATAATTATTTTGTGTTAGTAGAAAGAATAACTATGTCCTTTAGATTAATGGGTCTGCATTTTAATTGTTGCTGTGGTCATATTTGGTATTACAGGACACTAAGTTTTGTCTCTCAGCAAATACAGGTTGCAGTCTCAGCAGAATTCCTGTGAGCAAGAAGGGGGGGATGCTCCCCATCACGTTATTTTCTCCTCATTAACGAGTATTTGCTTTCTTTTCAGTGTTGCAAGCAGCTAGCCTGAGGGATTCCTCACTGCAGTGGAAAAAGGAAATTCAAGTTCCACCACAGTAGAGCTGTTTTAGTTTTTGGCGGACACAGAGAATTCAAGCCTGTTTTAGGCGGGCATTTAAGCTTTCTTTGTTCAGAAGCTACTGATCATGTGTTTATTTTTCAGTGGACTTGGCTGCTCGTATTACACAGGCTCTCCCTACCGACTGCATGTTTCCACTCCCTAGGACAAAGGGGGGAACCCCCCCCCCAAAAAAAAAAAAACAACTTACTCTCAGCCTTTAGCAGCAACAGTTTCAGTACCTACAGTGAAGACAAGCATTATGCCTGAATTTCCTCCAGCACACATGAACTGGTTCTGGTATCTTCACTAACAGAAGGGAAACGCTGCAGCATGAACTTTTAAAGTCATTATTCAGTTTTATTGAAACTGATTCATAGACTTATTTTACCAGTTGCTATCATATTTGCATAGACATTCTGGACTCATAATATTTTGCACAAATAACAGACTACATATATTTCTTTACTTTAAGTTACTCTATTTAGATTATACTTCTGAACTTTAATTATGCTTTATTGCATAATCCAATAGGCCCATTATGACATCTTGCGAGCTGTTGTATTTTCTTTATCATTGTCTCATGCATTGTTCTCTGAAAAGAACTCTTGTTTATCCCGTATTTTAAATTTTAATTTACTTTACTGTATTCTATCTACTGTGACACCTGTAGCAGGTTATAGGCCTGTCACATATATGGCAGTGCTTCTTATTTGTTTTATTTACTGACAAATCACTAGTTTCTTTAATGATTTAATTTTATTTTGAGAAATTGGTTCTTGCACAACACACAAAAGAGAAAAAATATGTCTTGTGTGCACTCATTGTTCGCATCACCTTCACATGAGTTAACTCTACATATTACGCATATATTTGGGTTTCTTAGTGTTTACATCATGCATTTACCGTATTTTCTCGCATATAACGCGTGCGTTATACGTGGTTTTTACGTACCGCGCATACCCTTGCGCGTTGTACAAAATTTTTTTACATAGTTCCCCCTCCCTCCCTCCCTTCCCCCCCCCCGACATCCGATTCACCCCCCGTAGGACCGCTCGCACCCCCACCCCGAAGGACCGCTCGCACGCACACCCACCTGCACCCGCACCCCCACAGCCTCCCGACCCCCCCCCCCCCCATCATGTAGAAGCTCCTACCGGTGTCCTGCTGCTTCCTCTTGGCGGTCCCGACACCCGACACGATCAGGGCAAGAGGAAACTCAAGCCCTCTTGCCCCAGCCAACCGCGGCACACCCGACACGATCGGAGCAAGAGGGAGCTTAAGCCCTCTTGCCCCAGCCAACCGCGGCACCCCCGACACGATGGACATGTGCCCAAGGCCCCGCCCCCACGAGGGACCTAAGGCTCCCGGGCCTATTCTGATTGGCCCAGGTGCCTTAGGCCCCACCAGTAGGCAGAGCTTTGGGACGGATGGGCCAATCCGGCCTCATTCCGTCGTTGGCTGCCTGCCGGACAGGCGAGTTTGACTCCCGTCTGTCCGGCCAACTACACAAAGGTACGGGGAAGGGGGGTGGGGGTGTCGTGGGGGTCGGCCAGGGGGTCGCGGGTCGGCTGGGGGGGCGGTCGAAGGTTTTTGGGGGGGCGGTCGTTGGGAGGGGGGTTTGCGACGAGGGCAGGAGGGCCTGGGATCCCTCCTGCCCGTAATGTAGTGCGGGGTGGGGGTAGGGGGTCACGTGGCCAGGAGGGTTTGGGCTCCCTCCTGGCCCGAACAACTAGCGGGGGGGGGGGGGGGTCGCCAGGGCCAGGAGGACTTGGGCTCCCTCCTGGCCCGATATTGTCGGGGAGTTGGGGAGTCGGCGGGGCAAGAGGGCTTGGGCTCCCTTTGCCCCGATCGTGTAAAACAGACCAGAAGGTAAAACAGACACTGTTTGTACACCTGCCCACTTTAGGCAAGAGTTTGGTAAGTTTTCCTGTATGGTTTTACTTCACCAGAAAAAAGCACATTACTTGACAAGGGTTTTATCTAGATATCTACAACAAAAGAGAAGGGGGAAGAGGAAACTGTTTTCATAAAGAACAAAAAATCAAATTGAATTAAATCTTGAACTAGTTCTGACCGTTATAATGGCTGATGATTTATAAAATAACAATAAAATATTTTTTATGTATATTAATGCATAGTTTCAAGTTTCATTAACATTTGATGAATCGCCTATACACTTCAAATATGAGGTCACTTATTTCCTTTTTGTGTGTTTGAGTGAAATAGTGGGGGACATATCATAAATTATACAGACATCAATCTTTGGAACCTCTTATGATATATACCATTCCAAGCTCCTGTCTTGTACTTAGTTGTAATCATCTATGTCCACCACCTCCTACCAAACTATTTAAATGCTAATTGAACTTTATTATTTATAAGCATTATTTAAATATGGTCTTTTTAATTCATTTCTAATTTTAATTTTTAAATTCATTTTAATACCCTTAATTAATCTGAAGGAATGGTTACCATGGAATCCCTCTAGAGGTCCAGGATATACAGAGGTCAGCTAGTTTGATCTCTAATATAGGAATTCTCGTTAAGGGGGCTCAAACAAGAGCAAATTATTTATTCTTTAAGGACATAAGAAGAATACAGGTAAAAATATATTCTTTCTTTCTAGAAAATACAAGTTTCGCAAATTATTAATAAACTGGCAGCAGTGGTGCTTAGGAATTTAAGTACAGCCTATGCTGGCTGACCATTGGTAGATTGGAGTGATGTAATATTGGTCACTGCGAGAGTACATAAGTGAACGCAGCAGAACAGCAGTTGAGACTGTTATTCAGAATAGCTGCTTTTACGCTTTCTGACTGTAATGCGTCTCCATTCTACAAATGCCTTTTGAAACAAGATTACTCTTAAATTTTTTTTTGTACAATTTGTACAATAGTCACTGTTCCTAAAGAAGGATATGGCGATGCTCGAGAGGGTCCAAAAAAGAGAAACAAGGATAATAAAGGGCAAGGAAAACCTTTCATATGCTGAAAGGCTAGAGAAGCTGGGGCTCTTTTCCCTGGAAAAGCGGAGACTTAGAGAGAACATGATAGAGACCTATAAAATCATGAAAGGCATAGAGAAGGTGGAGAGGGACAGATTCTTCAGACTAGCGGGGACAAAAAAACAAGAGGGCATTCAGAAAAATTGAAAGGAGACAGATTCAGAACGAATGCTAGGAAGCTCTTCTTCACTCAGAGGGTGGTAGATACCTGGAATGCGCTTCCAGAAGGGGTGATAGGACAGACTACAATACTGGGCTTTAAAAAAGGGATTGGATGATTTCCTGAAGGACAAGGGGATTGAAGGGTATAGATAGAGGGTTAATATACAGGATAATAAATGATTAGGGAATAAGAGGTTTAGGTAAAAGATCACTTATAGGTTTTAGACCTGGGGGGCCACTGTGGGAGCAAACTGCTGGGCATGATGGACCCCTGGTCTGACCCGGCAGAGGAAATGCTTATGTTCTTATGTTATTTCAGTGCATCTAAGAGCAGGGTTAGTATATAACTGTTCAGGGGAGACCAGTGAAATGACCGTACAGGACCTTCTGGATGCAAAAAAATTAACCAGGATGTTGCATTCTTCCATTGAAATTTCACATACATGACCAATCCACCAAGAATTGTCACATATACAAGCTAAGTATTGTCCAGGTTAAAAGCTGGATGCTTGAAAAGTAGGGACATGTTCAGGATCAGTATCAGACTCTAAGACATTGGCAATGAATGAGCTGGTGTTGCTTGATATTTTGCTAATGCAAAGTCTAGCAGTGTCTATGAGCTTAAATTGGTGATTTTCTCTTGTTCCAGCCACTGTGTGGCTCATATTAAACCTTTGCTCCTGAGCAGGTCTTATTGCTTCAATATCTTCCTTAGCAATAAAGAAAAATTTGATTCCCAAGAAAGATTTATCGCAGAATTCAAATAGATCCTTTGGTGTCAAAATTTGGTTATTGAGAAGGCGTTGTTAAGCTGGCATGGTCAGCTAAACACTTGGCTGTTCCCCAAATCCCATCACATGAAGATTTCCATGGATGGTGCCAAAGAAGTTCCACTCAGCAGTAATTTGAAAGTCGGCTGCAGAGGTTAATGAAATTCTTGAAGTTTTTATATTGCGCAGCAGAACCATCACTAAAGTAATGAATATGGCTTAAGACAGGCAACACTTTCTTCAGATGCAGAATATGCTTCCTCAAAAATGCATGAACAGCAATAGTATCATGACGCAAGTAGTCACTAATCATGCATATGCATAGGCTTTGGAGATCAGGATTGCGGAAGTAGACAACGAAGGTATGTAATGTTGCTTGGCTATTTTCCCAGTGAAACCCCTATACTACAACCTGAACGATGAAGGAATAATTTTCAGCAAAGTCCATCAAAACAATAGCATGCCCCTCCTTTACATTTGCTTTCAGTTCCTTCATATAAGCACTTTGATACGTTGAAATAAAATGGTAGCTGGCCAAATTAAAATTTTTCCAATTAATTCAGAAGTAAAGTCCTCTATGGATAACTGTCGAGTTTCCCGTGTATCCTGATCAGTGT
Source organism: Geotrypetes seraphini (assembly GCF_902459505.1). Classification (NCBI taxonomy): domain Eukaryota; kingdom Metazoa; phylum Chordata; class Amphibia; order Gymnophiona; family Dermophiidae; genus Geotrypetes; species Geotrypetes seraphini. The sequence goes on along the minus strand of NC_047092.1, from coordinate 101,210,560 downwards.
GAATCCACTGCTTAAATTCAATTATATCATCTGGATCATGTTCACCGAAGAACTCAGAAAAATATTCCTCCAGAGCGATCTGACCAAGATATATTTCACACCGCTGCAACATGCAGTTTTTTGAGTTCATATCACAGACAGTTTTATTCAGAAGCACCTTGTAGTCATCTGGAACTGCAATTACTGAAAGCATAAGTTTCACATTCTGGTGAATTGTGCAGACACAGACTGAATGAGTCCCTGATGAACAGACTGTGACACACCACTTTGGCCAAAGCTCACAGAACTTCGAGAACCCAATTTCAGGCCCATGCTGACTACGATAGGTGATGTACAGTTCCTTCAGATTGCATAATAGCAATCTTTTCTGCTTTTGCACTTTTTCACCACTGATCTGAACAGACACATAATCTTTTTTGCCTGGGCATATTCTACAGATTTGATCGTCTTCATAAAAATCCAGGACTTTCTGTGTAATCTGCTGAGCAAGCACTTTTCCTCTCTTTGTTGCAGAACAGCAACAATGCCACCCTGCTGTTTCAGCTTCCTGGCCTTTTTAACCATTCTTGTTAAAACGCCAAATTCCAAAGCAGTTTTCTCAATAGTCCAGCTGTGTGGATCAAGAATGAGAATTTGTAATTTCTCCATATTACTAGATAGCTCCAACTTCTGCTTCAGATAGCTAGCAAAGAAGCCAACCACAGGGAGGTGGGTGGGTTGCGAGAATATCTGCCTGCTGTCCCTGGATAACACCTGTTACGGTAAGTAACTGTGCTTTATCCCAGGACAAGCAGTCAGCATATTCTCAACATGTGGGAGACCTCCAAGCTAACCAGAATGGGATGGAGGGAGAGTTGGCAATTTAGGAGAACAGATTTTGCAAAACGGACTGGCCAAAATGGACATCACGTCTGGAGAAAGTATCCAGACAGTAGTGCGAGGTAAACGTATGAACCGAGGACCAAGTGGCAGCTTTACAGATTTCCTCAAGCGGGTAGAGCGGAGGAAAGCAACAGACACCGCTATCGCTCTGACCTTGTGGCCTGTGACTTGACCTGGCAGGGAGAGACCAGCCTGAGCGTAACAGAAAGAGATAAAAGCGGCCAACAAGTTAGAAATGGTCCGCTTAGAAACAGAGCGACCCAAGCGATTAGGATCGAAAGAGAGGAACAGCTGGGGAGCAGAACAATGAGGAGCAGTGGCTTCAAGTAGAAGGCCAGCGCACGCTTACTATCAAGAGAATGCAGAGCCACTTCTCCAGGGTGAGAATGGGGCTTCGGGAAAAACACAGGAAGATCAATGGATTGGTTGATGTGAAACTCAGAAACAACCTTAGGCAAGAACTTAGGATGGGTACGGAGGACCACCTTATCATGATGGAAGACAGTGAAAGGTGGGTCCGCAACCAAGGCTTGAAGCTCACTGACCCAACGGGCAGAAGTGAAAGCAATAAGAAACACAACCTTCCAAGTAAGAAACTTCAAGTGAGCCTACGCTAGCAGCTCGAACGGGGGTTTCATCAAGTGAGTAAGGACCACGTTATGATCCCAAACCACAGGAGGAGGTTTAAGGGGCGGATGAACGTGGAAAAGGCCTTTCATGAAGCAGGAAACCACAGGATGAACAGAGATAGGCTTCCCGTCAATCGGTTGATGAAAAGCAACAATGGCACTAAGGTGGACTCAAACTGAACAGGACTTGAGTCCAGCGCCAGACAAGTGTAACAGATAATCCAGGACAGCAGATAAGGAGGCAGACAGCGGCTCCTGCTGTCGAATAGCACACCAGGTCGAAAAGCGGGTCCACTTCTGATGGTAACATTGGCGAGTGGACTCCTTCCGAGACGCCTCCAGGACGTCCAGCACAGGCTGTGAGAACTGGAACGAGGGCATCAAGTCTCGAGGAACCAAGCCATTAAGTGCAGAGACTGAAGGTTGGGATGAAGTAGAGAACCTCGACTCTACGTAAGCAGAGAGAGAAAAACAGGCAGAAGAGGCTCCCTGGAACTGAGTTGCAACAGAAGCGAGAACCACGGCTGTCGGGGCCAACGAGGAGCTATCAGAATCATGGTGGCACTCGTGGACTTGAGCCTGACGAGAGTCTTCAGAATCAGAGGGAATGGAGGAAACACATATAGAAACAGGTTCGTCCAGTCCAGCAGAAAAGCATCCGCTTCAAGCCTGAGAGGGGTGTAAACCCTGGAGCAGAAGCAGGGCAACTTATGATTGAGGGGGGGACGCGAACAGGTCGATTTCCAGAGTCCTCCAGCAGGCAAACAATTGATGCTGGGTCAAGGAGTGGATGGACCACTCATGAGGCTGCAGAAGATGACTCAACCTATCCGCCAGACAATTGTGCTGGCCCTGATTGTAGACCGCTCGAAGGAATATGTTGCTGCGGATGGCCCAATCCCAGAGCCGCATCGCCTCTTGGCACAGGGACAGGGACCCCGTGCCCCCTTGTTTATTGCTATAATACATGGCGACCTGGTTTTCCGTGCGGATCAGCACCACTCAGTCGCAAAGCAGGTGATAAAAAGCCTTCAGGGCGAGGAAAATCGCTCAAAGCTCCAGCAGATTGATGTGACAGAGGCGGTCAGCACTGGACCTGAGTGCAAAGACCGTCCAGATGAGCCCCCCAAGCATAGATCGACGAGTCCATCGTGAGGACCTTCTGTGAAGGGGGGGCATGAAACAGAAAACCTCTAGAAAGATTGGAAGAGAGCATCCACCAACGGAAAGACTTCTTCAACAAAGGAGTCACGACAATGAGTTGAGAGACAGGATCTCAATCCTGGTTCCATTGGGATGCAAGAGTCCATTGTGGAAAACAGAGCTGAAGTGTGGCAAAAGGAGTCACGTGAACCGTAGAGGCCAAGTGACCCAGGAGCACCATCAGGAGCCGAGCCGGGACTGAGGACAGATGGGCCACACACCGGCATAAACGAACAAGGGCCTCTTGACGAGGCTGAGGCAAGAAGGAGCGGAGACGAACCGTGTCCAGAACCGCTCCGATCAACTCCAGAGACTGGGACGGACAGAGGTGGGACTTGGGAAAGTTCACCTCGAAGCAGAGACTCTGAAGGAGCAAGATAGTCGCTCACAGAACTTCGTGGCACGAGGACGCTTTGATCAACCAGTTGTCGAGGTAGGGAAACACCTGCAGGCCGCAAAGACGCAGGGCTGCAGCTACCACAACTAGACATTTCGTGAAAACCCTTGTAGAGGCCACCAGGCCAAAGGGAAGAACACGATATTGGAGGTGGAGATCCCCCACCCGAAATCACAGATACCGGTGAGAGGCCGAGTGTAACGGAATGTGCGTGTACGCCTCCTTGAGGTCCAGTGAGCACAGCCAGTCCCCCTTGTCCAAGAGGGGGTATAAGGTAGGAAGGGTGAGCATTCTGATCCGTTCCCTGAACAGAAACTTGTTCAGAGCACAAAGGTCCAGGATCGGACGCAAATCCCCCGTCTTCTTGGATATCAGAAAGTACCGGGAATAAAATCCATTATTCCACTGGTCCGGAGGAACCTCCTCAACTGCCCGAAGGTGAAGAAGGGCCTGAGCTTCCTGCAGGAGAGGCAGCTGAGACTGGGCAGAAGGAAACTCTCTTGGAGGAAGGTCCGGGGGTACGTGAATGAAGTGAAGGGAGTATCCTTCCCGGACGATGGAAAGTACCCAACTGTCGGTGGTAAGACTTTCCCACTGGGAATAGAAATGATGGAGACGACCCCCGATGGGGAGGGGGGAAGGCTCAAGGAGGAAGGAAGCCCGAAGGCTCAGATTGGAATTGTCAAAAAGACGGCCCAGGCTTCGCTAGAGCCAGCGGCTGGGCCTTAACTTGTCGCTGCTGCTGCTGTTGTGGCCACTTCAAAGGGGGCCGAGAGAACGCAGGAGTAGATTAATGAGAATACCTCCGGAGAGGAATTTTGTATTGCCGAGCCGGAGGATTCTTCGGCTTAAGTCTCACCAGAGAAGCGAAGGACCGTTCTTGTTCCAAGAGGCGCTTAGTGGCTGCCTCGATGGAATCAAACAGCTCATTACCCACGCAAGGGAGATTGGCAAGACGATCCTGGAGATTCGGATCCATGTCCACAATCCGGAGCCAAGCAAAGCGACGCATGGCGATCGCAAACGCCGTGACCCTCGAGGACAACTCGAAGGCGTTATAGGCCGCCTGAAACATATAGAGGCAGAGCTGGGAGAGGGTTTCCTCGAGGAGACAAAACTCCTGATGTCGAGAATCCGGCATATCCTCCCGGAACGAGCGGAGGGCATCCACACAGAACCAGAGTTAGGACGTGAAGATAAAGTTATAGTTGAGGACACGGTTCGCCATCATTGAGTTTTGATAAAGACAGCGACCAAATTTGTCCATTGTACGGCCCTCCCTTCCCAGAGGGACAGCAGCGTACACCTTCGAGGGGTTGGACTTCTTCAAGGAAGACTCAACCACCAAGGACTGGTGAGAAAGCTGAAAACTCTCAAACCCCTTCACCGGGATCGTCCGGTAGCGGAACTCAAACTTGGAGGGAATGGCCGTTATCGCATAGGGTGTCTCCAGGTTCCGGAGAAATGTTTTCAAGAGAACCTGGTGTAATGGCAAGCGCAGAGCTTCACAGGGCTGATGATCAACACCCATTTCTGCCAGGAATTCCTGGGTATAACGGGACTCAGACTGGAGGTTCAGGTTCAAGGCCCTACCCATGTCAGAGATGAAATGAATAAAGGAGGAGATTTGAGAAGACTCATCCCCCAGAGGAGACTCTGAGAAAGGGGCAGCTGAGAAAGAGGGAGAAATTTCCCTCGAATAGTGAGCTGGGGCCTCGGAATCCCGCAAATGGGAGATGGAAGAGGCTTGGCTAAATCGCCTCGGGGTGTCGAGGAACGACTCCATACAAGGTGGACCATGGAGGACTCCAGAGTCCGAGGAATCAGCTGGCGGAGCCTCGAAGAAGTCGGGGCAAAAGAAAATTCCTCCACCAGTTTTGAAGAAGACCCTTTAGAGACTGGCATCTACCTCGATGGGGAACGCACACTGGAGTCCAACTCGAGGACAAGGGTGTGCCTGGAAGGCTTTGCAGTCGGAGACCTGCCCTGAAGGGGCGGAGAAGACCGGAGATTTTTAGAAGGGGCAAGTCTCAACATAGTAGCAGGCGAAAAGCGGGCCCCCGTTCTGGACCCTCAAAAAGTCACAAGGGACTCGGGGGATGAGGAATCGCTCGAGGAAACCCGACGAGTCTTGCGGGCACGGCCCCGAGACACGCGAGAAGGACGCTCAGGCTGCTCAGACCGAGGCTGGATCAAGACCGAGGTTAGAGGCGTCGAGATGGGGACCAGTTGGCTCACCACCAAGGAAAGCTGCGTGGTAAGTATAACCTTAAGCATGTTCTCGAACATAGGCACCGAGACCAAAGGCTGTTGGATCGTAGGTGCAGCAGTGCACTCCTTTGGGGGCGACCTCGAGGAAGAGTATTCCCTACGTGAGGAGGCACGCTTAAAATGATGTCTCGAAGACGCCAACGAGGCGGCACTTACATGAGATTCTGAGGCAGGCTCCTTTGCCGGAACACCTGAGGAGGCAAGAGGAGACTTAACCGAGACCTAAGTAGCAGGAGGAGCCGAGGCCGGAGCCTTCGAGGCTGAGGACTTCGAGGCCGAGGCACCCAACGAGGGTGTCGAGGCCGAGCTCAAGGCCTGTCCCGAAGGATCCATGGGGCCAAAGAGTTGGAGAATCTTGGCCACCCTCCGACGAAAAGCCCGCGGTTGCAAAGTTGCACAACGTGGGTACGACTCAGCGCGGTGCTCCGCACCCAGGCACTCCACACACCAGCGATGAGGGCAGGTGATGGAGATAACCCGGTTGTACTTAGTACAGTTTTTCAGTGGTAGACAACTGGAACGCTCTTCCAGAGTCTGTTATAGGGGAAAACACCCTCCAGGTATTGAAGACAAAGTTACACAAGTTCCTGCTAAACTGGAACATACGCAGGTGAGGCTGGACTCATTTAGAGCATTGGTCTTTGATCTAAGGGCCGCCGCAATTCTTATGTTCTTAATTCTTGGTCAGGCAAAGAGAAATCAGAAATAAGCTTCAAGCAGATTTCTCCAGAATAGAAAGTAGATGGTTTCTGGCACTCAGAACTATCATAGATTCCAATACTGCAGGGCTCTAGGTTATTATTAGTTTCCATAAGATAAGAGTCACCTAAAAATATAGAATAAAAGTAAGGTGAAAATTAGTGTGAGAACACAATGAAAATAGAGCAAAGCATGTTGTACATGTCAGCAAGTGCAGAGTAAGTTTCCAAAATCCACACAGGCATAGCCTAGTTGATAACTAGGGAAAGAACCAGACGCTGCACAGTAATAGACGGAAAGCAATACGCCAAAGGCAAGCTTTGTCAAACAATTAAGTCATATGGTCATGATGAACCTTAAAGTCAGACTTGTTCATACAGTCACTGTGCTGTTATAGTTTCAAGTCAGAACATGTTCAGAAAAGTTGCATGTATCAGACATACTACTACAGCTATGCATACTTTCTTGTGAATCAAATGATTATGCGTTTGGACTTGCACACAGTAAGTAGTTTGTGCAAGTCAATGCATGTTTTGACTGTCATCTTGCAAATGTGTACAGTAAGTTTATCAAACGCCGAGCATAGTATGAGATGAGTAGTTGTGGCTGGCAAAGCTTGGTTATGAGTTTTCAGATCAATATAGTTCCACTGCATATTCACAATGAAGGGCCAATGACCCTTCATCATAACATGTTTATGCAAGTAAGTAATGCTTATCTTTAAACCATCCAAGATGAAATAGGATAGCTTCTGTAGCAAAAAAAAAAAAAAATGCTCTTTCAAATTATATAAAAAAAGAAACAAACAACCCCCCCTCCAAAAAAAAAAACTACACATTAGACTAGAGGTATCAAATTCCCTCCTCGATGACCGCAATGAATATGCATGAGATCCATTTGCATGCATCGCTTTCATTGTATGCTAATATATCTCATGCATATTCATTGGGGAAATCCTAAAAACCTAACTGGATTGCGGCCCTCGAGGAAGGACTTTGACACCCCTGCATTAGAGATATTTGAATCTGAAAAACAGTGAAAATTTGTATAAATGCATAAAGCCATATTTTTGGGATGGTCATATCTTCAGCTTCACTTGACTGTAAAAGCTCATATTGCAAATCTTGGAAGTACTTCACGGTACATGTGTGCTAGTAAAGTTGTATCAGCAGCAGTATTGGACCAAACTTTGGCAAAAATTTTCGTTCGTGAATTTTTTTGCCTACTTTGCTGACCTGTAGAAATGGAAGCAAAAGATTTCAAACTTGGCACAGAAACTTGCCCCAAGGTGTTGTACCAAACTGCAAAATTTCAGACTCCTAGGTAGTTTTCTTCTGCCACAGTGCTTAAGCAAATTTGGCGTTTTAGGTCACATGAGGCATGGGAGTGGATCGATTGCTTTTGTTCAACCACCCCTAGCTCCTGACTAAATTGAGATAGATCCAAAAAATTTTGCACAGTTTCATTTGAGACCCTAGACAACACCCCTGTAAAATTTGGTTGGATTTCAAGGGGATCGAGCATGGGCGGTTTTCAGTATTGGTCCACTTGACATGGAATGACCCAACAGTAAATTATGTGTGTTGTAAAGTTCTTTCATAGTTCAACTTGAATTGCTGATGAACCCTCCAATGACAAATAAAATTAATACAGCTCTCCCTTAGTATTCGTGATTTCTCTATTTGCGAATTCAATTATTCGCATTTTTTTTTTTCTTCTATTTTTCTTCTATTTGTAGGCTGCCCGAACCTCACCTGGTGGTCTAGCGTTGACGCAGGGCAAAAGCGATCTTCCTATGCTCCTGCCCAGTGCAAGGCCATTATCAAAATGGCTGCTGTGAGTTTCCGTTGTAGTCTCAAGACTACAATGGGATCTCATGGCAGGCATTTTGATGACGGCTCTACACAGGGCAGGAGCATAGGAAGATCGCTCCTGCCCTGCGTCAATGCTAGACCACCAGGTAAGACCATAGGGAGGTGGGGGTGGGTCAGAGCCAGCCCCAAAACTTATTCGCGGGCCGACTCTGCCCCTAACCCCCACGAATATTGAGGGTCTGTTGTACTTTTAAATAGTTAAGCTGCTGTAACTATCAGAATTCAGTTGCAAATTTCTTCCCTATACAAAAAAGCACCATCCTAAAAATTTGTAACCTAATAGAAAAAAAGTTGCTCTATCCAATGCTTTTTGAACCAAAGTGATTGCTGGTATCAAAACTGAAATCCAACGCTTCAAAAATGAGTAAAAGTTTATTAATATTTTTGCTGCTCTGTTTGATTTCAATACCATTGCAAATAAACGAAAACAGGCCTTGAAATTTTCACAGATGGATAACAATCAGTAGTTGAGCAGGTATACCAAGTGAGAAGAAATAATTTAAATTTGTTACAAATCTATGGTACCCCAAAGATGAAGCTAAAAATTAGCGAACTGAGTTTTTGGGCAACTTTAGCATTGAGGCATTAGAAGAGCACTTAGCCTAGGCCAGGGATGCCCACACTTTTTTGGCTTGCGAGCTACTTTTAAAATGACAAAGTCAAAATAATCTACCAACAATAACATTTTAAAAAACACAAAGCACATTGTACGCAGAGAAAATGTTAATCATTTGTATTCGGGGGGTTTTCAGAGGTCAAGGCAGATGACTTTAAAATGTGCAATATCACCTCAGTAACAACTATACAAAAATAAACAAATATACCCCCTCCCCTTTTTAGCGCCGGGACCTACGCTGAATGCCCCTCGCAGCTCCCAACACTCATAGGCTCCCTGCGCTAAACAACACTATCACGGTTTAGTAAAAGGGGGCCATAGTGCAAAATATAGGAGATAAAAATTATCAAAACAGATACATTTTGATCACTAAATTGAAAATAAAATCATTTTTCCTACTTTTTGTCTGGTGATTTCATGAGTATCTGTTTGCACTTCCTTCTTTAAATCCAGTATTTCTTTCTTCCTGCCCCCTTTCCCTTTTCTTTCTGACTTTCTTTCTCTCTCCCTCCCTCCCACTGCCCCCCCCATGCCATCGCACTGATTTCTCCACTTTTCCGATTCTCTCTCCCTCCCCTCCCAAGCCACCATGCCGATTTCTCCATGCTTCCTTGAGCCAGGCCTGGCGCATACAAGTGCCAGGCCCACAAGCCTCCCCCCCACCACATCAATTCTGACTTTGGAGAGCAAGTTTCAAGCCAGCCAGAGAACGATTGGCTGGCCCAGAACTTCCTCTCCGACATCAGAATTGACATCAGAGGTGAAGCCTTGTGGGTCTGGGTGCTTGTACATGCCTGGCCTGGCTCGGGGAGGCAGGAAGAACAAGATCACAAAGGCAATGTGATTGAATCGCATTGCCTTTGCGATCTACTGGTCGATCGCGATCGACCATTTGGGCACCCCTGGCCTAAACTTTTGAAACTCTAAAAGCTTATTAAGTACAAAAGGTTGCACCAGTAGGCTGATGTTAGCAATATTCTGTGTACAGGAGGTCCTTGAAGTTGCCCATTTATTTTGTACAACACACACAAAAATTTTAGAGCCTCTACTTAGGCACCTCTTACTACATGAATTTCATGTTTTCGAGGTTGAAACTTTGCAGGGTTTAGTTTTCCAAGCCAGAACATCTATGTGCCAAGTGTCATTGAAAATGGAGATGGTAAGGTGGGATCATTCTGAAAATTTGTACAGTTGGTGTGGAATGACCCACCAAGCTCTTTAATAGGGTAGACATGCCAGAGAGTGTGGATAACATGAGGAGGGATCTGGTGAAGCTTGAATGGTCAAGCAATTGGTAACTAAGATTTAACCTTTTCCTATCGTGTGTCCCGGATGACGGGACATTCCAAAAATGACATAGACAGTGGATAAACAGTCTGTATGGATTAATAAAGAGTCAGGAATACAAAATATTTGAATTTACAGACTTATGACTTATTTACATTATGTTTACAATAGCCGTAAATGATAACGGTGAATAATACAAAACTTTGCTAAAATAATTACGATTGGAACCAGCGTAACATAAAATTTATTATGATAGGAAAAGGTTAATGCTAAAAAAAGCAGTGTCATGCACCTGGACTGCAAAAATCCAAGAGAAAGGTATAACATAGGAAGTGAGGAACTTTTCTGCGTGGAAGAGTGGGGGCTTGTGTCTGATGATCTCAAGGTAGCAAAACAAGTAGAAAAGGCGACAGTCAAAACCAAGAAGATGTTTGGGTGCATAAAGAGAGGAATTGCCAGTAGGAAAAGGGAAGTGATATTGTTGCTGCCCAAGTCTATGGTAAGGCTCCATTTGGAATACTGTGTGCAATTTTGGAGACTGTCCCTTCAAAAAGATAAATAGAATGGAGTCGGTCCATAGGATTGCTATAAATGTGGTTAGTGGCCTTTGTCATACTTGACAGACTTGGAGAACTTAATATATATACTCTAGAGCACAGTTCTTCAACCGCCGGTCCGCAGGAAATTTTTGCCGGTCCGCACAGGGCTGGCAAGATTGACTCCCTTCAATTTCCTGCCGGTCCGCGCAGGGCCGGCAAGATCAACAGCTGAAGTCTACGCTGGGCCCGAGAGATCTTGGGGAGCCTCCGACAGTGGCTTTCTCCCCTCTCTGCAGCTCTCTTTACTTCCCAGCGCAGCGATTCACGAAGGCAGCTTTGGGGCTTTTGCTGAGTCACGGCTGCCTCTGAAGATGAAAAATGGAATTGCTAGGCTAAAAGATGCTGGGAACCAATATGTGGAAAGTGATGAGGAGAAAGCGAATGTGCTAAACAAATACTTCTGTTCTGTGTTCACAGAAGAAAATCCTGGAGAAGGACCGAGATTATCTAGCAAAGTTACACGAGAAAATGGAGTAGATCCTGCTCCGTTCACGGAGGAGGGTGTTTATGAGCAACTTGAAAAACTGAAGGTGGACAAAGCGATGGGACCAGATGGGATCCATCCCAGGATACTAAGAGAGCTCAGAGAGGATCTGGCGAGTCATATTAAAGACTTGTTCAACAAATCTCTGGAGACGGGAGTGATTCCTGGGGATTGGAGGAGAGCGGATGTGGTCCCTATTCATAAAAGTGGTCACAGGGATGAAGAAGGAAACTACAGGCCTCACTTCAGTTGTTGGAAAAATAATGGAAGTTTTGCTGAAAGAAAGGATAGTGTACTTCCTTGAATCTAATGGGTTACAGGATCCGAGGCAACATGGCTTTACAAAAGGTAAATCGTGCCAAACGAACCTGATTGAATTTTTTGATTGGGTGACCAGAGAGCTGGATCAAGGACATATGCTAGATGTAATTTACTTGGATTTCAGCAAAGCCTTTGATACAGTTCCTCATAGGAGGCTGTTGAACAAACTTGAAGGGCTAAAGTTAGGACCCAAAGTGGTGAACTGGGTCAGAAACTGGCTGTCGGACAGACGCCAGAGGGTGGTGGTTAATGGAAGTCGCTCGAAGGAAGGAAAGGTGAGTAGTGGAGTCCCTCAGGGATCAGTGCTGGGGCCAATCCTGTTCAATATGTTTGTGAGTGACATTGCTGAAGGGATAGAAGGAAAAGTGTGCCTTTTTGCAGATGATACCAAGATTTGTAACAGAGTAGACACCGAAGAGGGAGTGGAAAATATGAAAAAGGATCAGCAAAAAGAGGAATGGTCTAATGCCTGGCAACTAAAATTCAATGCAAAGAAATGCAGAGTAATGCCTTTGGGGATTAATAATAGAAAGGAACCGTATATGCTGGGAGGAGAGAAGCTTGATATGCACGGACGGGGAGAGGGACCTTGGGGTGATAGTGTCCGAAGATCTAAAGGTGAAAAAACAGTGTGACAAGGCAATGGCTGCAGCCAGAAGGATGCTGGGCTGTATAAATAGAGGCGTAATCAGTAGAAGGAAGAAGGTGTTGATGCCCCTCTACAGGTCATTGGTAAGGCCCCACTTGGAGAATTGTGTTCAATTTTGGAGACCGTATCTGGCGAAGGACATAAGAAGACTTGAGGCGGTCCAGAGGAGGGCAACGAAAATGATAGGAGGCTTGCGCCAGAAGACGTATGAGGAGAGACTGGAAGCCCTGAATATGTATACCCTAGAGGAAAGGAGAGACAGTGGAGATATGATTCAGACATTCAAATACTTGAAGGGTATTAACGTAGAACAAAATCTTTTTCAGAGAAAGGAAAATTGTAAAACCAGAGGACATAATTTGAGGTTGAGGGGTGGTAGATTCAAAGGCAATGTTAGGAAATTCTACTTTACGGAGAGGGTAGTGGATGCCTGGAATGCACTCCCGAGAGGTGGTGGAGAGTAAAACTGTGACTGAGTTCAAAGAAGCATGGGATGAACACAAAGGATCTAGAATCAGAAAATAAAATTAAATATTGAACTAAGGCCAGTACTGGGCAGACTTGCTTGGTCTGTGTCTGTATATGGCCGTTTGATGGAGGATGGGCTGGGGAGTGCTTCAATGGCTGGGAGGGTGTAGATGGGCTAGAGTAAGTCTTAACAGAGATTTCGGCAGTTGGAACCCAAGCACAGTACAGGGTAAAGCTTTGGATTCTTGCCCAGAAATAGCTAAGAAGAAAAAATTAAAAAATTTAAATTGAATCAGGTTGGGCAGAATGGATGGACCATTCGGGTCTTTATCTGCCGTCATCTACTATGTTACTATGATGATGCAACTTCCTCTTTCCTCAGAGGAGGCGCGACCCAACAAAGGACCCGAGACTGCCTTCCTGAATCGCTGCGCTGGGAAGTAAGGAGAGCTGCTGGGAGGGGAGAAAGCCACTATTGGAGTCTGGGAAGCTGCTGGGCAAGGGGAAACAGGGACAGCTGCTGCTGGGAGGGGAGGAGGGAAAGGAATCTGGGAATCTGCTGGGCAAGGGAAAAAAAGGGACAGCTGCTACTGGAGAAGGAGAGATGCTGCTGGGAGGGGAGGAGGAAAAGGAGTCTGGGTAGCTGCTGGGCAAGGGGAAAAAAAGGACAGCTGCTACTGGAGAAGGAGAGATGCTGCTGGGAGGGGAGGAGGGAAAGGAATCTGGGAAGCTGCTGGGCAAGGGAAAAAAAGGGACAGCTGCTACTGGAGAAGGAGAGATGCTGCTGGGAGGGGAGGAGGAAAAGGAGTCTGGGTAGCTGCTGGGCAAGGGAAAAAAAAGGACAGCTGCTACTGGAGAGGGAGAAGGAGAGATGCTGCTGGGAGGGGAGGAGGGAAAGTAGTCTGGGAAGCTGCTGGGCAAGGGAAAAAAAGGGACAGCTGCTACTGGACCTGGAGGGAAGCTTGTGGGCAAGGGAAAAAAAGAGACAGCTGCTACTGGAGAGGGAGAAGGAGAGATGCTGCTGGACAGGAGGAGGAGGGAAGGGAAAATGAAAAAAGGAAGGAAACATCTGGCAGACAGATTAGAGGAGGGGAAGGGGAGACACAGGCATGAGAAAGTTGAGAGATTGATGATAGGAAGGGGTCAGCAGAAAAATAAGCAGAGAGGGACAACGATGATAGATCTGGTGTAGGAGAGATAAAAATGAAGAGAGCAGTGAAGCTGGAATGAATCATGTAAAAAGGTGAGAGGGGGCACAAGCTGATGGAAAGGGGAAAGGGGCATAGAAAGAAGACAGATACCATATGGAAGGGGGAGAGGACAGACAGTGGATGGAAGGGGCAGATGCTGGATTGAAGAGACAGAGAGGGCAGACGCTGGAAGGAAGAGAGTGAAAAGAAGATTGAAAGCAGAAACCAGAAACGACAAAAGGTAGAAAAAAATAATTTTATTTCTATTTTGTGATTAGAATATATCAGATTTGAAATATATATCTTGCTAGAGCTGGTGTTGGACATAACTGGGGACTGCAAAACCCAGGCAGTGCTTCTTTAGCTTCCAGCTGGCTTAGGGCGCTCTCTGACCAGGGGGCAGTTGCCCTAGTTGCACTTCCCTAAAACTATTCCTGTCATGTGTGACTGCAGTATTCTGTTAGCATGATATTTCTGTGTAGCATTCTGTAATAATTTGGCTTGTTCAGTTTTCTTGATAGTAGAGGGGATATATGTGAAGGGGAGGGGAGATAGGGGTTTTGTTCATCCTTGCTCTGAATTATTTGTATTTATAAAATGACAATTGTACAGAATATTGTTTCTTTTTATACTTTAATAAAATACATTCAATATAAAATCATAACTGAGGCTTGTGTGGATGGGATCAGATGATTTGTGGGGACCGAGCTCACGGAGATGGGGCGGAAATGGGGTTTTTTAATTTTAGTCCTAGTAGTTTGCCGGTCCACAAAATAATTCTTTTTTTTCTGCCGGTCCACGGGTGTAAAAAGGTTGAAGAACACTGCTCTAGAGCAGTGTATCTCAAACTTTCTTGAGCCGGGGCACACTAAAGGTAGTGGCCACAGCTCGAGGCACCCAGAAGTGCATGGACGTCGCCGTGATGACATCCATGCATGCACAGAGGCTCTTCGGACAGGCCCTGAAATGTAACTGAATACCCCCAACCATAGACCTCCCAAGCTCCACCCTAGACCCACCCAAGCTCTTCCCCATATCCCGCCCCCTTTACTAATTGTAATGCAATTTTTCCCATTCATTTTTCATATGAACAGCAGATATACAATATACACAGCAGATATAAATTCTCAAAGCTGATACATTTCAATTGAAAATAAAATCATTTCCCCTACCTTTGTTGTCTGATGACCTTTGGGCTTGGCTCTTGAGTGGGTTACTAGTAAGGAAGGGATACTCGGAGGTGGTTGTTTCCACTCTGCTTAGAGCCAAGAAGCCCTCCATAGTGGCGGCCTTTGCCAAGTCTGGAAAACTTTCTGACAACGGTTTCTAAGATCAGTGCGGAGCCCTTACAAGCCCCGATCTAGGTAGTCCTGGAATTTTTTGCAAGAAGGTCTTGTAGGGCCTATTGGTTGGATTGCTGAAAGTTTGTGTAGCAGGCCTTAACATGTTTCTGAGCTCAGGAAAGACATGTCTTTGGCCTCTCACACAGATGTGGCAAGATCCTTTAAAGGGGACATCAGATTGTGCCCTCCAGACTGTCTACCATTCGCATCCTGGAACCTTTAATACAATTTTGCCAGATTTCACTAGGACTCTATTAACCCTTAGATCTGACAGTCAAGTTGGTATTCTTGGTAGAGATTATGTCAGCGAGATGAGTCTGAGTTACAGTTAAATAAGATGTTTATGGGAGGAATAGGGTGGCCTGGTCTGAGCAGATGTCTTCAAGTTATCATTTTATTAGGAGGGGAGGGTTAGGAGAGGGAATAGGGAAGGGTTTTTGGTATCATAGAAATTGGTTCATAGACAGTAACGCGGAAGACAAAGGCGCGCGCCGACAACTGAGCACAAGACGGAGGCGCACGCCGAAGAAAAAGACTGTTTTTAGGGGCTGCGACGGGGGGTTTTGTTGGGGAGCCCCCCCCCCCCCAATTTACTTAATACATATCGCGGCGGCGTTGTGGGGGGTTTGGGGGGTTGTAACTTCCCACATTTTAGTGAAAACGTAACTTTTTCCCTAAAAACAGTGAAAAAGTTAAGTTTTCAGTAAAATGTGGGGGGTTACAACCCCCCAAACCCCGCACAACGCCCCCACAACGTGGCGCGATCTGTATTAAGTAAAGTGGGGGGGGTTCCCCCCCACACTCCCCATCGTAGCCTCTAAAAACAGTCTTTTTTCTTCGGCGCGCACCTCCGCACTGCGCTCAGTTGTCTGCTCGCGCCTTTGTCCCGGCGCGCTTTTGACCTGACACCTAGAAATTTAATATTTAAGGAATTAAGTGAGGGGAAGAATGTATTATATAGTAAATTGAAGGGAATTAATTATCTGTATGTAAAGTATAATAAATTAATATATTTGTTGAAGTTCAAATGTGCTGGAAATAAATATTTTGATGGAACTTAAATTATTTTCACTAAATGTAAATGGCCTCAACCATCCAATATAAAGAAAGAAAGTACTTTTATTCTTAAAACAGAATATTTATTTATGTTACATCCAGGAGACTCACTTATCAGATTTAGAGTCTCAAAAGCTTAAAGGAAACTGGTTGAAACATTGCTTTTATGCCCCAGCTGTAAAGAAAAAAGCAGGTGTTGCAATATTGGTGAATAAGAGATGTAATGCTACGTTCAAATTAATTACTGTTGATCCCTTAGGAAGGTGGATACATGTAGACATGAATCTGGGAAATACTACCATGGCGCTATTCAATGTATATGCACCTAATTAGAACCAAATTGAAATTTTCAAATCTCTACAACAATTATTGTTACCACTGGCTGCTTCTAATTTAGTTGTAGACTCAGTCAAATATATAGAAACGGGTAAACTTGGAAAAAATCAACACAAGAGTGATAAAGAAAATATGTTGAAACAAACAAATCAATAGATGATACTTGTATGCTATATAGATAGTATAATAGATGTGCAAAAAAAAAATTTTTATGCTCAGAATCATGGAGGTGGTAACTGGGGAGAACCTCAACACTACCGCCTCACCGCCCAATCATTGCATATGAAAAAATGAGCAACAGATTTGTATTGTAACTTTAATTCTTAATTATTTTATTAATTTTTCAAATGACATACCAAGTAATCACTTGTACAGAAAGTAAGTTAGTGAAGATATGACCTATATCCAATATAAATCATATTCAATCCAAATAAAAGAAAAAAAACTAATACAGGAAATTCTTTCAACCAACTCAACTCAAGTCCTCAAAATGTGGATCCAAGATTACATTAAAGCGAGCAAAAGAAATTATTATTAGAAGATAAAATACAGACAACTACTGAAAAATGGGCAGATATTAATTATGGAGCTGTTGATTTCTCTTTATCCAGTCGAGACATAGCCAGAAAAGCTGTTAACTGTTGTGGTTCAAAGAAAACATATTTAAGTGAACGGTAGCAAATAATACACTTGCAAGGATGTCTCAAGTAAAACGTTGCTCCCAGTGAAGTGACTCCAGATTTCAACATCAAAAATTCTCTACGTCGCTTTTGAGTTTCTCTGGAGAGGTCAGGGAACATTTGTATTTTGCAACCAAGGAACTCTTTCTGTCTATTTTTAAAGAAAAGTCTCAATAACCATGTTTTATCTATGGTGAGAGCTACGGTCAAAATCAATGTTGAAGGTACAACTGTTTCTCTGTCTGAAGTTCTTAACAATTCAGAAACGTTTAATATCGTCTTTAATTGGGGACTCCTGTACTTGTTTAGTCATAGAAATTTCTTGATCAAGCTTTTGAATTGTAACCTTTGAAACAGTCACATCCGCAGACAAATCTTTCAGCTCTCTGGAATGTTGGATCAATTTCCCCTCAATATATTGGAAATTGGGACTAATAGTCCTAGTGAAATTTGCAATCAAATCCCATAGTGAATCTAAAGTCACTTGCGCTGGTTTTTCCAAAATAGGTAAACTTTTCTGGGTGTAAAAATGCTCACCATCAGAAGAAAAGTTCCTCTGGTTAAGTTCTGGCTGGAATCCTTCACCTCCAGTTGCTTGTCCTACCCCGGCTTCTTCTGCAGCTACTCCCTGGTCTGAGAGTAGTGCCTCCTCAGTCTCCCATGATGACTCTGCTGCCTCATGGGGAAGTACTTCCCCCATCTCCGGGGTTTCCTC
The DNA here is from genome assembly GCF_902459505.1 of Geotrypetes seraphini. Classification (NCBI taxonomy): domain Eukaryota; kingdom Metazoa; phylum Chordata; class Amphibia; order Gymnophiona; family Dermophiidae; genus Geotrypetes; species Geotrypetes seraphini. The sequence continues at coordinate 101,192,861 of NC_047092.1, read as the reverse complement.
CATCCCTGGAAAACTGGCAAGCCGGGGACACGGAGGTGGAGCTCTCGAGTCAGGGCTTAAGGTAGTCTCTAGCCCTGGAGAAACAACCCCGGTCTCGCCCCCATCCGGTGCTCTCAACGGGCTTGCACCCGACTCAGAAAGGGCTGCCTCCTGCATCCGCCGCAACATCTCATCAATTCTGCCGAAGGAGGGCACCTCGGAGTGCTGCGAGACGCCAGCTGCGCTTCTGCCCCTTCTCTTCAGCATCCGAAGTAAGTAAACTGCGAGCTAATAGCAAGAAAAAGGTTAAGACGAGTGGAGCGGTCAGAAGCGTCGCTCTCAGAGTGTCTGCATCTTGGATCTTTGCCAATTATATTGTAACTTTATAAATAGAGATGCCGCCCCCTTTCCCCCTTGCTATTTATTCTTTCTTTAGAACCTTTATTGTGTACTCTTCGGGGGTTTGAGGAAGTGTGGGGCCTTCGTGTTGATGGGACTGAGTTGAAGACTGGCATTTGCGGATGATATGTTTTTGATTTTCACTAGGCCGGCAACTTCTTTACCGGCGGCCTTAGATCTTCTTTCTGAATTCGGCTTTTATTCTGGGCTGTCTCTTAATCTGGATAAGTCCTTGGCTTTACCTTTTCCGCCTGAGTTGCGTTCCCAGTGGAGGGGTACATTTCCTCTTCGTTGGGCGGACTCCACCTTGAAATATTTGGGTGTCTTTATTCCTCAGGACTTGTCTACTCTGTATCGCTTGAATATGGAACTGTTGTTCCAGACTCTCCAGAATAAATTACAATTTTGGGGATCTCTTCCCTTTTCGCTCTTGGGTCGGGTGCATCTTTACAATATGCTAATTGTTCCCTGCTGGTTATATGTCTTTCAGGTCCTTCCTCTGTATTTGTCTTCTCGGGACGAACGAAATTTGGAACGCTTGGTTCAGCACTTTCTTTGGTCTGGGAAGCGGCCCCGTGGTACAGGGGTGGGTTGGGTTTATTGAACCTTTGCTATTTAACTGTTGGTTGTGGCATGCGCCACATTAATGATCTTTTTAGGGGTACTTCAGTGTTCACTAACACTTCTTTGGAACTCTTCTGTTTTCGCACTACTCACTTTAGTGCATATTTTCACTCTCTTCCTTTTCTTGGGCCTGAATCTCTCTCTGTGAAAGTGTTCCACCTTCCCTTGCGGAAGGTTTGGCGCTGGGTCTGTAAATTCCATGCTCTCTCTGCCTCTGTAACTCCTTTTCTGCCTCTCCGCTTTAATAGTTCCTTTCAACCTGGGATAGATGGGCCCAGTTTTGCTCGGTGGGAAACTAGGGGGATTCACTATGTATTTCATTTGGTTGATGATGATGGCAAAATTAAGCCTTTTCAGCAGTTGCAAGAGGAGTTTGGTCTTCCGCCCACTGATTATTTTGCTTATATGCAAATTCATCACTATATTTCCTCTTTACCCTCTGGTTCTTTGAATGCCTCTTGCCATGAGCTGTAATCTACTGCTTTCACCATTGGTTCCCAATTTCCAGTCCCTCTCAAATTCCATCATCGCCATTTGAAAGATGCGTCCCCCTTGTTTGATTATTCCACTTTACGGGAGGCTTGGGCTCGTGACCTTGCTGTAGATTTGCCGGATGATGTGCTTTTGCATGCTGTACGCAGATTGCCTGCCTTTCGAAAGTATACCACTTTTTGGGAACAACATTATAAGTTGATTTTTCGTTTATACGTCTCCCCAAAGTGGGCATATTTATCCCATCTTCGGGAAACTGCTGCCTGTCTCCGTTGCCAGGCTCCCGAAGCGGGCTTAGGACACATGTTCTGGACTTGCCCAAATGTTCAAGCTTTTTGGAATGCTATTTTTGTCTTTGTGGAGCGCATTTGGAAAATTACTATTCGCCGCTCCCCTCTGTTATTGTTTGGAACTATTCCTCATTATTTCCCTCGTGTACAGGGAGCTGCTGCTTTCCTTAAATGGACTATTCTCGTGGCCCTGAAATGTATTTTGCTGAATTGGCTTGAGGGTACTGCTCCGGATTACTCTCTTTGGAGATGTCGGATGGTAAAATTATGGTCTTACCTGTTAATTTTCTTTCCTTTAGAAGCAGCAGATGAATCCAGAGACTAGTGGGTATAGCTCACATCGACTAGCAGGTGGAGATAGAGAACTGATTAACAGTTGGCCTTAAAGCCTGGTGTTCCTTCTGTTGATTCAGTTATGCACTTTGCCCAAGCATCCCAAAAGGAGAATGAGCCGCCACAAAACTCCATTCCAGTAGAAAATGTGTCTCTCTTCTTCTTATTATTATTTTTTTTTTTTTCAGCAATGAAATAATACACTTACCAACCATAGCCCCAACTAAACCAATCAACCAAACACCCTACACACAGACAGTGCACTTGGGGAGGGGCTCTGGATTCATCTGCTGCTTCTAAAGGAAAGAAAATTAACAGGTAAGACCATAATTTTACCTTCCATAGCAAAGCAGCAGATGAATCCAGAGACTAGTGGGATGTAGCAAAGCAAACTCAAACTGGGTGGGACGCCAATGCCGCCTCTGTCAGCACTGCAGCGCCAAAACTCGCCTCTGAACGGGCCGCTACATCTAACCGATAATGCTTTGAAAAAGTATTTCCCGACGACCAAGTGGCCGCCCGGCAAATCTCCTCTACAGACATCCCCCCGGACTCCGCCCAAGATGTAGCCAAAGCCCGAGTGGAATGAGCATGAAGGTGCTCCGGTACCTTCTTCCCTGACAACACATATGCCGAAGCAATAGTGTCCTTGACCCAACGCGCAATGGACGCTTTAGACGCCGCCATCCCTTTGTTTTAACCCGCGAACGCGACAAAGAGATGGTCCGACCGACGAAAATCATTCGTCACCCCCAAATAATGGAGAAGCATACGGCGTACATCCAGTAGCCGTAAAGACAAAAATCGTTTCCCCCAATCCTCCTTCCGGAAGGATGGAAGGAACAAACTCTGATTCACATGAAAGGAAGAAATAAACTTCGGCAGGAAGGACGGCACCGTACGCACCGACACCCCAGTCTCCGAAAAACGCAAAAAGGGTTCTCTGCAAGAAAGCGCCTGCAGTTCCGATACTCGCCTTGCTGAAGCCATCGCCACCAAAAAAACTGTTTTCAGTGTGACATCTTTTAAAGTGGCCGCTGACAGGGGCTCAAAAGGTGCCCCCTGCAACTTTCCAAGGACGAGTTTAAGGTTCCATGTTGGACAAATTCGCTTTACCGGCGGGCGGATATGGTGAACCCCCTTGAGGAAACGGACCACGTCCGGCTGCGACGCGAGAGCCGAGCGAGCCACCCGGCCCCTGTAACAGGCAATGGCCGCCACCTGAACCTTTAAAGAGTTATAGGCTAACCCTTTCTCTACGCCCTCCTGCAGGAAAGCAAGAATAGCCGGCAGAGAAGCCTTGAAGGGCGCAAATCCCTGGCGGCCGCACCATGCCTCAAAAATCCTCCAGACTCTCGCATAGGAGGCTGACGTCGAAAGTTTCTTAGCTTTAAGCAGGGTGGCGATCACCCGTTCTGAATAGCCCTTCTTTTTTAGCCTTGACCGCTCAATAGCCAGGCCGTAAGACCAAAGCGGGCCGGATCTTCCATCCATATTGGACCCTAAGTCAGTAAGTCCGGAGTTACCTGGAACGTTACCCGCTCGCCTACCGAAAGCTGAATCAGATCTGCGTACCACGGCCAACGCGGCCAATCCGGAGCCACCAGGATGACTCTGCCGCAAAAGCGAGAGATGCGCTGTAACACTCGACCTATCATGGGCCAAGGCGGGAAGACATACAGAAGGGAATTCGGAGGCCATGGGAGAGCTAACGCGTCCACCCCCTCCGATCCCGTTTCCTTGCGTCTGCTGAAGAACCGAGGCAACTTCGCATTGCGGGACGAGGCCATGAGATCCATCTCCGGCAACCCCCAACGACGGACTAGCAGGCCGAACACTCGAGCAGACAACTCCCACTCGCCCGGATCCAGAAGATTTCTGCTGAGAAAGTCCGCTTGCACGTTTTCGTGCCCTGCAATGTGTGCCGCCGACAGAAGCGGAACATGCCTCTCCGCCCATCGAAACAAACTTCTTGCCTCTTCTGCCAACTGCAGACTCCGGGTGCCCCCCTGACGATTGACATAGGCGACCGCCGTGACACTGTCCGAAAAGATTCAGGTCGGCTTGTCCTGAATCAGTGACTGAAAAGCCAGCAGCGCCAGTCTGACCGCTCTCAATTCCAGCAAATTGATGGGCCACTGGGCCTCCTGGAAGGACCACATCCCCTGCACTGACGCCTGCAGGCACTGGGCCCCCCAGCCCCGCAGACTGGCATCCGTTGTGACCACCACCCAGTCCGGCGTGGCCAACGGCATGCCCCTCCAAAGATGCAACTCGTGGAGCCACCAGTGCATGCTGCGAGCTGCTCAACGACTCCAGTGGAGACGCACATTGTAGTTCAGAGAAGCTGGGGACCAGCGAGAGAGCAGAGACTGTTGTAAGGGCCTCATGTGGCTCCGCGCCCAGGGGACCACCTCCAGAGTCGCCACCATGGAGCCCAGCACCTGTACATAATCCCAAACTCGAGGTCTGGCCGACCCGAGAAGTAGGCGAATCTGAGCCTGCAATTTCTCCCCCCGGTCTCGGGGTAGAAACACTTTCCCCAGAGCCGTGTCGAACCGCACCCCCAGATGCACCAACGACTGCGACGGGGACAGAAAACTCTTGGGAAAGTTGACAATCCACCCCAACGACTGGAGGAGAGAGATCACTCGCTGAGTTACCGCCAAACTCTCCTGTCTGGACGAGGCGCGGATTAACCAGTCGTCTAAGTAAGGGTGTACCCGAATTCCTTCCTTGCGTAGAAAGGCGGCTACCACCACCATGACCTTGGAAAAGGTGCGGGGAGCCGTTGCCAAGCCAAAGGGCATTGCCCGAAACTGATAATGCTGGCCTAGAATCGCAAACCGCAGATACCGCTGATGCGGAGGCCAGATCGGAATATGGAGGTACGCTTCCTTGAGATCGAGGGACGTGAGGAACTCTCCCGGTCTTACAGCCGCAATAACCAAGCGCACCGTCTCCATCCGGAAATGGCGAACACTGAGAAATCTGTTGACTCTTTTGAGATCCAGCACCGGTCTGAAGGACCCCCCCCCCTTCTTTGGTACAATGAAGTAAAGGGAATATATACCGCGGCCTACCTCTTCCGGGGGCACCGGTACCACTGCCCCTAGCTCGAGCAACACCTGAAGAGTCATACGGACCGCGTCTCCCTTGGCCGCCCCATTGCACGGGGACACCAAGAAAGAATCTACGACGGGAGAGGCGAACTCTAACTTGTACCCTTCTTGAACAATGTCCAACACCCACTGATCTGACGTGATTGTGGCCCACTCTGCCCGGAACGCCGAAAGCCGGCCCCCTAAGGGAAAGGCGGAGGGAGCCAAGCCCCCGTCATTGTGGAGTGCGATTGGCTGGGGTACGTGTTGACTGCCCTGAAGAGGGTCTCGTCGTACGAAAGGAACCCCTCTGCTGAAACCTTGGTCTCGAAGCAGAGGACGAGCCAGATGCCGATCTGAAGAAAGGCTTACCAGACCTGGATCTCCGAACATCCCTGAAGCGCGGTCTAGACGAAGAGGACCTCACCGGGGGCCTAGCCCTATCCTCCGGTAAACGTTGAGTTTTGGTATCCCCAAAATCTTTCACCAGTTTATCTAAATCTTCTCCAAACAATAAACCCCCTTTAAAAGGGAGTCTCACCAGCCGAAGCTTAGAAGCTGCATCGGCCGCCCAATGCCGGAGCCATAAGGATCTGCGAGATACTACCGAAAGAGACATCTGTTTCGCAGACGCCCTAATAATATCATATAAGGAGTCTGCCAAATAAGCCAAGCCGGACTCCAAATCCGCCAGCTCCGAAGGGACAGAACCCCCCGACTCCATTAAATTATCGGTCATTCCTTGCGACCACTGCAGACATGCTCGCGCCGCATAAGAGCTGCAGATTGCGGCCTGCAAGGTAACCGCCGCTACTTCAAAGGACATTTTTAATGAAGATTCAATCTTCCTATCCTGCGCATCCTTCAACGTAACTCCCCCCTCCACCGGTAAGGTAGTCTTTTTGGTTACCGCTGCCACCAAAGCGTCCACCCTGGGTAATCTAAACTTATCCAGTTCAGTCGGGTCAACCGGATACAAGAGCCGCATGGCTTTTGCCACTCTTAAACTGGCCTCCGGCGTATCCCATTGCGCCGAGATCAGCTCCTGCATGGCTTCATGCACCGGAAAGGACTTAGGTGGTCTACGTGTACCTGCCATCAGGGGGTTACCTGATACCGCAGCATCTGCCTGAGAAATATTCAACCCCTGCAAAGCCTTTGAAATTAAGGAAGAAAGTTCTTCTCTATGAAACAGACGGAGAGCGGACGGGTCATCCACTTCTTGACCCTGGGGATCCACTGCATCCCAATCCAGGACCTCCCCTTCCTCCAAAGATTCAGGAAGAGAAAAAGGGGACCTAGGCAGCACATCCTCTGCTTCCGCGGTCGCGAGCCTGCGTTTCTTTGCTACCAGCGACCGCCCCGGCGACCCCACCGTACCCTCAGCCGGTCTGCCTGTCTCACCAGTTACCACAGCTGACGTCGAGGACACCGGAAGGGCCAAATCGACCACCGGCACCGGCGGGGCAGGCTGCGCGCCCTGTAACAAAAATGCCCGGTGCAGCAGCATAACAAATTCCGGCGAAAATGTGCCAAACGGAAGGGCCGCTGAACCGCCCTGATCCGTGCCTGGGAGCGGGGCCGCGACCTCCGCTGGCGCTCCCGACTCCCCCACCGCCGCCGAACTCCCCACTGCCATGGAAGAGCCCTGCAGCAACTCTGACTCGCCCTCGCGTGCCAGGGAAATCTCCCGTGCCTCCCTGACCCGGGAAATAGCAAGCTCACAAGCCTGCAAAAAGGCATCTTCTGCCGGTGCAGCCGCACACTTGGCAGAGCAAAGGCCCGACGGTGTTCTGCGCGTCCCACAGCGCGAACACCGCTGACCAGCCTCCGTTGCCATCCCGCGTTCCAGCACGGCTTTTTTTTTTTTTTTCACACGCGGTGAACACCGCCGACTGCCGACTCCGCCCCCAACCAACCCTACACTCTGGAACGCGACACCCAAGCCACGAGGCAGGGAATACACTCACCACTTTGTACCCGCTATCTCAGACGCCAGGATACAGCTGGTAAGTGTACTGAAGCAAATGCAAAGACTGCAAAGCTCAGCATCAGACAGGAAGTCGACTCTTTTTTTTTTTTTTTACTGGAATGAAGAAAGAGAAAGAAGACTCCTGCAGGACTAACAAACCCCTCAATCACACGGAGGGGAGGGTGGAGTAGGGACCTGGGAGGGCCCAGGTGTAACTCCTAAAGCCGGCACCACTCAGCCAGGCACCCCTGTCCTACTGAAGAGAACTAGTCTCAACAGAGGAAGTCCACCGAACACCAATATCTCCGGCAGCAGCCAGAATCCAGGAGCTAGAGAGCTAGCTCAGTCCCTGCTGGGAGATAGAGCAAAACTGAATCAACAGAAGGAACACCAGGCTTTAAGGCCAACTGTTAATCAGTTCTCTATCTCCACCTGCTGGTCGATGTGAGCTATACCCACTAGTCTCTGGATTCATCTGCTGCTTTGCTATGGAAGATTACCCTCTTGATGTGGGAACAGAGAGATGTGAACGATCTTTCTTCTCTCCCAGGCCGTATTTTTCAACATACTTGGGAACCATTTTGGATGACTATGACCCCGCTGGCTCGCAGCCGCTTGTTGAACTGTTTAATTTCTATATTCTGTTTTCTTTTGTTATATCTGATTTGCCTGACCACTGTTTGTTTTAGCTGACTGAACTGTACTTGGAAGGAGGACCCTGGGGGGGGTTATTTCTTTTGGGTTGGGTTGTGTTGGGCGGGGGGGGGTTCCCTTTGGGGACTGTGTTTTGTGGGGATTGGAGGTTGTTATTTAAAATGCTGAGCTTGCTTGTTCTTGGCTTGTTTCTTGTTTGCTGCTTTTGTTGAGCTCAATAAAATATATTTGCACATAAATAGAGATGCCAAAAAAAGGCTAAGGATCTTAAATGGTGTACGTCATATCATTCAAAAGAACTCAGCAAACTAATCTTTTTAGCTTGCAGGTTCCGACATGCCACGTTTCGTTCCTGCCTCAGGGAACCAACGAAAATATATAAAGAGTTTTCATATGGTGGGCGTCAAAGATTCAAAGGTAGTAAAACATGTCTCACGTAAAAAAACGGACAGCATTTCACACAGCTTCTATCTTATTGCTCATTTTTTTCATATGCAATGATTGGGCGGCGAGGCGGTAGTGTAGAGGTTCTCCCCAGTTACTACCTCCATGATTCTGAGCATAAAAAAAATTTTTTGCACATCTATTATACCATCTAATTTAGTTGTGGCATGGGATTTTAATGCTGTTATAGATCCTTTAATGGACAAAAAACCTAGCAGAATTATCATTAGGGTTCATAGCTTTTAAAACTATTCTAAATATCCTGGATCATACTGTAGTATACATATTGATACATATACAAAACATGGTCCTGTGCCACTGCCCGAATGTCCAGCGCTGCATTGGCAGGCTCCCTCATCTGCCGCGGAAGTGAAAGGCAGGCACGAGCCCTGAGCGGGCCGTCCTGTGCCGCCGCTGGAATGGTGCCATCAGCTTTCATGAGTCTCGCGAGAACCAACAGCACCATTCGGGCGGTGGCACAGGACCAGAGAGGCGCACTCAGGGCTCGCACCTGCCTTTCACTTCTGCGGCAGATAGGGAAGCCTGCCGATGCAGCTCTGGACCAAGCTGACAACACCATTCAGGCGGCGGCAGCGCGGGACCAGCAGGCGCGCTCAGGGTTCATGCCTGCATCTCACTACCGCTCCGCACCGCCTCCTCAAGCCGCCGAATATGGCCGGCTTCCTCCAGCGGTTGGTGAGTGAGGGCGGGAGGAGGGGAATGGCCAGAATGTTCCCTGCTGCCGGGTTCTAAAATGGAACACGGCCACGGATCACACACCACAGCGGCAGGGATCACGTTTTCAATGCGCATGCGCCATGTAGGGTTTTATTATATAGGATTGTCCATTTATTATGAATTTCTGGAAATCAATTTGGGACCAAATTAATTGTTTATTAGATAACCAAGTGGCATTATCATATGATACTGTGCTATTTGTTATGGCAATGAGAGCAAAAAGTCAGATTTCTAAAAATAACAACAAATTATTACTTATAATGACTGGGGTTGCCATTCAACAAATTACGTATAATTGGAATAATTGGAGTAGATTAAATTATAATTTCTGGTGGAATTCCTTATGTCATGTTTATAAAATGGAGAGATTTATTGCAATACAGCGGGGGGGGTTTCATGAAATTTCAAGATGTGTGGGAGCCATTTACAAAGTATTGTACTGATTAGATGACATTTTATTTTATTTTTTTTCCCTTAAATTTACAAGTTCAATTATGAGGGGGGGGAGGAGAGGGTAAATTCATTGTTACATATTGTATAAGGTATTGATTATATGATAAGAGACGGTGGGAAGGGTGGAGATAAGAGCATATCATTTGTACCATTGATGATTAAGTGTTATATTTATTGTTAATTTGTTTAGATATATTGTTACACTTATTGTAAATTTGAAAATGAATAAAGAATTTAAAAAAAAGAAAAAACCTTCTGTAGATGAAACATGTTGGCTCCTATTTCCCTGAAAAGAAGACCACAATTAAAAGCTAAGTACCCTTGAAATATGCTAGAAGGGTTGTTAAATAAAAATTTAAAAGTAACGTTTGTTAGTAAAATTGATAGCGGCTCCAGTGAGGAGGTAGTACATAAAGCCTAGGGCAGTGAAAACTTTTGAGCCCAGGTGGTATTTCTGAGGAACTGGGGATTGGAAGTGAGGAGTTTGAGACATATACTGAGCTTGGTATATATCTTGGTGAGAGTATTTTCAAAAGTATGCACATTAATACTAAAACCTCCCTCTCCAAGAAATACCTCCTCTCAGTTCAGGTAGAGTTACGCATAAACAGGCTTTACTGTTCATAGCTTTTAAAACTATTCTAAATATCCTGGATCATACTGTAGTATACATATTGATACATATAAAAAATATAAACCAGAGTTTCTCACCTTGGATTTTGCATACCAACTGAAATGAAGGCTGTTCATTTCGCTTGGCACCACGAGCCTAAAGGACAGCGCATAGTAATTAATAATATCATTCCTCACATAGTAAAGCTCTGCATCCATGCCTATAGAAAAAAAGGTAAAATGACAAATGATAAAAGAACAGCAAGAATTTAGAAGTACAACACTGTTGAATGGACTCATGATCAATATACAAGCACATGTAGGCAATGCTTCCATCAAAATTCTGTGGTTTCTGTCATAACTCACTAGAACAGTCACCAAAATTAATTATAGCCCTCTGCTTTCTAACTGTGGCAAAGCCATCTTTGACATAAAGCAGTAATGTAAAAATGTGTAAGTCTTGTATAATCTTATGAATAACTAAAAATAATATACTAACTATCTTATAAATATAGCATGCAACCAAGACACTATAAATGTATAGATGGATGTGTGAATGAAAAGGAAAAGATGAGACTTGCAAAAAATCGCTGTTCCTTTAAGGTCAACACAAAGGTAACACTATGTAACACGATTTTTGTTCCTGAGCAGTAAGTATGGACACTTGTTTTGCTAATACGCACCTTTCCCCCGTCCTTCCTACCCTACTCTTTATACCCCAGCTACCCTTTTCATTCTTCGAGTCGCCTAGAGCAGTGTTTTTCAACCTTTTTACACCTATGGACAGGCAAAAATAAAATAATTATTCTGTGGACCGGCATCGGTCCTTGGACTGGCGGTTGAAGAACATTGGGCTAAGTCGTGGGCCAGACACCGCCCATCTCTACCCAATCTCCACCCCAGACCCCGCCCCCATAATAGTACCAATTGCACCTTGTGCGTCCCATGCCTCATCTGGAAGCCTTCCCTCTGACGTTGCAATGTCAGAGAAGGCTTCCGGTTAAGGCGCAGGATGCCCGTAGGAGCCACTGCCCATGGCTTTGTGCACTGAATCTGTTAGGAAAAGGGAGCTGGCTCGAAGATAACGCCGCATCGATCGCACCGTGGACTGGCGGTTGAAGAACACTGTTTTGGGCTTGATGCACATGCTGGCCCTGTGGACCAGCAGGAAATTTCTGTGGACCAGCACTGGTCCATGGACCGGTGGTTGAAGAACACTGGCCTAGAGCCTATTTACGTAGGTTTGAGCGATACACAAATATTAGATTAGTATAATTTCCTAATTGCTCATGCTTTAAAAGTATAGAAAATGACTGTTATTTCCATAAAACTTTGTTTTTGTGACCATAATAGTCAAATTTTGCAACTTACCTACTGTTTTTAAAACGTGAACACACCAAATTTTCATTTTTTCATTCTTATAAAGTCAAAAATGCAACATATGAATGAATCACAATTCATATTATATTGAAGTTATACAAAGATGTCCACAGAAGATTTAGAAGTGAGTAGTTTGTCAAAATTTGCGATTATATTGTAAGTCACTTTCTCAAATCAGTCCCCAGCCGCGACCAAGCCGCGTGGCAGGAGCAGGCAGCGGCTGAGAAGAGAGAGGAGGTTATCCGGGAGGCAGGAGGAAGGTAGAAAGCGGAAGTTTAGTGGTGGCGAGGAGTGGGTAGAGGCGAGAGTTAGCTCCGCCCACCCGCACCGCGTCACCAGAGGCGTCAGCGCCCGGACTCCCCCTTAAAAGGGGGAGAGCTAAAGGCGCACAGCCGTTTGGCGCGCGGCAAAGGCACACGCCTTAGCAAAAGCGCCTTTGCGAAGGGCCTTGAGAAGGGCCAGGCTAGAGAATGACACGGTGGCGGGTTACCCGCGGCTACTGCGTTTAGCCGCGGGTAACCCGCCAAAAACGGGGAATGAAAATTAGCAGCCTCTGCGGGGACGGGGACAAGGCCATCACCACCCCGTGGAAAGGTGAATGGTCTTGTCACCGCAGTGATGCATAAATGATCGTGCGGTCCCACCCGCCCACCGGCTCTATCGTTTAACCAGCTTCCTCTCTCCGCCTCACCTTAGTTTGCTGGCTTTCTTTTTCGGCGACCGGAACGCTTTCAAAAGAGCCGCACATGCGCGGCTACTCAGTATTCAATCTTCTGCTCTGACCCAACCGGAAACAGGAAGTTGCAGCAGAGCAGAAGATTGAACTTTGAGCAGCCACGCATGCGCGGCTCTTTGAAAGCGTGCCAGTCGCCGAAAAAGAAAACCGACAAACTAAGGAGAGCTGGAGAGCAGTAGCGTACCAAGGGGGGGGGCGGGAGAGGTGAAAAAGGTAATGGCGCCAGGCCTTGGAGCATCGAGGCAGACCGCTTCTCCCCCCTCCCAGCCGAACCCCCGCTGACCCTCCTATCTCTCCCCCAAGTGAACCTTTCCGACCCTCCCAGCGAAAGCAGCAAACCTCCCTCCAGTAGCTTCGGCTTTCTCCTCCCTCTGCCGCATAACTGATGACGTCATCAGTGACGCGGCAGAGGGAGGAGAAAGCCGCGAAGGAGATTTGCTGCTCTCGCTGGGAGGGTCGGGAAGGTTCACGGAGGGGGGGAGATAGGAGGGTCAGCGGGGGTTCGGCTGGGAGGGGGGAGAAGCGGTCTGCCTCGTGCTCCATTACCTTCTTCGGGCAGCAGCAGCGTTTACAATTCGCTGCTGTTGCCGGCTTCAGGCCTTGTTCTCTGCCGGGTCCTGCCTACTTCCTGTTTTCATGAAGACAGGACCCGACAGAGAGGAAGGCCTGAAGAGGGCAACAGCAGTGAATTGTGAATGTTGCTGCTGCCCGATGAAGTTCAGGACATTAGGACATCGGGGAAGGAGCAGGGAGAAATCGGCTGCTGGCTTGGGGGTGAGGGTAGGGAAAGAATCGTGGAAGTGGAGAAATTGGCACGATGGCTTTGTGGGGGCTAGGGGGAGAGAGAAAGAAAGGAAAAAAATAAAGAGGGGGGCCAGGGGGAGAGAGAAAGAAAGGCAGAAATAAAGAGGGGGGCCAGGGAGAGAGAGAAAGGCAGAAATAAAGAGGGGGTCAAGGGGGAGAGAGAAATAAAGAGGGAGGTCAGGGGGAGAGAGAAAGAAAGGCAGAAATAAAGAGGGGGGCCAGGGGGAAAGAGAAAGAAAGGCAGAAATAAAGAGGGGAGCCAGGGGGAGAGAGAAAGAAAGAGGGGGGACAGGGGAAGAAAGAAGAAGGACCAGAAGAAGGACCAGAGACTCATGAAATCACCAGACAAAAAGGTAGGAAAAATGATTTTATTTTCAACTTAGTGATCAAAATGTGTCCGTTTTGAGAATTTATATCTGCTGTCTATATTTTGCACTATGGCCCCCTTTTACTAAAACGCAATAGCGGTTTTTAGCGCAGGGAGCCTATGAGCGTCGAGAGCAGCGTGGGGCATTCAGCGCAGCTCCCTGCGCTAAAAACCGCTATCGCAGTTTAGTAAAAAGGGAGGGGGAATATTTGTCTATTTTTGTATAGTTGTTACTGAGGTGACATTGCATAAAGTCATCTGCCTTGACCTCTTTGAAAACCCGTGGAATATAAATGATAATTAACATTTTCTCTGCGTACAGCGTGCTTTGTGTTTTTAAAATTTTATTGTTGGTAGATCATTTTGACTTGGCCACAAAGGTAAGGGGGAGGGAGGGAGGGGAGCTGCTGAAAGACATCTAGTAATCCTTGCAGGCTTGACTGTGCAGGGAATTATTTTTGTAAAATCATGTTTTGTTATGTGACTGGCATTATCTAGACTTTAATTTCTATGAATGAATAGAATGAAAATGATATAAAATTACTTGCTTGCGGGGACCGCGTGTTCCGGCTCACACAAGGAAGGAGGGGGTGAAAGGGAAAAAGTTTATCTTCCTTGGAAATAGATTCTAAAGTGACCTCATCAAAGAAGACCAGCACCAAATGTACAAGAAATCCTTTAAACAATGTCAAAAGAGCCCAAAATAGAAAACTGCTACTGCCTTGAGACTCCATTATTGAAGGAATCAACTTGAAATCACAGAAGAGACAGGAAAAGGTTAAATGCCTCTTGGAATCCTCAGGTACAAAACACAAACCAAATTGTGAATGAAATCAGAGCAGACAGTAAGAATTATAAAATTGATGTCATTATCCATCTGGAAAAAAAGGCGTACTAGAAATAATACCTCAGCAATACAATTTTCAGAAGTTCTATTTGCTCATGGTAAGGGAGAAGAGAGACTGCTAGTGATGGTGGGGGGACTGATAGAAGATATGAAAGAAGGGTGGTAGAAAGGAACAGATGGTAAAGGAGGGAGGGAAGGAGGGAAAGGAATAGAACAGACATTGAAAGAGGGTAGAGCGGAACAGACCCTGAAAGGAAATGTGGAAGGCAGAGTGGGGAGAAGACGCTGGAATGGAAGAAGACAGATGCCAGACTATGGGGGAGCGGAGGGAAGAAGATGGGTGCTAGACGGGGACGGTGACGGGGCGGTGAATGGGATGGCAGTGGCAGTGACGGGGCGGTGAAAGGGATTGCGGTGACGGTGACGGGGCGGTGAAGGGAATGGCGGTGACGGGGCGGTGCAGAGGATGGTGGGCCGGGGACGGTGCAGTGACGGGGATAGATTTTTTCCCCGTGTCATTCTCTAGGCCAGGCCACTACATCCAAGAACACAAAAGGGGCAACAGGCGCAAGAGAACACACATAAGCATATAGTAGCAGAAGAGAGTAAAGGAAAAGTATACTCAAGTGAAAAAGTAGACACATACACAAGCAAGCACAAGGCACACACACAAGCAAGACATACACAAGCAAAAGGTTACTGGCAGGCGCAGAGGGTCAGGTAGAGGATGTCAACACAACGCACAAGCAGAAGGGAGCAGACGATTAGGAAGAACCAGGAACAGGAGTGAACACACAAGCAAAGAGTACAGGAACTTCTAGAAGGCAGACAAGAATGGAAGCTGCAGGAGCCCAGGGGTCGAGCTTCCCAGTGTTCTGCATGGACTGTCACATGTACGACTACCTCCCCTCGGGGAGACAGTCGTATGTGTGCGGACGATGTCAGGAGCTGAATAGCTTGAAGAGTGAAGTCAGTCACCTGAGGCACAGGATCCGGAACTGGAAGGACTCTACATCACTGAAGACCCCTTCCAGACAGCCGAATACTCTATGAGAGAGGGGCACATCGAGGAGCAAGTCAGGGAGCTCGAGAAGTTCATCGAGGAAGCCTATAGGAGAGTGGAAGTACAAGATCAGGAGCAGCGCAGGATCGAGGAAGCTACACTGAATGGAGGACAGGAACCACCTGACAAGACAGAAGGACCCCATGGAAGACACTCGCTGGAAGAAGAGGCAAGATCCTACCAGCGACCTGAGGGAGAAGAAACGATTAGCACCAAGGACACTGATCTGTGACCACAGCGGCGACTGAAAAAGGGGAAATCTGCAGTCCTGGTCAGAGACTCGATCCTAAGACAGGTGGACAATCACATAGCAGGAGGGAGAGAGGATAGGCTGGTGACCTGTCTCCCAGGAGCAAGAACTAAGGACATTGCCGACAGAATTGACAGGATCCTGGAGGGAACAGAGACGGAGCAGACAGCAGTGTTAGTCCACGTCGGGACAAACGATGTCACCAGGAGAGACTACAACAGGAATACACTCACCGAACAGTTCAAGATCTTGGGAAGGAAGCTGGAGATGAGGACACAGAGGATAGCATTCTCGGAGATCCTACCAGTACCGAGGGCTGATGTGAAGAGGCAGGAGCTGCAATCAATCAATGCGTGGATGAGGAGATGGTGCAAAGAGGAGGGTTTTCACTTCGTGAGAAATTGGACAACGTTTTGGGGCAAGAACAAGCTCTTCAGGAGAGATGGACTACACCTGAGTCAGGAAGAAGACTACTAGCAAACAACTTCAGGATAGGAATAGAACAAGCTTTAAACTAGGAAGAAGGGGAAAGCCATCAGTCGACCAGGAGTCGATGATTCGGAAGACAGTATCCCAAAAGGATACTGGGTGGGGAAGATGCGGGGAGGACACCGAAGACACAAAACAGGCGATGAAATACCAACAGAATCATGAGGAGGTTAAGAGAAGTCTACTACAAGGGGGGTGGGGGGGAGTCGAAATGAAGAGGAAGGGATGGACCAAAAGGAGGAAAATGAGAACGTACCACAAGGAGATAACATAAGTAACAATAAACAGGAGAAAGGGGATGGCAAGGACAACGAACCACAAGGGGAAGTAACAAAAAAACAAAACTATCAAGACTTAATCATTTGCAGGTCACTGACCTGGGGGGCCGCTGCGAGAGCGGACTGCTGGGCACAATGGACCTGTGGTCTGACTCAGCAGAGGCGATGCTTATGTTCTTATCATGTTCTTATTATATTGTCCTTGGTAGCAGTATTCGAAGTCTAGTATATCCTAGTGGAAGCACTCACCTTGCTTCTCCGAGTATGCTCCCATGTTCTCCTCAAATGTCTCAAGATAAGAATCAAGGGCATGAACTTTGAGAGACATACTACAGCCCATTTTACTGTAATTCTTTACTAGATCCTCAACCAACTCTATGTAGTTTCCGGCCTTGTGATTGCCCAGGAAGTCCTGAACTACTACAACAAAGCTGTTCCATGTTCTCCTTTCTCCTTCGTAGTTAGCTTCTTGGGAAATTCCTTGCAATCCAGGATCTTCTTTATCTGTAGTCCGATGAAAACTCATTAAAGACAGCTTCATGTTTATTAATGAGTTTTAGGAGTTAAATGCATTGAGGCTTGAAAACATGCCATGAAAATGACAGAGTCCTAGAAAAAGTGTTAAAGCTTCACTTGCACTTCATTTTGTTTCTAAGAACTTCTGCTGCTAACAGAGGTTTTAATGCTGGGACAGAGATACATGTCTCAGCTCAAAACTGCTGGATCCAATAAGCTCTGCCATCTCCACAGTTCCTGGAACCAGAGAACTTGTCTTTTCAAAATGAACTGTAAAGCAGCTTCTATCCCTAGCAGCATCATGGTTAAGATTTGACCACTGCCTCAGACAGATTAGGGAAGATGTCTTGAAGGTAAGGCTGCCAACTGCTTAGCTAGGGCTCTGACAGTTTCATTAGGACAAATTTGATGTGTAGCACTGGCATCAGAACCTTCCAAGGGTCCACCAGCGAGTCCCATTGATGTTGTTTCTCCCCACAGAGCACTCGATTCGCAGTGGCCAGTCCCGCCTTTGGTAGTGCACCTTTGTGACCCTTAGCCCTAACACTGCCTGCACATGCATCTTTATACGGCATTTGGAATAGAGTATTTTATGCTTGCAAGCGCTTTTTGCAAGCTCCTGAGTAGTGTAAAGCAAGCCCAGAGATATTCAATACCTCAGCGCCATATACTGGATTACAAGTTCACCCCTGAGGAAGGCTTTCAATTGGAAGCTGAAACACGGACCGTGTTGGGTCAAGCAATAAAAGAAAAAGGACTTTATATTATGCTTGCATTCATACATGTGATAAGTTTTAACTGATGATTACTTTTAATAAACCTTAATTGTTCCCAAGGCTGATGTGTACAATTCCTTCCCCACTTGCTTCTCTGTTTTGGTTGACTTTACATGGGGTTGCTTTTTCCTTTCTCTTGTGGATTATACCTGCTGTCCCAAAAGCAGAGATAGGGAAATTTGCTCACAGGCTCTCTCATCTCCTGCCTGCCGCAATTTTAGCCACGATTTTAAAACTGCTATAACCTTGTTTAAATTTTAAATTTTTCTTTTACCTATTATTTTATCTGCTGTAATCGGTTAGCATTATTTTATTCCTCTTTTGTCTGGTATTTTATATGATTTCTATATGTACTTCTTGCTTCTACATTTTCATCTAAAATCATTATCTGACTTACTGCTTGTTCTTTCTAATGTGTCTCCATTTTGATTTCAACAGGCTCTCTTCCTCCCCAGGGGGATCGCCACCGCGCAGCGGCGGCGCCAACGACTCCACCCACTATTCACCACCGGTAGTACCTTTAAATCAGCCTGCTTTGCGGCGCACGCCAAAGGAGCGCATAAAGGAGCAGATCCTGCTCCTTTATGCGCTCCTTCATGCAGCTACTTCACGCTTTAATCTCTCTTTTACATAATACCCACACTACTAAAACATTATCTTTCTTTTCTTCTTCACACGGAATTCCATTTCTAATATATTACTCTTTAATTTCCTTCATTCTAATTCATTCCTCTTTCCGCTTCAATCCTTCTGTTCCCCTACTTTCCGGCCCAAATACAATGTCTTCTATCCCTACCATTTGGGGTCGCCGACCTCCTAAGTACATACCCAATCCCACCCAAACTGAAATCCGGCCAAGACATTACATCTCCATACCAACATATCCTTTATCTAACCCCCATCCTAATCAACATAACTCCCCCCTCAAACTTAATACAGGCCTGCTAAATGTACGTTCCATAAAAAACAAATATCATTTAATCCATGACATCATCACCCAACACAATCTCCAGATCTTATGCATTACTGAAATCTGGTTAACTCAGGGAGAAGAAGCCTACATTACTCAAGCCTGCCCTTTCAACTTTAAAGCAATTTTCCAACCCCGCTTAAATAAAAAAGGAGGTGGCATAGCTGTTATCTATCATTCCTCAATCCCTCTACAGTCCAATACTTTTAACTTATCCTCTATTGCTCCAATTGAAACTCTCCACTTTTCTATAAAACACCCCTCTCCCCTTAATTTTCTTCTTATCTACCTCCCCCCACCAGTATCTAAAAATTCACTTTCCTCTCTTCTTTCCATTATATCCGACTTTAATATCGCCTATCCTGATTCCATAATCCTCAGAGATTTTAATATCCACTTTAATTCCCCCAATCATTACATCACCTCTGAACTCTTAACCTTGATTTCCGATCTATCACTATCTCCCCTCATCTCTGTACCTACACATTCCGCTGGTAATACTCTTGACATGATTTTCTGTCCAACCTCTATCAACCATCTTTTCCAAAATTTCCAATATCATTCTATACCATGGTCAGACCACACTCTAATCACCTGGCAACTAGATTCTCCAGTACATTCTAGCCATGTCCAACAGCAACAAAAAACCATTATCACCTGCAACCTTAATAATATAACCCTTTCAGCTATCCAGACCTCCTTTAACCTTAACCTTAAAGATTTTTCTTCCCTTTCTATTACTGAACAATTTTCTCTCTGGGAAACATCCACTAAATCATTATTAGATTCTTTGGCACCTATATCAGAAAAAAAAACCATTTCTAATCAATCCTCAAAAAAACAACAACCCTGGTTTGATGAAAAACTGGTTCTTCTTCGCCGACAACTCCGATCGGCAGAAAACAAATGGCGCAAAACTCGCCTTAACAGCTATCTCATTCTATTCAAAGAAAAATCTGCTCACTATAAAACAACCATTCAACAAACTAAAAAAGAATATTACTCTAAGCTTATCTCTTCCACCCGTAATTCCTCTACTCTCTTCAGTCTTGCGCAATCACTCTCAAAATATTCCAAAAAAACCCCAAAACTTACCTATCTCAACCCTACCATCCGCCGACGAACTATCTCAGTTCTTTGATACAAAAATCAAAGACATCAGATCACACCTCGGACCTTCATTACCTATCTTTTCTGTCCAAACTCTAAATGATTCAACTCTTCTACCTTTCAGCTCTTGTTCTAACTTCAAAATGCCTTCACCAGCACATCTATCTCTCATCTTACAATCTTTAAATTCCCCCAATAATCTCTTAGAGAGTTTGCCCCCTTTGCTTCTTAAAAAATTCTACTTTTTTTCGGCCCATTTATTTGGGAAATGATTTCCAAGTCTTTTTCTGACAGCCTACTGCTTGGAAAACAGCTCTCGTCTTTCCAAAACTCAAACAATTCAACTCAGATTCTTCTCTCCCTAAAAACTATCGCCCTATTGCCAATCTACCTTTAATCTCCAAACTTACTGAAAAAATTGTTCATTCCCAACTGACAGAATTTCTTGAAAAAACCCATGCTTTACATCCTTATCAAACAGGCTTTCGTTCTTCACATTCCACAGAATTATCATTACTGGGCCTAATCGCAACTATACAATACTACCATGACCACCAAAAATCCGTTATTTTAATCTCTCTCGACCTGTTTGCAGTCTTTGACACTATTGACCATTCTCTTCTTCTTACCAGACTAAAAGACTGCGGTATTACAGGTTCTGCACTTTCTTGGTTTATATCATACTTTCATGAACGTTGCTCTAAAGTCCATGTAAAAAATGAAACTTCTTCAACCATATCACAAACCTTCGGAGTACCACAAGGTTCAATTCTTTCTCCACTACTATTTAACATATTCCTCTCTCTTCTTCTTACATTGGCACAATCTTTAGGATTTACAATCTTTGCCTATGCAGACGATATACAACTCCTCCACCCAATTAATACTTCCAACATCTCAGACATAAAAGACATAAACAATAAATTGGATAACATAAATGACTGGCTCTATTTAAACAAACTCTCACTCAATATCGATAAATCCCGTGGGCTCCTACTTCCAATCAAAACATCTGAATCTTTATTGGCAACTATCTCTATTAAGTCTATTCCACTACACATGGAAACTAAAATTAAACTACTAGGTGTCATCTTAGATCGAGATCTTGCTTTCCATGATCATATTAGTTCAATTGTAAAAGTCTGCTTCTTCAAACTCCGCATTATTCGATCACTAATTTCTATTCTGGATACTGACTCAATTAACATTCTAATTCATTCTTTAGTAATTTCCCATCTAGATTATTGTAACTCTCTTCTCAACGGCCTTCCCCAAAAAGAACTACAACGTCTCCAATTAATACAAAACACTGCAATAAAACTTATCTACAAAAAAGGTAGATTCGACCATGTTACTCCGCTTCTAAAAGAAGCTCACTGGCTTCCTATCACCCATCACATCACCTATAAAATCATCTTACTTTCTTTTAAAATAAAACTCTCTCACCAACCATCGTTCCTTGACAAACTCCTTATACCTCAATGTTCCCCTCGAACTTTAAGATCATCTGATCAAAAACTTCTCTTCATCCCTTCCCTAAAAGACTTCTACTATACCCGTAAAACAAACTTTGCAGTAACCGCCCCTACACTATGGAACTCTCTGCCACAATACCTCCGCGACGAACAACAATTAGCCAAATTCAAGACTAACCTAAAGACTTTCTTATTTCAGGATGCATTCAATCTAACCTAGATCCTCATCTTTCTTCCTCTTTTTCTTTTTTTTTTTTCCACCCTCCTTTCTTCCTTTCTCTTTTATTTCTTCCTTCTTTTTTTTTCTAGCAAATATTTGCTAGTACAATGTGCCCTTACCCCTACGTTTTATCCCTACCCCACTTTCTCCTTTTCATCTAAATAATGTAACTATTTCCCCCCCCCTCCCCTATTATCCTCACTTTCCAGTTCGTCTAGTCTTTGTCATTTATGTTCAACTTAGATATTTCTACTCACTTTTTACTATTTTTAATCTTCCTTTTAAATTTTATTGTTAACCGGCCAGACATTTGTTTGATGGTCTGGATATTAAAAACTAATAAACTTGGAAACTTGGAAAACCGCCTTGAATGAAAGATTAGGTTTCTTAACTCTGCTAATCTTCCTTCTTGTAGATCTTCTCTGGAGGCTGAACTGGCAGGATCTTGCATCTCTGATAGCTTCAGCTGCAGGCAACAAAAAGATGATCCCTCTCCTTTGGGCTACCTGTCTGGGAGCTTCCTGACATGCTCAGTTAGTAGAAAAGCCATGGAGACCTATGACAACTAGAAACAGAAGAAAAGAAAGAGAGGGCGCGGGAATTCCAGTTACCAGTCAATTCTGCTCAATACTGTATTATACTAAAAACTATGGCCAAAAAAGGCCAACTGGAATCAAACACATAATGTAAACATTATAAACTGCAAAACCCAGGAAAATCCTGGAACGTGGACACAGCCTGAAGATCAAAAAGGGGCACCCCCTGGGGAATCCACACCAACCCTTAAACCTTACAAAGAGGAATACGCATGAAATTCTTAGTGAGGCTGGTCAAAGACAGAAATCCAGCTTACCAGTTACTGAAGCGGCGACCTGCAAATCGGACAAAACAGATCAGTGGGAGTTCAGCCTCCAGAGAAGATCTAAAAGAAGGAAGATTAGCAGAGGTAAGAAACCTAATCTTTCATTCTCTGGAGGCTGAACTGGTGGGATGTATCAAAGCAATTCCAAAACTCAGGGGGGGGGGTCTGATGAGCCTGCCGCAAGAACCGAAACACCCTTAGCCGCCACATCAAGCCTGTAAAACTTAGAAAAGGTATAAAGGGAAGCCCACGTAGCTGCCCGACAAATCTCCTCAGGCAAGACCGCATGAGATTCAGCCCTTGAGGAAGCCATTCCTCTGATAGAGTAAGCCTCACCCCAAGGGGAGGCTTCTTCCCCGCTGCCACGTAGGCCGCAGAAACGGCCGCACATATCCAACGCGAAAAGGAAGTCCGGGAATCAGGCCGACCCCGACACGCAAGGCCCACCAGGACAAACAGATGGGCCAACCGACGGAAGTCATTAGTGGTATCCAGAGACCACAAAACATGGTCCGGAGACATGGAACCCAAGGAACAACTTGTAAACGAACTTCCTGGGTGACGTGGGAAGAGGAAACCACTTTCGGAAGAAAATAAAGCACAGTCCTCAAAAAATCACCGCAGTCTCCGTGATGCGAAGGAAAGAATCTCTGCATGATAAAGCCTGAAACTCAGACACTCGCCTTGCCGATGTGACCACCACCAGGAAGACGGTCTTAATAGTAATATCTTTCAGAGAGATCTCATCCAGGGGTTCAGAGGGCAGACGAGTCAGGGAGCATAGGACCAAATTCAGGTTCAACGACGGCCAAGGCAGTCGCAAGGCAGCCTCCCTCCCCCCCCCCCCCAAGAACCGGACAACATCCGGGAGAGAAGCCAGAGAACCCCTGAATGAAGAGGGACCCAGACAGAAGAGTCCCGCAAGCTGAACACGCAGAGAAGATATCGCCAGACCCTTCCTGAGGCCATCCTGCAGGAAGTCCAGAACATGAGCCACCGATGGCACCAACGGATCCACCTGAAGCCTCACACACCAAGCCTGAAAACACCTCCAGGCTGTCGCATTGGCCGATATCGCCAATTTCCACTTGCTCTGTAGAAGCGCGGTGATAACCGCATAAGAACAACCACTGGCCGTCAAGGCTGCCCACTCAAGCGCCAGACCATAAGACCAAAGTGGTTACAAGAATCACCGTCCCCTGTGCAAGGACACCCGGCGCAAAATGCACCCTATCATGGGCCATGGAGGAAAGACGAACAGAAATTCCCCTGTGGGCCAAGGTGGAACTAGAGCGTCGAGTCCAATGCTGCCGACCTATCTTTGGAGCCTGAAGTATCTGGCTGCCTTCTGGTCACCGATAATGCCATCAATTCAAAGGTGGGATGACCCCAACGGCGCACTATGGCCTCGAACACCAGCCCTGACAGGGGCCATTCTCCCTGGTCCAGAGTCTGATGACTGAGGAAGTCTGCCTGAACATTGCCGACGCCGGCCACATGAGCCACAGATAAAGCCAAGAGATGACGCTCCGCCCAAGCAAAGAGCATCTGAGTCTCCAATCACAGCTGGGGACTCCTCATGCCCTCTTGACGGATGACAAAGGCAACAGTTGTCGCATTGTCCGAGAACATACAAACAGCCTTCCAGCGGAGACTCCCTTTGAATCATAGCAGAGCTAACCAGATCACTTGTAGCTCCAGCCGATTGTTCGGTGTCCAGCAGTCCTGGACCGGGATGGACATGCAACCTGCTCCCCAACCGGAGAGACTCGCGTCCATACACAGGGTCACCCAATCCAGAACCCACAGAGGAAGCCCTGTGGACAGAGTGACTGTGTTCAACCACCACATCATACTGCTGCACGCCGCTGCCAACCAAGGCAGCTTCACCCCCAGCACATCTCTCTGGGGATTCCACCGCACCAGAAGCGAAAACTGAAGAGGATGAAGGTGAGCTCTTACCCATGGGAGTACATCTATGGTCGCCACCATGAGACCCAACACCTGCAGGCACTTCCAGGCTGTCGGTGCTGGTACCGCTAACATGACCTGAATCGCACTCCTGAGTTTCAAACTTCTGGATCTTGGAAGAAACACCCAGTTCAAACCTGTGTTGACAAGGATCTCCAGGTACTCCAAGTCCTGGGTCAGCATGAGGCGACTCTCCTTCAGAGCGATCACCCATCCGAGATGTTCCAGAAACAACACCACTTGGCGAACCACCAAGCAACTCTGCTTCCACGAAGGTGCTCAGATCAGCCAGTCACAGGGATCGCAGATGGGTAGCCACAACCACCACGATCTTGGTAAGGGTTCTGGTCACCGATGCCAAACCGAAAGGGAGTGCCGCAAACTGGAAATGCCTCTTGAGAACATGAAACCTCAGGAACTTCCAATCTGGGAATATTGGGAAGTGGAGATTGGCTTCCATAAGATCCAAGGAAGTCAAAAACTCCCCGGGTGTCACCACTGCTATGACAGCACGCCCCGGGTCCATCCATAACACGAACTCGCCAGAATGTGTGCACTGCTGACAGGTCCAGAATCGGTTAGTAGTCGGAGTTCTTCTTTGGCACGATGAAGAAAATCAAGTATCTCCCAGAGCCCAAGGCATCCCATGGGACGGACTCCATGGCCGCCCAAATCCAGTAACCGGCACACTGTAGCGCGCAGCTTGCCGGCCATGTCTGGATTCCCCTCGGGAAAGGACCGGAAGAAGTCCAGAAGCATCCAGAACTTTAAAACCTCTAGGACCCACGGATCCTAGGTTAGCTGGAGCCATTCAGAAAGGAATGCCGAAAGCCACCCCCGATTTGGGGGGGCCTCGCCAGAGCCCTGGCGTCATAAGGATCTCTTAGAAGGGACAGAAGATCGAGAGGTGGATGGCTGTTGGCGCACTGCACGTCCAAAGCGAGTCTGTAGGATGCTCCCCTGGATGGCCGAGGTCTAGAGCCAGGAAGCACCTGAGGCTTACGGTCATGCACACTTGCCATCAGGTCATCCAAACCCTGGCCAAATAAGGGCAAACCTTTGAAGAGTAAGTCGCTCAGCACAGACTTGGATGAGGAATCACCGGACCACTGATGAATCCATAACATTCTACTGAATAAACACCCAGCTTAGCAAACACTGTCAAAATATCACAGAGTGCGGCTGCCAAATAATTCACTCCAGAAACCAGGAAGCCGAGGTCCTGAAGGACAACTTCCTCAGGAACCTGACGAAGTTCAGTATGACATGCCCAGGCCACAAAGGAAGTGGCCACTGCAACTCGCACTCCCATCGTAGCGGAATCAAAAGACACTTCTTAACAAAATCTAGTCTTCGGTCAAGTTTCAAGTTTATTCATGACTTGATATACCAACCATCACATGTATCTGGGTGGTTTACAATATCACCAATTAAAAAGTTTAATATGAATAGATACAATAAAATAATATGGGGTAAACCTAAAACTATGACAATTGAGACTGATTAGAAATGAGAGGATTTTTGGGAATAGGAAAGTAATAAATTACAATAATAAATAAAAATAAAGGGGGGTAGAAGGGAGGTAACATGAGAAAGGTAGGGATATCACTTCTTAAAAGCATTTTGTTTGGGTTTTTTTGTTTTCTCACTCACTTATTTCCTACTTATTGGTAGGCATCTTTAAAGAGAAAGGTTTTAAGGTCCTGGACAACCTTCAGGACAACCCCTCCAGCCGAGGACAACCTTCAGGACAACCCCTCCAGCCGAGGACAAGGAGGTACGTTAAGTGACTACCTCATCGGGACTAGGCGCTTGGAAAATTCCGAAACCATGGGATACAATATAGCCCTGGCCCTAGAGCCATTCAGGGAAACCTGCAGGGCTCCCCAACCTCCAAGAGCATTACTGCCGAGTCTGCGGGAGCTGGAAATGCAGCGGATAGCGGGTATATAGAACACATGATACAACACTCCACCTGAACTGCAGAGTCTGAATCAAGTTCCAATGTCCGCAGGGATTCAGAGATAAGAACAGGAAGGCAACTGGACTTAGCCTGCGCATCATATGATCCTCTTCCACATCGTGAGAATCAGCGTTCCGGGAATCCCCGAGATATGCTAGGCTAGCCACGTCAGCGGGGCCTGCCAAAGCGCCTTGGGACAGCAACGGCATAGAAAGTGACACAGGCACCGAGACAATAGCAAGAAGTTGCCACTGGCTTTCAGGCATATCAGCAATGGATCAGATTGACATGCTGGAATCCAAAGGCTGCACAGACTACCGCACTGTAGTCTGATAGGGAGACACAGGCATAGCCCGCTTTCTCATGAAAGTCTGATACATCATAGTCACAAATTCCAGTGGAAATTAGTCCTTGGCAGCCAGAGCCGATCAACAGAACTCAGATTTGAAATGGTTTGAAGACTGATGAGAATTTCCTCCAGAACTGCACATGGGTTTTGCGAAAACGCCCTCCTCGCCCAATTTCAGCATCCCGGACAATGGAATCGCGTCTCTAGTGGAAATGGAGGAAAGCAGGGCCTCTCTGGAGGAGGATAGTGCGGAATCCACGCACAGTTTACGCTCCTTGCGGGCCGCAGCACACAGAATATGCGGCTGCAAAACCGCAAGCCATCCACCGCATTTATGGCATGAATCCATGCCATCCTGTCCTGAGGTGGCCATCTGTGAAGTTTGGAGAAAAAACAAAGCTTCTAAGTCCAAAAAATATAGTTTTAAAGACTTTAAAGAAAATCCAAGATGGCCACCGCTGGTGCCGATTTTGACAGAAAAACGACTGTTAAAAATGCAGATGGGGGGATCAGGACATGCAGGGAAACCCCCCAAAACCCCGATTTGAGCACCCCCAAAATCGGCAAACTGACTCACAGACACCACAGAGACATGTGCTGCAATGCATTTCAATGGCAGGGATTCAAGACAAATTTAGACAAGTTCCTGCTGAACAAGGACGTACGCTGATAGGGATAGTCTTAGTCAGGGCGCTAGTCTTTGACCAGAAGGCCACCGCGTGAGCGGACTGCTGGGCATGATGGACCACTGGTCTGACCCAGTAGCGGCAGTTCTTATGTTATGTTCAGCCAGCAATACACAGTGCAAGCATAGGGAGATCATTACCTTAGGAGCTGATTAGATTGGATTTTTCAGATCTTCTGGCAGCCTCAACTTCCCTGTCACCTCATATCACGACCACCAGGACCCCTCAGGGAAATCAGGGAAGACACGCGGCACAATTCTGATCCCGGCGTACCTCCTAAGAACCGCAGCAGCCTGCGCTCTACCCCTTTGCGGACGAACCAAGGGAGAGATGGCTCCCAATCCTGGAGACCCGATCCAATCAGTAGGCTATCCAAAGGGTTTACTCCAGTTTCAGGCTTAGAGAGTACCCTCCAGAAGACAAACTTTAAAATGTCTGCGATCTCCCGCCGAAGGATCACTTGCACAGAGTTGATCCGCAGCACGTGGCCAAACCCGCAAAATAAATTTAAAAAAAAGACTAGGAATTGAAAACAAATCACGAACAGAATTAAATTCAACCATGCAATGAAGCTGCAGGAACAAACTGGGCATGTCAGGAAGCTCCCGAGCAGGTAGCCCAAAGGGGAGGGATCATCTTTTAGTTGCCCTTCAGCTGAAGCTATCAGAGATGCAAGATCCCGCCAGTTCAGCCTCCAGAGAAATTGTACAAGAAGACCCATTAGGAATGCCACCATTCTAAAGTCTTCGATGACCTCCCAGCCATACTCATCATACTTCAAGGCACAGCACTGAGACACGACTACATTACAGAGGCATACATCAACTCTCACTGGCTTCCAATTCTAGCAAGAATACTATTTAAATTCTACTATAAACGGAGACAGCTCAACCTACCTGAACAATCGACTCATCCAAATCACCTCAACTCACACCCCATTCACACACCCTCCAATCAAAGAAGTTAAACGGGAAAAAACTATATGATGGCCTCCTAGCCACTCAAGCAGCAAAACTAGACCACCAAATCTCCAATCTACTGATAACAACCCCAGACTACAAAACATTCAGAAAAGAAATAAAGACTATATTTCTCAAGAAATCCCTGTAAAAGACTTAACACCACAAGTCTCCCTCTGTATTCCCACTAACACCTCAACCCCCCCTGAAACAACCAGCTCTACTCTTATCTTCCCTGGAAATGATCAGATATTCTCCCTATCCCCCCAAAAAATGACCAGATATCTAATCCACCTTTTATAACTCTTTTGTAATACGCCTTGAACCAGATATCTTTTTGTAATCCAACTTTTATAACTCTTTTGTAATCCGCCTTGAACCGCAAGGTAATGGCAAAATAGAAATCCCTAATGTAATGTAGTGAAGACCCATTAGGAATGCCACCATTCTAAAGTCTCCGATGACCTCCCAGCCGTACTCATCATATTTCAAGGCACTTCGGGAGGTTTTGATGCTGTTCTAATCCTCTTTGAGATGCAATGAATGAGATAGTGGAAGAGACCTCATTTAGAATACTGTATTCAATTCTGGAGGCCACACCTTCAAAAAGATATAAAAAGGATGAAATCGGTCCAGAGGAAGGCTACTAAAATGGTGTGTGGTCTTCATCATAACGAGTATGGAGACAGACTTAAAGATCTCAATCTGTATATTTGGAGGAAAGGCAGGAGAGGGGAGATGTGATTGAGACGTTTAAATTCCTACGTAATGAGAAGACACAGGATGAAGTTAAGAGGTGATAAAAAGAGATAATGGTGGGAAGGGTGAGATCCAAGATGGCTGCCGCTATCTGAGTGCTGACAAGACGCTGGAGAGTGTCTCTCTTACCTGCCAGAAATAATGCCGAAGAGAAGGGGTAGGAGTGTCGGTGGAGCCTCCCAGCACTTGAGCCCCGTAGTTCTAACTGTTGATGACATTTTCCGACGTCTTCAAAGCGAGTCGAGTCATTTGGGAAGTCGCCCGTTGGGAGCGCCGGCTGAGAGGAGTGCTTCGGCGGATACCCCCAGGCTGGACGTCACGCTGAGCCCCGACGTCAGGACGCCTCCATTACAGCCGTTGCCGCTGGGAGTTAGCTCTCCGAGGGAGGAGAGCATGTCCGAAGAGGCAGAGTTTTCTTCCCGAGAGGCCAGTGAATTGGAGGGCTCGCTGCAGGGAACATCACAAGGGGAATTTCTTCTTGTTAAAGAACCAGCGACCGGGACAACTGTGCTTAAGGGACAACAAGGCACAGGGGAGGTAAAGCACTCAGATGAACAGATTAATATTGCACAAGTACTTTCCTTTGCCCCTATTCGGCCCCCAGAGGTTACACTGGAATCGTTATGGGATTTGGTTTCCAGTTTGGGCAATTCCCTTAATCCTCAGATAAAGAATTTGGAAAAAGAATTAGAATTCCAGAGAGAAGAAATTAAAACTGTGAAACAAGACATTGTAGTAATAAAAACTGAGATTCAAGAAGAAAAGAAGGACTTAAAAATGTTTAAGAGTAACCAAGATTTAATTGTGAAAGACAATCTTATGAGAAGAAAATTAGAAGTACTTGAAAATAATAGTCGGTTTAATAATTTGCATTTGATTAATTTTCCAAAGGTCTTGTCAATTCCTCCAGGAGAAATGATAAAACGTTACTTTCTGGAAAATTTAAAAATTCCTGAGAAATCATTGCCACCATTGTCAAGAGTGTATTACTTGCCTAATTAAAAAAATCAGGATTCTCAAAAAAAAAAATGAGGATGGTAGACCACAGGAAAATCCTTTGGATGTTACCGCTTTATTGGAACAATCTGATAGAGAGGTGGCTAGTTCAGCCACTCTCTTACTGACTGTGGCTTTGGCCCCAGACAGAGATTGGATTCTTAAACTTTTCTTTAAAAATAGATCCAAAGATTTCCTTGGCTTCCATATTCAAGTTTTTCCTGATGTTTCGAGAGAAACTCAAAAAAGAAGGAGGGAATTTTTATTATTAAAACCAAGTGTGACCCAGATGGGGGGATTATTTTTTCTTAGATACCCTTGTAAGTGTGTAATTAGGTATAATTCCCTTAAATATATTTTCTTTGAATCGTCTCATTTGACTGCCTTCCTCTCCATGAAGCGCCTTGAAAAAGGAGAAACATCAGTGTCTTAATTAATTTATGCTCTCTTTCAGCACAGATGACGTGTTTTGGTTTAATTTGTTATTGTACTATATTTACTCCTAATTCCTTAATCTTGGATCCATTATTGAGGACTAGTGTGCGATTAAGTTGGATTTATTACCTTTTTTTGTAAATTTTGGTTTACTAGGGCAGACTAGATGGGCCATTTGGCCTTTATGTTTCTATGTATAACTTGGTAAAAGTATGCAAAAAGGACCAAGTAGCAGCCCTGCAAATCGCCTCCAAAGAGATCACCGATGACTCTGCCCAAGAAGAAACGCCTCTAGTAGAATGAGCCCTCACAGAAAGCGGGGGCTTCTTACTTGCAGCAATATAGACGGATGAAATAGCCATACCGATCATCTTGAAATGGTGGCTTTCAAAACTGGCCTGCCCTTATTAATAATACCAACTTAATTTTTTCTATACTGCCACAATCTTACAACTTCCAGGCGGTTTACACTGAAGAGAGCTGGACAATCAGGGAATTATAGAATACAAATAGCAAAAACATCACTGGACAGTCAGCGAATTACAGAATACAAATAATAAAAATACACATTTCTCAAAGTTATCAGTATGGTGTTATTAGTTTTAAAATGGTATCTGATTAGGAGATAAATCTGTCGAACAGTGCTGTCTTAATTTCTTTCCGAAATGCGCCTTAGGTCAACCTGGCTCCATTGATGTAATTGCCTAGCCAGGTCTGCTGTTTACTAGTTTGAAACTTAAAAGTTCTGTCCAAAAAGGACCTGTATTTTCAATCAGTGTCCCCGTGTCATTCTCTAGTGGAAACTAGAGACCATCTTACCCATCTTTCTTACCCACCTATATCTAGATGGCTTACTGATTACAGGGCACGATGGACCACTGGTCTGACCCAGCAGCTGCAATTTCTTATCTAATATAATAAAATGGTAGGACGCGCATGCGCACTAAAAAAATCGTGTTCCCTGAGCTGTCGCGTTTTTTTTTGTGCGCATGCGTGGGTTGCACGTCACCAGCCAATCGTCTCCACAGGCCGGACCGCAGCCAGACGGACCGCGGGAAGGGAAAGGGGGAGAGGAGGAGGGCTTCGAGGGAGCCGGCTGTCGGAGGAGGGAAGACGCGGGCCCAGGAGCAAGTCCAGCTGTACAATCCTGTCCCTTAAGCCGCGGCGGCGGCTTTGAAAACGGCTCCCTTAGTTCTTTGTTCGATTTTTTTAAAAAGTTTAATGCTGCCGCCGTGGCTCCTATCACGATCCCGGCCTGTGTCAGAGAAGGCTTCCGACGCAGGCGGGATCGTGAGAGGAGCCGCGTCGGCATCTTTAAACTTTAAAAAAAAAAAAAATCAAGCAAATAACTAAGGGAGCCGTTTTATCTGCATGCTGCTACGAAGGAACAGGTGAAGGGGAGGGAAATGCTGATGCTGATGCATAGGGAGCAGGCAGGCATGGCAGGCAAACAGGGGGAGAGGGAAAGGGGCTGCTTTGGGGGTAGGGGTGTGTTGGAGGCACACAGCAATCATGGGCAGGGGATCACAGAGCAGGCAGGCATGGCTCAACAAGGGGAGAGGGAAAGGGGGCTGCTTTGAGGTGAGGGGTTCGCTGGGCCAGCAGCAATCATAGGGGGGAAACAGAAGGGGGCCACGGAGCAGGCAGGCATGGCACAAAAGGGGGCAGGGGCATTGGAAAACGGGGCTGTTTTGGGGGGAAGGGTGTGCTGGGGGCACACACCAAGAGATAGGCAGGCATGGCGAAATGGAGAAATACAGGCAGGCAGGGCACAAGGCACAGACACAGACAGAAAGAATGACAGACAGACAGACAGCATCCAAGCACAGAGAGAGAAAGGAAAAAAAAAACCAGTCTACTCTAGCACCCGTTGGACAGGGGGAGAACGAAAGAGATGCTGATGGACAGGGGGGGTGAAGAAAAAAGGAACGGAGGACTAATGTTGGACAGGGGGAGAAGGAAACAGGTGCTGCTGGACAGGGGGGAGGTAAAACAAAGGGAGAAGGGCTGCTGCTGCATAAGGAGAGCAGTGAAGGGGTGGTGGTGGACACAGGGGAGGTAAAAGGAAGGGAAAATGGACAGGGGGAGCTGGCAAGGGGTGGTGATGGACAGCCAAGGAAAAAGAAAGGCAGAAAGAAAAAAGCAGCTAAGGAGAGAGAGAGAAAGAAATAAAGACAGACACACACACATATGTTCTAGCACCCGTTAATGTAACGGGCTTAAAGACTAGTGTTCAATATTAAGACATACATTCAAGTAACATACAATAATGTCTTCTATGAAAGAGATACATTCTCTTAAAACATCTCTACATATAGTAATGTCAATATTCTTATGAACTACCACTATTCATTCATTTAAATGCCTAGAAAAGCACGTGAATTAATTCTGAGGGAAATCCCTCATTCAGGACAGCAGCTTCCTCCTAGGAACTCTGGCGCTTTTGGAGTATTTCTTAAAGCCTTTTGACGCCAAATTGTGGCTGCGTTTCAACAGACCCACAAGCATGCTGTCAGGGGCCAATTTTGACCTTTTGGACTAGACCAGGGTGTCCAACCTTTTGGCTTCCCTGGGCCGCATTGGCCGAAAAAAATGTTTCTGGGGCCACACAAACGCTGCAGCAAGACAGAGGAGGGAGCCATCAAGATGGTAAACACCCGGGGGCAGCTAAGGAAAACACTGCATCGCCCTCGACCAGGGCCGCATGCAGCCCTGGGGACGCAGGTTGGACACCCCTTGACTAGACCATGCTGGAGTTTGCAACAGAACCCTCTAAAGGGGCGGAGGGATCTTGAGCCACAGTACTCGTGGACCACTGCTGCTCACTGGACAGCCATCCTCTGCAAACAGGGAATGAATCCAAAGTATCCTGCCTTGAGGAGACAATCTGAGTGGTTTTCTTGCAAAAACGAATCTTGTAGAGGTAAAAAATAACTTTAAATTCAGATCAGGAAAATCCAAGATGGCCACCACGGGTGCAATTTTCAAAGGAAAAATGCCCAAACCCCCAAAATGCAGCAA
Organism: Geotrypetes seraphini; assembly: GCF_902459505.1. NCBI lineage: Eukaryota > Metazoa > Chordata > Amphibia > Gymnophiona > Dermophiidae > Geotrypetes > Geotrypetes seraphini. The sequence goes on along the minus strand of NC_047092.1, from coordinate 101,159,488 downwards.
TTTTAGGATTTTAGTGGGGGGGGGGACTATGGCTAACTCCCAAACTGCCCAAAAATTATTTTCCAAGAACCCCCCAAAATCATTGTGCCATGTGGTGCTGGGAGCTGCAGTAAAGGAAGCTGAACCAGCTTACAGAGAGATCCTCTGCCTCAACAAGGCTTGCAAACTGGACTGCTGGTCTTCTGAGTGCCCCTCTGGCCCGATATCAACGGCTGGGGACCTCTGTCATCCACGAAACACACCACACATGTATTCCTACCTAATCTTTTGTAAACTGTATAGAACTTGAAAGTAATACAGTCTAGAAATGGATTTTAATGTTTATGTTTATCTGGTGGAGGAATGCAGGTGGTTCAGATACCAGGCATACCTCTATGGAGCCATGCAGCCTGCACTCAAACCCATTAGTGGACAAACCTAGGGTGAGTCAGCTCCCCAAGTGAATGATCCCTAAGCCCCCGCTCTGAAGGTGCAGACTGTTATTATTATTATTAGGATTTTATATACCGCCTATCAAGGTTATCTAAGCGGTTTTACAATCAAGTACTCAAGCATTTTCCCTCTCTGTCCCAGTGGGCTCACAATTTATCTAACGTACCTGGGGCTATGGAGGATTAAGTGACTTGCCCAGGGTCACAAGGAGCAGCATGGGATTTGAACCCACAACCCCAGGGTGCAGAGGCTGTAGCTTCAACCACCGCGCCACACACTCCTCCAGAGGGTACACTGCAAAGCAGCTAACTCTCTGGAAACAGACTTTATCCACAAAGTCTGTGATCTCCTGCAGCTAAAGTTGTCTCCACGGCAGTGGCGTACCTAGGGTATGTGGCACCCGGGGCCCATCATTTTTTTGACACCCCCCATCTATATGAAAAATATGATTTTTAGTAACAATCCACATATTGCACAACAAGAGTGTACCTAGGAAAAGGAAGCATCTTAAACACTGTAGTGAGCACTAGAACATCAACACATACATTGTAAAACTAAACAAGCCAGATCCCGCACAGTCAATTGATCCTGTAGTAAATGCCAACTGAAAACTATGTTCTTTTCGTACACACAGAACAGAGATACACCCTCGCCCAATATGGAATAATCACAAACTAAAAATAGAAATATGTAGACAAAAGTTAAACTGAACCACCAAGAAACCAGATCCTGGATACAATGCAACACCACAAAAACAGTAACACATGTCCTCTATTACAGTGCAAAATATAAAGACAGTAGATGTAAATTTGAAAAAACTGATACATAACAATCACCACTTTACAAATTAACAAATAAAAATAAAACAAATAATGAGAAATAAAAAAATACCATTTTATTGGACTAATCCCCGTAAGCTCGGTCCCCATCCCTGCAAACCACCTGATTCCATCCACACAAGCCTTGAATTGTTTATATTAAAGTATAAAAAGAAACAATATTCTGTACAATTGTCAATTTATAAATCAGTATCTTCTCCCCACTCTTTCCACTTTCCTTCAGCGCACGCACATAAAAACAAGCAAGTAATTTTATATCATTTTCATTCTATTCATTCATAGAAATTAAAGTCTAAATAATGCCAGTCACATAACAAAACATGATTTTACAAAAATATTTCCTGCAGTCAAGCCTGCAAGGATTACTAGATATCTTTCAGCAGCTCCCCTCCCTCCCTCCCCCTTACCTTTGTGGCCAAGTCAAAATGATCTATCAACAATAAAATTTTTAAAACACAAAGCACGCTGTACGCAGAGAAAATGTTAATTATCATTTATATTCTGCGGGTTTTCAAAGAGGTCAAGGCAGATGACTTTATGCAATGTCACCTCAGTAACAACTATACAAAAATAGACAAATATTCCCCCTCCCTTTTTACTAAACCGCGATAGCGGTTTTTAGTGCAGGGAGCTGCGCTGAATGCCCCACGCTGCTCTCGACACTCATAGGCTCCCTGCGCTAAAAAACGCTATTGCGGTTTAGTAAAAGGGGGCCATAGTGCAAAATATAGACAGCATATATAAATTTTCAAAAAGGACACATTTTGATCACTAAATTGAAAATAAAATAATTTTTCCTACCTTTGGTAATTTCATGTCTCTGGTTGCACTTTATTCTTCTGACTATGCATCCAATATTTCTTCCCTTCTTTCAGCCTCCTGTATGATTCCTCTCCTCCAGACCTCATTCCCTCCCCAAAAACGCATTCCCTCCCCCACTTCAGCATCTCTTTCCCTCCCTTCCTCTCGCCCAAGTCCATGCCTTCTGTGTCCAAAAATGCATTCCCTCCCCCACCTCAGCATCTCTTTCCCTCCCTTCCTCTCTCCCAAGTTCATGCCTTGTGTCCAAAACGCACTCCCTCCCCCCTTTTGTGTTCAGCATGTGCCTCCCAGCCCATCTTAGCAACTTAGAAAAATAGAGCTCGAGTCGCGAGGCTTGTCTTCTATTTCCTGCCTGTCCTGCCGCGCACACAAAGCTGACCGGAAGTCTTTCCCAACGTCAGTGCTGACATCGGAGGGCAGGCTTTGCTTAAGCCCTCTCTCCGACGTCAGCGCTGACATCGGGAAAGACTTCCGATCAGCTATATGTGAGCGGCAGGGCAGTAGGAGCAGAAGAAGAGCCTCGTGGCTCAAGTTATATTTAACCCCGCGGGTCCCCTGTCCAGCTCTCTCCTGTGCACCCCCTTGGGGCGTGCACCCGGGGCGGCCCTCCCCCCCCCACCCCAGGTACGCCACTGCCCCACGGGGAACCTCTGCAGCATGAAGATGCAAAAAAGCATAAAAATACCGAGTAGAAGAAAACTACGAGCAGAAAAGACTAGCTCCTACTGTCTTGCTTATAGGAAGAGGGGCAGTCCCGAGGTAGGGTCAGAAAAAATTATGTAAATGAAGCTTCCTACAAGCAGTCTCACGACATGGGATGCATAACCCACTTGTCCAGGAATAGAAATTGTCTGTCTTTTTCGATTTTCATTATAATTAATGCATCAACACTGGTAGCAACATCAAAAAAAAATGGCGAGACATTCTTTGAAGGCTTCCCGATTCACTAGATCACGTTCGTTGCATCTGTGACAGTTCTTCTAATATACATCATAAAGCGTCATCAATATGCCAATACCTGAATCTATTCGCTGATGTGGTATTCTTGCATGCAACCAAATTTCCAAGACCTTGAACATGGCCAGATGTTTTAGAGTAGCCTTTTTGTCAGTGTTTAAGCATATTATCAACTGAAAAATATCCCCATTGGTTTGAAGATGTGAACTATAAGCTCTGTCGAGCAGGGATTATCTCTTCATGGTTAATGTAATATACAGTGCTGTATGCATCTGGCAGCACTATAGAAATGATAAGTTGTAGTATTGTTCACTTAGGCTTCCGTGGTTGGCGTCATGATTGTTGCTGTTTTCCAAGTCTTGACGTGTCTGCATAGGTAGAACAAACGTTTCAGTCATCATGTTGTGGCTTTCTTCAGGCACACTAAAACAGGGGAAACAAATCCACAAAAAACAAACAAACAAGCAAGAGCAAAAGTGGAAATGTCCAATCAGAATGGTGCACAAAAAGTGTCTTTCAACTCATCTGATAAATCCAAATGTCTTTATTCATCCAAAATAACTCTTTCATCCAAAGTAACTCAATGACTCGACATGATCATGTTTCGGCCACCCGGCCTGTATCAGGAGTCTATAAATTTTATACATAAATAATGATGAATAAATAACCATAATCATGTATAAAAACAACAAATGTTAAAAATATGAATGATGTTATATAAAAAATGTTATGTGTAAAATATATTGTAAAAACAGTAAAGAATCCAAACAAACGTATAAAGACCAGCATGGTTAAAAATAAAGACCTATCCACATCTGCACAGATTATAAAGATCAAAAAAGGCTTTATGCAAAACATAAATTAACCAAATATATAGTAACTCTGCAACAATAATACACTAAAAGGATATAACTAATCATGCTTACATAAAAATTGCATTGAAACTATTGATTATTAACCAATCAAAAATATACAATAAAACTATAATGAATAACCTATAAATTCAATAAGATAAAGAGTATATGTGACAAAAAACTGTGAATATGTTAAAAATGAGCCAAAACATAAAATAACAATGAATAAGCAACCATATAAAATAGAATTAACTATTTTCAGTATTATGAGATAAACACCAGTGTTAATACACATAATGGATGGAAAGAATAGTATTTGTATGAAAAACTTAAAAAAGGGGGTATACAAAACCTATATTATATAAAACACATATAAACTTGTTCAATAAAACAATGAAGGGATATACTTTTGTTAAAAAAGCAAAAATGAAAAAATACAAAAAAAGATTATACCTTAGGAGTCTTTGGGTATCAATTGGATAAATATGCTCTAAAACACAACGATCAAACCGTTGCTCCTGGCTTTTTTCAGGGCATGCTGTGAGGTCTGCAGTTTGTCTTTATATATAGTGGGTTGACTGATCTGACTAAAAACAGGGAGGTTTGTAAATATATATATATATATATATATATATATATATATATATATATATATCCATAATAATAAAAGGCTAAGCGCGCATGCGCTGTCGAAAATCCGTGAGTCCTGGTGGCGTGAGCTGTGCTTCTGTGCCAGTGCTCACGGCGCCTGCGCTAGCGTGTGTGCCAGCGACTCCTCCCTCCTACTGCCGGTTCTCTTCAAAGCGGCCTGCTGAGGTTCGCCAGCCACTGTAGCAAACCTTGCAGGCCGCTCTAGCAAATCCAGGGAGGCGAAAGCGGAACGGAGGCTGCAATCGGCAGCAGTTGCTGCTACTCCTCCAGCTGCCTAGCTCCTCTCCGCCAGCCCCAGCTGGCAGCCCCCTCTGCCCAGTCCTCTCTGCTTCGGTGGCCCGCGCAGGAGAAGGAGCGGATGAAGCAAGGAGACTGTGCAAAGGGAATCTAATATAATAAAATGCTAGGCCGTGCATGCGCACTCAAAAGTCGTGTTCCCTGATCCGTCGCGGAAACACAACTGCGCATGTGCGCCCCTGACTCTCACTGTGCACTATGCTCAATCTGCCGCCCCGGCTCCTCTCTCAAACTGCAGCAGGATCGAGAGAGGAGCTGCAGCGGGGGCTTTCAGGACAGAATATGATTACCATGTTTCTTTAGGCAGCCCCGGTTGTTTACTTGGATTCAATGTCAGCATTAGGGTTCGCCGGCCGCCAGCCGTGAGAGCCGGGTGAGGAAGGCCGCCGCAGCCTCGCGGCTAGGTAGGGGGACAACAATTGCGCTTATACTCAAGCCGCCGCCACGACTCCTCTCTTGAACCGCACCAGGATCGAGAGAGGAGCTGCGGCGGGGGCTTGAGCATAAGCGCGATTGTTGTCCCCCTACCTAGCCGCGAGCCTGCGGCGGCCTTCCTCACCCGGCTCTCACGGCTGGCGGCCGGCGAACCCTAATGCTGACATTGAATCCAAGTAAACAACCGGGGCTGCCTAAAGAAACAAAGTTTCACGGTGCTTGGCCCGCCAAACAATTCCTGCAGTTGCCAAAATTTGGCCCACCGTTCCTTCCCTTCCTCCATCAGGTACAGTTCAGCTCCGCCTATGTTAAAAGGAGCTGCTTTGAAATTGGAGCCCTGCCGCCACCGTAACACGTTCCCTCTGCCGCGGTCCCATATGTCAGAGAAGGGGCGGGACCAAGGCAGAGGGGAAAGTGCTACGGCAGTGGCAGCATCCGATTTCGACACGGCTCCTTTTAACATTGGTGGATTCACTGCACCTGATGGAGGGAGGGAAGGAAAGGTGGTTGTGCACTGTTGAGCCCCTCTTTGCCCTCAGACCCTCTTCTAACTGCTCCCTCCTGTCTCAGACCACTGGGGGGAGGTGCCTGTCTTCAGCTGCCGGGATGGAGGGAGGGAAGAAGAAAGAAGGGGCCCTGGCAAGCGAGTTATCAAAAGCCAACCATAGCCTGGGACCCCTACATGATATGAATAATGACCAGACAACAAAAGGTAAGAAAAATAATTTTATTTTTTGTTTTGTGATTACAATATGTCAGATTTGAAATGTGTCTCGAGGGAGGCTGCCACCGCGGCTTTGGACAGAGGGGTACCATTTTCGTGGGAGCCGGCCTTCGGAGAGGCTTGGGACGCGGGGACGGATGCGGGAGGGGCTGCCGCTGCGAAGGGCTTTGGTGGGGGAGCCAGCCAGACCACGAGTGGGGACGTTGTAAGCGCGGATTGGTCAAGGAGCCATCGCTGCCGAGGCTTTGAAATTGCTCTCCCACCGTCACTCCCTCCCGCCCCGGCTCTGCCTCTGCCCAGGTTCAAAAGCAGGAGAGGCGGTCATCTAGCACCCGTTAATCTAACGGGCTTAAACACTAGTATATATATATATATATATATATATATATATATATATATATATATATATATACTTATATACCATTTAAAACTAAACGGTTTACATAATGTACATACACAATATTAAAAAGATAAAGTAAAAACAGGTACATAATAAAATACACCCATATTATTCTGCAAGCTTTCCTTACTTATTTATATAGTTTATAGCTGTTTCCTCCACTGAGATACTGCCTCTGAGGTCAAAGGAAGGGCAGGACCACAGCAGAGGAAACAGCTCCAAAGCAGTACAAAGATCGCTAGCACCATGATCTTATTTGCAAGCTGTTCCTCGAAGGTAAACAGTGCAGGGAGGCCTGGGGGGAAGCCGGACACCAGTGGGAGGCCAGGGGGAACACTCAGACATTCTGGGGGAGAGTGAGCAGTCCATGGGGTGGGGGGTGAGACAGGCCTTCAAGGAGGGGGGAGGCATGCCTTCAAAGGAGGGGGGAGGCATGCCTTCAAAGGAGGGGGGAGGCATGCCTTCAAAGGAGGGGGGAGGCATGCCTTCAAAGGAGGGGGGAGGCATGCCTTCAAAGGAGGGGGGAGGCAGGCCTTTAAAGGAGGGGGGAGGCAGGCCTTTAAAGGAGGGGGGAGTCAGGCCTTCAAAGGAGGGGGGGAGTCAGGCCTTCAAAGGAGGGGGGACAGTCAGGCCTTCAAAGGGGGGACAGGCAGGCCTTCAAAGGGGGGACAGGCAGGCCTTCAAAGGGGGGACAGGCAGGCCTTCAAAGGGGGGACAGGCAGGCCTTCAAAGGGGGGACAGGCAGGCCTTCAAAGGGGGGACAGGCAGGCCTTCAAGGGGGGGGACAGGCAGGCCTGGTGTAGAAGTACACGGAGGGAAGGAGGGGGTTCAAAGAGAAGTAGGAAAGATGCCAGACCTCCTGGGGAGGGAAGGGGAGGGAAACGGAAGGGGAGGACAGAGATGGCAGATGGATGGTTAGAATGAAGAAAAAAGAAAGGAGACCCTGGCAAGCAAGTTATCAGAAGACAACCAGAGCCTGGGACCAACAAAATTTGAATAATGACCAGACAACAAAAGGTAGAAAACTAATTTTATTTTCCATTTTGTGATTACAATATGTCAGATTTGAAATGTGTATCCTGCCAGAGCTGGTGTTAGACCACAAACGTGAGCTAGAATTTAACACAGAGAGGAAAAGTCTTTACACCACAGCGCCAGTGTGGTTAGGAGAAAGCAAATAAACTCACTAGGATGTTTGAGAAGAAAAAACAAACAAACAAAAAAAAAAAAAACACCCAATTGGGCAGGAAAATTGAAACGAATAAAAAAACCAACTGAATAGGCTGAATCGAATTGAAATTTTTTTTCCTGAATCGGGCAGCATTAATAAGCGCACACTAAAAAAAAACCAAAACACTGCAATAAAGCACAGTTACTTACCCTAACAGGTGTTATCCAGGGACAGCAGGCAGATATTCTCACATGTGGGTGATGTCATCCACGGAGCCCCGATGCGGACAGCTGCAAAAGCACAGTTGCACTTTAAGAACTTTAGATCGCGACTGACCGCACCGCACATGCGGGAGTGCCTTCCCACCCGATGGAGGTGCGCGGCTCAGATAGCCAGCTAAGAAGCCAACCAGAGGAGATGGATGGGTTGTAAGAATATCTGCCTGCTGTCATAAGCACATAAGCATTGCCTCTGCTGAGTCAGACCATAGGTCCATTATGCCCAGGAGTCCGCTCCCGCGGCGGCCCCCCAGGTCAATGACCTGTAGTGATCTATTACTCTACTACTCTATTACTTTACAGCCTTTTGTACTGTATAGTAGCCCTCTAGTTGTACCCCTGGATCCCCTTTTCCTTCAGGAACTTGTCCAATCCCCTTTTGAACCTCAAAGTCGTACTCTGCTCTACCACCTCCTCTGGAAGCGCATTCCAGGTGTCCACCACCCTCTGTGTGAAGAAGAACTTCCTAGCATTTCAATTTTTTTGAGTGCCCTCTGGTTTTTGTTGCCCCCGCTAGTCTGAAGAATCTGGCCCTCTCTACCTTCACTATACCCTTCATGGTCTTATAAGTTTCTATCATATCCCCTCTAAGTCTCCGCTTTTCCAGGGAAAAGAGCCCAAGCTTCTCCAGCCTCTCAGCATATAAGAGATTTTCCATGCCCTTTATCATTTTTGTCGCTCTCCTCTGGACCCTCTCGAGAATCGCCATATCCTTCTTAAGGTACGGCGACCAGTACTGAACGCAGTACTCCAGATGCGGTTGCACCATCGCCCTATACAGCGGGAAGATAACTTCCTTGGTTCTGGTAGTGATACCTTTTTTGATAATGTTCAACATTCTGTTCACCTTTTTTGAGGCCGCTGAGCACTGTGCCGCCGGTTTCATTGTTCTATCCACCAAAACCCTCAAGTCCTTTTCTAGGTTGCTTTCCCCCAGTACCATCCCCCCCCCATCGTGTAGTTGTACATCGGGTTCCCTTTCCCTATGTGCATAACTTTACATTTCTCTACATTGAAGCTCATCTGCCATTTATTTGCCCACTCAGTCAGTTTGTTCAGGTCTCTTTGAAGTTCTTTACATTCCTCTACAGATCTAACCTTATCTGAGAGTCTAACCTTAACTGTCCCTGGATAACACCCATTATGATAACTGCGTTTTATCCAAGGATAAGCAGGCAGCATATTTTCATATGTGAGTGACCTCCAAGCTAACCAGAATGGGATGGTGGAAGTGTTGGCGTTTAGGAAAATAAACTTTGTAATACTGCTTGGCCAAAGTGGCCACCTGTCAGGAATAGGATTCCAGACAGTAATGTAAAGTGAAGGTATGAAGTGAGGACAAAGTTGCAGCTTTGCATATTTCATCAATAGGAGTAGAGCCTAGAAAAGCTACTGAAGCTGCCATAGTTCTAACTTTGTGGGCTGTGACTCGACCTTCCAGTTGCAGCCCAGCCTGAGCATAACAAAATGAGATGCAAGCAGCCAACCATTTGGAAATTGTCCTCTTAGAAACTGGATGCCCCAACTTGTTTGGGTCAAAGGACACAAAAAGTTATGGAGAGGATCTATGTGTTTTAGTCCTTTGCAAATAGTAGGCCAATACTCGTTTGCCATCAAGAGTATGAAGAGCTGTTTCTCTAGGATGAGAATGAGGCTTGGGAAACAACACAGAGAGAATAATCGATTGGTTGAAATTAAATTCTGTAACAACTTTGGGTAAGAATTTTGGATGGGTATAGAGTACCACCTTATCATGATGAAATATTGTAAATGGTAGGTCCGCTATCAAAGCCTGTAGTTTCACTAACTCTGCGAGCAGACATGAAAGAAATGAGGAAGAATGAGAATATGCTGCCTGCATATCCTGGGATAAAAATAATTACAAGAAAAAGGAAATTTGACTATGTTATGCCTTTACTAAAGAACACACACTAGCTCCCCATCAATCATAGAATCACATTGGTTCAAATGGAGCCTTTATCAGATGACATTGAAAACACCTTTCATAAATCTGGAAACCACAGAATGAGCAGAGAGGTTTTCCATCCAATGGTTGATGAAAAGCAGCAATTGCACTGAGATGGACTCTAAAGGAGGTGGATTTGAGGCCAGACTGAAATAAATGAAAAAGATAAACCAGAATCAAAGACAAGGAGGTAGACTGAGGCTCCAGATGATAAAGATTGCACCAAGCAGAAAACCTAGTCCATTTTAGAGAGTAACATTGCTTTGTGGCTGGTTTTCTGGAAGCATCTAAAATGTCTCTAACAGACTGAGAGAACTGAAGTTGTGAAGTTATTCCAAGAGGTACCAGGCTTTTAGATGTAGAGACTGCAGTTTGGTATGAAGAAGAGAACCGTGACTGTGTAAGCAGACACAGAAAGATTGATAGTACAAGAGAGAACCATGGCTGTCTGAGCCACCGAGGAGCTATCAGATTCATGGTGGCAGGTTTCTACTTGAGTTTGACAACTGTCTTGAGAATAAGTTGAAATGGAGGGAACACAGAAGAACTTGTCCATCCAGTCTAGGAGAAAATCATCTGCCTCCAGATGTTGAGGAGAGTAGAGTCTAGAACAGTGTTCTTCAACCTTTGTACACCTATGGACCGGCAGAAATAAAATAATTATTTTGTGGACCGGCAAACTAATAAGACTGAAATTTTTAAAAACCCCATCGCCGCTCCATCCCCGCAAGCTCGGTCCCGTTAACCATCTGATCCCATCCGCACAAGCCTCAAATAGTTATGATTTTATATTGAACATATTTAGTAAAGTATAAAAAGAAACAATATTCTGTACAATTGTCATTTTATAAATAAAAAATAATACAGGGCAAGAATGAACAAAACCTCTGTCTCCCCTCCCCTTCACATATCCCCTCTACTATCAAGAAAACTGATTAAGCCAAATTATTACAGAATGCTACACAAATATCATGCTAACAGAATACCGCAGTCACACATGGCAGGAATGGTGTTAGGAGGAGTGTAACTAGGGCAACTGCCTCCTGGTCAGAGAGAGCCCTAAGCCAGCTGGAAGCTAAAGAAGCACTGCCTGGGCTTTGCACTCCCCAATTATGTCTAACATCAGCTCTAGCAGGATATATATTTTAAATCTGATATATTCCAATCACAAGATAGAAATAAAATTATATTTTTCTACCTTTTGTCGTCTCTGGTTTCTGCTTTCATCGTCTTTTCACTCTCTTCCATCCAGCATCTGCCCCTTCCATCCACTGTCTGCCCTCTCCTCCTCCCATATGGTATCCGAGTTCTTTCTATGCCCCTCTCTCTCCTACACCAGATCTAGCATCTTTATCCCTCTTTCCTTATTTCTCAACTGACCCCCTTTCCCAGCATCAATCTCTCTCTACTTTGTCATTCCTCTGTCTCTGCCTTTCCCTCATCTGATCTCTCCATTCCATCCTGACTCCTTCCCCTCCTCTAATCTCCTTGCTAGCTGTTTCCTTCCAATTTTCCTCCTCCCCTGTCCAGCAGTATCTTCTCCCTTTCTTCCTCCCCTTATCCAACAGTAACTCTCTTCCTTTCCCTTCTCTCCTGTCAGCAGTACCCTCTTCCCCTTCCTTGTCCAGGAGTACCCCTTCTCCCTTTCCTCCTCCCCTTATCCAACAGTAACTCTCCCTTCCCTTTCCCTTCTCCCCTGTCAGCAGTATCCCCTTCCCCTCCCTTGTTCAGGAGTACCCCTTCTCCCTTCCCTCTCCAGCAAATGTTTCCTCTATGTAGGCTAGCGGCAGCTGTGTACTTTTAATTTCGGCACACAGCTGCTCTAAGCAGTATTTTAGCCACGGTTTCATGAGGCAGCCTCGGGGCCTTTGGTAGGCCGGCCCACATCGCATCATCGAAGCAGGCCGGCATATATATCGGGTATAAATCGTTCCTACAATTGTTTGAATTGAAAGTAGAGTCTTTTTTATATAAGGTTCAAATTGGGAGGAGAATGCCGACTTATTTGGCAGTTTTTTATATAAGGTTCAAATTGGGAGGAGAATGCCGACTTATTTGGCAGTGTTTTATTGTCCTCCAGGATTGTCAATTAAAACATGGAACAATATATATCAGGCTATAACGGATTTATCAGTGAGATTATCAAGGTTAATGATAGTGGGAGATTTCAATATTCAGGTTGATATGGTGAATGATTGTAAAACAAATTCAGATCCCAGTTCTCACATGATTCTTTATATTTTTGAGTTCTGCCAGGCCTGTTCCCTACTCTAACTGGTGTTGAACACATCAGGCCCAAAATGTCAAGTAACCAAACAAGATTAACCAAACAAGTCTGGGGGTGCGGAGACAAAGGCAGGAGCAGGAGACATACGCGGCAGGAGTCCCAGTGGTGGAAGGCAGGAGTCCCAGCATAGCGATGGCAACAGGAAGTTGCATGTTAGCTGATGCCGGCACCTTTTGTTGCGGCGGGGACCCGAATCCTTCACGGTCCGGCTAGATTTTTTTGTGGACAGACACCGGTCCATAGACCGACGGTTGAAAAACTGTGGTCTAGAACAGAACTGGGACAGTATTGTTGTGGGGAGACGCAAAAATGTCTACTTGAGTCCCCCATTAAGAAAAAATTTGATGAAAAGTAGGTGAATTGAGAATCCATTCGTGTGGTTGTAGAATGCAACTTAATTTGTCTTCTAGTGAATTTTTCTCCCATTGAATATAGGCAGCTTTTAGAAAAATGTTGTGAAGAATTGCCCGATTCCAAATTTTCTGAGCTTCCTGGCAAAGGAGAAGAGATCCTGTTCCTCCTTGCTTGTTCACATAGTGCATGGCTACTTGATTGTCTGTATGAATGAGAATGACTTGATTTTTTTAAATAGATGCTGAAAAGCCTTGAGAGCATTGAAAATCGATATGAGATCCAACAGATTTATGTGCTGGCGACAATCTGTGGCGGACCAGTGACCTTAAGTACGTAGACCATCCAGGTGAATCTGTAGTGAGAACCTTCTGGTGGGGAGGAGTTTGAAATAGCAAACCTCTGGATAGATTGGAAGAGAGCATCCACCATTGACAAGATTGCTGAAGAGAAGATGTTACTGGAATATGCTGGGAAAGCAGATCGAGAGCCTGCAACCACTGAGAAGCCATCGTCCACTGAGGAATCCTTAGGTGAAGCCTGGCAAAAGGAGTCGCATGAACTGTAGAGGCCATGTGACCTAGAAGAACCATCATGTGCCTCGCTGAAAGTGAAGGAAGGAGGGACACCTGATGGCAAATGTGTATGAGAGCATCCTGACATTGCTGGGGAAGGAATACTCTGAGCTGCACAGTATATAGAAGAGCTCCAATAAATTGAAGAGTCTGAAAAGGCTGCAGTTGAGATTTGGGAAAGTTGATTTCGAATCCCAAATTTTGTAGGGATAGTATAGTCCAGGGGTGGGCAACTCCGGTCCTCGTGGGCCGGAATCTAATTGGGTTTTCAGGATTTCCCCAATGAATATGCATTGAAAGCAGTGCATGCATATAGATCTCATGCATATTCATTGGGGAAATCCTGAAAACCCGATTGGATTCCGGCTCTCAAGGACAGGCATTGCCCATGTCTGGTATAGTCTGTTGTGTCGCTACAGTAACCCCCTGAGAAGAGGGGTCTTTGATGAGCCAATGGTCCACAGATATGGAAAAACTTGGAAACCATGATTTTGCAAGGCTGCTGCCACCACCACCAGGCACTTGGTGAAAACTGGGAGATAATGCAAGGCCAAAAGATAGAACTTTGTACTGGTAATGATGATTTCCCATCCTAAATCTGGAGAACTTGCAAGAGGCTGGGTGAATGGGAATATGTAAGCCTCCTTGAGATCATAAGAACATAAGAATTGCCATTGCTGGGTCAAACCAGTGGTCCATCGTGCCCAGCAGTCTGCTCACACGGCGGCCCTTAGGTCAAAGACCAGTGCCCTAACTGACACTAGCCTTACCTGCGTACTTTCTGGTTCAGCAGGAACTTGTCTAACTTTGTCTTGAATCCCTATAACAGCCTCCAGAAGAGCGTTCTAGTTTTCTATCAATCTCTGGGTGAAGAAGAACTTCCTTACGCATAACCAATCGTTTTGATCTAGAAGGGGATATAAAGACTCCAGAGACAGCATCCAAAACTTTTCTTTGACAAGAAATTTGTTGAGAGCTCTGAGGTCCAATATCGGTCGAAGACGGTCTTCTTCGGGATGAGGAAATAGCGGGAATAAAACCCCTTGTTCTGCGACACATGCAGCGAAAATTGACCCCACCATCACCAAACTAATGATCAACACAACAGACATCAAAGTGTTTCGAAAAGAAATCAAAACATTTCTATTCAAAAAACACGTCCTAACACATTAGTCAACTCCTAGAACCTTTCCTTCCAAAAATATTCTGATTCCTAAATAAGCATCTACCTCACGTCATTGTTAGGTAACTTCTCTTCTGTAACCCGTATATACTGATATTCTCCACTGTATCCTGTTATCACTTGATTCTCTGCTATGTAATTCTTATAATTGAATCCTCTACCACTCCATGTAAAGTACATGAATCACTGTTATGTAATTCTCTAGATAATCTTTGTTACGCAATTCTCTCGGTAATGTCCAGATCTCTTATAATTTGTAATCTGCCTAGAACCGCAAGGCACAGGCGGAATAGAAATCACTAATGTAATGTAATGTAATGTAATGGTCTAATGGAACCTTCTCGATGGCACTGAGAATAAGCAGAGATTTGACTTCCTGGAGAAGAAGATGACTCATGTCTACTCGCAGAGTTAGTGAACTACAAGCAGGGAGAGTCCACCGCAATCTTCAAAGCAGTCACGTGACTGCTCAATATCACAACCCCAAATTTTAGTGCCCGACAAGCAGGGAGAGTCCACTGCGATCTTCAAAGCGGTCACGTAACCGCTCAATGTAAGCCATGATCGGGAGGCATTTAAAAGGAAGCCGCTCAGCAGTAAGTGCGCCGAGCGCCAGGGGAACAGGTCATGCTCCTTAGGCGTGCTTCTTGGGGCGGGCCATGATATATGGCCATTAAAGAAAGGTAGGTGTGAGATATTGATTAATCTTGTTTGGTTACTTGACATTTTGGGCCTGATGTGTTCAACACCAGTTATAGTAGGGAACAGGCCTGGCAGAACTCAAAAATATAAAGAATCATGTGAGAACTGGGATCTGAATTTGTTTTACAATCATTCACCATATCAACCTGAATATTGAAATCTCCCACTATCATTAACCTTGATAATCTCACTGATAAATCCGTTATAGCCTGATATATATTGTTCCATGTTTTAATTGACAATCCCGGAGGACAATAAAACACTGCCAAATAAGTCGGCATTCTCCTCCCAATTTGAACCTTATATAAAAAACTGCCAAATAAGTCGGCATTCTCCTCCCAATTTGAACCTTATATAAAAAAGACTCTACTTTCAATTCAAACAATTGTAGGACGATTTATACCCGACAGCTATTTCTCCTCCCCTCCTATATGACCTTGCAAGGGAAAAAAGTTTGAAATCTGGAGGGAGTGCTTGATATAAGTAGACTTCTTCCTCTGTTTTTATCTATGTTTCTATAAAACAAACAATCACCACCTCTTTCTACCAAATCTAAAATGGTTTTATTTTTTGCCGATCTACAATTTAATAACAAAAATTTCGTCTGCTTACCCGGTTCCACCCTCCTTTGGCCACCATGCTGTCGATCAATATTTATTAAAGTTAAAATATTTTCAGGGCTTATTAGCTGAATTGAAGTTGGCACAATGGATTAAGGTAGCAACACATAAAAAGGGACATATGCTAGATATAGTATTGACTTCTCATGGTATGGGAGATAATTTTATGCAGGTAAATAGTGATCCAATATCATGGAGTGACCATTATGTAATTAGTTGGAATATAAAATTGGATATTCATCCTGATAATAATTCTGGATTAGAAGGGTTTAAAAAAATACAGATTGCTATATTCTCTTTGAATTAAATGAAATTTCACGTTTCTGTCTGAAGTTCCCTCCGGATTTTAAGGAAGCCCCATTAATGGATCAGTAAGTTAACTCTGGATTTTAAGGAAGCCCCATTAATGGATCAGGCAGAAACAGATGAAATAGCACCACTAAAAGTAGGAAAATTAAAGATAAAAGATAAAAAATAATAAATGGTTTCATGAGGGTTTGCTATTACTTAGGAAGCAGTTAAGGAGGGCAGAAAGAGTTTGGAGAAAGAAAAGAACAAGTTCAGTTAGGGGACGTTGTAAGAATATTAAGAATATTTATAATAGGGAAATAAAGAAGGCAAAGATTATTTTTTTTATAAAAAAAAACAAAACTCAGTAATGCAAGAGTTCCAACAAAACAACTATTTTTATTGCCACAGCTCTAAAAAATGTGGTCTCCCATAAAAGGATTGGAATAATGCCAGAGGTAGATGAGTTAGCTGTTTTCTTTTGCTCAAAAATTTTGGACTTACAATCAGGGTTGGAAAATTTGCAAATTAGTGAAGTTAAACTATTGAGGATAGATTCAGAAGAAAAAAGTGTATGTTTAGGAAAATCAAATTGGTCAGTTTTCCAATTACCATCTTTAACCAAATAGCAGTTACTTACCGTAACAGATGTTATCCAGGGACAGCAGACAGCTATTCTCACATATGGGTGGCGTTGTCGACGGAGCCCAGATGCAGACACCTCACAAGCAGACTTGCTTGATGAAACTCGACGTTTCAAGTCGCCCGCACCGCGCTTGCCTTCCCGCCCAGTCCAGGGCACGTCTCCTCAGTTCAGATAGCTAGCAGAGAAAGCCAACCAGGGGAGGTGGAGGAGGTTGCGAGAATAGCTACCTGCTGTCCCTGGATAACACCTGTTATGGTAAGTAACTGTGCTTTATCTCAGGACAAGCTAATCTCCAAGCTAACCCGAATGGGATGGTGGGAGTGTTGGCAATTTAGGAGAATAAATTTTGTAATACTGTTTGGCCAAACTGTCCACCCCGTCTGGGGAAAGTATCCAGACAATAGTGAGAAGTGAAGGTATGAACCAAGGACCAAGTAGCAGCTCTACAAATTTCCTCAACAGGTGTAGATCTGAGGAAAGCTACTGAAGCTGCCATAGCTCTGACCTTATGGGCTGTGACTTTACTGTGAAGGGATAATCCAGCCTGGGCATAGCAGAATGAGATACAAGCCGCCATCTACGCTTAGAAATAGGATGGCCCAATTTATTTGGATCGAAGGAAACAAAAAGTTGAGGAGCAGTTCTGTGTGGTTTGGTGCGTTCCAAGTAGAAGGCCAAAGCACGTTTGCAGTCCAGAGTATGAAGAGCTGATTCTCTAGGGTGAGAATGAGGCTTTGGAAAAAATACTGAAAGAACAATGGATTGGTTGAGATTAAATTCCGAGACCACTTTAGGTAGGAATTTAGGATGAGTACGAAGAACCACTTTGTCATGATGGAACACCGTGAATGGTGGGTCAGCAACTAAAGCTGACTCTTCAAGCAGAAGTAAGGGCAATGAGAAACACCACTTTCCAAGTGAGATACTTCAGATAAACCTTATCAATTGGTTCAAATGGAGGCTTCATTAGTTGAGTAAGGACAACATTGAGGTCCCAAACCACAGGAGACAGTTTGAGAGGAGGTTTGACATTGAATACTTTCATGAATTTGAAAACCACTGGATGAGCAGAGAAGGGTTTCCCTTCAATAGGCTGATGGAAAGCCACAATTGCACTGAGATGGACTCGGATAGATGTAGACTTGAAGCCAGAATTGAATAACATAGAAAGTTGACGGCAGAAAAGGGCTATAGCCCATCAAGTCTGCCCACTCTACTGTCCCACCCCATTAAGTCGAGCAGCAAAAGGTAGTCTAAAACAGAAGATAAGGAGGAATGCTGAGGTTCCTTATGATGAGAAAAACACCACGTAGAAAATCTAGTCCACTTTTGGCAATAGCATTGTCTAGTGGTAGGCTTCCTAGAAGCTTCTAAAACATCTCTTACAGATTGAGAAAACTGAAAAGGGGTTATGTTGAAAGGTACCAAGCTGTCAGGTGTAGAGACTGCAGGTTGGGATGAAGCAGAGATCCTTGACTCTGTGTAAGCAGAGAAGGAAAAACTGGTAGACGGTATGGCTCCCTGCTGTTGAGTTGAAGTAGAAGAGAGTACCAAGTTTGTCTTGGCCACCGAGGAGCAATTAGATTCATGGTGGCATGATCGTTCTTGAACTTGACCAGAGTCTTGAGAATGAGAGGAAATGGAGGGAATGCATAGAGGAAAATATTCGACCATTCCAGAAGAAAAGCATCTGCCTCGAGGCGATGAGGAGAGTATATCCTGGAGCAGAACTGAGGCAGTTTGTAGTTGTAGGGAGCTGCAAAGAGGTCTATCTGAGGCGTTCCCCATTGTGAAAAAATGTGATGAAGAGGGGCGGAATGGAGTGTCCATTCGTGAGGCTGCAGGAGACGACTCAAGTTGTCCGCCAAGCAATTCTTCGCCCCTTGAATGTAGATAGCTTTGAGGAAGGTGTTGTGGTGGATTGCCCAGTCCCAAACTTTCAGAGCTTCTTGACAAAGGGAGGCAGATCCCATCCTCCCTGTTTGTTGATGTAATACATGGCGACTTGGTTGTCCGTCCGGATGAGGACTACCTGGTCGTGAAGAAGATGTTGAAAAGCGTCGAGAGCCTTGAAAATCGCTCCGAGTTACAACAGATTGATGTGACATTCACGATCCGTACTGGTCCAGTGGTCTTGTGTATGGAGATCATCGAGATGGGCACCTCCAAGCGTAGGTCGAAGAATCTGTCATGAGGACCTTCTGATGAAGGGGCGTTTGAAAAAGCAAGCCTCTGGAAAGATTGGAAGAGAGCATCCACCAACGGAGAGACTTCTTCAATGAAGGAGTGACTGAAATATGTCGATAAGGAGGGTCACAAACTTGCGTCCATTGAGATGCCAGGGTCCACTGAGAAATTCTGAGGTGAAGTCTGGCAAAAGGTGTCACTTGTACTGTAGAGGCCATGTGACCTAGAAGTACCATCATGTGTCTCGCTGAGATGGAAGAGTGGGAAGACACTGTTTGACAGAGTTGAAGAGTTTCCAGTCGTTGTTGAAGGAATGCTCTGAGTTGGACGGTGTCCAGAACAGCTCCAATGAATTGCAGAGTTTGTGAGGGTTGAAGCTGAGATTTGGGAAAATTGATCTCGAATCCCAAACTTTGTAGGAACCAGGTAGTCTGTCAGGTCGCTAAAATAACCCCTTGAGACGTGGAGTCTTTGATGAACCAGTCATCGAGGTAGGGAAACACCTGAAGACTATGATTCTTTAGAGCTGCTGCTACTACCAGGCACTTGGTGAACACTCTGAGAGACGAAATCTGAGGTACTGACGGGAGGCCGGGTGAATGGGGATATGAGTGTAGGCCTCTTTGAGATCCAGAAAGCATAACCAGTCGTTCTGCTCGAGAAGGGGATAAAGGGATGCCAGGGACAACATTTGAAACTTTTCTTTGACTAGAAATTTTTTGAGAGCCCTGAGATCCAGAATGTTATGTTATGTTATTTATTTCTTATATACCGTTAAATCCGTTAAGTTCTAAGCGGTTTACAGAGAAATATGCATTAAATATACAATAAAGGATACAATAAAATAAGATGAATTAAATAAAGAATGGGTACTTTGAAATTCCCTTACTGTCCCGAAGGCTCACAATCTAGCTAAAGTACCAAGGACAAACAAAATTAGCAAATAGTAGATAAGAAAATAAAGATAGCAGAAATGAGATATAAAGCATCCTAACAAGAATACATAGAACTCTCAATATCATACTGTTGAAAAACAAAATGTACATACCAAAATAATAAAGTAATAGAAAGAAACTAATTAAATAGAAAATAATTTTAAGAATTAATCAAATATAGAAATATAGGAAGGAAATAAACATTTGAAGTGAGGAGAAAAGAAAAGGTAGAGGACGGCATATGAATAGAATGGAATGAAAAACAGTTAAACAATAGAATTCTAAGAAAATTTTTAAATGAAAACTAAACAAAATAAATAAAAAGAAATAGATATAATATACATAATAGAACAAAAGTCAGGAAGGACTTGATTTTATTTCCCTCAGTCATCAATGTTATCGTCTCTAGAACTTTAGCTGTTTCAGCTGGGCAACCGCCATCATCGAGCTTTGCACATCAGCCATGGGATCACTTTTTAAAGAAGAGAAGCATTTCTCGATTTTCTGGATTACTGTTCATTACATTCAACAGCTCACAGATCTTCCAGCTTCGATTCTCTGCTCTTTGGTCAGGATAGTGCAGTTCACTCAACCCTTGAAGATATCATAACTCACAAACAGTGATCCAAGTCGGCTGTGGGACATCTGATGCTGTAATATTCCGGCATGATAAAAAAGCCATTCTCCAGACCTCCCATCCTGCTGGTGTCGCATTGCCAGTAGGGGATCCGAGTTTGTTTAGCTGCAGGGAGATTATAATCCACACCTACCATCCCAGCCACGGCGCCTCCGCCTCAACAACCGCCTCCATTCGGCGATTCAGTCACCCTCCGCCGACCTCGGCAGCACTACCTCTCCAGCTCAGCATTAGCACCACTTGTTATGGATCGGTCGCCAGGCATAGCACAGGATCGCCAGCAAACATCAGGAACGAAAAAAGGCAAGTTTTCAGGCACAACTCAGGATCGCCAAAGGTGCAGGAATACCAGGTGAGAATGAGGCCTTACTGACAGACCAAGAATAACTGTCTAATCTGAACTGTCAAATCAGAGTCCATAAATGGAATGATAACCAGAGTAAAAAAACAAAGATACAAAAATTAACACAAATAAAATAATACTTAAATAAATTAAATAAATAAACAAAAAAAACAGCAAGAAAGAAAACCAAAAATAAAAGAAATAAAAGAGAGCAAAGGGAGACAGCACAAATGGTGACTTAATCGGCTGCCATCTTGTTAGAATGGGTCGCAGATCACCCGTCTTCTTCGGAACAAGGAAGTAACGGGAGTAAAACCCCCTGTTCTGCTGTTCCAAGGGAACTGGTTCGATGGCATGGAGACGAAGCAGAGCTTGAGCTTCCTGAAGAAGAAGAGCGGTCTGGGAAGGATACTCTCTTGGAGGAAGCTCTGGTGGAACCTGAGTGAAATGAAGAGAGTATCCTTCCCTGATGATGGTAAGGACCCAGAGGTCGGATGTAATTAACGTCCATCAGAGGTAAAAATGATGGAGATGACCTCCTATAGGGAGAAAATGAGACAGAGACAGAACAGTAGAGGTTATGCTCTGTTGTAAACAGTCAAAAAGGCTGAGAAGCCTTAGGTGCAGCAGGAGGTTGAGGTTTCTGTTACTTCTGAGGTTGCTGTTTCTTAAGAGGAGGGCGAGTATAATGAGCCGGCTTCGGAGCAAAACGCCGTTGATAGATAAGAGCAGGGCGTGCAGGTTTGGCAGGAGCTGGCTTTGGCTTAGGTCTGACAATAGAAGCAAAGGAATTTTCATGGTCAGACAATTTCTTGGTGGCTGATAGATTCATCAAAGAGGTCATTGCCCTAACAAGAAATGTTAGCTAAGCAGTCTTGAAGATTAGGGTCCATGTCAATAGTACAAAGCCAGGCAAGACAATGCATAGCTACAGAGCAAGCAGCTGCTCGGGCAGACAACTCAAAGGCATCATAAAATGACTGGAGGAGATGCAAATGGAGTTGAGACAAAGAAGTAAGGACTTCTTGAAATTCAAAGTGTATTTGAGTATCCAAATAATTCAAGAACTTTGGAAGTAAAGAAATAAGGAATTCAAAATATGTGATGAACTGAAAATTATAGTTGAGAACTTTAGAGGACATCATAGCATTTTGATAGATGCGAGGTCCGAATTAGTTTTCCCTTCCCTTCCAGGAGAAACGGTGGCATAAACCTTGGAAGGATAGGACCTCTTTAAGGAGGACTCAACAAGCAGGGATTGATAAGATAACTGTAAGTTGTCGATCCCTTTGCGATGCACAGTTTTATACCTAGAGTCCAATTTGCCTGGAACAGCTGGTATGGAAAAAGGTGTTTCCATGCATCGACCAAAAGTCTGATTCAAAAGCTTATGAAGAGGAAGCTTAAGCGACTCCGCTGGAGGTTGAGGGAGATGCATGACTTCGAGATACTCCTTAGAGTATTTAGAGCCAGTGTCTAATTGAAGATCCAAGACTACAGCCGTCTGATGAAGGAAAGATGAGAAAGATAGCTGATCCGCCAATGCTTTGCCTCAAGAAGGACTCGAGGACATCGAGGCAGCTTGGATCGAAGATGAAGCCTCGGGAGGAAAAAAAGGCATCAAAGGAACATGGTGACTTGGACGAGGCAATCGAAACCGGGATATCTTTGAGGTCCGGCATTGGAGACCTCGAACGAGGAATCGGTGGTCTAGTCGAAGTTGGGGTAGATCGAGGCTTAGTTGAAGAAGGTTGTTCTTTAGAAGAAGAACTATGCCTGGAAGGATGCCTCGATGGTCGATGAGAACTGTGCCTGGAAGCAGATCTCGAGGATCAAGGGGACTTCACCTCTGAGACGAAAGCAGCCGATGGTATCAAAGAATGGATAGGACTGGAGGCTGTAGATCGAAGCTCCAGAGGCTTGATGGAGAAACCTCGATGCACTCCCAAAGACTGCTCCTTGTATAGAGTGTGAGGAATCCTGCACTCGCAAAGAATCTGCTCCTTGCTTCACGTGCTTGGATACCAGACCAGACACTCGCAGAGACTGCTCCCTGCAAAGAGTATGTAAGCTCAGACTGAGGCAAAGGAAGCGGCTCGACCTCTCAGGAGTCTGCTGAATGCCCAGGCTGGATAAGAGGAAGCAGTTTGGGTCCCATATTTATAAGGAACTGAATACACTGCTTCTCTAACATGGTCTGAAAAGAAGCCAGCAAGGATGGATTCGCGTCTGAAACCAGACCACCTGCTTTGGCTGGAGGTTCCTTCGAGGTAGTGTGAGTGTGCTTCAACCTGGGAGTCTTAGGCACCTTAATCACTACCGGTGGAACCGACTGCTGAGTTATCTGACCTGAGGAAACAGGGGAAGATACAGCAGAAGTCGTCAAAGAAAGAGCTGCTGGAAACAACGAAGGTCTGATGAGGCTCAAGGTGGAAGCAGTAGAAGCAGGAGGAACCTCGGTAGGAGTCGACGCCTTTGGAGTCGAGGCGGAGGACGCCTTTGAAGTCGAGGGATCATTAGAAGATTCCATCTCGAAGAGCTTGTCCACCAAAATACGACGATTGAAAGCATGAGGCTGAAGCGTTTGGCAAGGCAGGCACAACCTAAGAAGATGATTCGGCCCAAGACACTTAAAGCAGCGACGGTGTGGGTCCATAAGAGAGATCACGTGCTGGCACTTGCTACACTTCTTGAAGC
This sequence comes from Geotrypetes seraphini, assembly GCF_902459505.1. Lineage (NCBI taxonomy): Eukaryota > Metazoa > Chordata > Amphibia > Gymnophiona > Dermophiidae > Geotrypetes > Geotrypetes seraphini. Next base: position 101,136,211 of record NC_047092.1, on the reverse strand, counting down.
CCTTGGCAGACCGGGACATAGAAGGAAAAATAGCTGCCGCAAGATCGAAGCCCTTGGGCTGCGGCCGAGCGGCCTGTCCCGAGAAACGGATGGAAGAGGAAAAAAAAAATTTTTTTTTTTAAACTGAAAATGAAAGAAATAAAATAAGAACAGCGATTCGTGAGGAAAAAAATACAAACCATGGTTCAGAGAAGGCACAAAGTTAAAACACAGAGAGTCAAAGTCAGAGTTCTCGGCTCCGCGGAAAACTGAGAACTGAGGAGACGCGCCATGCGCTGGATGGGAAGGCACTCGCGTATGCGGGCGACTCGAAACTTCGAGTTTCTTCAAGGAAGTCTGCTTATGAGGCGACCGCATCTGTGCTCCAATGACTTCACCCATATGTGAGAATACCTGCCTGCTTGTCCTGGGATAATGGAAAAATTATTTAGTACAATGCATGTCACTTTTTGTAACTTAGATCCAGAGCCTTCAAAATGGCTCGCAAGTTCTAGACATGGTCTAATGGACTTAGTTTTAATTATGATACAGAATAGTCTAAATAGTGGAGAGGCATGTTGGGAAAAAGGCGATTATTAAACCAATTTTGAAGAAGCTAGTTATAGACCAGTTTCTAATCTTTGCTTTTTAGCAATATTAACAGAGAGGATAGTTTTGGAACAGCTGGTGTCTCTTACATCGAATCAACAAATGTACTTAACCCAAGACAAGCGGGGTTTCAATCAATGTATAGTACTGAGACAATGTTAGCAGGCTTTCTTAGTGAGGTTCATTCAATCTTGAAGGGGGAATTTTACAATGGTAGTTTGCTTAGATCTGAGTTCAGCATTTGATCTAGTGGATCATGGTCTTTTGTTAAACTTCTTATAAGAGATTGGCTTAACAAGAATAATTTGGGAGTGGTTTTCAGCATTTCTCCAAGGACGTATTTTCAGAGTAGTCACTGAGGGATCAATATCTCAGGATAGCTCGCTAGATTGTGGGGTACCGCAAGGGTCAGCCTTATCGCCAGTTCTATTTAATATTTTTCTGAGCCCTTTGGCAAGATGAATCCAGGAACTAGGAATCAGTACATATATTTATGCAGATGACATCTTATTAGTCTATAGACTATCACCTGCTAGGTTAGATTTAGGTCCTCTTTTTGCTGGCTTAAATAGAAGAATGGTTGAGTGAACATAAATTGGTTCTAAACATGTCTAAGACCATAGCATGTTGTATCTCAGGAGATAAAGCAACACCTCAACTAGATTTTTCTTTAAATAATTGTAGTATAAGACTAGTAAATAGTTCTAGGTATTTGGGGATTATAATCGATTGGCATCTAAATTTTCAGGAGCAGGTTTCAACTGTGGTTGGTAAAGGTTTGGGGGGCATTAAGACAGCTTAGAGCCATTTGAGATTTTTTTGGATGAGAAATCATTGCATACATTAATTCATGCCTTTGTATTGTCAAAGTTAGATTATAGTAATTTAGTATATGCAGGCACTGGGTCAGGACAGTTGAAGCGCTTACAAACAGTGCAGATAACTGCAATAGATTATTAGGCTGGGCATATATTCGTGATCATGCAACACCTTTGAATGTAAAATTCCACTGGTTACCAATGGAATTTAGGATCAAATTTAAGATACTAATGTTGGCACATAGAGCATTATTTCAGTTACAGCCTTCATATCTTTCTAACTTGGTGCTATTTTATGCCCCAAGGCGATTATTACAATCTCTGAATGACAATAGGGTAGTCATTCCTCACATCTCAAAGGCACATCTTGCGTCAACTAGAGATTGAGCATTCTTTATTTAGTTCCGCGGTTATGGAATAACTTGCCCATAGAGTTTGGGACTGTGATCTGTGTTTATGTTATGATTAATTTTGTAACAGAAAATTTTTAGCTGTAGGTATTAATTATGGTTCATTGAGATTGGATTGTTTTATTGTTTTACCATTAGAATTGTTATTATTGAGATGTTGCTTGTTATAATTTATGAAAAAAAATGTTTAACTTTTGTTCTTAATTTTTTCTTTTCTATTTTTAAATGGAGTTCTTTTCTTGATGAATGTGAACTTTAGATTGTAAACCTCTCAGATCCTTTTAGGCTGTTATGCGGTATATAAAGTTTTTAATAAACAAACAAACATGCGTTCGACAAGGTTCCGCATGTATGACTATTTCGAAAAATTGAGAGCCATGGAATAGAGCGTGAAATACTCACATGGATTAAAAACTGGCTAGCGGATAGGAATCGGAGAGTGGGGGGGGGTAAATGGACAATACTCGGATTGGAAGAACGTCACCAGTGGGGTGCCTCAGGGCTCGGTGCTTGGACCCGTGCTCTTCAACATATTCATAAACGATCTGGAAATGGGTATGACGAGTGAGGTGATTAAATTTGCAGACAATACAAAGTTATTCAGACTAGTGAAGACGCAGAGGGATTGAGAAGATCTGCAACGCGATATAACTACGCTCGAGAAATGGGCAGTGACATGGCAAATGAGGTTCAACGTGGATAAGTGTAAGGTAATGCATGTCGGTATAAAAAAATCCCATACACAAATACAAGATGTCCGGAGCGGTACTTGGAGAGACCCCCCCCCCAGGAAAGAGACCTGGGAGTACTGGTCGACAAGTCGATGAAGCCATCTGCGCAATGCACGGCGGCGGCGAAAAGGGCAAACAGAATGCTAGGAATGATTAAGAAGGGGATCACAAACAGATCGGAGAAGGTTATCATGCTGTTGTACCGGACCATGATACGCTCTCACCTGGAATACTGCGTCCAACACTGGTCGCCGTACATGAAGAAGGACACGGTACTATTCGAAAAGGTCCAGAGAAGAGCAACTAAAATGGTTAAGGGGTTGGAGGAGTTGCCGTACAGTGAGAGATTAGGGAAGCTGGGCCTATTCTCCCTTGAAAAGAGGAGACAGAGGAGACGTGATCGAAACATTCAAGATAATGAAGGGAATAGACTTAGTAGATAAAGACAGGTTGTTCACCCTCTCCAAGGTAGAGAGAATGAGAGGGCACTCTGAAATTAAAAGGGGATAGATTCCGTACAAACGTAAGGAAGTTCTTCTTCACCCAGAGAGTGGTAGAGAACTGGAATGCTCTTCCGGTGTCTGTTATAAGGGAAAACACCCTCCAGGGATTCTAGACAAGGTTGGACAAGTTTCTGCAGAACCAGAATGAACGCAGGTAGGGCTGGTCTTGGTTAGGGCACAGGTCTTTGACCTGGAGACAGCCGCGTGAGCGGACTGCTGGGTGCGATGGACCACTGGTCTGACCCAGCAGCAGCAATTCTTATGTTCTTATGATCTGGAGAAATAATGAGGAAATGAAGAGAATAACCTTCCCGAATGATAATGAGAACCCAGAGATCATAGATGATGAGTTGCCAACGATGATGGTAATGAAATAGGCGACCTCCGATGGGGAGAGGGAGAGAGAGATAGCTTAACTGAGATTATACTTTCGAATAGTCAGTCAAAAAGGCTGATTTGACTTTGGAGCAGAAGAGGTTTGAGATTTCTGGGGACGCTGCCGATGTTGTTTTTTCTGTTGTGGTCTGGAAAGAGGAGCAGACTTTGGGGTTTAACACCTCTGATATGAAGAAGATGGTTTGAAAAAGTCTTAGAAGTAGAGGATTTAGCCTTAGGCTTCAGCAACAAATTCAAAGATTTTTCATGTTCTGAAAGCTAATGGTGTCTCCCAAAAAGTTCATCACCTAAACATGGGATATTAGCTAACCGGTCTTGAAAGTTAGGATCCATTTCTGCTACCCTTAACAATGCAAGCCTCCTCATGGCTACTGAGATTGCAGATACTCTAGAAGATAGCTCAAAGGCATCATAAGAGGATTGCACCATGTGTTACCTGAGCTGTTGAAGAATATGGAACATGTACTGAAACTCTGACTTCCAATGTGATGGCAGATATTTGAAGTAAGTTGTTATAGTTTTGACCCAGTGCTTCAAATAGCAAGTGAAATAAAAGATGTAATTTATGACTATTAGTGAGCATGGAATTCTGGTAGAGACATCTACCAAACCTGTCCATTGATGGACCCTCACGTCCTGGAGGGACAGTAGCATAGATTTTAGAAGGAGCAGATTTCTTAAGAGTGGACTCCACTACGAGAGACTGGTGAGGCTTATCGAAACCAAGAATAGCGATGATCTTATATTGACAGTCAAGCTTTCTGGGAGCAGCTGGTATAAAATAAGGGGAGTCCCAATTCTTACAAAGAGTTTCTTTCAGGATACCATGTAAAGCAGTGGTCTTAATCTCGTGGCCCAGGGGCCACATACGGCCCGCCAGGTACTATTTTGAGGCCCTTGGTATGTTTATCATAATCACAAAAGTAAAATAAAATAAAACAGTTTCTTGATCATGTCTCTTTAGCTGTAAATTACAATATTATTATTAAGACTTAGCCATCTGTCTGATGAAACGTGTAAAAGAAACTTGTTCAGAAGGAGAAGGTTCCCTATGGAAGTAGAGCGAGGAGAATGCTCTACCTGGGAACCATAAGCTCGAGATGGAGATGCCTCATGAACAGACTAGAGATGTAAATCTGAATCCACAGGAATGGGAGAATGGTACCTACGTTTTGCTTGATACAGACCATTTACACTTGTCCAAGCGTGCATGAGAAATATGCTTGGACTTAGAAGACTGCTTGCCAGATTTGGTAGATGGAAGACGTGGAGACGAATGTTTGGAACGACTGGATCTATGCCCAGATGTTTCTTATGTATATGCTCCAAAGAAGTTGATTGGTACCTTGAGGCACGATGCTTGGGTGAAGGTGTCCAATGCTTCGAGGAGCAATGCTTCAGTGAAGGAGATTGGTGTTTTGAAGGCTGGTGTCGAGAAGCATGATTCGATAAAGATAATTAGTGTTGTGGAGGCGGTACCAATGAAGACCTGGTGGTACTTGCATCTCGCATAGAGTGACGCTCAGACTGGGCCAGTACTGGAGGAGTCGACATGGGAGTGACCATCTGGAACATGAACCCAAACTCCAACTTAAAGAGAGCATCGAGCTTCTCTTTGAAGGCCTGCACCAATACCTGTGACTTGGACACCGGTATCAATGGTGCTGCGGCTCACTCCGGAGAGGATGACATAGAGGAAGATGCACCCTTCAAGGTTGAAGCAAGCCGCATCAATGGTTTCTGTTTGGCTGGTACGACTTGACTATGTACCTTTGTGGCCTGAGACACAGTGTGGGAAGCTAATGACTTCTTAGCTGGCTTACCAACATGAAAGCAGGTACTTCAGACGATGGCAATGTCTTCGATGTCGAGGACTTGGACAGTGTCAAAGGTACCTGTGATGCATCCATGGTACTGAAAAGTTGTTTCTGCTGAAGAAGATAATTTTTAATGGAACACTTCTGAAGCTTGGAGCAGCACGAACAAGATTCAATGTGATGGTCTGGGCCCCACAAGTTTTGTCACTGTCTCTGTCTCTGCTCCAATCCTGTATTCTCTGCCTTAACTACACAAGCCTCAAACACTTATGATTTTAAAATGTTTGAGACTTCTACAGATGAGGACAGAGCTTGCAGGAATGGGACAGGGACAGGAAAAGAACTCATGGGGATGGATGGGAAAATGAGTTCCTGCAGGGATGGGGAAAAATTTGTCCCCTTGTCATTCTCTAATTTAAGGTACAACTATTCAAAGCCCCTATTATTTTTAGATAGAGTAATTACCCTTTACAATCCGTTTTATACTCTAAGGCCAGAATTCACTAAGCAAACGATCCTGTATCGATGCCCCATAAAATGCCCATTAAAAAAATGAATAAGACAGGCAGAGCTGTCAAAAAAATGTGCACCCCCCCCCCCAAACAAACGTACCTCCCCAATGGAGAAAAAAGCAGGAGGGATAACAACTCCCTCCTGCCATCAGCGTTTCAGCCAATCAGTGCCTTAGGCCCCTCCCCGTGTATCAGATGATGCGCCGGGGTAGGGACTAAGGTCGCTATTGGGCGGCGGGCGGCCAGAGCAGCAGGACTTTCCTCATGCTCCCGAAGATTGACGTGGCGTAGGAGAAGGAGGGTCCGGGCACCCCTCCTGCTCCCAACTATTTTAAAGGTACCGGGGTGGGTGGGCCAGGCCCGACTGTCTGGGCCGACCAGGGGGTGGGAGGCCTAGGAGCAGGAGGGACTGAGCACCCTCCTGCTCCCAACTTTTTGGTGCCACGGGTGGGCTGTGCCAGGAGAGGGGCGAGGGCCATGCCGGTCGCAGGGAGGGAGGGAGGGAGAGAGATCTGGGCAGAGCAGGGCAGGCAGGAGAGATCGGGGCCAAGGGGGGGTGTTGGGTAGGGCCGGTGGGTCGGGCCAGTGCCCGATCTCTCTTCCCTGCTCGCCAGATTCTGTTGCTCTCTGCCGCCGTTCCCTGCAGTGCAGGCCCGCTTTAAAACCACGAGCTTGCACTCCAGGGAACGGTGGCAGAGAGCAGGAGAGTCTGGAAGCAGGCAAGAGAGATCTGGGCTGAGCCCTGACAGCAGTGACAGGAGGCTGCTTCTCCTGTCACTACTGTCAGGGTGTGCACATGAGTGGGGATCGCTCTCTACTGATCCTGGCCGTGGGTAGGGGGCGTATTAGCGATCGTTCCCATTTGCATGCAGGCCTTTACTGAATTCGTCAGCCGGCATGCAAACGGAAACGGATCGTGCACAGTTTGGAGTGAATCTAGGCCAAAGATCAGAGGATAAAAACTTTCTCATAAAGCCATCCTTGAGAACAATTAATACCTAGAGTAACACCCTTTTTTCAGTTACAGCCCTTCAAATCTGGAATCCTGGTTTCCAAGTTTATTATAGTTTGATATATCGACCATTTACATGTATCTGGTTGGTTTCAATGCTAAAAATTAAGATAATAAAATGTAAAATTAAAATGGCTTACTACAGGCCCAGATAAAGGAGGAAAAAACCCTTGACAAGTTTAAAGGAAAATTAAAAAGTTACCTATTCAGGGATGCCTTAAAATAATTATCCCAGTTTCAGCTTGACATAGACACTTAACGCAGGCATCATCAATGTAATTCCCCTATGTCCTATCCCTTCTTTGTTCTCTTTCCTATATTGATTGTAGCTCCTCCCATTACTTTCCTCTTGTCGAAGTCATTGTTTCCTTAATAAATTGTTTGTCACCCCTATTTTTATTGTACATCGTTTTGAAATTCTGAAAAAGTGATTTTATCAAATTTTAAATAAACTTAGAAACTCGGAACACTGAGGCTGATTCCATAAACAGGCGCCCCTATTATAGGCAGCGGTAGGTGTATATTGACGTCGGAGGTGAAATCTCAACTCGCATTGCTTTTACGATCCTCTGGTCGATCGCGATCGACCATTTGGGCACCCCTGCAGTACAGTATACTGCTGTTATGGTATCCTGTCCTGACCTGAGGAATGGGCCTTAGTCCCAAAAAAATTGCCTTATTTCCATTTTCTATTTATAAACTTTAATCAATACAGTTACAATACTACTTGATTCTACATAAAGCAACAAAAAAAATGTTTCTACCTTTTGTCATTTCTGCTTTAATCATCTTCTCTTCGCTCTATCTTTCTATTCAGCATTCAATAAACTGTATATCCTGTGCCCTTTCTCTCCTTTGTACATGATTCATTTCAGCTTCACCCCCTTCGCTATGCTCTGGCATCTCTATCTCCTTCCCTTCTCTCCCCCCATGCCCTGGCATCTCCCTCCTATTTCTCCCTTTCCCTTCTTTCCCTCTGATCTGGCATTTTGTCTCCTTTAGTTTCCCTTCCTTTCCCCCCATGCCCTGGCATTTCTTTCCTCTCCTTCAATCTCCCCCTCCCACTCCATTTTCTGGCATTTCCTCTCCTTCCTTTCTCTCCTTCCTTGCTTTTACCTGGTCCAGCATCTAGCAGGTGCCATGAGAAGATGGCGACCTGAGAAATCTGTGTGAGAAGCTATGAAACTTGCAGTCCCTGGCACCCTTGAAATAGAAAAGACAGTTCCTGCCCACGGAAAGATGTGAAGTGCCGTTATTATCCTAGAGACTCCCCCAATTCGTAATCTATTCTTACTACCTTCAGGAATCAATTCTATAGTGCTACCAGACACACACAGCGCTGCACAGAGGCACAAAGAATAAGAATCTCTCTAAACCTCCATAGACTCATCCTTCAGGGACCCCAAGAGAGATAAGATACCCATATGAAACACAGGGTACTCTCATGCAGCTGACATCACTGTGCAGCAATTTTACTTCTACGGACCCATAACGGCAAAACACCGAGATTGGACGGCTGAGCACAGGGCAGAATCTCTTTCTTAAGCACCGTGAGGCATAACAGTACAGTCCTGATTAAAGTAGTTAAATCTTTTCAAGTAGAGAGAGTGGGGAAACACACAAGGTATATCACCACAACAATGGCAAAAGCTGTTGAAACACTCTCGACTCATAGAACCCCAAAAAGAGGGAATCCCCAGAATACAGTGACCTAAGTCACCTGCAAAATAAACCCTGTGAACACTGTGATGATCCCACTAGCGCCAGAGACCCAAGCACGTGCCTGTTTCATGCCGAAATGAGACTGCTATCAAAAGTGCATTAAATGAATGCTGCTTTGTTCTCATCTTAGGAAAATAAGCGCACGTCTCTTGCGCTCAGTCAGGAACCGGCTATGTGAAGAACACACCCGGAGCCGTCCAAATATTCACCTCCACCCGGCCACGGGAACTGCCAAGCAGAGTCCGCATCGGGGAGACTGCTGCTGCTGCCAGAGTATGAAAACAAGCACATGTCTACAACACACGGGAAGAAGGCACCAATTCCGTCAACCGAGCTCTATCCATACACCCGAAGCCCTTTACTGAATAGACTTCATACAAATGTTAATTTACTTGTCAGTCACTAAACCATTTCCATAACTCTACAAAAGATAGCTTTTGATTTAAAAAAACAACAACAAAAAAAAAACAACCCACATATTCCTTCTGTAGACCCATACCTAACCCGCAGCTTCACCACAACAAGAAACCAGAAAAGAAGTTCAAATAAAACATATACTCACAACTTTGTTGATAGTGCAGGCAGATGCCAGTTACTCAGCACTATCAGGGCAGAAATGTTTAACAGCACTTTTTTTTTTTTTTAACACACAGTGAAGGGAAAGAAGAAAAAAATAGAGACCCAGTCAGACCCTCTATCACTGTAGGGAAGGTGAGGGGGGCCAGGTGTAACCCCTAAAGCTGGCACCTTTCAGCCGGACACCCATGTCTCACTGAAGAGAAACCTCAACAGGAGAAATAGAATTGCCGAGCTAAGTGAATAACAACCATCACCTGCTGGGAGATAGAGCATACTGAAGATGCAGGAGGCGTGCCAGTCAATAGGACCACCTGCTAATCAGTTTCTCTATCTCCACCTGCTAGTAGATGTGTGCTATCTGGATTCATCTCTGCTGTTGCTAAGGAAGCTGCCATAGCTCAGATCTTGTGGGCTATGACTCAACTCCCATTTGCAGACCAGTCTGAGCATAAGAGAAAATTATACAAACCATAAACCTGTAGATATAGATTTCTAAGATACAGCACAGTCAAATTTAATAGGATCATTGGAAACGAAAAGTTGAGGAGATGCTCCATATGGCTGAATTGTCTGTAAAAAGGAAGCCCAGGCTCATCTGAAACAAGACTATGAAGAGCCATTTCTCCAGAAGGGGAATTAGTCTTAGGAGAGAACACTAGAAATACGGTAGATCGATTCAGATGGATTCAGTGAGTACTTCTGGAAAGAACTTCAAAAGTGTGTGAAGCACCTTGTCATGATGAGACACTGTGAACAGTGGATCTGTCACCAGTGCTTGAAGTTCACTCATTCTTTGAACAGAGATGAGAAAAAACCACTGTCCCATGAGGTATTTCAGATAAGTCGAAGACACTGGTTCAAAAGAAGACTTCATAAGTCTAGAGAGAACAACATTGAGATCTCAAACTATTGGAGGTGGTTTGAGAAGTGGTTTGACCTTGAAAAGGTCCGTTAATTAATCTGGACAAAACAGGATAAGCAGTCAGATGTCTACCATCAACTGAGCTGTGAAAAGCATTGAGAGCACTGAGATGAATTCGAATCGAAATAGTCCCAAGGCCTAAATTGGATAAATGTAGAAGAAATCCAATACTGCAGATATAGAGGTGAACACAGCATTGTGACGATGAAAAGTACACCTAAGTGGAAAACTGCGTCCATTTCTGCAGCAACACTGTTGCATAGACAGTTTTCATGACACTTCTAAGATGCGTCTGACAGGATGAGAAGATAAAACTCAGTCCGTGTCAACCCAAGAGGTACCAAGCTCTCAGGTTTAAAGCGTGTAGATTGATATGCAGAAGATATTTGTGACTCTGCGTTAGAAGAGATGGAAAAGTTTGAAGAGGCATTAGTTTCTTGATACTGAGCTGAGGTAGAAGGGAAAACTAAGGATGCCAGGGCCACCAAGTGTCAACAGAATCATGATGGCCAATTCCTGCTTGAGCTTGACAAGCGTCTCGAAAATGAGAGGGATTGGAGGAAAACACATAAAGAAACTTCTGTGTCCAATCCAGAAGAAACGCATCAGGGGAGAATACTGCATTGGGGAGAATACTGCCTGGAGCAAAATTGAGGCAACGTGTGATTGTGTGGGGGACACCAACAGGTCTGAGTCCCCCCCAAAAAAAAGAATATGAGATGCAGGACTGCGGAGTTAATTGTCCACTTGTTTGGGTAAAAAAACCTGCTGAATCTGTCTGTGAGAGAATACTGCTTCCCTTGAATGCACACTGCTTTCAAAAATAGATTATGAGCAATCGTTCAGTTTCAAGTCTTCTGGGCCTCTTGAAAAAGGAGAGAACCCATGCATCCTCGCTTGTTTATATAATACATTGCACCTAAACGTCTGTAGGAATTAAGAGGACATTGATAGTCACAATGTGCTGAAATGTTTCAAGAGCATCGTAGATTGCTCTGAGTTCCAAAAGATATAGTTAGAAAATAAAAAAGAAACTGGTTCAGTAGATTAGCAACTTTAAGTGTGAATACCATCCAAATAAACCCTGCTTGGTCAGAACCTTCTGATGTGGAGGTGTGTGGAACAAAAAAACCCTGGAAAGCAAGAAAGAGCTCATCCAGCACTGCAGAGATTGTAAAAGAGAAAAACATTGAGACAATGGGTCGCGAGCTTGAGACCACTGATATGCAAGAGTCTGTTGAGGAGTCTTGAGATTAAGTCTCCTAAATGGAGTAACATGCACTATGGAGACCATGTGACCCCAGAGTACCATCAAACATCTGGCAAAGATTGATGGGAAAAGATGTCTGCTCGCAAAGCTAAATCAATGCGAGGGAGAACAGTTTGAAATAAAAGATGTGTAGCAGATCTGATAAATCGCAGATTTTTAGAAGATTAACGTTGGGATTTGGGAAAAAGATTTTGAATCCCTAGTGCTGAAAGAAGAGAACTGTGAATTGAGTCACTGCAAGGACTCATTACGAAGTTGGAGCACTGATGAGCCAATCGTCCAACCAGGGAAAAACCCCAGAGATCCTGTCTACAACGCTGCTGCCACTACAACCAGGCCCTCGATGGAAGCGAATGTAAGGCCAAAAGGCAGGACTCTATATTGATTATGGTGCTGCACTATTGGAAACATGAGTAGTTTCAAGAAGTTCAGAAGTACTGAAATATGAGAAGAAACTTCTTTTCAGATCTAGGAAGCATAACCAGTCACTGTGACATGAGAGGGAATATAAAGTTACCAGAGAGAACCTATGAAACTTGTTTTCCCCTTAGTGAAATTTTTGTTCAGACTCCTTAGGTCTTTTGGAATGAGGAAATATTGGAAGAAAAACACCAGTTCCTCTGCAGAGGTGAAAACTCTTTTTTGAAAAGAAGTACCATCCCCAAAGAAGAGTCAGCTTGAAAAGAGACTCTCTTGGAGGTCTGAAGACATAAGAGGCATAATGATTAAGTGAAGAGAAAGTCATTCTCTGAAAAGGTTTTGTTTGGGTTTTTTTAAATGTAGTAGCCTTCTCCTCTCCTACAGCCACTCCCAAATATAAGAATTGCTGCTGCTGGGTCAGACCAGTGGTCCATCGTGCCCAGCAGTCCATTCACGCAGCGGCCCCCAGGTTAAAGACCAGTGCTCTAAATGAGTCCAGCCTCACCTGCGTATGTTCCAGTTCCGGGCTTTTGGAATTAAAAACACTATGGAGTAAAAGTGTGGCACATGTTCATTAAGGAAAAGATGTGGGGAAAGAGACTTATCGCAAATGGATGTCTTCTAAAAGGTACTGTAGAAACCAGGGGTGCGATCTACTGGTCGATCACGATCGACCAGTAGATCGCAAAGGCAGCACGAGTCAATCGTGTTGCCTTTGCAATCTTTTTCTTCCTACCTCCCCGAGCCAGGCCAGGTGCGTACAAGCGCCGGACTCACAAGCCTTCACCTCCGACATCAATTCTGACGTCAGAGAGGAAGTTCTAGGCTAGCTAATCGCTGCCTGGCTGGCCTGGAACTTCCTCTCCAACATTAGAATTGACATTGGAGGTGAAAGCTTGTGGGCCCGGCGCTTATACACACCAGGACTGGCTCGGGGAAGCAGGGAGAAATTGGCGTGGTGGCTTGGGGGGGGAAGTTAGGGAAAAAATTGGGGAAGTGGAGAAATTGGCGTGATGGCTTGGGGGGGCAGGGGGAGAGAAAGAAAGAAAAGGGGAGGGGGCAGAAAGAAAGAAAGATAGGCAGAAAAATATTGGATTTATAGAAGAAAGAAGTGCAACCAGAGACTCATGAAATCACCACACATAAAAAGGTAGGAAAATTATTTTATTTTCAATTTAGTGATCAAAATGTGTCCATTTTGAGAATTTATATCTGCTGTCTATATTTTGCACTATGGCCCCCTTTTACTAAACCACAATATTATTTTTTAGCGCAGGGAGCCTTTGAGCGTCGGGAGCTGCGAGGGGCATTCAGCGCAACTCCCTGCGCTAAAAACCGCTATCACAGTTTAGTAAAAGGGGAGGCGGTATATTTGTCTATTTTTGTATAGTTGTTACTGAAGTGACTGCATATTTTAAAGTCATCTGCCTTGACCTCTGAAAAAAATCCAGAATACAAATGATAATTAACATTTTCTTTGCGTACAGTTTGCTTTGTATTTTTTTAAATTTTATTGTTGGTAGATCATTTTGACTTGGTCAGCCAAAACAGTGTGGGCACCCCTAGTATAAACATTGATGAAACAGTGGAAGACAAGTTACAAGAAAAAACACCTGGTTGATCCTGCTTCGAGAATAAAACAGTGGAAGGTTCTAATATGGCGGTAATCTAATTTATAAGCTCTACACCCCTGTTAGATCCCACCATTTCATGTACAATTGTATCGAAACAGGAAAGAGCCACCTTGCTCTATGCTCCATGAAACATAGAACATGACGGCAGAAAAGGGCCACGGCCCATCTAGTCTGCCCACACTAATGGCCCACCCACTAACTACCTCCATGAAGAGATCCCACATGCCAATCCCATATTTTCTTAAAATCTGGCACGCTGCTTGCCTCAATTACCTGTTGTGGAAGATTATTCCAGCGATCAACCACCCTTTCGGTGAAGAAATATTTTCTGGTGTCGCCATGAAATTTCCCACCCCTGATTTTCAACGGATGCCCTCTTGTTGCCGTGGGTCCTTTAAGGAAAAAGAGATCCTCTTCCACCTCGATACGGCCTGTTACATATTTGAACGTCTCGATCATGTCTCCCCTCTCTCTGCGTTCCTCGAGTGAGTACAGCTGCAACTTACCCAGTCGTTCCTCATACGGGAGATCCTTGAGTCCTAAGACCATCCTGGTAGCCATTCGCTGAACCGACTCAACTCTCCGCACATCTTTTTGATAATGCGGCCTCCAGAATTGTACACAGTATTCCAGATGGGGTCTCACCATGGATCTGTACAACGGCATAATGACCTCGGGCTTACGGCTGACGAAACTTCTACGGATACAGCCCATGATTTGTCTAGCCCTGGATGAAGCTTTCTCCACTTGATTGGCAGTCTTCATATCTTCGCTAATGATCACCCCCAAGTCACGTTCTGCTACAGTCCTTGCTAGGATCTCACCATTTAGGGTGTAAGTCCTGCATGGATTTTTGCCACCAAGGTGCATGACCTTGCATTTTTTGGCATTGAAACTTAGCTGCCAAGTCTTTGACCAATGCTCCAGCAGGAGTAGGTCCTGTGTCATGGTGGAATCCTGAAGCAATCGCAAGTCGTTTGATGCATGTCGTTACTTGCTGAATACCAAGTGGAGGAACCTAACTTTACAGACTCTACACTCATGTTAGATTCATCCTTAGACCATGGATAAGCGGATCCAGCCCGGAACATTCTAGGTAGGGGAAAAAATCGAGAGATACTATGAGATTCCTGTAGATGTTGAGAAGGAAGGTATCCATCACAAGAAGGCAATTTCCAAACAAGATGCTTCACATAGGAGATATAGAAATTGTGATTTGGCACTCTGATCACTAACATGGAGTACTGGTACATGAGACAGCCAAATGTGCCCAAAATGCACTTTTCACATGCTGGTGGCACTGAGGCCATAGAGTCTCGATGGAGTAGATTTTTTTTTTTAGCAACTCTACCACTAGTGACTGGTATTTATATATAATTATAAAGTCAAAGTTTATGGGAGACCCATAATGGTAAGGGGCTTTTCTAAGCTCTGATGAAGAGAGTATCCCTCTCAAATGACTTTTAGAATCCAGATGTGGTTATCAGTGTTCCATGGGGATAATACAGTTGGAGCAGAGTCTGAGTGATTGAGGAAGAGGTTGAGAAAGAGGAACAGCAAAGAAGTCCTTTTAGGAGGTTGATCACAATCTAAATCCTCCAAGTATTCAGCACTGTAGACAGAATCAGCTTTTAGGTCGAGTGTTAACTATTTCTCCAACTGCCTAATAATCCAATCTTCCATTTGTGATTCGCACAAACCTATACAAGCTCAAAGCGACTGATCAGAGATCAAGAGGGAATAGGGAGAGGAAGGAAAAAGGGGGCGAGGAGAGACAAGAGGAGGGGCCTAGGTGGCAGGAGAGGAGATAGACAGAAGCTGAAACAGTTAGTTGTCAAAGAGGTGAGTCTTCAGGTTTTTCCTGAATGAGGTGTAATTTGTCTCCTTCCTGATTGCTTCTGGGAGGTCATTCCAGGTAAGTTAGCATGGCGTGGAAGATTTTCTTGTAGTGGAGATACTTTGTGGATGGCAGGTTCAGTTGAATTCTGTTAAGGATTTTTCTGGATGTTGACCAGGCTGTAGAGAGGATGAGGGGAGCAGCTGAGTTTCCGTACAGTGGTGTAAGATGCATGAGATTCTGAAGTTTATCCGGGATGATACTGGAAGCTAGTGTAGTTTGATGAAGGTTAAAATTAAATCATATTTCTTTAGTTTGAAGATTAGTCTAACAGCTATGTTCTGGATCAGCTGCAGTTTGTGGATAAGTGTGGTATTGATGCCTAAGTAGGCTGAGTTGCAATAGTCTAGTTGAGGTAAAACCATCATCTGGATGATCAGAGCAAAATGATGTGGGTGAAAGTTTGGCCTTGTGAGTCGCAGTTGTCGCATAGTGTATATGGTCTTTTTCCCAAAGATTAGAGATTTGTGGTTCCATCATGAGAGTGTCGTTTAAGATGCAGCTGAGTACTTTGGTGGATTTCTCCATTGTGAGAGTGATGCCAGATGGAAGGGTGAGGTTAGTCATAATGTTCTGTTGCGCAGTGTGGAAACTAATGGCTTTGGTGGCGTTCAGTTTCAATTTGTTGATAGTTGCCCAGGTTTGGATTTTTGCTATGTTTGAGATTTTTTCAGCGGTATTTGGCTGGTTATAAACATAGAAACATAGAAATAGACAGCAGATAAGGGCCACGGCCCATCAAGTCTGCCCACCCCAAAGACCCTCCCCTACCTTTCTTTGTGAATAGATCCCACGTGTCTGTCCCATTTGGCCTTAAAATCAGGCACGCTGCTGGCCTCAATAACCTGAAGTGGAAGACTATTCCAGCGATCAACCACCCTTTCAGTGAAAAAGAATTTCCTGGTGTCCCCATGCAGCTTTCCGGCCCCTAATTTTCCACAGATGCCCCCTTGTTGCCGCTGGACCCTTGAAGAAGAAGATATCTTCTTCCATCTCGATGCGGCCCGTGAGATACTTGAATGTCTCGATCATGTCACCCCTCTCTCTGCGCTCCTCGAGCGAGTATAGCTGCAATTTATCCAGCCTTTCTTCGTACTGGGTCTCGAGACCATCCGGGTGGTCATTCTCTGGACCGATTCCAGTCTCAGCACATCCTTGCGATAATGCGGCCTCCAGAATTGCACACAGTATTCCAGGTGGGGCCTCACCATTGATCTATACAATGGCATAATGACTTCCAGCTTACGGCTGACGAAACCCCTCCGTATGCAACCCATGATTTGTCTTGCCTTGGATGAAGCTTGCTCCACTTGATTGGCAGCTTTCATGTCCTCACTGACGATCACCCCTAAGTCTCGTTCTGCTACCGTTCTTGTTAGGATCTCGCCATTAAGGGTGTAAGTCTTACATGGGTTATGGCCGCCCAGGTGCATAACTTTGCATTTTTTGGCATTGAAGCTGAGTTGCCAGTTCCTAGACCAGCGCTCCAGGAGGAGCAGGTCGTGCATCATGTTGTCCGGCATTGAATCTTCGTCCGCTGTGTTAATGCCCACAACATTGCCCAGTTTGGCGTCATCGGCAAATAATGTCATTTTACCTCGCAGCCCTTCTGCTAAGTCACTTATAAAGATGTTGAATAGGATCGGGCCCAGGACCGAGCCCTGCGGCACCCCACTGATCACCTCCGTCATATCTGAGGGAGTGCCGTTCACCACCACCCTCTGAAGCCTACCTCCAAGCCAGTTCCCAACCCATTTCGTCAATGTATCGCCCAATCCCATAGAACTCATCTTGTTTAGTAACCTGCGGTGTGGTACGCTATCAAATGCTTTGCTGAAGTCTAGGTACACGATGTCCAGGGACTCCCCAAAATCCAGCTTCCCCGTCACCCAGTCAAAGAAGCTGATTAGGTTGGATTGGCATGATCTCCCCTTAGTAAATCCGTGTTGACGGGGATCCCGTAGATTCTCCTCATCTAGGATCGTATCCAACTGGTGTTTGATTAGAGTTTCCATTAGTTTGCTAACTATTGAAGTGAGACTCACCGGTCTGTAGTTTGCCGTCTCCATCTTGGAGCCTTTCTTGTGGAGTGGAATGACATTAGCCGTCTTCCAGTCCAACGGGACGCTGCCTGTACTGAGGGAGAGGTTGAAGAGTGCGGACAGTGGCTCCGCCAAGACCTCACTCAACTCCCTAAGCACCCTGGGGTGTAGGTTGTCAGGCCCCATTGCCGTGTTAACCTTGAGTTTTGACAGCTCACCGTAGACACTGCTGGGCATAAACTTGAAGTTACTAAACGGGTCAATTGAGTCAACCCTTGTCTTTAGCTGAGGGCCAAGCCCCGGTGCTTCTCTGGTGAATACTGAGCAGAAGTATTCATTTAGCAGCTGTGCTTTTTCAGAATCCTTTTCCACATAGCCTCCATCTGGTTTCTTAAGACGTACAATCCCGCCTGAGTTTTTACTTCTGTCACTGATATATCTGAAGAAGGATTTATCTCCCTTCTTGATGTTCTTTGCTAGAGATTCCTCCATGTGGAATTTAGCCTCCCTGACAGCTGTTTTGACGGCCTTTGACTTGGTCAGGTAGTCTGCTCTAGAGTCCTGTTTCCCCGATTGTTTGTAAGAGATGAATGCTTTTTTCTTCTCCTTGATGAAGTCAGAGATCTCTGCAGTGAACCACTGCGGCTTATTGTTCCTTCGCCGCTTACTTATTAATTTAACATAGCGGTTTGTCGCTTCTTGTATGGTGGCTTTCAAAGTTGACCACATTTCTTCCATGCTATCGGTTTCCGCTTGGCTATGTAGCACCTGGTGGACAAAGGAACCCATGTCTTGGAAGTTTGTGTCCCTGAAATTGAGGACCTTGGTCAGTGTGGTAGTTTTAGTGAAACCTTTCTTAAGATTGAACCATACCATGTTGTGGTCACTGGAGGCCAAAGTGTCGCCCACCGAGACCTCTGTGACACTTTCTCCATTGGTAAGTAAAAGGTCCAGAATTGCCTGATCCCTTGTTGGGTCCAACACCAGTTGCCTGAGACCAGCTCCCTTCATAGAGTTTAATAACCTCCTGCTGCTGCCAGAAGCAGAGGTAAGTGTATCCCAATCCACATCAGGCATGTTGAAGCCACCTACCAATACTGTGTCCCCACGCAAGGTGATATTTTCTATATCTCCCATAATTTCTAAATCCAGGTCATCCTTTTGTCTTGGGGGTCTGTAGATTATGCCAAGATACAGGCATTTGTCCTTCCCTCTGGCCATATTAACCCAAAGGGATTCCCCAGTGTATTGGACATCTGTGATTCTTGTGACCTTAATGTCATCTTTAGTATATAATGCTACTCCTCCTCCCATTCTGCCCTCCCTGTCCCGGCGAAGCAAATTGTAACCCGGTATGACCATGTCCCACCCGTGGGAGTCTGTGAGCCAGGTCTCGGATATCGCCACCACATCCAGGTCGGCATTCCTTATTTCTGTTTCCAATTCCAGGATCTTGTTTCCCAAACTGTGTGCGTTGACGTACATAGCCCTCCATGTTGTATTTTTGTTACATCTCAGTCGGGATATTCCCGTTTGAGCTACTTGAATACCTTTAGCATTTTTTGTGCTCTCTGCAGACCCAAACTACAATGTGTACTCCCCCTAGTCCCTGAATTACAATGTGACCCATGATGCTGATGTGAACCTACCCCCGGTTCGAAAGTGTGTGTACTCGCCCCTGACCCAGAATTTTGGTGACTACTTACCTCAGACTCTAGAAAGTATTGGCAGTTTAGTTCGCTAGGTATATAGTTTGTGCCTGTACCCTCCCCCGACTTACCTTATTTAAAGCCCTGTGAAGTAGGCGGGCTAGACGGAGTCCAAGAACATTCTTCCCTCTTCTGGTCAGGTGTAGCCCGTCGTGTCCCTGTAGCCCTTGCAAAGCTTCTCCATGGTGCAGGAACCCGTTATGGGAATGACAAGGAGGATGTCATCAGCTAGGACAGTATGTTTTCATCTTCCAGTTTGATGTGTCCCAGTGAGTTCATGAATAAATTGAATAAGATTGCGGATAGCGGGAGCCTTGGGGGACTCCACAGAATAGTTTTTTAGAAGAAGATTTAGCCATTGGTGGACAGTTGAGTGGAAACTTTGTTGTAGACTCAGAGAAGTTCTGAATTGAAGCAGACTGTAAGACCGAGGGATATGAAGGCCTCAATGAAGAAAAGCGTTGCGAAGATCGAGACCGGTACCAGTCCACTAGACAGATGTAAAACACTCCTTGATTTTAAATGGTTACAAAACCAAAATTTATATTGGAATATTCTTTCACCTTTGAGGCTACAGTTTCATCAACTCAAAGTTTCATATGGTATCTGTTGATTACATACACTCGATGTGCACCTCACCTGTTAATCGGCAAACATTGATGCGATAATCAAGCTCAGACCAGACTCTCCAAAGCATATCCAGCGTGATTACATTTATAGCTTCAGTGATGCGTTCCTGCAGATCATCCATAGTTATGGGTAGTGGAGATACGTACACACTGTCTTTCAAGTACCCCCAAAGAAAAAAAAGTTACAAACAGTTATGTCCGGTGATCTTGGAGGGCCACTTGAGAAACACCTGGTCATTTTGTCGCATTACATTATCTGAAGGCTGTAACTTCTGCACCAATTGCAGCTTTAAAGGGTGAAAGTGCAAGAGACTGTGTAAGATCTTGCTAATCGTGCTTTTTAGGACTTGTATTTGCTGTATTTATAAACATATTCCAGTAAGTTTTGATTTTGTAACCATTTTGTAACCATTTAAAATCATTTTTGTGGGCACCCTGTATGATACGAAGCTGTTATTCTCTTTGAAGAACGTGAGGGAGCAATGTTTTCACTTCAAAGCATCCAAGGAAGAACAATGCTCATTGGATTGTTGATGAAGAAATGGACCAGTGGTGAGAGGATCGATACCTAGACATGGTCTGTCAATGTTGGACTGGTACCATGGGAGTCGATACTGGGGAAAGCAGTTTACATGCATCACCCAAGTCCCTTCAGAAAAAGCACATTGAGCTTTACCCAGAAGGAAAGCACTGGTACCTCTGGCTTATCTGCTGGTACCATCCGTGCCGCAGCTTGCCTCAAAGAGGGTGATCTTAATAAGGATGCACACTTCGAGGTTGAGGACAGCCGGAAGGTGGTCATCACTGCTTGGTTGGCATCAAGGGACTCGATGCAAAGTGACCTGCGACACCAATTGGGAAGCTGGCTGCCTCTAAGCTGGCTTACCAGACAGAGGGATGTCTACTGACACCAGTGTCAATGTCAATGCCTTCAAGGACAAAGATTTCTGATCGATGCCCATGCCGGTCCCGAACAATCTTTCCTGTTGAAGTTTCTCGAACATTTCTGTGGGGTTGTACACCGGGCACAAGTTCCACTTGGTGGTCTGGGCAAAGGGACTTGAAGCACCAACTGTAAGAAAGAGAGGTTGACCTTGGGCACCTGCAACACTTTTTTTTAGCCATTAGTAGCCTGAAAAATGGTAAAAAAAAGACCGTGTCAGCCAAATCAATGGCTGAGGAAAAATGAAGGTCTCAGCGTCCGAAGCCCCCAAGGAAAAAATGTTCCTCTTTATCTTGAAAAGAAATAAACTTAAACACAAATTAAGAAAAAAAAAAAAAAAAAAAAAAAACACGCGTGAGCAGGAAGACTCTCAAAGCCAGGCTGGAAGACTTGAACAGCGGGGCCAAAAGAATTGCCAGAATGGATTCTCTCTCCCATACAACCCATATAACTAGGCTAGAGACTCCGTTCTGTGAATTCAAATAACAGACATGAGGAAAAGCCATGTAATAATTAAATAGGTTTTATTAATAGTTCTCCTATGTCTGGGGAAAGCCAATACAAGCCATCACAATTTCAGTGATCTCAAAAGGGAGAAATCAATGACAACCAGATTTATACCCTATGTGACATCATTTATAGTGTAATTATCATGCTTTAGAATACAATGGCACATGACTTCCTTTCCAAGAATGCCTTACGTCAGTTTTACATTTAAATCCTTAATTTAATGTTAAGTCCATTCTAATGTTAAGTTTATAAACCCAGCAGGTGGCAATGTTTCACTTTTTCTTCTAAATCACTTTTGATCTCTGTCCTTTTCAGACACCAATCATGTCAGTAAAAGGCCTGCATCCTGCAGACACATTCTAACTTCTGTATGACCTCCCAATTAGCATTGTATGTTCTAATTTATAAGGAACAGATTCTCTCTGTAAAAATCACGTTTCCTACTCTTCGATGTATATGAACAATGGTACATAAATTTGCCCTTGTCTTAAGAGTCACAAAGTCAACCTTCTGAACCTTAGCTAAAGTGCAGATCTAGCAATTTAAACATCAATCTTTAATTACAAGGTCTCAGGCTTTTTCACTAGATCTCATTTTAATTCCCTAAACTTTAATATATTCACTTAATTTTGATTCATTCACAATCTCAGTTTTCATATCATATGTGACACCTATCACACCTGTGAATTTCAGGAATTCTTCAACAAGACAAATGGCAAACAACTGAATGTTCAGAGACACAGCTTCTTAGCTCCACAGAAAACTAAGAAGAGACGCAAGCCTGCATCAGACAGGAAGGCACTAGCACATGTGCGGTGCGGGCAGTTCAAACTTTCTTAAATTCTTAAAGTAGCGATGCACTTTTAAAGCTGTTTGTACAGGGGCTCCATGGATGACATCACCCTCATGTGAGAATATGCTGCCTGCTTGTCCTGGGATAAATAGGACTTTCTGCCTCAGAAACAGCACCAAATGCACAGAATACCAGGATTACCAGGAC
This sequence comes from Geotrypetes seraphini, assembly GCF_902459505.1. Lineage (NCBI taxonomy): Eukaryota > Metazoa > Chordata > Amphibia > Gymnophiona > Dermophiidae > Geotrypetes > Geotrypetes seraphini. The sequence goes on along the minus strand of NC_047092.1, from coordinate 101,114,147 downwards.
TGCCAGCTGACTAGACACCGACTATAACCTCCACCCCATAGATCCTCTGCCATATAGTCAGGGGCGGGAAAGAAAGCCTGCACCTTGAAACCCGGGTCTGTTTCTCTCCAGAGTTTCTCTGTAAAGCTGCAGTCCAGCGCCCTGTGAAGCTGCAGGACTGCGCCCTTTTCTCTTACTAGGGACTACCGGGGAGGGGTCTCAAGGCATTGAAGCCACCGAGAAAGAAACTTTAAGCAAAAAAATAAGAAATAGAAGCACAGCCACTGCAAAACACTTCTGAACGGATTGCTTGCAGAAATTTTAACTGGATATGTTTACCAACTCTCAGGCTAAGGGGATAGAGCATGTACTCAGAAAAGTTGTGGATTTCTGCAACTCCCAGATTGCGGGTTGGGAATGAACACTTAGCGTATGGAATCCTAGTGTATGGAAGGGACTGGCTAACCCTGACTTCGTCCTACTAACGTATACTTGGTTACTCTCGGATGACGACATTATCATCCAAGAATGCCTCCCCCCTAATTTCAAAATTCTAACCTTAGCAAGAGAAAGAGACAGGGGTGGTGGACTGGCAGTAATCTTTAATGACAACTTAAACTGCACCATGCTAAGCTCTAAATCCTCCACCACCTTGGAAATCTTATCTATAAAGCTACATTCAGAATAGAGAATGACACAGGGAAAAAATCTGTCCCCGTCACCGCCATATCCCCGGCCCACCATCCTCTGCACCGCCCCGTCACCGCTATTCCCTTCACCGCCCCGTCACCGTCACTGCCATCCCGCTGCATCCATATAAGCCTTAGTACTGTAATATTTAGCTTATTCCTTTCTTATAAATCAAAGTTCCTGCTGCTGAACTAGAGAAAGAGATGTTCAGCTGGCAGGGCTTTGTTTATAAATTTTTATCAACACAACTAATATACTACTTTATCCTAAAGCAAAAAATAAATAAATAGAATTTTTTTTCTACCTTTGTTGTCTGGTTTCTGCTTTCCACATCTTCACATTCAATTCCTTCCATCCACTGTGTGTCTTCTCTCTGCGTCTTCCATTTGCTGTTACTGTGCCTCTCCCTTCACCCCCCCCCCCCCATTGGTCTAGCACCCATCTTCTTCCCTCCGCTCCCCCATAGTCTGGCATCTGTCTTCTTCCCATTCTGTCTTCCACATTTCCCTTCAGGGTCTGTTCCTCTCCACCCTCCTTCAATGTCTGTCCTATTCCTTTCCACCACCACCCTTCCCTCCCTCCTTTACCATCTGTTCCTTTCTACCACCCTTCAGCTCCTCTCGCGTGGCCTATCTATCTACCTTCCTCCCTCTTATTTTCATGGCACATTACAATGTAATTTGTGCAAGCCACTGGAGCCTGCGAGCTCGGTCCCTGTCCCATCCCCACAAACCATCTCGCTTCTGTGCTCCTATTTTCCCCATTTTTAATATCTCCCCTATGTATCTGCCATTGCCCCCCCCTGTGTCTATATACCATCCCCATGGCATGTCCCCTTTATGTCTCTATCCCTATGCCCCATGCACATAATTTCCCCTCTTTCTGTTACCTTCCTGTGTCCAGATTTCCCCTTATCTTCCTCTTCCATACCAGTGTGTCTCTTCTTTTCAACCCAATCTAGCTTTTTCCCCTCTTTCTTCCTCCCCCCCTGCTTCTAGCATCTGGCTCACCTGCCTGTCCTTCCCTTTCTTTCCTGCTGTGGGTTTTTCTTTCCATCTTCATCCCCTTGGCCCAGAATCCTTTTCCCTTTCACTCCCTCCTTCCAGTTTGAGCCGGGAATACGGGCGATCGCACGGTCCTCGCAGCCCCCACCCGCCTGCCCAATCGATCCTAGTGTTTAGCCAGCTCTCTCCCTTCTCCTCACCTTAGTTTGCAGGCTTTCTTTTTCGGCGACCTGCACGCTTTCCCAAAGAGCCGCACACGCGCGTCTGCTCAGTGTTCAATCTTCTGCTCTGCTGCAACTTCCTGTTTCCGGTTGCGTCAGAGCAGAAGATCGAAACTGAGCAGCAGCGGGTGCGCGGCTCTTTGATAGCGTGCAGGTCACCGAAAAAGAAAACCTACAAACTAAGGTGAGGAGAAGGGAGAGAGCTGGCTAATCACTAGGATCGATTAGGCAGGCGGGTGTGGGCTGTGGGGACCGCACGATCCTTCATGCCTGACTGCGGGGACAAGACCATTCACCGCTCCACGGGGCGGTGAATGGCCTTGTCCCCGTCGCCGCAGCGACTGCTAGTTTTCGTTCCCCGTTTTGGCGGGTTACCCACGGCTAAACCTGGTGGCCGCGGGTAAACCGCCACCATGTCATTCTCTAATTCAGAACTCCTAGCGGACTCCCTAATAATCACGCTAGCATATATTCCTACAAAAAAATGGTCCTCAGACAAAGAAGAATTTCACAAGTTCCTGTTAACCAATTCTCTAACAGGGCCTTACAACCTCTTATGCGGAGATTTAAACCTGCACCTAGAGAATTCAGATCTGCCAGAGACCATCAAATTTTGGTCCTTTCTAGCTTTACTAGGATTCCCTCACTCTCCTCCGGTAACTACTCACAAAAAAGGCCACCAACTGGACTTAGTATCGCTGACCTCAACAAACGCATCAAATCCCATGATCCGATGGATATCAGAAACCTGGTCTGATTCACTATGGTCAGACCACAAAATATGTAACTTCGAGCTGGAATGGCAACGGAAAACAACCACCACCACAATGAAAGCCAAGAACAAATCCACACAATTTCAAACAAGCAGAGGCAAGATCAGCCCCGTAGAATTCTGATCTCACTACGATATTATCCACAACCAAGACGAGATCTTAATCACTTCACTTCTCCACCAGCACCCAAATCCTAAACGAAATGGCCCCGCTGAAAAAAAGAAGGATTATACCTAGAAACCTAACAGACTGGTTTGACCTAGAGCTCCTTGAGATAAAGAGAGAGTTAAGAAGATTAGAAAGGAAATGGTCAAAATCAGGAACTCCAGAGTCTAGAGATGCCTGGCGCCAAATGCTAAAAAACTATAAAAACATAACCAAAGAGAAGAAAAAAACCTTCTATGCCCACATTATAGGTAACACCTCCTTAAACAGCAACAAATTGTTCAAACTAGTCAATGACCTGTGCGATACTCACCCTTACATAAATCCGGTAGAAGAATCCACAGTTACAGCAGACGACCTAACCGATTTTTTCAACTCAAAAATAATAAAATCAAGACATGCTCTACCAAGCACTCAAGACTCTCATTGGAACTACCGTATTTTCACGCATATAACGCGCGCGTTATACGCGTTTTTTCCTACCGCGCATACCCCTCGCGCGTTATATGCGTGAGCGCGGTATACCAAAGTTTTAAAACATAGTTCCCACCCCGCCCGACGCCCGATTCACCCCCCCAGCAGGACCGCTCGCACCCCCACCCCGAACGACCGCTCGCACGCGCTCCCATCCGCACCCGCATCCACGATCGGAGCAAGAGGGAGCCCAAGCCCTCTTGCCCGGCCGACTCCCCGACGTCCGATACATCCCCCCCCCCCCCCCCCGGCAGGACCACTCGCACCCCCACCCCGAACGACCGCTCGCACGCGCTCCCACCCACACCCGCATCCACGATCGGAGCAAGAGGGAGCCCAAGCCCTCTTGCCCGGCCGACTCCCCGACGTCCGATACATCCCCCCCCCCGGCAGGACCACTCGCACCCCCACCCCGAACGACCGCCGACTTCCCGACAATATCGGGCCAGAAGGGAGCCCAAACCCTCCTGGCCACGGCGACCCCCTAACCCCACCCCGCACTACATTACGGGCAGGAGGGATCCCAGGCCCTCCTGCCCTCGACGCAAACCCCCCTCCCCCCCAAGAACCTCCGACCGCCCCCCAGCCGACCCGCGATCCCCCTGGCGACCCCCACGACCCCCCCACCCCCCTTCCCCGTACCTTTAGTAGTTGGCCGGACAGACGGGAGCCAAACCCGCCTGTCCGGCAGGCAGCCAACAAAGGAATGAGGCCGGATTGGCCCATCCATCCTAAAGCTCCGCCTACTGGTGGGGCCTAAGGCGCGTGGGCCAATCAGAATAGGCCCTGGAGCCTTAGGTCCCACCTGGGGGCGCGGCCTGAGGCACATGGGCCCAACCCGACCATGTGCCTCAGGCCGCGCCCCCAGGTGGGACCTAAGGCTCCAGGGCCTATTCTGATTGGCCCACGCGCCTTAGGTCCCACCAGTAGGCGGAGCTTTAGGATGGATGGGCCAATCCGGCCTCATTCCTTCGTTGGCTGCCTGCCGGACAGGCGGGTTTGGCTCCCGTCTGTCCGGCCAACTACTAAAGGTACGGGGAAGGGGGGTGGGGGGGTCGTGGGGGTCGCCAGGGGGATCGCGGGTCGGCTGGGGGGCGGTCGGAGGTTCTTGGGGGGGGGGGGGGTTTGCGTCGAGGGCAGGAGGGCCTGGGATCCCTCCTGCCCGTAATGTAGTGCGGGGTGGGGTTAGGGGGTCGCCGTGGCCAGGAGGGTTTGGGCTCCCTTCTGGCCCAACTACCAAAGGTACGGGGAAGGGGGGTGGGGGGGTCGTGGGGGTCGCCAGGGGGATCGCGGGTCGGCTGGGGGGCGGTCGGAGGTTCTTGGGGGGGAGGGGGGTTTGCGTCGAGGGCAGGAGGGCCTGGGATCCCTCCTGCCCGTAATGTAGTGCGGGGTGGGGTTAGGGGGTCGCCGTGGCCAGGAGGATTTGGGCTCCCTCCTGGCCCGATATTGTTGGGGAGTCGGCGGTCCTTCGGGGGGGGGGGAGGGATGTATCGGACGTCGGGGGGGGGCATCAGGCTTTCAGGATGGGGACAGACCTTCAAGGGGGGACAGTGCACGGAAGTCAGGGGGGGTGAACGGAGAGTCGGGACAGCGCACGGAAAGTCAGGGCGGGCGAAAGGAGCGTCGGGCAGCATGCGCGGTATACCCGTGAGCGCGGTATATCAAAGTTTTTGTGCAAATCATCGTGATTTCTGCGCGCTATATCCGTGTGCGCGTTTTATACGGGTGCGTGTTATTTGCGTGAAAATACGGTATGTCATTCCCCAGACGCATCTAAAGCTGACATGAGTTGGTCCAACATCAAGGAGACTGATTGGCAAACATTCAGCAAGTTCTACAATAAATACGCCAAATCATATTGCAGACTGGACCCCTGCCCTCCAAATGTGATGAAATCGGCCCCTATCAATTTCAAAGCTAAACTACTAAACTGGATCAACCTACAACTATCCTCTGGCAAGTTCCCAGAAGACTTGGGTCAAATTGTTATAATTCCTATAAAAAAGAACAAAAAAGAAACACCCAACATTTCCAATTTTTGACCTGTCGCAAACATCCCTCTGGCAGCCAAATTAATGGAAGGCGTGGTAAATGCCGAACTAAATACCTATCTAGACAAATTCAACCTACTGCACAATAACCAATCTGGTTTCAGACCCGGCTTCAGCACCGAAACTATAATGGCCTCTCTCCTAAACCACCTACATTCCCTTCTCAGCCAAGGCTCCAGTGCAATGATTCTCCAACTGGACCTAAGCTGTGCCTTCGACCTAGTTGACCACACCATCCTGTTGAACTGTCTTGAATCATTAGGCATCACAGGAAACACTTACAATTGGTTCCTCGGATTCCTTGAACTCAGATCCTATCAGGTATTCAAAGAAGACAAACTCTCCTTCAGCTGGAACAACAACTGCGGACTACCCCAGGGCTCTCCATTATCTCCGACCCTATTCAACATCTACCTCATCTCATTGGGACACCTATTACAAAGCCTAAATCTCAACTTCCACATTTACACTGATGATATCACTGTTGTACTACCACTATCCGGTCTGTCGCCAGACTTCACTAATCTCCCATCCAATACCCTAAATCAGATAGAGCTTTGGATGAAGGTCTTCAAACTAAAACTGAACACAGAAAAAACTAAATTTTTCCTGGCAACTCCCAAAGAAAAGATAAAAGACAACACGATTCACGTGAATGGCCGAGATTACGAAATTGACCAAACTATAAAAATACTAAAAGTTACCCTTGACAGACACCTAACCCTGGAAAAGCATACAGATCTAATGTTCAAAAAAATTATTTCAGCCCTATGGAAGCTCCGCACCATCAAAAAATTCTTCAATGAATCATCCTTTCGATTTCGATCATCCATCTTGAGCACGCTGGACTACTGCAACATTATATATCTAGGAGCTGGAGCCTTGTTCTTACCCGGAGGATACTACTGAGGGGCTTGTTTGCTGGTCCCTGGTCTCCTGCAGCAGCTGTTTTCAAACTCTCCTTCACTAACGCCGGCAGGCACCTACAGAGACGGACCCCTAAGAACATAAGAACATAAGCAGTGCCTCCGCCGGGTCAGACCATAGGTCCATCCTGCCCGGCAGTCCGCCCCCGGTGGCGGCTCAACAGATCACGACCTGTCTGAATCACCAGAAGGGGCCCCCTTGCCACCTTGGTTTCTCATTGAAGTCCTATTTTCCCATCGAAGTCCTAACCCTCTGGTCTTGCACATGCACGACCTGGTTGGCTTTCTATACTATACTTATTACCTGTTTAGCTTTCTATACTTGTGTTACATCCCAGCACTTCTCTCAGTATCCCACGATCCCTTTATCCCTCAGGAATCCGTCCAAACCCTGTTTGAATCCCTGTACCGTACTCTGCCTGATCACTTCCTCCGGTAGCGCATTCCAAGTGTCCACGACCCTTTGGGTGAAGAAAAACTTCCTTGCATTTGTTTTGAACCTATCTCCCTTCAGTTTCTCCGAATGCCCCCTCGTACCTGTTGTCCCCCTCAGTCTGAAGAGTCTGTCCCTATCCACTCTCTCTATGCCCCTCATGATCTTGAAGGTCTCTATCATATCTCCCCTGAGCCTCCTTTTTTCCAGAGAGAAGAGCCCCAGCCTATCCAACCTCTCGGCGTATGGGCAGTGTTCCAGCCCTCTTACCAGTTTCGTTGCTCTCCTTTGGACTCTCTCAAGTACCGCCATGTCCTTCTTGAGGTGCGGCGACCAATACTGAACGCAGTATTCCAGATGTAGACTAGAGAATGACACGGGGAAAAAATTTGTCCCCGTCACCGCCCCGTCCCCAGCCGACTATCCTCTGCACCGCCCCGTCACCGCCACTGCCATCCCATTCACCGCCCCATCACCATCACCGCAGCATGCATAAAAGCCTCAAACAGGTATGATTTTATATACTTATCTTTATTAACGTATAAAGGAAACATACTTTACAACTTAGTTAACTATACAAAAACAAAACACAACCTGTACTTTTAATTGTCCTTATTTTTTAACCCGTGGATGAACAACAAATCATCCACAATCTCTGGATTCAATCTAGTTCTCCTTTCTTCCACAGTCCTTCCTGCAATAGAGAATGCCCTCTCTGAAGATGTGCTGGTAGCTGGAATGCACACCCCTGACCCCCATCCCCATCATAATAGTAAATAGTACTAATTGTAATGCAATTTCTTCCATTCATTTTTCATGTACACTACTGTATATAATATTAATTCATTATGGTAACCACAAAATTAAAAGAAACACAAAGTACACTGTATGCAGAAAAAATATTAATTAATATTTGTTTCATTTTTCAAAGAGGTCAAGACAGATGACTAAAATATGCAATGTCACTTCAGAAACAACTATAGAAAAATAGACAAATATAATGCAAAATATAGATAACTGATATAAATTCTCAAAACTGACACATTTTGATCACTAAATTGAAAATAGTCATTTTTCATACAATTTTTCTATCACTAATCTTCCCCCACCCCATATATATTCCGCAGGTTTTCAAAGAAGTCAAGGCAGATGATTTTATGCAATGTCACCTCAGGAACAACTATACAAAAATAGACAAATATACCCCCTCCCCTTTTACTAAATCGCAATAGCGGTTTTTAGCGCAGGGAGATGCGCTGAATGCCCTGCACTGCTTTCGATGCTCATAGGCTCCCTGTGCTAAAAACCGCTATTGTAATTTAGTAAAAGGGGGCCATCGTGCAAAATATAGACAGCAAATATAAATTCTCAAAACAGACACATTTTGATCACTAAACTGAAAATAAAATCATTTCTCCCACAAGTGGACATGCTTAGTTACATCAGCTCTATGGCTGCTTTAACTGTAAGGTGCCTGAATCTAATGCTATATGCTACCATTCTGTAAAGGAACCTGGGAGCCCATTCACTGCTATAGAATAGCGTTCCCTGTACAGTCTCAGGGTGCCTACGAGGAAGAACCCACTTGGAGAATTGCCCCTTATTTTTTTTAAGGATTATAAAAACAGAAGCAATAATGTGAAAAACAAAACCCAGCCTTAAAACAGGCTGAATTAATTTGTGAACCATTATTTAAAGGATACTCAGAAAAAATATTGTTTTCCCTTAACTTAAATGAAATAAACATATTCCTATCCATCATTTGACTATAGCTAAGGGCAAAAGAACCTCATAGAGCTGCAGTGAAATAGAAAAGTGATTTTGTTTTACTGTAATCTCTGCATTAAGTAGATTTGCACACCCCAAGCTCCTTAAATCCTGATGCACTTCTAGCTTTTCCTGTATCAGACTTTGCAAGATTAATAAATGGAGCATTCTTCTGCCTGCCAGTTAAAGGATGAAAAAAAAAAAAAGCCTATAAAGTTCAAATCACAGCTTGACTAAACTCAAACTTTTTTGATTTCATTCTTCCTGGCTGACCACAATAAGCACCAAGGTTGGGGAAGGGGTAAAACGCGGACCTCGCGGATCTAAACCAGTACCGCATTAAAAATCTGAGGTCCGTGTCGGTCCGTGTCCGTGGCGAGAACAAGCAGAATCAGGTCCAATGTCCGTGCATTTTTTTTTTCTCAAATTGTATACCACTACACTTGCTGCTTTTACTTGCTTCGGGCCTTCCTCATTGCTGGGACCTGCCTACTTTCTGTTTCCGCGAAGGCAGGACCCGGCAGCGAGGAAGGCCCGAAGCAAGTAAAAGCAGCAAGTTGTAAGCTTCCCTTCGGGGCTCTATTGTGTGTGTGCTGGCTTCCCTTCTCTTCCCTCCGAAACCAGAAGTAGCGTCCCGGGGGGGGGGGGGGGGAAGAGAAGGGAAGCCGGCACGCACACGATAGAGCCCTGGAGGGAAGCTTACAACTTGCTGCTTTTACTTGCTTCGGGCCTTCCTCGCTGCCGGGTCCTGCCTTCGCGGAAACAGAAAGTAGGCAGGTCCCGGCAATGAGGAAGGCCTGAAGCAAGTAAAAGCATGCAAGGCAGGCGTCAAAATTTTCGGCGCGAGTCAGCCCAGGAATGAGCAGGATTAGCTGGGCGGTCATCTAAATCAGCCAGGGAGAACACTTACTTGTACCTGACAAAGTTTTCAGGCTTTCAGCTCCTCCCAGTGAAATGAGTGAAAAGTGAATCCAATCGAGCAAAAAGAACTGACCAATGAAGAGCCTGTATATTAGGGGGCTGAGTCAATGCGGCAATGTGTAAGTCGGGTAGAGAGTTGGAGGAGACAGACCACATGGCGGAGACAAACATGGCCGCCAGAAAAAATCTGACACCCGGTCCCGAACCAAAGACACACGGTGAAGACAAGGTAAATAGCGGTACATAGAAGGGGGTACATTTGCCTGCGGGGACAAATCTTTTCACCGTTTTTGCGGGCGGTGAAAACTTTTGTCCCCGTGTCTGCGGCGATTTGGCTATGGAGTCTCCATAACCCGCAGCCAAACCGCAGCCACGCCGCGGTTCCCTGCGGGGATCGCTCCCCGTGTCATTCTCTAATGTGGACGCACCATCGCTCGATATAATAGCATGATGACTTCCTGCGTCCTGGTTGTTATGCCCCTCTTTATGATGCCCAGCATCCTGTTGGCTTTTTTCGAGGCTGCTGCGCACTGTGCAGATGGCTTCAGTGATGCATCCACCAGTACACACCCAAGTCTCTCTCAAGTCTGCTGTCTCCCAACAATGCCCCCCCCAATTTGTAGTTGAACAACGGGTTCTTTTTCCCTATATGCATGACCTTGCATTTTTCCACGTTAAACCGCATTTGCCATTTGTTTGCCCAGTCTTCCAGCTTGTCCAGGTCCCTTTGCAGATCCTCACACTCCTCCCTGGACCTAACTCTGCCGCACGGTTTGGTATCGTCTGCAAATTTTATAACCTCGCACTTTGCCTCCTTTTCCAGGTCATTGATAAATATGTTGAAGAGTAACGGCCCCAGCACCGATCCCTGTGGCACACCGCTCGTGACTCCCCACCAGTCAGAATATTGGCCCTTTACTCCGACCCTCTGCAGTCTACCCGACAACCAGTGTTTGATCCATCTGTGCACATCCCCTCCCACCCCATGGTTCCACAGCTTCCTAAGCAGCCTTTCATGTGGTACCTTGTCGAAAGCCTTTTGAAAATCGAGGTAAATGATGTCTATGGGTTCCCCATTGTCCACCCGACTGCTTATTCCCTCAAAGAAGTACAGAAGGTTCGTTAGGCACGACCTTCCCTTACAGAATCCGTGCTGGCTTGTTCTCAGTAGGCCATTCCTCTCGATGTGCTCGCAAATGCCGTCCTTGATCATAGCTTCCACCATCTTCCCTATAATTGAAGTCAGGCTCACCGGCCTGTAGTTCCCGGAGTCACCCCTCGATCCCTTCTTGAAGATAGGTGTGACATTCGCCAATTTCCAGTCCAATCTATCTCCAGTTTTCAAGGATAGGTTGCAAACATGCTGGATTGTGCCCGCTATTTCTTGTCTTAGTTCCTTCAGAACCCTTGGGTGGATCCCGTCCGGGCCCGGTGATTTGCCGCATTTTAACCTGTCTATCTGTTTCAGGACATCCTCCTTACTTACCTCTATGTGCTCCAATTTTTCTGCCTGTTCCCCACTCATGAGCTCCTCTGAGTCTGGTATATTAGATGTGTCTTCGCTCGTGAAAACTGACGAGAAGAACGTGTTCAACCTCTCAGCTACCTCTTTATCCTCCTTAATCACTCCCTTCCTATCCCCATCGTCCAACGGCCCCACCTCCTCTCTCGCTGGTCACTTCCCCTTTACGTAACTGAAGAATGCCTTGAAGTTTTTCGCCTCCCTGGCCAGCCCCTCTTCGTATTCCCCTTTTGCTTTTCTAACCTCTCGGTGGCATTCCTTTTGGCATTTCCTGTGCGCCTGGTGATTTTCCTCCATTGAGTCCTTTTTCCATCTCCGGAAGGATACTTTTTTGTCATTTATTGCCCTCTTTACTTCAGTTAACATCCAAACCGGGTCCTTTGACGTCATCGGGTCCATCTCCAACACTTTAAAACCAAGCCGCTGCCGCGGTTGTACTGGGAGCCTTGTTCTTACCCGGAGGATACTACTGAGGGGCTTGTTTGCTGGTCCCTGGTCTCCTGTAGCAGCGGTTTTCAAACTCTCCTTCACTAACGCCGGCAGGCACCTACAGAGACGGACCCCCTGACGTCATTGGGTCCGTCTCCAACACTTTAAAACCAAGCCGCCGCCGCAGTTGCGGCCGCAGGGCATGGCCCCTTGGGAGCCCCTTGGAGCCACGAGGAGTCCGGGAGCTGGAATCGGCTGGTAATATAAATTTTTTCCTATAATTTTTTATATGATTGTTAGAATATGGGAAAAAGAAAAATTAAACCAAAAAGCTCTACACCAGTGGTATCAGGTCCAATGGACAGACATTTAACATTATTTTCTGATAATCCACCTGCGGTACCATCAAATGTAGATTCCTCCTTGTCAGGAGCTTCAATAATTCCCCTCAACCGTACTCCTCCCCTTCATCCGGTACCCAGTGATAGTGGGAATATAAACCCTACTATATCCGATGCTCAAGTGGTTTCATCTACCCATACAAGTAAATTAGTATATGCTGAAATACCTAAACCATTGATATTTTCTGGAGGAGTGGATGAAAACCCACGAACAGAGGAAACACAGGATATTACTTTAAAGGACTTATAGTTAGGAATATCCAGAGTTGAAGGGTTTCTCAGGACAACGATGAAACAAATGGGAGACTTTTCTCAGTTAGTTTCTTCTAAATTAGAAAATGTGGATTCTAACTTAGGTTGTTTGGATAAACGATTAAATGCTATTGAAACTCAATGTAATAATTTACAAGCTGTCTCGGTATCAGCTGTTAAAGATTCTACAGTGATACATTCTAAAATTGAATCTATAGAGAACATGAAAAGAGTGAAAAATCTCCGCTTGGTCAATTTTCCAGTAACTCATTTATTGTCGCCTGAGATTTTATTAAGGAAGTTTCTTAAAGAAGTACTGGGAATGGCCAACGCGGAGAATTTTCCAATAAATAATTATTATTACATTCCTCCAAAAAAAGTTGAATCTGCCCAGGAGGTGGACCATCTGACCACACCAGAGGTAAATTTGACTGAATTTTTGGAAGATACACAGGATGTGATTCAGAGTCGGTCCACCCTGGTAATAACATGCATGAGCGAGATGGACAAGATGTTGATAATGAAACTTTACTTCAAAAACAGGTTAATGAAATTTTGTGGGGATTTGGTTAGGATTTTTCCGGATGTATCTAGAATCACTCAGTTGAGGAGGAAAGAATTTTTGAAATTGAAGGATAGAGTGTTGGCACTGGATGCATCCTTTTACCTGAAATTTCCCTGTAAATGCTTGATTAAGTTACAAGATATTGAGTACTCCTTTTGGGATCCTATACAACTACAACAATTTTTAGTTTCAAGAGAATAGAAATAGAAATGAGATTTGTTTCACCTAGCTGAGAATATGAGGAGAATTAATATAAATAATATCCCATTTTAAGGAATGATTCAAGGTTCTTTAGTGTGAACCAAGAATTATTGTCCTTTATTTTCTTGAACTTTATTCAATTAGAAATAGCAAGATGTACTCCCCATTAATGTGGGCTTAAAAGGAATTATGTATGTATGATTTGATTATGTATTGTTTTACGTGATTTCCTTTTTTTTTGAATTATTGGATATTGTAATGTATTCAAAATTATAAATAAATTAAAAAAAAAATCTAGGAGCTTATAAGAAAACACTTCACAAGCTAAGATTAATCCAAAACACTGCAGTCCGACTCATCTTTGGATTAAAAAAATGGGAACATATCACCCCATGCATATCACTGGTTGCCGGTGGAATCCAGAATACTCTTCAAGCTTGCCTGCATCAGCTACAAAGCAGTCTTTGGGATGCTACCAACTTACCTCGCCTCCCAATTCTTCCTCAACTGCCCTAATATGTGCTCTGGCAGAATAAATCTCTTTAATTACCCATCTCTGAAATCATGTCACTACAAGAAGTTCCTTGACAGAATGCTATCATTCCAGGCAGCCACACTGAATACATGGCTCGTAAAACCCATACTCGAGGCTGCGTCATATGCTGACTTCAGAAAATCACTGAAGACTCGTCTCTAACACAATTTGAGTTCTCTTCCATTGACAATTCTGTATCCCTGAAAGTTCTTTCTCTTCCCATTCCCCCTACCCCATTGCATGTATTTTGTTGTAAACCTCTTATTCTCATTGCACGCATCTTCTTGTAAACTGCCCCGAACTCATGTATCCTGTTGTAAACCACTCTGTACTTCTGTATCCTGCTGTAATCATTTGTTGCTTGTTGCAAACATCTTGTATTCTCATTGTATGTATCTTCTTGCAAACCGCTCTGAACTTACGTATCTTGTTGTAAACCGTTCTAAACATGTTTCTTGTTGTAATCATCGCATACTCTCATTGCGTGAATCTTGTTGTAAACCGCTTTGAACGTATGGTATAGCGGTATATAAGATATAAATTATTATTATTATTATACCGCCTACAAAGCCAAAAAGGATCAAAGTGGTTTACATCACAACTTAATCATATTTAAGAAAGGAACTCCATTAGAAAATAGGAAAGGAAAGAAATTAACATTTTTTAAACATATCCACAAAATTGTTTTAAGAAATAAATAAATCCAAATCAACACGAATCAGTACAAATTAATACAGATTGCAGTCCCCATTCCATTATTCAATTGGAGAAAGCCATTTGGAAAAAATGTACTTTCAGATGTCTCTTAAAATTTTGAAATGATTCTTCCTTCCTTAACTCTACTGGTAAATTGTTCCACAATATAGAAAAATGCACCATTTCTGGTTGAAGCAAAGTGAACCTTTGAGATATGGGGGAACAGCTATTTTATTGTCATTTAAAGATCTCAATGAGCAACTAGGTGTATAAAATAAACACTAGATTAGGACAAGCAGGCAGGTATTCTCACAAGTGGATGACGTCATCCGACGGAGCCTTGATGCGGACGCCTCACAAGCAGACTTGCTTGAAGAAACTCGAAGTTTCGAGTCGTCCACACCGTGCATGCCTTCCCGCCCAGCGCAGGGCGCGCCTCCTCAGTTCTTACTTTTCTGCGGAGTTGAGAAGTCCGTCTTCGACTCTCTGCGTGAAGTGTTTTCACTTGTGCCTTCTTCAGTACCGCGGTTTTGTGTTTTTTTTTCTACAGAATCGCCGTTTTATTCTTTGTTTTATTCTTTTCTTAAAAAAAAAAAAAAAAAATTTCTTCCGTTCATTCAACCGGGCAGGCCTCGTGGCCGCAGCCCCGCGGCTTCAATCTTGTGGCGGCGCTTTTTCGGCCTATGTCCCGGCCTGCAACCGGTTTTAAAAAGTGTTCCAAGTACCAGCGTGCGATTTCCCTCACGGACCCTCATCGACACTGTCTTCGGTGTTTTGGGCCTCAACATCTCCCGAAATCGTGCCAAGGAATGGAGTGTCCATTCGTGAGGTTGCAGAAGACGACTCAAGTTGTCCGCCAAGCAATTTTTTGCCGCTTGGATGTAGACAGCTTTGAGGAAGGTGTTGTGGAGGAATGCCCAGGCCCAAACCTTCAGAACTTCTTGACAAAGGGAGGAAGAACCCGTCCCTCCCTGTTTGTTGACACAGTACATGACAACTTGGTTGTCCGTCCGAATGAGGACTACCTGGTCGTGGAGAAGATGTTGAAAAGCGTAGAGAGCCTTGAAAATCGCTGAGTTCCAACAGATTAATGTGACAATGACGATCCGTACTGGTCCAGTGGCCTTGTGTACGGAAACAACTGAGATGATGAGTGCCCCAAACGTAGGTCGAAGAATCTGTCGTGAGGACCTTCTGATGGGGGGCGTTTGAAAAAGCAAGCCTCTGGAGAGATTGGAAGAGAGCATCCAACAACGCAAACCTGCGTCCATTGAGATGCTAGGGTCCACTGAGGAATTCTGAGGTGAAGTCTGGCAAAAGGAGTCACGTGTACTATGGAGGCCATGTGACCTAGTAGTACCATCATGTGTCTCACTGAGATGGAAGAGCGGGAAGATACTGTATGACAGAGTTGAAGGAGAGCTGCCAGACGTTGTTGCGGAAGGAATGCTCTGAGCTGGATAGTATCCAGAACAGCTCCGTTGAATTGTAGATTCTGTGAGGGCTGAAGTTGGGATTTGGGAAAGTTGATTTGGAATCCCAAACTGTGTAGGAACCACTTAGTGCATTGGGTCGCTACAATAACCCCCTGAGATGTGAAATCCCTGATGAGCCAGTCGTCTAGATAAGGAAACACCCGAAGACAATGGTTCCTTAGAGCTGCTGCTACTACCACCAGGCACTTGGTGAAGACTTTAGGAGATGATTCTAGGCCAAAGGGTAGCACTCTGTATTGAGAATGCAGACACTCCACCCAAATCTAAGATACTGACGGGAGGATGGATGAGAGAGGATGTGAATAGAAACCTCCTCGAGATCCAGAGAACAGAAGCAATTATTCAGATCTATATTGAAAATGGTTCCCAGATCGCCTGTCTTTGTTGGAACTTAGGAAGAAACGGGAGTAAAATCCCCTGCTCTGCTGTTCGAGGGAACTTCCTCGATGGCACAGAGACGAAGCAGAGCTATAACTTCCTGAAGAAGAAGGGCGGTCCAGAATGGATTGGAAGGATACTCTTAGAGGAAGCTCTGGTGGAACCTGAGGGAAAAGGAACAGAGTGTCCAACCCTGATTATTGAGAAAGGACAGAGGCAGAACGATGGAGGTTATGCTCTGTTAAGTCAGTCAAAAAAGGCTACAAAGCCTTAGGTGCAGCAGAAGGCTGAGGTTTCTGTTGATTCTGTTGCTGCGGTTCCTTGGAAGGGGCTAGTTTTGCAGGAGCTGACAGTGGTTATGGTCTGACAATGGAAGCAAAAAATGTTTTATTGTCCCATACTTCTGGTGGCAGCCTCTATAGATTCATGAAAGAAGCTATTGCTCTGGCAAGGAATGTTAGCCAGATGGACCTGAAGATTAGGAACTATGGTAATGGTGCGAAGCAAGGCCCAGCGGCACAGTGCTACAGAAAAAACAGAGGTCCTAACTGACAGTTCAAGGCATCATAAGATGACTGGAGAAGATGCAATCCGAGTTGTGACAGAGTAGTAGTAACGTCTTGGAACTCTAAATGTGTATGTAAATCCAGGTGCTTCAGGAAACCTGGAAGAAGATCAAGAAGGATCTTGATAAAGACAGCATCCAAACTTGTCTATAGTCTGACCCTCTCTTTCAGAAGGAACAGTAGGATAGACCTTGGAATGATGGGTTCTATTCAAAAGGAACTCCAGAAGGAGGGATTGGAGAGATAATTGTGAATTCTAAAACCCTTTGAAATGCAGAGATCTATACCTCGAGACCAGGATGCCTGGAACAGCAGTTATAGTAGAAGGAGTCTACAGACAACGGTTGAAAGCTTGAGATAAAAGCTTGTCAAGAGGAAGTTTAAGTGACTCTGCAGTAGGGTGAGGTAGATGCATGACCTGGAAATACTCCTTAGAGTATTTAGAACCAGCATCTAACTGAATTTCCACATCATCAGCTGATCCACCAAGGCCTTGGCTCGATAAGGGCTCGATGACTTCGAGGTGCCTCAAGCGGAGAATGAAAGTAAAGCCTCTCTGGAGAAGTGACAATCCAAAGAACATGAAGACTTGGAGGAGGCAATGGAAGCAGCTGATTCCTCAGGGTCCAGAGCGGTGACCTGGAGTGAGGAGTTGGGGGCCTCGAAGAACTGAAAAGTCTGGCATGAGGCCCAAACAAAGAAGGCTGCCCTTAGAAGATTTGCACCTCGAGAGATGTCTCAATGAAGACTTCGATCGGCAACGAGAGTGATGCCTGAAAGCAGGGCTCGAGGATCGAGGAAACTTCGCCCTATGTATGGAAACAAACAACGCTGCTAGTGAATAGATAGGGCTCGAAGCTATCGATCGAAACTCAGTAGTTTGGATCGAGAAATCTCGAAGCACTCCCAAAGACTCTGTTCCTTGTATGGAGTGTGAAGGTTCTAACCGAGACACTTGCAAAGAATCTACTCCTTGCATAGTGTGAAGGTTCCACTCAAGACACTCGCAAAGAATCTACTCCTTGCATCGAGTGTGTATAGGCCAGACCAGACACTCACAAAGACTTTGCTCCTTGCATCGAGTGTGTATAGGCCAGACCAGACACTCGCAAAGACTGCTCCTTGCATCGAGTGTGTATAGGCCAGACCAGACACTCGCAAAGACTCTGCTCCTTGCATCGAGTGTGTATATGCTAGACCAGACACTCGCAAAGATTCTACTCCTTGCAAAGAGTGCGAAGCTTCAGCTCAGGACATAAGCAGGGACTCGACCTCGTGGGAGACTGCTGAATTAGAAGAGGTATTGTCGAGGTAGAACCATATTTGCTCAATAACTGAACAAACTGCTGCTCCAACATGGTCTGGAGAGAAGCCTGCAAAAGGTGGATCCACGTCTGAAACCGGACCACTTGCTGAGGCTAGACTCCAAAGTGGCAATGTCCAAATGAGGACGGGCTGATGAGGCTCGAGTTCGGTGGAAGCAAGAGGACCCTCGCTGGAAGGCGGGACCGAGGCAGCACTCGAGGTCGAGGATGTC
The DNA here is from genome assembly GCF_902459505.1 of Geotrypetes seraphini. Lineage (NCBI taxonomy): Eukaryota > Metazoa > Chordata > Amphibia > Gymnophiona > Dermophiidae > Geotrypetes > Geotrypetes seraphini. The sequence continues at coordinate 101,096,165 of NC_047092.1, read as the reverse complement.
ACCGAGGAGTTTATGCTGAAGAATTTCTCCAAGAAAACTCGATGACGTTGAAAGACTCGAGGTTGAAAGGGAGCCCAGCGCTCGCACGACTTTGGATGATGTAGAGGCCCTATTTGTGAGAGAAATCATACGCTGGTAGTGGCTACACCTCTTGAAGCCCGTGACCCGCCGGGACATAGAAGGAAAGAGAGCCGCAATGAAGTTGAAGCCCGCAGGCTGCGGTCGCGCGGCCTGACCTATCAGTCAGTCACTGAAGAAAAGTAAAATAAGTCTTCTTTTCTTTTTTTAAACTGTAAAGAAAGTAAGACAGCGATTCGCAAAGAAAAGAAACACAAACCGTTGTGAGAGAAGGCAAGAAGTAATAAAATTAAACGCAGAGAGTCAAAGACAGACTTCTCGGCTCTGTGGAAAACTGAGAACTGAGGAGACATGCCATGTGCTGGGCGGGAAGGCACTCGCACATGCGCGGTGCAGCTTCTGGTTTCTTCAAGCAAGTCTGCTTGTGAGGCTTCCGCATCAAGGCTTCGTCGGTGACGTTACCCATATGTGAGAATAGGCTGCCTGCTTGTCCTGGGATAAACATTAGATAGACTAGTGTTTTAGCCCGTTACATTCGTTACAGTAACAATAGCCCCACCTATACCCTGACCCTGACTCTGACCCCACCCATGCCCCGCCTCTATCATGGCCAGACCCTGCCTCCCATTGATCCCAGTCCCACCACCTCACCTTTTACCATTTCCTTTGTACCCTTTTGGCCCTCCTGACAGGGTCTTTACTTACCCGAGGCGGCAGCAGCAGTCCTGACGTACCAACCTTTCCTCCCTCAGTGCCGCAAAGCAGCAGTGGTCCTACCATTTCCATCTCTCCCTTTCCCCCTTTCACACCCTCTACCATCTCTCTCTGACCCTGTTTTACCCCTTTTGCCATCTTTCCCTTTCCTGTCCCCCTCTGTTCTTCACCAACACCATCTCTCTCTCCTGCCCCCTACACACTCCCTGAAGACTATCTTTCCCTATCCCCTACCATCTCTCCTGATCCTCCTAGTAGCCCCTCTGTCCTTCTCATCCATCTGTCTCCGTTTCCTCACCTCCTGCCTCACATCTGCCGCCGCAGCCTGCAGCCGCCAACAGCCGCCGCAGCCGACATCTGCCTCGGGGGATTCTCGCGCACGGAAACGGGAGCACGCAGGTGGGAGTGCGCACGCGCGCTTAGGGCTTTATTATATTAGATTATGAGCCTGCCAGAACATAGAGGAAAATGCTCGAGTACCTGAATAAATTCATGCAAACCCTGGGAGAACGGTATAGAAAATTGAAAAAATAAATATTTCCATCAGCTTTGTTGAAATGTTTCTATTGCTGGAGAGTTATTTTGTCACTGCTTTTCTTTATAGTTTTGTACCATTAATTGTTTTTGTGATTTTGTATTTTTGTCTGTTATTTTGTTAAGATGTTTTGGAAACCGCCTAGGTATAGGCAGTGTATACGTTTTAAAATAAATTTATAAAATAAAAAAAGTTCACCTTTCAAGGTTGTTGGGTTGTTGTTTTTTTTACATCACTTGCATGCCAAATCTTATTCACATCAGCTAATACGGTACACAGCAATGAACATTTAATGCTCCCAATATGTAATAAGGTAGAAATATACTGGCCATTTAGAAAAGAATCGTACACATTCCAGGCAAAGCAGCACTCACCGATTAGACGGCGAACCTCCTCTTCACTCATGTACACGCTAAGGCCGGGCCCGGGGACACTGTGGTAGCCACCGCTCTTACTATACGGAGAGTAACTGACACTAGATCTCGCCTGGCCCCGCACCACGGGCAGGAGGAACAATAGCAACAACAGGAAGGAGCTCCGCCGCCACACACAGTTCCAGAATCTCAGCTCCCGATATTCCTGTTCAGCTCCTCCTCCACCCCCTCCTCTTCCTCCGCCACCCGTCTGTCCCATGTCTCCTACTCACAGGCCGGGTCTATGCAGATAGACGCTGCTGGTCATGGCGGACTCCTTGTGATAGGGACCCCTCTTCTAAAAAAAATTCTCGTTACCTTGCGATGCCATTTACTCCAGCACCTACAAACTGTTCCTTATATGCGCGCCTGTGAGGTTTTATTTTCATGAATTCGGGGGAGGGGTTTCATTCGGGGGACCTCTACTTATGACGATGCCTTGTGCATGAGTACCTGGGCCGTAAAGCACGAGCGCTTGCTCGAGCGCGTAACCGCGAACCTCCGCTCACGCGCACAACTCCAGCAGGGAAAAGGAGGTGGGGAAACTTGCCTAATTGCGTGCTCCGTTGTGATGGTTTTTATAAACTATATTTATTCTTTTAAGTTTTTTATTTCTCGTTATAAAAGGCAAATATGGATGCCAGCTCTAGGTGTGCTTGGTCACCTCCAATATTAAGAAAATGCCTTAGGGTTATTTCGTGTCAGTGGTAGGCAGTAGTGCTGCCGGATTCAAGAAAAAAAAATATTTCGATTCGATTCAGCCTATTGAATCGATTTTTCTGCCCAATTGGGTATTTTTTTTTTTCTGACATCCTGGTGGTTTTATTTTATAGCCTCTTCACCGCCTTTGCCCTCTCCTACCCACACTGGCACTGTGGCTCACATTCGTGGTTCAAATCTGACATATTGAAATCACAAAACAGAAAATAAAATTCTTTTTCTACATTTTGTTGTCTGGTCATTATTGAAATAATGTTGGTCCCAGGCTCTGGTTGTCTGCTTGCAAGGGTCTCTTGCCCTTTTGTTGTTTCTTTCTTTCTCTGTGATAACCATCCATTTTCCATCTGTCCTCCCCTTCCCTCCCTCGGAGGTCTGGCATCTTTCCTTTTTTCATCTCCATCCCTGCAGCTGCATTTCCATCCCCTTCCCCAGATCCACCATCTCTCTTTTTCTCAACTACCCTTTCATCCAGCATCTTTCCTTCCTTTCCCACCACCCCAGGTCCACCAGCTCTCCCTTTCTCTTCCCAACTACCCTCCTATCCAGTATCTATATCCCCCACTCCCTCTCCACACCATCCCTTGTGCCCAACTTCTCTCCCTTTCTGTTCCTTCCCTTTCTAAATCCCATTGTCCACCATCTCTCTCCCAGTCGGATCCTTCATCATTTTCAAGGAAGTACGAGATCCAGATTTTTACCCAGTACTCTGCTCTTTGTTCCCATCCTGTTCTCACTAGTTTCTCTTGCTGTCTCTTTTTAATACTTCCTCTTCCCCCAACCAAACTCCAGCAGTTTCTCATACTAGCTCCCCACAGGTCAATCTCTCTCCCTCCAGCCTGTCCCACTCATCTGGGCCCAGCAGTTTCTCTGACTAGCTCCAGTCCCCATAGGTCAATCTCTCTCCCTCCAGCCTATCTCACTCATCTGGGCCCGCTCACATATCCAGAACTCTACTCTCCCATCCCCTGCGGGATCTTTTACTTGCTCGCTGCACTTTCACTCTTGGGGTCATGTGTGCAGCGCGAGTGAAGCAAACACGATGCCTTTAGCGGCCCCCAGAAGCCTATCACTCATCTACAGTTTTCTGTCCCTGCATAGGCGAGAATCCTCCCAAAGATGCACAACATGGGAAGTCTTTCATCCATTCCGACCTCATGACAGTTGTCGGTGGAACACTGATCTCTCCATTAGCCGCTGTTCCGTCCTACCTGAACCTGTTCCTCACTCTGCACAGCTCACAAATTTCGACTTCCACAGCCAGGAAACCAAACCCCACCCTAACAGTCGAAAGGCAGCCTTCTCTATGGTAAACGCTGTAACAGAGGAAAAGCTTCCGGGGCTCTCGAAGGAAGAGTGTTTGTAATGCTGCCCACGGCCCCGACAGTGAACGCGTGCAGTGCTGTTGGGGGAGCTAGCAGGGTAAATATGTAGCGGATCCCACGGGGGGGGGGGGTGAACTAGAGCTCCGGACAGGTGCGTGGGTCTTGCATTGAAGATGATTGGCATAACCTCATGCACTTCCTGACTGACCCCACCGAATATGCAAGGCCAGTTTTTTACAAAAACGAATCAATTCACCCAAAGTAGGTAGTGTTTCAACCTTTTCAAGCCAAGTACCCTCTAAACCTAACAAATACCAACTGACAGGGTTGTCAGAGGGCAAAAAATCTGGCAAAAAAAATTTCCTGCCTAACTCAGTGGCAAAAAGTAGCCAAACTTGTGTCGAAGTAGCCCAAACATTTACTGCTGAAAACGTCTCTAATTTATCAAACAAATATGTCATACAAATTTTTATTTATACACTACACATATCCCAAACAGTCCATAATGGTGTACAAAAGACCAAAAAAATACAAAACATTCAGGAAAAACACAATAAAAACAAGCACTTAACGTAAAAGTCCTTCCCAAAATTAAACTATCTTCAAACTTCTGGACATAACCGGCCAGATTCTGTATAGGACACCCAGTTTCAGAAGCCGCCTAAGTAGCTTTAGAGAATCATACACTGGCGTCCTATATAGAATCGGCGCCAGTTAGAAAATTGGGTACCCACTGAGCTGATCGCAGCAAGGGAATCTCCCTGCCACGATTAGTTTAGCGGACGCGGCAAGGATCCCGTCTGGTTCCCCCTCCCCCCTCCCGAAGACAATTAACAGGAGGGATGTCCAGTCCCTCCTGCTGGAACCCCCACTAGACATCCCCTGGCAGGAAGGCTGCCCAGGCCATTCACTTAGGTCCCAGAATCCCTTTTCTGCTTTTCTTTGGGGTGGGGGTTAACTGTCTTCTCAGGATCACCTATTTTACATTTTGTCCCCATCTTACCAGCATCTGTCCCCTCCCCCTCCCATCTCTATCCTGGTCAAAACGGGCTGGATTCTGTATAGGACACCCAGTCTCAGAAGCTGCCTAAGCGGCTTTAGGGAATCACACACAGGCGTCCTATATAGAATCATGTCTGTCCTCATGGACAGATGCCTAAGCCTGCCTAACCACCACGATTCTCTAACTGGTGTTCATGTCACAGGTGCTGGTTAGAGAATCGGGTTAACGCTGTGCTGACCGCACCAAGGGAATCTCCCTGCAACAATTAGTTTAATGGCCATGGCAAGGAACCCGTTCCCCCATGAAGACAACTAGCAGGAGGGATGCCCAGTTCCTTCTGATGGAACAATCCACCCCCCGCCCCTAGACACCCCCTGGCAGGAAGGATGTCCAGTCCATTCACTTAGGTCCCAGAATCCCTTTTCTGCTTTTCTTAGGGGGGCTTAACTGCCTTCCCAGGATCACCTATTTTACATTTTGTCCCCATCTCTCCCCTCCCCCTCCCGTCTCTATCCTGAGCTTTTCTCCTCTGTATTCCTCTCCATTCCTCCATTCCTTCTATCATCCCTATGTCAGAATCACCTCTTTTCAAGCAATGTCCCTGTCCTTTTATGCTCCCATCTCAATTCTCTCTTCCCATCAAGCATTCTTCTCCATGTCTGTCCCTCTCTGTGCCCAGCATTACTTCAATGTCCTTCTATTTACACTCAGCCCCCATCTAGAATCTCTTCTCTATGTTATGTTCTTGGTCTGTTGGATCTTCCACCTCTGAGCCAGCATCTCTCCTATACCCCATCAAGTCCGCATCTCTCACATCCCTCTCTCTCTCATGCCTGTACCCCCTCCCAGCCTGCATCTCTCTCAACCCTGTACAACCCAGCCAGCTTTATACCCCCCAGCATCTCTCTCATCCCTGTACACCCCAGGAAGCTGTACACCCCTCTAAGTCAGAATTTTATCCCTGTCCCATCCCCCCCAGCCAACATCTCTCTCATCCCTGTCCGTCTTCCAGCCAACATTTCTTACACTCTTTTCTATCCCCCCCTGAGCCAGCATTTATCATCCAATCACTCTCCAGCCAGCATCTCTCTCATCCCTGTGCCAGCCAACATTTCTTACACTCTTTCCTACCCCCCAAACCAGCATTTATCACCCAATCATTCCCCAATCAGCATCTCTCTCATCCCCGACCCCTTCCTGCCAACATTTCTTACACTCATTCCTATTCCCCCACCCCCAAGCCAGCACTTATCACCCAATCACTTCCCAGCCAGCATCTCCTACCGTCTTTCCATGAAGCTGCAGCTTTCCCTCCAGTGTGTGTTCTAAGAGATTCGCCGTCTAGCGCAAACAGCACAGAACAAATAGGGTGCGGTAGGCCATCCTGGGATGGATAATTTTTGTTTGATACATGCAAGTATAAATATAGACACCTATTTTTCATATGACTCGGGGCTACCTAGTTATCAAAGCTCTTGTGGTAGATAGGGCATATGAAAAGGTGTAAAGGTATAAAAATTTGAATATGGATTGCAGCCAAGGCCAGAAAAACACTAGGGAATCATAATAATATTTAGTATTTATGTAAATTGCTGGATAAGCAAAATGATATTGGCTGTATATATAAAATATTTATAGAGGTGAAGGAAAAATTATAAGGATTCTTTGTTCTTCTCCTTCTTTGTCTAAACATTTCAGTTTCATGCCTTAAACCCAAAGAGAAAATGTTAATTATCATTTATATTATTTTTTTTTCAAAGAGGTCAAGGCAGATGACTTTAAAATATGCAATCAGTAACAACTATAGAAAAATTGACAAATATAGAGCAAAATATAGACAGCAGATATAAATTCACAAAACTGACACATTTTGATTACTAAATTGAAAATAAAATTATTTTTCCTACCTTTGTTGTTTGGTGATTTCATTAGTCTGGTTGCATTTCCTTCTGACTGTGCATCCAATATTTCTTTCTTTCTGCCTCCTGCATGCTTCCTCTCCTTTGGACCTCATTCCGTTCCCCAATCAACATCTCTCTCTGTCCCTCCATGAGTCCTTTTCTTCCTCTCTCCTCCACCCCTACTGGCAACATGTCTCACTCTCTCACTTACTGTCCTTCTGTCTTGAGAGATTCAGGCATCTCTCCCACCCCCTCTACTGCCACATCCAACATTTCTCCTTCTCTCATCCTCCAGATCATGTGCAGCATTTTTCACCACTGCCCACCAGCCCCACGCCCATTTCTTCTTCTATCACCCCTCTCCAGCACAATGCCACATTTCTCCCTCCATCACTATCCCTCTGTTTTACGAAGCCGCACTAGCAGCTGCTGCGCGGCAATGGTCCCGAAGCCCTTTAAATCTCTAAGAGTTTCGGGGCCGTTACTGCAGCATAGCCGCTAGCGTGGCTTTGTAAACCAGGCCCTATGTCCTACATTCCTCCCCTTTGCATCCCTTTCAATCTACCGTCTCTACCACCATATCCAACATTTCTCTCTCTCATCCTTCTATTTCCCATGCATCTCTACTTTAGTTCTCTTTCTCTATGCCCAATTTTATTTTCTTTCTTTCCCCAAGTTCACCATCTCTCACTCACACACTCAGGCGACTCCAGCTTCACCGCCACTTCCTCTCTGTTGGTTATGTTAAACGCCAGGTAAATGTCCCCGAAAGAGCCCGAGCCGATTTTCCTGACCAGTTTATACTTCCCCCCCAACTTGAACTCAGCTTTGGAGCCACTGCCACTCACAATGGTCTCCGGGCTCCGATGGCAAGAGTCCCAACTCTCCTGCTCTCTGCTGCCCTTCCCTATAGTGTGAACCCGTGGTTTTAACCCGCGGGTTTAAAGCGGGGCTGCACTACAGTATGTTCTGTTCTGTAGCACCGCTTTAACCCCGCAGTTTAAAACTATGGGCTCACAAGTGTAGGCAGGAGCCACTCATTGATGTACGGTCCAGGCACCACAGGTCCCAGCTTCCAACATCCTTCCCATCACATCCAGAAAAATCCCTGCACCTTTCCTTGGATGAGTCCACCCGAGTAATAAAGTTAAAAAAAAAATTACAAAGAATGCATGGAAAGCAAGCGCTTGAGCAGACCATCTACAGGCAAAGAAGATGGTCTATGCATGCATCTGGATTGCTCTGGAGTAATCTGTCCAGTCGCTGTGGGGCGTACCTCTGATTGAATTAATTTGCATGAAGAGGCTTACTAAATCGGTCGCCCGGGAAAACTCAGACACAGATCGGAAAGGTAAGGGGGGGTTTAATAAATTTAGACATAAATGACTTGCCCAGGGTCATAATGAGCAGCATGGGATTTGAACCCCACAACCTCAGGGTGCTGAGGAATGGAAAAGGTCAAAAACAGACGAAAACTGAAAAAAGCACAAACAACAACAAAGCGGGTCCAAAAGAAACTACGAGGAAAAAATAGCCAAGGAGGCAAAAAACTTCAAGCCGTTCTTTCAATATATTAAGGAGAAACGATCCACAAAGGAAGCGGTGGGGCCATTGGATGACCATGGAATAAAGGGAGTGCTAAAGGAGGACAAAGCCATCGCTGACAAATTGAACACATTTTTTGCATAAGAACATAAGCAGTGCCTCCGCTGGGTCAGACCAGAGGTCCATCGTGTCCAGTAGTCCGCACACGCGGTGGCCCAACAGGTCCAGGACCTGTGTAGTAATCCTCTATCTATACCCCTCTATCCCCTTTTCCAGCAGGAAATTGTCCAATCCTTTCTTGAACCCCAGTACCGTACTCTGCCCTATTACGTCCTCTGGAAGCACATTCCAGGTGTCCACCACACGTTGGGTAAAGAAGAACTTCCTAGCATTCGTTCTGAATCTGTCCCCTTTCAACTTTTCCGTCTGTATTTACCGAAAAGGATATACACAACATACTGGAAGCCGACAAGCTAGAAGAGGTATGCAGACAGATTGATAGGCTTAAAAACGATAAATTCCCAGGATCGGACGGCATCCACCCAAGGGTAATCAAGGAACTGAAAGGGGTTATAGCTGAACTGCTCCAACTAATAGCCAATCTGTCGATCAAATCGTGAAAAATTCCGGAAGACTGGAAAGTGGCGAATGTTACACCGATCTTCAAGAAAGGTTCGAAGGGAGATCTGGGTAACTACAGACCAGTGAGTCTGACTTCAGTACCGGGAAAGATGGTAGAGGCGCTGATAAAGGACCGCATCATCGATCACCTTGACGGACACAAACTGATGAGGACCAGCCAGCACGGCTTCAGCAAAGGAAGATATGTCCTCTAATACAGTGCAAAATATAAAGACAGTAGATGTAAATTTGAAAAAACTGATACATAACAATCACTACTTTACAAATTAACAAATAAAAATAAAACAAATAATGAGAAATAAAAAAATACCATTTTATTGGACTAATCCCCGTAAGCTCGGTCCCCATCCCCGCAAACCACCTGATTCCATCCACACAAGCCTTGAATTGTTTATATTAAAGTATAAAAAGAAACAATATTCTGTACAATTGTCAATTTATAAATCAGCGTCTTCTCCCCACTCTCTCTTCTCCATTTCCCATCAGCGTCCTCAGCCCACTCTCTCTCCACTTTCCTTCAGCGCACGCACATAAAAACAAGCAAGTAATTTTATATCATTTTCATTCTATTCATTCATAGAAATTAAAGTCTAAATAATGCCAGTCACATAACAAAACATGATTTTACAAAAATAATTCCCTGCAGTCAAGCCTGCAAGGATTACTAGATATCTTTCAGCAGCTCCCCTCCCTCCCTCCCCCTTACCTTTGTGGCCAAGTCAAAATGATCTACCAACAATAAAATTTTAAAAACACAAAGCACGCTGTACGCAGAGAAAATGTTAATTATCATTTATATTCCGCGGGTTTTCAAAGAGGTCAAGGCAGATGACTTTATGCAATGTCACCTCAGTAACAACTATACAAAAATAGACAAATATTCCCCCTCCCTTTTTACTAAACCGTAATAGCAGTTTTTAGCGCAGGGAGCTGCGCTGAATGCCCCACGCTGCTCTCGACGCTCATAGGCTCCCTGTGCTAAAAAACGCTGTTGCAGTTTAGTAAAAGGGGGCCATAGTGCAAAATATAGACAGCATATATAAATTTTCAAAACGGACACATTTTGATCACTAAATTGAAAATAAAATAATTTTTCCTACCTTTGGTAATTTCATCAGTCTCTGGTTGCACTTTATTCTTCTGACTATGCATCCAATATTTCTTCCCTTCTTTCAGCCTCCTGTAAGATTCCTCTCCTCCAGACCTCATTCCCTCCCCAAACTTTTTCTTTGTTTCACCCTGCCCCCTTCTTTCTTTTTCTCTCTCTCCATACCCCCTTTCTTTCTGTATGTCTGTCTTTCTCTCTCTCTCTCTCCGTGCCCCATTTCTTTCTTTGTTTCACCCTGTCTCCCCCTTTCTTTCTTTCTCCCTGCCCTCCCCTATGCCACCACCATTGGGAAAATGCTGCCACCGCCACTGGGGAATAGGCTGCCACTGCCGCCATCGGGAACAGGCCAGTGCTGAATTCGTCCTGCTTCTCTTCCCCGCGGGGCCAACCAACTCTCGCCACCCGACGTCAATTCTAATGTTGGAGAGGACGTTCTGGGCCAGCCAAGCAGCGATTGGCTGGCCCAGAATGTCCTCTCTGATGTCAGAATTGATGCGGGTGGCGAGAGTTGGTCGGCCCCACAGGGAAAAGCAGGGAGAACTCGGCGCCGGCCTGTTTCCGATGGTGGCGGTGGCACTCAAGTGGCTAAAGAGACGCAGTTTGCCGGCCTAGGGAGAACACTGGAGGGTAGTGTGACAGGGAAGCTCCTGTCACAGTGAAAACTACTGCTAAAACTCCCCAACATGCAGCACAGGGTCCTGTAAAACCCGGCATGGAGCCAGGACAGCTGGTTCAGCCAGGAGAGTGCAGGAAAAGGCAGGTCCCAGCACAGCCCAAGAGCCAGATAGGGAGGGCTCTGAAAACCACTAATTTCCCTATCACTCCTTTCCCCAAGTCAGGGAGAAACCTGACACCAATTTGCAAAGGGGTGGAGTCAGACCCCGGAGTTTGCAGGCTGGGAAGCCACAAATACCTAGAGGCAAAGCAGGAAAAGGAGCAGCATTCGGTGAGATGTGGTTTCTGGAGGAGTACAAGGCAGCATCGAGGTGCCCAGCGGCAACCATCTGCGGAGGAGTGGAGCAGAGTCCGGAGGAGCGGTTCAAGGTTCCTGAGTTCCTGGTCGGAGGTGTGGATGGGGAGGCCCTAATATCCCAAGGCTGAGACACATCAGTCCCTGAGGTAAAAGTGCTTAGGGGGTAGCTGATGTGGATTGGTGGGTAAGGGGACCAGAGGCTCGGGGCTAGTGAGGGGAAAACCCTAGCTTTGGAAAGCCGCACTTGGGTTCTTGTTCTCTGTTGTTTGTGTTCCCAGGATGGAGGCGTCCAAGTTCCTGACGGGATTAGAAGCCGAGACGCACAAACTCCAGCAGAGGTTCCAGGAGATGTTGCAGTCCCAGGCCGATTTATGGAAGGTGGACCACCAGGCCCAGCAGACTCGGCATACGGAACTGTGGCAGCAGATGTCAGCCCAGATACAGGCCATTAACACAGAGGCCTGCAACACAGAGGCCTGCAACGCCGGTGGCCGGCAGCGGTGGAGCAGCGGTCGGCGGTCCGGTAGGAGCTCCTTTTGGGGAGCCCATTAGACTGAGTAAATTAGCTGCAGAGGGTGACATTCATCAGGGCTATGGCCCGGACCATTATGAGAGACAGTTCCAAGCAGCATATAGGGCTTAGAAGGAGCGTCCGAGAGCCTTGATACACGGCCTAAAGAGATGCTTCCGGAGAGCCGGGGGCATGCATCAGGGTCCAGCCAGGGTTCCGCGTGCTGGTAAATGTTTTGCCTGCGGAATGCCAGGTCATTGGAGGCGGCAATGTCCGGCCAAGAGGAACCGGACGAACAGGGCTAGGTTCCCGGTACTGGGTCTTAAGGGGGAGTGCATGATCCAGGTGAAGGTGGAAGGGGTGCCAGTGGTAGGTAATCCTGTTAGACTCTGGGGCCAACCAATCCATTCTATCCCAGAAGGTGTGGGGGCGGATCCTACAAGCTAGGAGACAGGAAGTCGACAGGCCCCAAGGGCGATCCCAGATACAGTGCATGCATGGGACTTCCTTGCCATATGAAATGAAGCAAGTCTGGGTGGAGTATCAAGGGAGAGAGTATCCCCTAAAGATGGCCCTGATGCAGCGTCCGCCCTATGAGGTAATCCTGGGACGGGAATGGCCCTACTTCTGGGAATGCTTGGGTATGCGAGGGGTGGGAGCTTCCCCAGTGCAGGAAGAGAAGTTAGTCCAGATTTTCCCCCTAGAAGATGACATCCTAGAAGAACCGTCCCAGAAGAGAGCTAAAAGCCGAGCGGAGAGGCGTGCAGACAAAAGATCTTGCTTTCAAGGCAAAGGAGGGGGGAGTCACTTATCTTGGAGACCCTGGGTGCCTTACGAGGTTGCCCAACGATTCCCTACTCTAGGCCGGGAACAAAGAAAAGATCCTTCGTTAAATTCAGCTATAGAGCAATGGGAAGATGCTGGGAGGGGTGCTTGTGCGTTCCAGGTGGTAGGAGGACTCCTCTATAAGAGGGGATGGAATCCTAAGGTCCGAAAAGCTCAAAGGTGCTTAGTAATATCGGCCAGCTTTAGAAAACAAATATTTTGGTCCATCCATAGGGAAGGAGCATTTGACCCAAAACCAGACCATTAAAGGGATCCAAACAAAGTTCTATTGGCCTGGCCTAGCCCAAGAGATAGCGGCCTGGTGTAAGGAATACCCGGGGTGTAGTAAGGGCGGGAAGAGTCCGCCGACAAATCATGAAGAGGTAGGCCTGAATAAGGACATCAAAGAGGTCCCCTGGGCAAGGGTTACACCGGACAAGGAGAAGCCCATTTTAAAGGTTATGCGGCTATCTCCCAAGGCTAAACTGCCAGTCCGCGCGATGCCAGGGTCTGTGGGCTGGGACTTAAAGTAGTATCATAAGAACATAAGCGTTGCCTCTGCTGGGTCAGACCAGGGGTCCATCGTGCCCGGCAATCCACTCCCGCGGCGGCCCCCCAGGTCCATGACCTGAAAGTGTTCCCTACCTAACCTAAAATATCCATACCCTATTCGCTCAATGTCCTGTAAGATAAACCTCTATCTGTACCCTGTTATCCCCTTCGCTTCCAGGAAGTCATCCAGTCCCTTTTTGAACCCCAGAATTGTACTCTGTCCTATCACCTCTCCGGGAAGTGCTTTCCAGGTGTCCACCACCCTCTGAGTGAAGAAGAACCTCCTTGCATTCGTTATGAATCTGTCTCCTCTCAGTTTTTCTGAATGACCTCTTGTTTTAGTTGTCCCCGCCAGTCTAAAGAATCTGTCCCTCTCCACCTTCTCTATGCCTCTCATGATTTTATAAATTTCTATCATGTCCCCTCTCAGTCTCCGCTTCTCCAGGGTAAAGAGCCCCAGCCTGTCCAACCGTTCGGCATATGAAAGGTTCTCCATACCCTTTATCATCCTCGTTGCCCTCCTCTGGACCCTCTCGAGTATTGCCATGTCCTTCTTGAGGTATGGCGACCAGTATTGGACGCAGTATTCCAGATGTGGGCGCACCATTGCTCGATACAGTGGCAGGATAACTTCTTTTGTTCTGGTAGTGATACCTTTTTTGATAATGCCCAACATTCTGTTCGCTTTTTTTGAGGCCGCTGCACATTGTGCCACCTGCTTCATTGTGTTATCCACCAATACCCCCAGATCTTTTTCTTGGCTGCCTTCCCCGAGTACCCTCCCTCCCATCGTATAGCTGTACATGGAGTTCCCCTTCCCTATGTGCAAGATCTTACATTTCTCCACATTGAAACTCATCTGCCATTTTTTTGCCCACTCACTCAGTTTGTTCAGGTCGCTCTGCAGTTCTTTGCATTCCTCAACAGTTCTGGCCCTGCTGGAGAGTTTTGTGTCATCCGCAAACTTGATAACTTCGCACTTTGTCCCCGTTTCTAGATCATTAATAAATATATTGAACAGCAATGGTCCCAGCACTGACCCTTGCGGAACACCACTTGTGACCCCTATCCAGTCAGAGTAGTGCCCCTTTACTCCTACCCTCTGTTTCCTGTCCGCCAGCCAATTTTTTGATCCATCTGTACACGTTCCCTTCCACCCCGTGACTCCACAGTTTCTTCAGTAAGCGTTCATGGGGCACCTTGTCAAAGGCTTTTTGGAAATCTAGATATATAATGTCTACTGGGTCACCTTGGTCCAATTGCTTACTTATCCCCTCAAAGAAATGCAGTAGATTTGTCTGGCATGATCGGCCTTTACAGAAACCATGCTGGCTCGATCTCATCAGATTATTTTTTTCTATATGCTCATTGATACCTTCCCTGATCATTGATTCGACCATCTTCCCCGGAACAGAGGTTAAGCTCACCGGTCTGTAGTTTCCCGGGTCGCCTCTCGATCCTTTTTTGAAGATCGGTATCCAAGAGATAAAGGTGCCAAAAGGGGGCAGGAAGGTCGTGGATACTGGTTTAGTGATAGCCCTACCAGGGGAATGTTATGGGCGCATTGCGCCAAGATCGGGTTTGGCCCTCTGGCATGGCATACACATAAGGGCTGGAGTGGTCGACCCGGATTATCAGGGAGTCCTTAAGATTTTGGTAATGAATATAGGGGAGAAAGACTATGAAATAAAGGAGGGAGATTGTATAGCTCAATTAATATGTGAGCGTGTGATGATTCCTGAACTGCGAGAGGAAGAGATAGAGACAGACACTACATGGGGGGAGCAGGGCTGGGGCTCCTCAGAGGCGAGAGAAGGGATAGTGAAGAAACCCATACCCCAAAAAGTTCTGTCTCGTTTAGAGGAAGAGTCTTCTGAGAGTTTAAAGAAAGAAAGGACCGATAGGGGTTTAAGTAGGGGGGTATGTGACAGGGAAGCTCCTGTCACAGTGAAAACTACTGCTAAAACTCCCCAACATGCAGCACAGGGTCCTGTAAAACCCGGCATGGAGCCAGGACAGCTGGTTCAGCCAGGAGAGTGCAGGAAAAGGCAGGTCCCAGCACAGCCCAAGAGCCAGATAGGGAGGGCTCTGAAAACCACTAATTTCCCCTATCACTCCTTTCCCCAAGTCAGGGAGAAACCTGACACCAATTTGCAAAGGGGTGGAGTCAGACCCCGGAGTTTGAAGGCTAGGAAGCCACAAAGGCAAAGTCGGGTGGAGTGGAAAGGGGAGGACATAGCTGGCCCTGATTACAGAAGCCAAACGAATCATGGAGTTGTCAGTTCTCACCAGTTACCTAAGCCCCAGCAGGACCGTGGTGCAGGAAGCCAGCTCATAAGGAGAGGCAGGACAACACTCAGGAGGTACAGTGACTGGCAGCTTAAGCACCAGGGAGAAGGGTTGGGAAATGATCCCCATGGAAATGCTGCAGAGGTTTTGGCAGACATGCAGGAAGGGGGATGGGATGCAGAAATGGAAAGCCAGAGTTCCCATGAGGGTGAATGGGAAATGTGTAGTGTCCCTGGGGATAGTATAAGTGAAGAGGACATGGACCTGGGAGGGTACTGTGTGTGAGAGTCCTCAGCTGATTGCATGAAGAAAGTTTTCTGTGGTTTTTTTTCACACTGAAGCCAAAGCATTGTGGCAGGCAGAGCTGAGGCAGCCCTGCCTAATTAGGTGAGAAAAGCTTGTGTAAATACAGAAGGAGCTGAGATGTGAAAAGGCTGGCATAAGCCTAGCTCAGCTATAAAGATATAAAGGGGCTGTAGTTCTGAGACACCAATAATTCCCAGAGGGGATATGAGACCAGGAGAGCACTGGACTAATGTAAAGTTTTGAGTTTGAATTATATTTTGTTGGATAAAGATGGGCAATCCCGTTCCTCAGTCAAAGCCCATATGACTCACCTGGACTAAGCTATACCAGAGTGCAGGAAGCACCTAAGGGAGTCTAAACCCAATTGTGAAGGTGTTTTTTTTTTTTTCTTTTTTCCCTATTTTGACTTGGGACACTAATAAACTTGATACTGTTTTCTAAGAAATCCGGTATCTGGGTTTTCCTTCCTACAACCATATAAAAGGCGTTTCAAAATTCTTGCTGGTGGTCTGAGCCAGGTTTTCCCACCTACTCAGGGACGGGCCCGGCCAAAGTGGCCAGCTGTGCACCCCCTTGGGGCGTAAACCCGGGACGGACCACCCCACCCCACCCTGGTTTGCCACTGTCTGTACCTCACTCCCTCCCTATGACCAAAAATTCTCCTTTCTTCTATTCCCCGTGTACACAACCATCTCTTTCCCTCCCTTCCTCTCTCCCAAGTCCATGCTTTCTGTGTCCAAAAACACATTCCCTCCCCCACCTCAGCATCTCTTTCCCTCCCTTCGCTCCCAAGTCCATGCCTTCTGTGTCCAAAAACACATTCTCTCCCCCACTGCAGCATCTCTTTCCCTCCCTTCCTCTCTCCCAAGTCCATGCCTTCTGTGTCCAAAAACATATTCCCTCCCCCACTTCAGCATCTCTTTCCCTCCCTTCCTCTCTCCCAAGTCCATGCCTTCTGTGTCCAAAAACACATTCCCTCCCCCACCTCAGCATCTCTTTCCCTCCCTTCCTCTCTCCCAAGTCCATGCCTTCTGTGTCCAAAAACGCATTCCCTCCCCCCACCTCAGCATCTCTTTCCCTCCCTTCCTCTCTCCCAAGTTAATGCCTTGTGTCCAAAACGCACTCCCTCCCCCCTTTTGTGTTCTGCGTGTGCCTCCCAGCCCATCTTAGCAACTTAGCAAAATAGAGCTCGAGCCACGAGGCTTGTCTTCTATTTCCTGCCTGTCCTGCCGCGCACACAAAGACGACCGGAAGTCTTCCCCGACGTCAGCGCTGACGTCGGAGGGCAGGCTTTGCATAAGCCCTCCCTTCGACGTCAGCGCTGACATTGGGGAAGACTTCCAATCAGCTATATGTGAGCGGCAGAGCAGTAGGAGCAGAAGACGAGCCTTGCAGCTCAAGTTATATTTAACCCCGCAGGTCCCCCGTCCAGCTCTCTCCTGTGCACCCCATTGGGGCATGCACCCGGGGTGGACCGCCCCCCCCCCCCCCCCAAGGTACGCTACTGGAGACATGAAGGCAATATGTTCTGCCTCACCACCCAATCATTGCAGTGTTCACAGTACATTTGCTCCAGGTGAAAGATTGTTCTTAACTGTTATGTTGCTAGCTACTACAGCTATGTTTAGCTTTTTCTAAAAATCTAAAATGTAAAACCAGATTTGCTCAAACTTAGCTTTGAAAAAGTAGCTGGTTCCGACGTGCCACGTTTTGGTCCTGCGTCAGGGAACCGACAAACAAAACAGTTAAACTGGAGGTGAAAGCTCTGAAATAAAGATAAACGTGTGTTAATATTACAATGTTTAATTCAATACACAAAATTAAAAACTACTTACTTTTATATTTCTAAAGCTATGCATGGCTCAATCTAAAGGGAAGTGCTCACCATATAGCATAAAATACAATTAGCTTATAACGTCCAAGTGTGATTTCTTCTTAAAGTCCAAACGGGGACCTGCACTCCAAGTAAACTATTTAAAGGCTGTCACGCGCCGAAGTAAACCACATGTAGATCACACGTCACCGCGTGAAGCTATGCATACAACCCAAGACCCATTCATACTGTAAAATGTGACATCAAAGCAAAACCTAATGCCCATGCGCTACACATACACATTGCTTTGTAAACACATTTAACAAAACAACACACGTCCCGCTCTTCCAAGCTAAAAGTACAAAGAATGAAAGTGAATAGCGACCAGCCACGGACCGATCGCAACGAAAGCGGAGGAGAAACCAAACAGAAAACTCCCTCCTGCAAATGCATAAGACAGCTCATACCAAGAGAATAAACTGTACTTCCCAACGAAAAGTATATAAAAAGGGGGCATCATTATTTTGGTCAGGAAAGGAGTACAGCTGGAGACTCATCGGGTGGTGAGGGACCCCAATGGCCGCTATGTTATAGCTTCTGTCTCTCTTAATGGCAAGCCTTTACTACTTTGCAATTTATATGCGCCCAACAATCCTGGTACCCGCTTTTTCCACCATGTCTGCAACCAGCTGCTGGCATTTGGGGAGGTGCCCATGATAGTGGGTGGGGACTTTAATTAAGTATTTGACCCTCAGCTAGACCGCTCCTCGGGGGTGGGTAGAGAGACATCTAAAACTATCACGGGTTCAGCTTTACTACTACTTTTCAATTTATAGATGTTTGGCGAGTGTTGCATCCATTAGAACGAGACTATTCACACCTTTCTCGGGCTCATACCACTCTTTCGCGTATTGATCTTTTGATTTTCTGTTCTCTGCTCTCGGAGGTGAGAGGGGTGAAGATGGGGTTATTGAGGTTTCAGTCCATGCTTGGAGTTGGGGAGAAGCAGATTCTCATGTTGTTTATATAAGGACGCCTGGTTTCAGGAATATTTGCTGGGCCAGAACTGTTGAGGAATGCAAAGAATTGCAAAGCGACCTGAACAAACTGAGTGAGTGGGCAAAAAAATGGCAGATGAGCTTCAATGTGGAGAAATGTAAGGTCTTGCACATAGGGAAGGGGAACTCCATGTACAGCTATACGATGGGAGGGAGGGTACTCGGGAAAGGCAGCCAGGAAAAAGATCTGGGGGTATTGGTAGATAACACAATGAAGCCGGCGGCACAATGTGCAGCGGCCTCAAAAAAAGCGAACAGAATGTTGGGCATTATCAAAAAAGGTATCACTACCAGAACAAAAGAAGTTATCCTGCCACTGTATCGAGCAATGGTGCGCCCACATCTGGAATACTGCGTCCAATACTGGTCGCCATACCTCAAGAAGGACATGGCAATACTCGAAAGGGTCCAGAGGAGGGCAACGAGGATGATAAAGGGTATGGAGAACCTTTCATATGCCGAACGGTTAGACAGGCTGGGGCTCTTTACCCTGGAGAAGCGGAGACTGAGAGGGGACATGATAGAAACTTATAAAATCATGAAAGGCATAGAGAAGGTGGAGAGGGACAGATTCTTTAGACTAGCAGGGACAACTAAAACAAGAGGTCATTCAGAAAAACTGAGAGGAGACAGATTCAAAACGAATGCAAGGAGGTTCTTCTTCACTCAGAGGGTGGTGGACACCTGGAACGCGCTTCCCGGAGAGGTAATAAGACAGAGTACAATTCTGGGGTTCAAAAAGGGACTGGATGACTTCCTGGAAGCGAAGGGGATAACAGGGTACAGATAGAGGTTTACCGTACAGGACATTGAGCGAATAGGGTATGGATATTTTAGGTTAGGTAGGGAACACTTTCAGGTCATGGACCTGGGGGGCCGCCGCGGGAGCGGACTGCCGGGCACGATGGACCCCTGGTCTGACCCGGCAGAGGCAACGCTTATGTTCTTATGTTCTTATGTTCTTATAAATGGAAAGACTATCAGCATTTTAATCAAGGATGATCCTATCCTCTTTTGGGAGGCGGCAAAGGCGGTTTTGAGAGGTGATATCTTGGCTTATGTTACTCATCAAAAGTGTGCGAGGCATCGCACTGTTTTGCAGTTAGAACATAGGATGTCTAGTTTGCGGAGGCAGTTTGGAAAAACAGGGGCAATTATTGGCAGCTCAACAGGAGCTGAATGAACTTTTACATCAAGGGGCACTTAAAACCTCAGCCTATTATAAATTTCAATTGTATCAGTTTGTAAATAAAGAGTAGTCGTCTTCTGGCTCAGTTGTCCTCCCCCAGGATTGAGCGGATGGGCATTACCACATTACAGGATCCTTGGGGGTTGTTATATCATAAGTCCCTGGATATTTGTTCGATTATGAAACAATTTGTGGAGCCCTTATATGCTGATCAGGATTCGGTGGGCTTAGATGGGGCAGTTTATTTGGACAGTGTGGACCTCCCCCAGTTGGATGATCAGGCATGTCAATCACTGGAGATGCCGATATCTGCAGAAGAGGTTGAGTGGGGTATTCGGAGTGGTCAGCTGGGGAAAGCCCTGGACCTTGATGGCTTATGTGCAGAATTCTACAAATTATTGGTGGACACCATTACTTGCGGAGATCTTTAATTTGGAGGTGGTGAAGGGCTTTTTGCTGCACCATCTTAATATGGCTCAGATCATGGTGCTCCCGAAACCAGGTAAGGATCTGACATTACCTGAATCCTACCATCCAATATTTGTGCTTAACTTTGTGGATAAACTCGTGCTAAAATTCTTGCTAATCGGTTGGTGAGGGTCCTGCCTTTTTTTATATCTCAGCAACAGGTGGGTTTGTGTGGGCCTGCCCGAACTCTAAAAATATTCGGCGGATATTGTTGGCATTGGAGAAGGCACAGACGGATGAGACCCCACTCCTTACTTATTAGTTTTGATTCCGAAAAGGCTTTTGATTGGGTGCAGTGGAGCTATTTGTTTGCGGTACTTAAGGCTTACAGGGTGGGGCCCTTTTTTCACAGTGCGGTTCGGATGCTATAGTGACCCGGCTGCTCGGATATGGATCAATTGCTCGCTTTTTAATATCCGTCGGGGGACTAGACAAGGTTGCCCCTTATCGTCGTTGTTATTTGTCCTCTCCTTAGAAGACCCCTTGATTATGGAAATTCAGGCGAATGCAGAGATTAGTGGGTTACCTTTGGGGGCTAGTCATTTTAAGATTGAGGCATTTGTAGATGACGTTAGTTTTTCTCTCCCTGCCCATTTTGTTAGAAAGTTTGCAGGAATATAGTGACTTTGTGGGCTTTGTTTTGAATTTTGGAAAATCTGAGGCGACTTCTTCACCTTCTTTGCATGGGAATTGGGCTACGGATTTTCCGTTGAAATGGGCGGACGGTTCTTTTCATTATTTAGGTATTCAGTTAACTATTGTGGCAGTGACGCTGAGCCAGAGTGACCCACCCGGGGTCCCCTGCCACAAGGAGTAAAGGTTTGTGATCCGGAGATTCCAGTTGCTCCCACGCCCACTGGTGTGCTCTGGCACTATTGCACCCAATTGTGTTTTAATACAGATCCACAAAATAAACGTGATTCACAAAAACAAGACAGTCTTTAATTAAGCTTCTCCATTTCAAGCACAGTTTATGTCAGATGGCCAAAATACACTTTATTCAAGAATGGAAAACCAGTTTCTTCTCATTAATACTTCCATACAATTCACTCTTTCCAGGTTTTTAGCAAAAACACAGTCCTTGCTTGATAGGAACAAGAAAAATGCTTTGAAATCTCCAAAATTAGCCTAAGCTTTTTATTACAGAACTTTTCTATCTTCAGGGAAAAATAAACATGGTCTCATTTATTTAATTATGCTGCATTAGTAATTCAGACCAAAGGCACAAGCACTCAGCATGGCTTGCTTAACTTCCATAGAGAAAATGGAAAAAATAAAACATGAAAAAAAACCCCAGCACATTATTTCTTACATTGCTAAGCTTTACAATTGCATATTGGAGCAGTTTCCACCTGGTCATTAGCTAAGAAATCTTAGCAGTCTGAACGGGACAAGCACAGCCCCAGATAGGTGGAGGGTAGGTTTCTTCCTGTTCACTCTGTACGAAGGAAAAAAAACTCCAGCACACAAAAACTTCACAGTAGAGAATGACATGGGGGAAAAGTTTGTCCCCATCACCGCCCCATCCCTGCAACCATTGTCCCTGTCATTGCCCTGTCCCGTCCCCGCGACTACTATCCCGCAGCATCCATACAAGCCTCAGTACTACAATATTTAGCTTATTCCTTCCTTATAAATCAAAGTTCTGTCTGCTGAACTAGATAAAGAGATGTTCAGCTGGCAGGACTTTGTTTATAAATTTTTATCAACACAACTAATATACTACTTTATCCTAAAGCCAAAAGAAAAGAAATAGAAATTTTTTTTTCTACTTTTGTTGGCTGGTTTCTGCTTTTCTCATCTTCTCATTCAATTCCTTCCATCCACTGTCTGTCTTCTCTCTGCATCTTCCATTTGCTCTGTTACTGTGCCTCTCCCTTCACCCCCCCCCCCAATTGGCCTGGCACCCATCTTCTTCCCTCCGCTCCCCCCATAGTCTCGCATCTCTGTCTTCTTCCCTTCCAGCGTCTTCTCCCCACTCTCTGTTCCCCATTTCCCTTCAGGGTCTTCTCCCCACTCTCTTTTCCCCATTTCCCTTCAGCGTCTGTTCCTCTCCACCCCCTTCAGCGTCTGTTCCTTTCCTTTCCACCACCACCCTTCCCTCTCGCCACCTCACTGCCCTTCAGCACTCCTCGCACGGTCTGAGCATCTCCTTCTCTTCTATGGAAGTTGCGTCAGACGAGAAGCTTCCTCCCACAGACACACGCGACTGCAGGCAGGCTCCGGTGGCTTGAGCAAGTTACTCTGTAAATTTAAAATGTGCCGCGAAGGTAAGGGGTAGGGAAGGAGATAGATACAGATTCGGCCGGTAGGTAGGAAGGAGGGAGGGGACTGTGCGCGTTCCCTCCCTTAACTGCAGGGACAAGACTATTCACCGCTCTATGGGGTGATGGATGGGCTCTCTTGGGGGGCCACTGGGTTTGGGGTGGTTTGGGTATACCGGATCTCTGGCTTTATAATCAAGCTTGTGTTCTGCGTCATATCCACAACTGGGTTCTGGATACAGATAATTTTACGGAAGCGATCTTTGAGAAGCATTATTTTTACCCCTACCACTTGCTGTATCTTTTGCATGCCTGCCTTAAGGATATCTCTTGGCCCATCAGGAGTAATGTGTTGTTCCATCCTCTTTGGACGGTGTGGAACCAAGTCCTTTCCTCGTGGGAGGCAGGATCCACACCTTAGTGTGTTTATGTCTTTGGTGGGTAATGCTGAAGGAGTCTGGAACTGGTTTTCCTAAGTGTTGAACTAAGTTTTCTCTTTAATAAAATGCTGAATTATGTTTAGCTGCAGACCTAACTTATCTCTTGTTCTAGCCTGCCTGTACTGGGTGTTAGCTTGGACATTCTAACTTCTTATGGCTTTCTTAGCATAAACGACATGTAACAGAAAGACTGCAGGGCTTAGATAAGTGACCTGCTAATGACCTGCTAGTGTGAGCTTAGCACCAATGATTGTTAAGAAAAGTAACACGTGAAAAGTTTTTTCTAGAATTCAGTTGTATAGCCAGAAGAATGTATAAATATTTATGTAACGTCCTGTTTTCGGAACTTCTGAAGCCAGCTTGGAGCTCAGGAGTTGCATACGTATGCTAATAAAACCTGTTGATTTCTTCAAGTCTCTAAGTTTTGTGGCTTCCCAAAGTGACCTTTCATTTGGCACTTCTGAACAGGGACTTGAAGGTCTTTTGACCACCGGCTACTCGATTGGTCACTTGTGTCTGGTCTGAGAACCGACCTGTCTGCTAAGCCGGCTTAATTCCTCTTGGAATTTGTAGACCTCGTGGCTCTGGCCGGCTCAACTGATTAATCGAGTCCTGGGTTTAAAGTGCAGGTGGGGTTGGCCACCAAACTAGTAAGTGGAGGAATTGATCATTCCTCTCCTGTTTCTTTTCCGTTGCCCTAGTAAATGACTTGATCCATCATTGAAACAGCAGGGAGGGATTCTAGAAACTGTTCCTGTCTGGGAAACAAAACTGAATCTGTAGATAGGAAGTTAGACAATAGATGTAAGCTGTTTGCATTTACAGGGCTCAGCATGATTCGGATGCATCCTTTAAAAAAATAAAAAATAAATAAAAATTGGTTAGAACTGGTTATATTTCTATTGTGCTGTATTTGTTTTTTTGTTTTTTTTAAATACATTTTTATTAATTTTGAAAATATAAAATACAAAAGAAAACACCATCATAACATCATAAAGCACATACAGCCAAAAGTCATAGCTTCTCATCTAAACAAATATCCTTTAGCGAAATACAGCAGTCATATCAATCATCATATGGTAAAACAAACCAAATCTCAATACATCCCCTTCCCCCCCCCCCCCATCCCACCCCCCTACCCTCCTAATCCAATACTAAGCTCTTGTGGAGTGAGGAAGACCTCCAAGCAACATAACCAGACCATACCATCCTATAAGGCTCCATGCGCATCCGCCGCATGGCAGTCAATTTACACATCAACTGAATCGTATCCAAACGATTAAGCAAGTATTCTCGCTCAGGCACCCTAGCAGAACGCCAACAACCCGCCAAAGCCACCCTTGCTAAAGAGATCACAAAAACAGCCAACCTATGTTCCTGGGAAGAAAACCCAGGAAAAGGCACATTGAGTAAGCAACACTCCATCAACAACGGAATATGCTTCCCTATAACTTGAACCAATATCTGCCCCACCATATTCCAATAATCCCGAGCCTCAGGGCAGGACCACCAAATATGCCTAAAAGAACCTACCTGACCACATCCCCTCCAACAGAGATCCGACAGAGTGACCCCAAAAGAAACTAATTTTACTGGTGTCAGATACCAACGATAGTAAAGTTTATACCCATTTTCCAAAAGTAAAGACGTGAGAGGCAAAGAAAAAAGACTCCGATAGCAAAAACCCCATTCCTTATTATCCAAAACTCTTCCAATTTCCCTCTCCCAAATAGACCGATAACTATCCTCCGGATCCTCCCTCAATAATAAAGCCTGATATAAATAAGAAATCCCTCCCCTCCCAATCCCTTTCTGCAAAGCCACTTCCAACTTTGTATCCCCCAAGAGCAAGTCCCAATATGCCTGTTTATATAAAAAGGTGCTCAATTGCGCATACGGTAACACATCAGTGTGATTAAGCCCATACTCATCCTGTAGTTGTATAAATGGAAGCAAAGCTCCATCCTGCCAAATTTGTCCAACAGTACGCAATCCTGCTCGAACCCACCTATACCGAATAGGGTCCACTCCCCCTGGTACAAAGCCCTCCAATAGACTTATAGAGATAAGGAAAAATGTCTACGCTCCGGAAACATCTTTCGTCTTAACAGATACCAAGTATTTAAAATTACTCTCAGAAAAGGATTGTCTACTTTCAAATGTGCCCTTAAGATGGAAATTGGGGCCCACGGAAGCCGCCACAGTGATATATCAGGCAAACAAGCCTGTTCCAAATACATCCAAAGACGGTCTTCGTAACCAATCCATGCAGCCACTGCTTGTAATAAAGCCGCTTGATAGTAAAGGCGGAAATTCGGAACTCCCATCCCTCCCTGCTGTTTACGCTGATATAAAAGGGCTCTCCGCACCCGCGGAGGTTTATGTTTCCAAATATAAGCAAACACCTTACGATTCAATATGCGAAAAAACCCCATCGGTATCTCAATTGGTAAAGCCATAAATAAAAATAAAAGCTTCGGAAGCAACATCATCTTAACAGCTGCTATACGACCCATCCACCCAATAGTCATACCTTCCCATTTATCCAAATCTTGAAAGAGTCTTTGCTGCAAAGGAGGGAAATTAACCATAAATAACGAGTCTGGACTAGCTGTCAATTGCACTCCCAAATATTTAAGAGATTTCTTCGCCCAACGAAAAGCAAATTGATCCTGAAGTAACTGAACCTGAACTGATGAGAGATTAACATTAAGAATTTCAGACTTATCCATGTTTACCCGAAATCCAGAAACCCGCCCATAATCATCCAAAGCCTGAAGCAAATACGGTAAGGAATCCAAAGGATTCCGCAAAAACAAAAGAACATCATCTGCAAACAGCAAGATCTTATAAGACTGGTTATCCACCACCAACCCCTGAATATGTTCATGCTGCCGTATCAAGCATGCAAAAGGTTCCATTGCCAAAGCAAAAAGCAAAGGTGATAAAGGGCAACCCTGCCTTGTTCCCCGACCCAACTCTATAGGGTCCGTTAAAAACCCATTAATCTTAAAGCTAGCTAATGGAGCCCTATATAACAATCGAAGCCAAAAAAGAAACTTTTCATCAAACCCTAATTTAAACATAACCCCAAACAGAAAACCCCAATCCACCCGATCAAAAGCTTTCTCAGCGTCCAAAGAAAGCAATATCGCTGGAACATTATGACGAGATGCATACCAAATCAAGTGGAGTGAAGTTTTGATATTATCAAACACTTGGCGTTTACAAATAAAACCTGCCTGTTCTACCTTTATCAAAGTCGGTAACACACGCTGTAACCTCTGCGCCAAAATTTTTGTAAAGATCTTATAATCAGAATTCAATAATGATATAGGCCGATAAGAACCACAATCTTCACTATCCTTATTTGGTTTTAATAACAATGTCACAGCTGCCAAACGCCAAGTAGCCGGTAATATAGATTCTTCTTCGAAAGCATTAAAGACCCGAACCAGAACTGGGGCAACAATTCCCTGAAACCTCTTATAAAAAACATTGGTAAAACCATCCAATCCCGGCGAAGAGCCCATCGGCAAAGTCTCAATTGCCTCCCGAACTTCATCAAGGGTGATAGGTAAAGAAAGCTGTAAGGCCTCTCCACCAGTCAGAGAAGGCAGCTGCACCTTATCAAGAAATCCCTCAATCTCACCGACCGACATAGCAGCAGCCTGGCCATAAAGAGAGGCATAATAATCCCGAAACTCATGTCCAATTTCCAAAGAGCCTGTAACCCGACGACCCTCACCAGTTCTTATTGCGGGTATAAAATTACGATAAACCTTTTTTTTAAGCTTATGGGCCAAAAGGCGGCTTGATTTATTGCCAAATTCAAAAAAGGTTTGCTGGACTGCTTGCAAAGCACTCCGTATCTCCTCTAATTCCAACGCCCTAAGTTGAATTCGCAGTGCCTGCAACCTCTCTCGTTCCTGAGACGTTAATTCCACGCGTTTCTCCCTCATCTCCAATACCTGAATCTCCCCTCGGAGCTGACATTCCACACCCTCCTTCACTCTACGCTCTCGTACAGTCAAACCGATCACCTTACCCCTAATTACTGCTTTAAAAGCTTCCCACAACAACCCCGGTGAAATCCCATCCAGATCATTAAATTCTAAATATTCCATCATAGCCTTGCCCAGCCATTCAACATTCACAGGATTAAGTAAAAGCCCAGCGGGAAAACGCCAAGGTGGACGTGGGCGTCTTTCACCCCTCCGCTCCAAAATTAAAAGCACTGGTGAGTGATCAGATATTGTACTTGATTCTATAGAACATTGCCTCAAACGCGACACTAAGCCCTCTTCACCCAGCCACAAATCTATCCTAGAGGCCGTATTATATACTGAAGAAAAATAAGTATAATCCCTCACCGTGGGATTCACTTTCCGCCAAAGATCACATAAATCCCAATGACACAAAAAATTTCGTAAACTCTTCCTCTCCATCTTTCCATAACGCACACCTGAGGCAGAATTATCAACCAAGGGATCCAGAGTGAGATTAAAATCCCCCCCCACCACTAACGTTCCTTCAACACAAGTCTGAATTCGAGCCTCTAGCCTACTAAAAAAACGACTTTGATGTTCATTGGGAGCGTAGACATTGACCAGTGTATACCAGTCTCCATCAATTTGAGCTACCAAAATTAGATAACGACCTTCCCCATCCCGAATGACCCGCTTGCACACTGTGTGAACCGTATGCGCAATTAAGATTCCCACCCCCCTACTTTTCTTATCAGCCTTATTAGAAGCTAAATAAACTCCTGAAAAAAGAGGATTATGCAATAAATGTTCATGACGTGAACGGAGATGCGTCTCTTGCACAAAAAGAACCTGAGGTCTCAGTCTTCGAGCCTCCCTAAAAAAATGCCTCCGCTTATATGCTGTATTTAGGCCCCTCACATTCAACGTGAGAAGTCTAAACTCAGGAACAGACATCAAATCGCATTAACCTCCATAGCTGCTCACAATGCCAAAGAACTCCACCTCCACTAGCCCCAGAGGTCTCCCCACTCCACAACTGCCACCAAAAAACAAAGCAACTTCCAGCAATCCCTCCCCACCCCAAGCCCATCCCCTTCTCCTCCCCTCCCTCAAACCCCCCAATCACCATACCCAGGCCTATCCCCAACTGAAAGACCTAGGTCCAAGGAAGAAGAAAGAGCTACCACAAACCCCACTCATATAAAACCCAAAATTCCCAACATTCCCAAACATTCACATCCAAATCCCTCCCAAAACACCCCCTTCCTCAAAAGCATAGCAATCCAGCAACAGCTCAATCACAAATCAAATCCCAAAAGGAGGATCCCCAAATGAAACACTCCCCACCTACCCAACACACCTGAGAAAACCCCATACACCCCCCCAACCAAACCCCCTCCCAGCAGCCTAACCAACCAAACAAAACCCAAATACTTTCCCCAGTAACTCCTCTTATCATAGATAAACAGAGCCCCCAAAAGAAATCAGTCCCCAATCATATCTCCAGAACATAATATCATGGTCCAGCAACCAAGCTTGCCACTGCACCCGGTGAATTCCTAGTAAGACGACCCCCCATCCGGGCAACCCTTTGCCAACGGGGTCGCTGGGGACGTTCACCCAACACAGGAGCTTGTCCCAGCCGATTACCGGATGATGGTATCTCCCCAATAAATTGAACCGCTGGAAAAACTTGAGCTGCATCCTCCAAGGAGCGCACTGTGCGTAATCTTCCTTCCAAATAGAACAGTAACGCAAAAGGATATTGCCAACGATATTTAATAGATCGCTCCTTCAGATAGCGAAGTACTGGACGCAACTCCGCTCGACGTCTCAAAGTCACAGCAGCCAAATCTTGATATATCTCAATATCAAAAGAGTCCAATTTCAAATTAGGCTGTGCCCGAGCCGCTCGCATGACCGCTTCTTTAGTTTTAAAGTCCACAAAGCAAGCAATTATATCCCGGGGTTTGTTCCCCCTGGGCGCCATCAATGCTCTATGTGCACGTTCCAAATGAATACCATCCGGAGCCATGACCGCTGTATCAGTTGACAATAGCATGCTGGCCACCTGCTGCACCACTCTCTCACTATTAGCATATTCCGCCAGCTCAGGCACACCTCGAATCCGCAAATTAGAACGCCGTCCACGATTCTCCAAGTCCTCCAGCTTATCAAGCACAAAGGTTTGGTGAGCCTGTAAATCCTTTGTCTTAGTATCCAAGTCCAGCAAATGCTCCTGATGCTGTTCCAAACCCTCCTCCGTCTCAGCCACCCTGTGTCCTAGCTCCGCAATCTCACCTCTCAGGTCTGTGGCCAGGGTCGATAATTCAGTACGAACAGATTTGATATCAGTGTGAATGTCCTGAAGCATTAACTTTAATTCTGCCAAAGTCTCCGCTGCCGAAAGCCTCCCCTCCTCTCCAGCTGCGACAGAGATAACCTCCATAGGCCCTGCTGCACTTCCCGTCTCCGCAGCCGCCATTTTAAGCCTACCTCCGTCATGCGGGAGAAAAGAGTAATCCTGCAGAGTTTTTTTTTGCTGTCCCGCCATCAACACAAATAATATAGCGCTCGTCGCTCACTGGTTCCACGATAACCACTTCGGGGGCAAAACTCGCAGCGAAAATGCCGGGAAATCGCTAATTTATCGCCGGGGCTTGCGGAGCACCCACCTTAGCCGACCATTCGTGTCGGTGACGTCACTTCCTCCGCTGTATTTGTTAAGGAAGATTGAGGATGGGTAATAAATATCTGTTGGATTTTGCCTGCTAGGTTTGTTAATGACCGGCGCTGCTAAGTTTCATGAAAGAAAAGATCACTTAATTTGAAGAGAGAGACGGGAAGTGCTTTAAGAAGGAGACGAGAGTGGTGCTTTAAGTACTTAAGGAACCAGAATTTGAAATGAGGTGGAAGTGAATGAATTAAAGGATGTCTGAACAGCTGGACGGTTTATTTGTTTCTAGCTGCTCAGAGCAGGCAGTGGAATCAAGAATATACGTGTATGTTGAAAGTATTTTAGAGAAAGTATGTGCATGAATTCTGACCTGATTAAAAGGGCTCATATAGTTGGAATCAGCAGATGTAGGTAGGATTATAAGGGACAATGCAGTTGAGCAGCCCAATAGGGAAGAACGAATCTTTTGTGTAGGAAAAATTTTATTCCAACCGAGATACCACATTTATATGAGACTAAAATTGTACGAAAGTACAGAGATTGCTTTTTGCACAGACCGTTTATCTGCATGTATGTGTGGTTTTTTTGTGTGTGCATGTTTCTATCCCGGGTTCCTTATGAGTTCTGTCTGTCCAATATGAATTTTTGTTCATGTTGTTTTATAAAGTATTTTTTAGAATTGTGTAATGCCTTGAATGTCTGATTAGGTGATTAATCAACTTTAAATTACATTGACCTAACAAAGGTAGAGGTTAAGGCCTAGATTCTCTATAATATGTCTAAACCTAGGCGTGCTTTAGACGTCCAGCAAGTGTCAATCAGCGATACTTAGACGTCCGGTAGACGTCTGTAAAGACGCTGAGCGCAGGATAGATGAGGCTTTCTGAAACGACATCTAGACGTCTCTACATGGTCGTGCATAGACGTCAGATAGACGTCTGTACGATGTTTTAATATAAGTATATATAAAGAAGTACTCTTTACTGATTTATTATCAGTCATTCAGCATTGTAAGCTTTCACATAATTAACCCAAAGTATAGGATGATGAAAAGGATAATCAAAACACAGTATACCACAACATCTGACCTCAAAGCATTCCGTAAAGAAATCAAAACACTGCTGTTCAAAAAGTATATACAATCTACCTAATCTCCCTCTCCTCCTCCCCACTTACTCCGACCAGGCCCTGCTCACTCCCTGTCACCATACCCTCAATCGATCAATAAAAAAAAAAAACGAAAGGCAAAGAAAGCTACCTGAAACCTAAATTATCCTACTGAAACCGACTATCTACCAACGTATGGAAACAGACTACTTGCTATGTAATGTAATGTAACCTGATTTATCTTCCAAATTAAGTCTTTACCCTCATTCTGTTATTAAGTCTATACCCTCAATCTGTATTTTCCAATGTCATGTACCCTCCTGGAAATGTCCAGTTCTCTTCTTATGTAATCCGCTTTGAACCGCAAGGTACAAGCGGAATAAAAATCACTAATGTAATGTAAACTCTATATTTTTTTTGTAATATATTAGTTTTAGTGGGAGTTGATCTGGGAACATAAGTGAGTATATTGAAAAGGATGACATGCAGAAAACACTGCTGTGTTGTATCTTTTTCCTTTATGATTTCAGAATTGTAGAGTTTACCATTAATACAAACTAAAACAATGTCATGTTTAAAAGGAGAACTAGAAGATGAAACGTACTGAGTGGGTGTTGAACTTACACTATCAAGTACAGAAGGTGTATGCTACACAGAAAATTGTACAGTAATGTTTTACTCACCTTCTATTAGAAGTGGAAAGGATCGGACTTTGAACACCATATAGACTTCTGATAAACCTAGTTTTAAGTTCCACAAAGACTGGCAGAAAAGGCACCCTAACTCATCCAATGATCTTTCTCTGGATTTCCCAGAGACATTATTTGAGAGAGGATAGTTTAGAAGTGATATCTTGCTCTAAATAACACTCTCCTGGTTTTAAAACATTGCTACAATCAGCTCATTCTTCAGACCAAAGGTAAATCCCATAACTTACACTGGCCCAACTTAGAAACAGAATCAAAACACAGATCAGACCTGAATGTGGCTTCTAGTTCATAGGAAGAGGAAGTAGCCAGCAGCACAATGCTGACCTCATTGTGACATCATCAAGGTGCACCTGGAAGGTAGATATGCCACAAGTAAAAGACAAGCCGGGAGTTGAACTCACAACCTCCGGATGATTGATACAGTGCTTTTACTCACTGAGCTACAGCACCTTTTACTCCAGTGTCTCTAGCTCCCCTGTCATAGCATACCTTAGTGATGTGCTAAGGTATAATCTACTTAGCTATCATCTCACAGTCAGTTGAGGCAAAAGACTGGTAGCTCAATGGTGTAAAGCACTGCTGTCACGGATGCAAAACCCATATTCTTAAGTATGGTTCAATAAATATAATACAGAGTCAAATTATGCTGTTTTTTATGATCATCTCAGACCTGCTAATGACCCTGGGGAATAGAGAAATAGTTAATGGATAATCACCAAAAGAAGAAATCAGTTTTCCCTGAAGATATCAACTGGAATGTCTCTAGGATACATGAAAACATGTACACCTTCCTACAATACCTGTCCATGCCCTCTGACATTTTAGTAAACTCTTCTATCTGTTGCCCTGTGCGGATATTGCATAGCAGGAAATCCATTCCTACCACAATGGCTTGTAGCTGAGAGCAAATGAATGTATCTGATGCACAATGCTGATGAAAAACAACAAAGTCCACATACATACATACTTCTTTCAGAGCTAATAGGAAGCTGTGCAAAAGAAGGATGGTGAGGGTGGTAGTTGAACTGGTGACCTTGAGAGGCTTCACCAGGCGCATTAACCTGGTGAGCCAGCAATGCTTTCTTTGAGCTGATTGTGACATGATAGGTTAATATTGGTTTATATGTTTCCTGTGTGGGTTTCTCAGATGTATAATCTAACAATGCAGCAGGTGAGGGTAATGTTATGCAACTGTAGCTAGATGAGGTGAGATGATATGCAATGTAAGCAGAAGGCTATGTGTGGAACGGAAGAGTAGTGAAACCCTGGTGTGTAAGAAGGAAACTATTTCCCTACAAACCACAAGATGGAACAATACAACTTTG
Organism: Geotrypetes seraphini; assembly: GCF_902459505.1. Lineage (NCBI taxonomy): Eukaryota > Metazoa > Chordata > Amphibia > Gymnophiona > Dermophiidae > Geotrypetes > Geotrypetes seraphini. The sequence goes on along the minus strand of NC_047092.1, from coordinate 101,063,688 downwards.
TCCGTCCTCCCTAGTAATGCCATCTTCTTAATTTTGCTATTTGCAGGCTCTGAGGTCATGTCATTGTACTGGTGAGCAAATGTGAGACATGACAACCCCTAGTTCCCCCCCCCCCCACACACCAGTTTGCTACCCCACTTCTTACCTTTCCAACCTGGCCCTCAGACAAAGATCAATGTGATAAGAGTGATCCATTTACAGCGGTACCTAAGGAAACAATAATACCTGTGCACTACTCAATGTATCAGACTGGGCCCTGGCATTCCTTTGATAAGTAATCACAACATCCTTAAATGGTTTAAGATTTTTATTGTAGAAATCTAAGAAGACCAATACACCACTCATCTGTCATATCAAGGAAGTTGTCCCTGGGCCTTTATACCCTGGGGGCCCGTGGTCGGCGTCGGCCTGGGCCTCTGCCTCTAAGCTGGCCACGCCCCAGGAACGGGGCCGGACCCCTTCCTCTGCGCAACAATCTATCGCGGGCAACCACACATACAACAAACTCCAAGTAGTCAGCCATCTCTCAAACCAACACCAGACCAAAGACACCAATTGACAAGTACACAAGAAAAGGGAGAAGATGGGAGACAGGAGAAACAATGAGATCACAGCACAAAGTTACAATATCACAGATCAAGCACCAGAAGCACGAACGCACAGGAGTGTAAAGGAGACAAAAATTTGCTGTTTTACAGCCCTCTATATACTATACACGTCTAATTAACGTCTGACGCATAGGCGTTGTTAAATCCTACTTTGTCCCGCATAGGCGTCATATGCGGAAAAACGGCGTCCTTAGCGTTTTGTGGACTATAAGTACGCCCATGCGGCGTCGAGTGACGTCATGCCGTTTCAGTGTTGTGACGTCACAGAATCATCGATTTTTACAACGCAATTGATTTTGCACACAATGGCTGCTAGAAGGAGCCCCAACTTCTCCTCTGAGGACTCCCGCCTCCTAGCCACACTGTTCCTCCCAAAGGAACACCACTATTTCAAAATAGCAGGAAGGAGGAGGACCTCCCTGCAATTTAGAGCCTCCTGGGAGCGCCTCACCAGGAGGTATAATCGCCTGGCTTCCTATCCCAGGAATGTAAGTATTCATATTCAAGTGATCAAAGTATAAAGTAAATATATTTTCTTTACATAAATCTGTACAGAATATTGCTTTCTTATTAACCCCCCCCCCCCAGGTGGCAGAGTGGGATGTGAACTTACAACTTCCAGTTCTTAATCATGGTCATTCATAAAGTGCACTTTTTAATCTTTGTGCCACATGTAAGTGATTCCAAACAGCTCATTTATAGTATAAACTTATTACCTGTAATTTCCTCTTTGCCATATGTATACAGCAATATATCCCAGCACACCCTCAGCACCTTCTGCTTGTAGGTTCATAACTATGCTGCTGCTTCTCATCCTAGCCAACCCATTTTATTGGCACACCAGGATAAGAGAAGAAGCCTGAATGCATTTATTTAAATTATTGCCATAATGGTGTACAAACCTAAATTTACTCATGTTGCTTCCTATAGTCCAGGACGCAGCATTGTGGCCTGCTAACATCCATGTGTGCTCCCTATCCTATTATCACTGAAGGCCAGCAAAATTTATCACCCATTTTTCTGTGTTATAGAGGTCAAGACATAAATAAAATAGCTAGGTCACAGTGCGATATGACTCTCTCCCCTCTCTCCTTTTCTATTATGCAGATGGAGGACCTCCGCAAACGTGGCCGGCTCCTGAGACGGGAGGAGCAGGCTTTTCTCCAGGGGGTGCGGCGTGAACTTGCCGCGCAAGCTGGTGAGTAATAATATTGGAAACCATTCACTGAGCACAGTACACATAACCTCTTCATGAAATCATCTTAAGATAATAAAACCCTAATCCGCGCATGCATACTTCCACCCCGTGATCCCATTTTCCATGAGCTGTAGGGTTCTGTTTACTGTTTGTTGTTTGGTGTGGCATGCTCCCTGCTCGCCTAGCCGTATTGTACTTTTTAGTACAATACAGCAAAGCGAGCAGGAAGCAGGTCACACCGAAGCTTCTAATTTAACTGCACGCACCTGGGTCTCCTCCCTTTCTCCCGGATGTCGGCTTGAGGCGGCTGGAGGGCAGATGCGAGGTAAGGGGTGCTGCTGGACAGATGAAGAGAGGGGATGGGAACAAAAAGGAAGGATGGCCTCTGCTGGACAGTGGGACAGAAAAGAGGTGCTGCTGAACAGGGGGAGATAACACAGAAGGGAGAAGGACTGCTGCTGGATAAGGGGAGCAGTGAAGGGGTGGTGGTGGACACAGGGAAGGTAAAAGGAAGGGAGAATAGGGTGGACAGCCGAGGAAAAATAAAGACAGAAATACAGAAAGCAGCTAAGGAAAGAGATAGACAAACACAGACACATATATATTCTAGCATCCGATAATGTAACAGATAGAGATTTGCCTGCACTGCCTTCTTGCTATGCAAATCTCTCGTGCATATCCTGAAAGCCTTGTCTACAAGGAGATGTCGAGGACTGCAATTTCCCACCCTCTGTCTTAACATCTTCTTTTTCATGGCCAAATGTGGGCAAGGTGTAATAGTAGAAATCTAGTAGAACTCATTGTCTGTTGTCAAGACTTTTAAGATTGTGTCTCCTACCTCACAAATAGGTACTGCTTCGGCACAAGTAGAGCTAGCAGCAGGGCTTGCAGACGTCACCGGGTATTGCCTGTCTCCTAAATGTTTATTAAGTTCCGTTTAGGAGGTGCATGTTTTGCAGTTTTATTAATATTTCATGGAAAGAAAGCAGTAAAATAATGCCATGTTCAATAGTTTACTTCACCTACCTGATGGTATCCCATTTCCTTCCTGTCTAGACGAAGCATCAGCTGCACCCCCTGAGAGTCCAGGAGCCAGCCACGAGGTGGCCATGGAGACAAAAGAGGGGAGGCTCCGGTGGCGGAGGAGCAGGAGGCTCCGGTAGCAGAGGAGCAGGCCCGGGAGGATGAGCTGGCCCGGGAGCTGGCAGAAGCCTGGGAGCAGGATGAAGCCGAGGCCCAAGGCGAGGCCGGGGCGAGGCCTGGGCAAGGGCACTGCCCAGAGGCCACCTATCCCACACCCCTTCCCCCCGTCACATCCCTTCCCCCATCACACCCCTTCCCCCTCCTCTCCACCCCTTCTGTTTTTAGACCCCACCCCATCCCCTTCCCTCTCTGGCTCCCCCCCAGAGCAGCATGACCAGCTTCAGGAGGAGGCCGGCCTCCTCCATGCACCCTCAACCTCTCCAACACAGACGGTTCCAGGATTAGGGGCTGTGTTGGAGAGGTTGGGGAGGATAGAGGAGGCCCTGATCACCCTGATTCAGGAGCACCAGTCATTGAGGGAACGGCTGGCTAGGTTGGAGCATGCCCATGGACTCTAGGATGGTGAGGGAGGGCATGCGTCCAGCCATGTGCCACCGTCCTCTCAATGACTGGCCTTTTCCATACCTCCTGACTCCTCCTGAGGTAGCTCAAGCTGCTCTTGGGTGGGGCACCCGGGGCACCCACCCACCCTCTCTGTTCCACCCTCTCTTCCCCTTTGTATATAGTTTTAGTTTGGAAAGTTTTAAAATATATTTTATAATTTTATTAAAAAGTTTATATTGGTTTAAAGGTTTCCTGTGTGGGTTTCTCTTTGGAGGTAGTGCTGTATGGGCCCTGCCATTCCCTTTCAAATTAACAAGGTGACTTAGTAAATGTGTATAGGCCCTGATATTTATAATCTAAACATATATAAGCACAAGGTGAAAAATGATATATGATTTTAATTGGACAGGCCAGGAAAACAGCATGGAAGATGGATTGAGACAATGAAGAGTTGATTGGTTAATTTCTCTTTGTAAAAGAGAGCTTAACACTCATCCATGTACAGTTCTCTCATTACATACCTGTGAAGGGAAAAGAAGTGTAGTTAATTAATCACAAGGGCAAAGAAAGGTTGCATGACATCATTCTCACCTATTTTACTTGTTGGTACTTGAGCTCTGGCCTCTTGGAAAAACACAAGGCCACACTGTGCTAGGGACAGATAGCTTTGCTCGGGGTGGGGGTGGGGGGCAGACAGAAAGATACATACAGAGGCCAAGGAGAGAGAGATAAAGGTGTAACTCAGGTATAGTTCTAACAGTCAAGTGAAGAATAGTAGAGTAAGCAAATAAATGTTACCATATAGCTTTCTCACCTACAATTGTTTGGCCATGTGCAAGTTGGTGTGCTGAGCTGCTCTTCTGGTCTCTGGCAAACACATTGGGGTAATGAGCATACTCAACCTGAAATGAAGAATAGAGAGAAACATGTTACAAAGACCTATGTCTCCAAAATTAAACACTGAAGTTGTGGCAGAATGTCACATCACAGTCTCCAACACACACCTAGTAGTAACAGAAGTGCTAACATACCTTTGGACTCCCTATTAATATAAACAGCTACAGCTGACCCCTTTTGATAATAAAGATGCCTAACCCATTAGACACTCATTAGGAGTTTTCCACCTAAACCATGTACACTGATTGGATGTCCACTGAAAGGCAGTGTTCCTCCCCCCCCCCCAACAACACACCTGAGCTATTGTTAATAATGAGGTAGTACACAGAACCATTCCTCAACTGATTTTAACTTGCCTGTCATTTGATTCTACAAAGAATTAACATTAGCTCTATGAGTAAAACCTCTCAGATGTGTGAACACATACATTTAACTTACATATCCATTTTGCTACCACCATAATTTCTACCAGCATGAGTGCTCTTACAACAAACACACCTTGACTTGAATGTGTTATCACTCTTTTTTGTCAGCCCTGTGGAATGGAGAGTAGGGGATATCAGAGGTAGAAGAACTATTATAAACAATAACACACAATGAAAGTTCATAAAAAGAAGTCAGTTCTTGCTGGTTGGTTTCTTTGGTTCTATCATAGGGACACTTAAGTAGCTTACAAAATATCATTCTCACCTAGACTTACTATCTGAGCTGCTAGCAAGCTGCTTCTAGAAAAGATAAAACAACATATTAGAATGACATGTAGCTGTTAATGGCTCTGTGGAATAGAGAGAGGTGGAAGGCAGAGATAGGAAAGCAAATTTAAAAGACTAAGACAGAGTAATGTCTCAAACGTCTGCATAAGCGATAGGACAGAATAGAAAGGAAACTCTGCTCACCTGGACCTTCTTATACTCCACGCCCACCACACCTCATTGGTTGTCCTATGTTCTATAAGTATCTTGAAAAGCTGGCTGCATCTTGCAACTCTATGTTCTAAACAAAGTTCTCTCTATAGCTCTTTGCCTTAAAGTACTGCTTTTATCTTCCATACATCAGGGGTTCAAGTCTTGAATAAGGTTTGCAAATAGTTTATATTACTGTTTCAGGCAGGAAAACTGGTAACTTTTTAGCCATGCCTTTACTTCAATATATTTTGCTTCAGCTTTTATTATATGCCTCCATTGTCTAATTTTTAATGCAACCTGTTCTCTCTCATGCTGAACACCCTCCTCCCCCCAAATGTCAAGCCAAACTGCATTTACCAATACTAATGTGTGTAAGATCCATCTCACCACATGTATCATCCTTCAACACCTGTCCAAGCCCTCTGATGTTTGATTTAACTCATAGCTGTTGGCCAATGCCTATATTACATCAAAAGAAACACATTCCTACTAGAATGGCTTGTAGTTGGGAGCAAATGAAAGTATCTCATGCACCTGTGGCTGCAGAATGCTGATGAGAAACAGCAAATTTCACCACTTATGAGAACTGTTAGGATGCTACGAAAAAAAGGGAAGGTGAGGATGGGATTTGAACCAGGGTGCTTGAGAAGATGGACAAGGCGTAATAGAGCACATTAACCAGGCGATCCACAAATGTCATCTTGTTGTCAGAGGAAAGGTTTCCTCTCATCACTGCTTAGGATGTCCGAGCCATGGTAAGTTGAAAATAGGTTTGCCTGGAAAGGGAAATTTGCACCTTACAAATGGCAAAGTCCACCATGTAGACCCTGTTATAAGAGCTAATAGGAAGCTGCTAGGACCTTATTAAAATGAGCAAAGGTGGGAGTTGAACCAGGGAGTTTGAGAGGTTGGACCAGGCGCATTAACCTGGTGAGCCAGAAATGCTTTCGGGTGTAGAATTCACAACCTCTGTACGACTAGCACAGGAGTTTAACCCATAGAGCTACAGCAGCTTCTGCTTAGACGGATCTCACCGCCCTTTCATATCATACATGACTGAGCTGCCTATGTATCATCTCATTAACTATCATGTCACAATAAGCACAAAGGAAGCATTTCTGGCTCACCATGATAATGCGCCTGGTCCAACCTCTCAAACTCCCTGGTTCAACTTCCACCTTTGCTCATTTTAATAAGGTCCTAGCAGCTTCCTATTAGCTCTTATAACAGGGTCTACATGGTGGACTTTGCCATTTGTAAGGTGCACATTTCCCTTTCCAGGCATTGTTAGATTATACATAAGAGAAACCCACACAGGAAACATATAAACCAGTATTAACCTATCATGTCACAATCAGCTCAAAGAAAGCATTGCTGGCTCACCAGGTTAATGCGCCTGGTGAAACCTCTCAAGGTCACCCTCACCATCCCTCTTTTGCACAGCTTCCTATTAGCTCTGAAAGAAGTATGTATGTATGTGGACTTTGTTGTTTTTCATCAGCATTGTGCATCAGATACATTCATTTGCTCTCAGCTACAAGCCATTGTGGTAGGAATGGATTTCCTGCTATGCAATATCCACACAGGGCAACAGATAGAAGAGTTTACTAAAACGTCAGAGGGCATGGACAGGTATTGTAGGAAGGTGTACGTTTTCATGTATCCTAGAGACATTCCGGTTGGTATCTTCAGGGAAAACTGATTTCTTCTTTTGGTGATTATCCATTAACTATTTCTCTATTCCCCAGGGTCATTAGCAGGTCTGAGATGATCATAAAAAAAACAGCATAATTTGACTCTGTATTATATTTATTGAACAATACTTAAGAATATGGGTTTTGCATCCGTGACAGCAGTGCTTTACACCATTGAGCTACCAGTCTTTTGCCTCAACTGACTGTGAGATGATAGCTAAGTAGATTATACCTTAGCACATCACTAAGGTATGCTATGACAGGGGAGCTAGAGACACTGGAGTAAAAGGTGCTGTAGCTCAGTGAGTAAAAGCACTGTATCAATCATCCGGAAGTTGTGAGTTCAACTCCCGACTTGTCTTTTACTTGTGGCATATCTACCTTCCAGGTGCACCTTGATGATGTCACAATGAGATCAGCATTGTGCTGCTGGCTACTTCCTCTTCCTATGAACTAGAAGCCACATTCAGGTCTGATCTGTGTTTTGATTCTGTTTCTAAGTTGGGCCAGTGTAAGTTATGGGATTTACCTTTGATCTGAAGAATGAGCTGATTGTAGCAATGTTTTAAGACCAGGAGAGTGTTATTTAGAGCAAGATATCACTTCTAAACTATCCTCTCTCAAATAATGTCTCTGGGAAATCCAGAGAAAGATCATTGAATGACTTAGGGTGCCTTTCCTGCCAGTCTTTGTAGAACTTAAACTAGGTTTATCAGAAGTCTATATGGTGTTCAAAGTCCAATCCTTTCCACTTCTAATAGGAGGTTAGTAGAACATTACTGTACAACGTTCTGTGTAGCATACATCTACAGTTCCCACTTTCCATACTTGATAGTGTAAGTTCAACACCCACTCGGTACGTTTCATCTTCTAGTTCTCCTTTTAAACATGACATATTGTTTTAGTTTGTATTAATGGTAAACTCTACAATTCTGAAATCATAAAGGAAAAAGATACAAAACAGCAGTGTTTTCTGCATGTCATCCTTTTCAATATACTCACTGATGTTCCCAGATCAACTCCCACTAAAACTAATCTAATCTAATCCGTAGGTTTGTATACCACATCATCTCCACGTTCGTAGAGCTCGACGCGGTTTACAGTAGCAGAAATAGGAACGAACTACAACAGAGGGTTAGAGGTAGAAGTGTATATTACAAAAAAAATATAGAGTTTACAAAATGGTATACTGTGTTTTGATTATCCTTTTCATCATCCTATACTTTGGGTTAATTATGTGAAAGCTTACAATGCTGAATGACTGATAATAAATCAGTAAAGAGTACTTCTTTATATATACTTACTAGTCTTTAAGCCCGTTACATTAATGGGTGCTAGAATAGATGTGTCTGTCTGTGTTTCTTTATCTCTCTCTCATTGGCCGCTGTCTGTATCCTTCTGTCTCCCCCTCCCCTCCGAGCAAAGCTGTCTGCCCCCAGCACCCACCTCCCCCCCAAATGTATCTCCATGGCCCTCTTCTTTTTCCCCCCCAGAGCAAAGCTGTCTGTCCCCAGCACACCTCCCCCCAAAGCAGCCCCCTTTCCCTATCTCTCCATGGCCCCTTCTGTCTCCCCCCAGCACACCCCTCCCCCCAAAGCAGCCCCCTTTTCCTCTCCCTGTCTCTCCATGGCCCCTTCTGTCTTCCCTCCCCAGAGCAAAGCTGTTTGCCCCAAGCACACCCCTCCCCCCAAAGCAGCCCCCTTTCCCTCTCCCGCTGACTCTCTCTCTGGCCACCTTTCTCTGTCTGTCTTTCTGTCCCTCTCCCTACCCCTGTGTCTTTCTTTCTTTCTGTCTCCCTCCCTCCCGCTGTCTTTCTGTCATTTTTCCCCATTTCCCTGTGCAGCAGCATTTCCATCCCACTTCCCTATGCAGCAGCAACAGCATTTCCCTCCTATCCCCCCCCCCCTTTCCTATGTAGAAGCAGTAGGAGCATTTTTCCCCACTCCCCCTTTCCCTTCTATTCCCTTCTCTTTCCTGCTCCGTTCGGCCCCTCCCCTTTCTTTTACTGCCGTTGTCGATCCGGCCTGCTCCTGACCCTCCCACCGCCGACAAACCTCGGGGCTCCAGCCGCGTCTGTTTCCGATGATGTCATCAGAGACGCGGCAGAGGAAATCGGCAGAGAAGGGCGCGAAGCAGCATGTTTAAAGTGCTGCCTACGCTGCTGGAGCCGGGAGGCGACGGAGAGGGCAGGGGGTGCTAGCGGCCGGCAGCCGCCACTCCGCAGGTGGAAAGCAGGGAAGGGCGCGCATGCGCTCTTGTCTTGCCTCGCGTAAGGCCAGACCGTAAGCCACACATGCGCACTTCCTATGGGTCGCTACAGCTCACGGAAAACCGGCGCACGCATAGGAAGTGCGCATGCGCGGCTTACCGTTTTATTATATTAGATATTAAAAACATCATACAGACGTCTATCTGACATCTAAGCACGACCATGTAGAGACGTCTAGATGACGTTTCAGAAAGCCGCATCTACCCTGCGCTCAGCGTCTTTACAGACATCTACCGGACATCTAAGTATCGCTGATTGACACTTGCGCTTGCTGGACGTCTAAAGCACGCCTAAGTTTAGATGTATTATAGAGAATCTAGGCCTTAATGTTAGCAATTGTTTTGTATGAGGAGGGACTGGTATGGAAGAACAGTGGCCATGGGAGGCAAAGCAGCTGGACATGTTAAACCTGATTTCACAGACCCTCACTTTTACGTCAGGTCCATGATCTTTACGATGGGCCTTGCGAACGTCCATTGTTGCTTCCCACTGTCTTCAGCGCCCTTCAGACACTACTTAATGAAACTTCCTATGAATGATGGTCAGCTCCTGATGGTCGATATTGGCTATGTGATTTGTTTGCCTACTCTTGGTTGCCTGCTAACTGGACTGGTACATGTGTACTTGGCATGATCAGTTCCAGCTTCTTCCTGTTACCGCTGGTCGATGGTGAATACCTGGGAGCCCTTGTATTCGACAACAGGGGTCGCCAAAAGCGGTCTACTTCCACTAATTTCCTTACAATAGGTGAATGGGGAGATGACTGTCCTGCAGAATGGATCATTGCTGTTTACGGACCTGCCACATGGGCCGAAGATGGCACCTGGGGCTACTGGACCCCAATCTATATGCTGAACCGCATTATTCATCTACAAGCTATACTCGAACTGATAACTAATGAGACCACCCAAGCTTTGAGTACCATTGGCAGAGCGAATGCTAAAATGCGCACTGCTATCTATCAGAACTTCCTAGCTCTAGACAGAAGGTGGTGCCTGTGGCAAATTCAACCTCTCCAACTGCTGCCTTGAACTTGATGACGATGGTAAAGTGATTGAGGAAATTGTGGATCGCATCACCAAACTGGCTCATGTTCCTGTCCAGATCTGGTGTGGCCTTACTGCAGACTGGCTTTCTGGTACCTTCAGCTCCTGTTTGCCCTCTGGTTCAGCAATGAAGACCATCTTGCTGGTTGACGCCCTGTCTTCTCTGCTCTTTTGCTGCCTGCCCTGTGTGGTCCCCATAGCCATAAAGCTGCTCCACTGAACTGTTGACTCTGCTGTTGACCGTTCCACTACTGCTATGGCCCTTGCGCTTCCCAAGTATCGACCAGTCCCTACAACTGATCCTGACCTTTCTCCTTCTTGTACTTTATCAGGCTCGTCTCCTTCCTCCTTCATTCGACTAGCCTGAAAGGGGGGACTGAAGGAGTCTGGAATTGGTTTTCCTATGTGTTGAACTAAGTTTTCTCTTTAATAAAATGCTGAATTATGTTTAGCTGCAGATCTAACTTATCTCATGTTCTAGCCTGCCTGTACTGGGTGTTAGCTTGGACATTCTTACTTCTTATGGCTATCTCAGCATAAACGACATGTAACAGAAAGACTGCAGGGCTTAGATAAGTGACCTGCTAATGACCTGCTAGTGTGAGCTTAGCACCAATGATTGTTAAGAAAAGTAACACGTGAAAAGATTTTTCTAGAATTCAGTTGTATAGCCAGAAGAATGTATAAATATCTCTGTAACGTCCTGTTTTCGGGACTTCTGAAGCCAGCTTGGAGCTCAGGAGTCGCATACGTATGCTAATAAAACCTGTTGCTTTCTTCAAGTCTCTAAGTTTTGTGGCTTCCCAAAGTGACCTTTCAATGCTGCTTTTACCCCGGGGTTTACGCCTTCTATATTTAATCGGTGGCGGAGTAAGGGTATTTTTCAATTATGCCATGTTTTGCTGGAAGAAGACACCCTACTCTCCTGTGAAGATTTGCTTACTCGGGGGGGCCCAGCTTTGGGGGTGCCTTTTGCCTATCAACAACATCAACACTATGTGGGGTCACTCCTAGTGGGTTCTCTTTCTTAGGACTTTGGGGTCTGATTTGAAGCATTTTTAGAGGCCCCACAGAGACCCGAATCTCAGTATTCTATTTTCATAAAGGCTTGCTTCATCTACAACCTCCAGGACACTTTTCTGCAACATTGGCTGCAGGACCTTAGGTGGCAGCTCACTTTACCAGTGCTGATGACGGCACTTAAGGATATACCGGGGGTGGCGGGCAGTGCTGAACTGTGGAAGTGTCATTATTGTACCATGTTGCAGGCTTATGTCCCCCCAGAGCCAGGCTTATCATGTGGGATGTATGGATACTCAGATTTGTACAAAATGTCAGGCCACAGTGAATTCCTGTGCGCATGGTCTATGAGCGTGTTCAACAATTCATGGTTTCTGGCAGGAGATAGCTCTTTTTTTTGAGTAAGACGTTGAATGCTTTAGTTTCTCTCTCAGCGCCTGCTATGTTATTCTGTCATTTTCCTTTATCCATTCTGTATACTGCTCAGGTACGATTATTTCTAAATAAGTGTTATATCCTTGGGAAAAAGTGTATTATGAATTATTGGTTGCCTGATCAGTCTCCCTCAGTTTGGTACTGGAGGAAACCCCCCCCCAAACAAATTTTTAGATTGAATCAGGTTGGGAAGACTGGGTGGACTATTCGGGTCTTTATCTGCTGTCATCTACTATGTTACTGTGTTACTTTGGTGAAGGGATCTCAGTCAATACTCTGGCATTGGTAAACCATTCATAATACCACAACTATATCTTTCAATGCCGCTCTCTCTTCTTAATAAATTGCTTCAGGGCTTCAGACATGCCATTTGGTCACCACACAATTTTTTGTGTTTGCTTGGTTGCCAAAATTCTTCTCATTGGCTATGGCTTCTTCACTAGCCCCTACTCAATATGTTTCACAATTTTTTGATTTTTTTTTAAAGTGCTTCATTATATCTCAAACTTATTAAAGTGCTTAAAGTGCTTAATATCAATAACTTAACCGTTATAAAAACTGGTTAAAACTTATCTTATTATATTCTTTTTCTTGATGATCTTATCTCATCGGGAAAGGGACCTGTCATATCCGACATGTTTCGCCAACAGACTGCTTCAAGAAAAGGTCCCCTACGAAACATATAAAATATTTAACTCTTAAACTCTTATAACTTAATTTATTTAGGAGCCAACGTCTAATTATACATTTAAAAACAGGCGCTTACCCCTTCACAACTTATTCTGCACCATCCCGATCCACATAGAAATTTTTTGGATAAGATGGCCGCTGCGTGTACTTCCTCCCTTATAAGTACCTCCCCCCAGGATGATGTCACATTAACTTGCAGCGAATCAGAACCCTACACCAACGATCCCCATTCAATTTCTTGATTTAGACCCCCCGGTTCAACCGTGTCCAGCATGTAAATCCATCTTTGCTCAAGGAAATTTAATCTCTGTTTATAATCACCACCTTCCCACCCTTCTTTTATTTGTAAAATAATCCGCCATCTAATATCTTCAATTTTATGAGCCTGAGCTTCCCAATGCTGGGTCAATGGGGCTTCAATAACTCCCTTGCTAATTCTGGACTTGTGCTCATTTAATCTAATATTAACTGGACGACTAGTTCTACCAATATATATAAGATCGCATGGGCATAGTATAGCATATATTACATTGTGTTGATTTACAAGTGGTCCCAGTCTTGGCTGTTATAGTGAGATCCCTATTTGGAGGTTGCAAATCCACCCCTTCTATGGTAGTCTCGAACCATTGGCATTTTAAGCATTTGTAATGTCCCACCGTCTCCTGATCCATATCTGAGACTGTATTATACCTATATCGGGCAAGACGCTCACCTATGTTGTTCCCACGATTATATGCTATTAAAGGGCACTCATCAAAAATCTCTGGTACTGATTGGACCACATGCCAGTACTTTTTTATGCTATTAACCAAATAATTAGACCCAGTGTAAAAGGGAAGAACACATACTAGTCTCGAGTTATTCTGATGCTCATTAGGGTTATTCTCTTCTTCTACAATAGTCGATTGATGATTAATATTCTGAACATTGATGTTATGTGAATTCAGTAACAATTCTCGGTTGGCAAATTTTGCCCGTAAGAAGGCTTTTCTTACAGATTTCATTGGGTATCCTCTTGCCAAAATTCTAGATTCGAGTTGTTTAGCTTGAGAGATAAAGTTATCCTCATCCGAGCATATACGCCTTAATCTCAAGAATTGTCCAACTGGTAAATTATAGTGTTCCCTACTTAGGAGAACAGTGGCACCCCCCTTGTCTGCTTTCAAAATCATTAATTCCTTATTCTCCACTAATTCATTTAATGCTTGTCTTTGTACTTTATTCATATTTCCCGGGACGTACCTTCCTGAATTTTCACTTTCTTGTTTCTTTAAATCAGCTAGGACCAGTTCTTGGAAAGTAATAATGGAAGGGTGGATATTACCTGGAGGAGAACATTTACTAACAGGTTTTTTATGGATATATCTACCATGGGAGGACTATCCCGAAAATACACACGAAGTTGCAATTTTCTTATGAACTTAAAAAAGGCCACCCTTATCTTAAAGGGATCATAGAAAGTGGTGGGTTTAAAATTCATTCCCAGTTGTAACACTTCCTCCTGTGGCTGTGTCAGAACATAAGACGTTATGTTGATCACTGCTGATTGTTCCGGGTTACTGGGCCTCCCATTCCTCTCGGTCCCGTATTCCGTCCTCGTTTGTTTCCCCTGGATTTTCCTTGGGTAATTCCTAAAAAAGGCTTTATGACTTCTGTTCCAGTGTTAACCTGGGCATTTTCATTTGTAGCATCACTGGAATACTCCGATTCATCTGATGATTTCTCAAAAGCCACCTTTTTTTGTTGTTTATTTGGATGTATGTCTTTTTTATTCCATATATATATTCTATCATTCTGGTAGTCATACTCATATCTTCTAAACTTTTTAATTTTAGATTGTTTTAATGAATCCTTAAATGTTGATAAAGTTTGCTTAAAATCATTCAAGTTTTTATCAAAGTCTTCAGAAGGGAACTTTGATTTTAACTCCTGCTCAATGTTCACGAGCTTTAATTTCAATTCATCTTCTAGTTTAGTAGTAGTTTCCACTATCAGGACCATCAAGTCCTAACTGCATCGATTTAAGATGGCTACCCATTTATCCAAGAAGTTCTTATCATTAGTAAATAGCCTTGGTTCCTTCAACATCCTAAGTCCCCGTGGTATCATAGCTTTTTTTTTTAATATTGGATAAGGGTGCTACCATGTAATTCCGCTCTTATCTTCCTCTTCTGTGTATTCTCCCAATCCTCTCATAGGGTGTGTGATCCCGACTCACCGCCATCATCCAGTAGGGCCGGTCTCAATAGTAGAGTCTGGATATGTTCTTCAGTATATCCAATAAAATCCGCCATTACAGCTAGATAATTTTCCTGAATCTTCTGTTTAGATTAAAAAGTTTTAGACTGTGTATCCCACTTCAAACGTTATAATCTCAGTCAATACTCTGGCATTGGTAAACCATTCATAATACCACAACTATATCTCTCAATGCCGCTCTCTCTTCTTAATAAATTGCTTTAGTCAAACTACCAGGGCTTCAGACATGCCATTTGGTCGCCACACAATTTTTTGTGTTTGCTTGGTTGCCAAAATTCTTCTCACTGGCTATGGCTTCTTCACTAACCCCTACTCAATATGTTTCACAATTTTTTGGTTTTTTTTAAAGTGCTTCATTATATTTCAAACTTATTAAAGTGCTTAAAGTGCTTAATATCAATAACTTAACCGTTATAAAAACTGGTTAAAACTTATCTTATTATATTCTTTTTCTTGATGATCTTATCTCATCGGGAAAGGGACCTGTCATATCCGACATGTTTCGCCGACAGACTGCTTCAAGAAAAGGTCCCCTACGCAGTGGCGTACCTAGGGGGGGGCGGGAGGGGCGGGCCGCCCCGGGTACCAGCCCTAAGGGGGTGTTCCCGGCCTTGCCGTTCAGTCCCCCGCCACCCCCGAAGGACCGCTCGCCCCATTGACCTTCCTGCACCACCTGTGAAGCAGCCCGCAGCAGGATCGCGAAGTCAGCGTCAGCATCCCTGCGCTGCTTCCTGCGCCGCGATCCCGCCCCTCCTCTGACGTCAGAGGAGGGGCGGGACCGTGGCGCAGGAAGCAGCGCAGGGATCGCTGACGCTGACTTCGTGATCCTGCTGCGGCTGCTTCATAGGTGGTGCGGGGAGGCCAGGGGGGCGAGCGGTCCTTCGGGGTGGGTCGGGGCATCAGGCCTTCAGGGTGGGGCGGGCGGCAGGTAAGCAGGCTTTCAAGGGGGAGGGGGTGACAGGCAGGCAGGCAGGCCTTCAAGGGGGGACAAGCCTTCGGGGGGGGTACAGACCTTCAAGGGGTGCAGGCCTTCAAGGGGGGGGACAGGCCTTCAAGGGGGGGTGCAGGCCTTCAAGGGGGGTGCAGGCCTTCAAGGGGGAGACAGGCCTTCAAGGGGGGGAAAGGCAGGCAGGCAGGCCTTAAAGGGGGGACAGGCCTACAAGGGGGGGACAGGCCTACAAGGGGGTGGGACAGGCCTTCAAGGGGGGGGACATGCCTTCGGGGGGGTGCAGACCTTCAAGGGAGTGCAGGCCTTCGGGGGGGGGGGTGCAGTCCTTCAAGGGGGTGCAGGCCTTCAAGGGGGGGGAAAGGCAGGCAGGCAGGCCTTCAAGGGGGGGGACAGGCCTACAAGGGGGGGAGAAGCTACAAGGGGGTGGTACAAGCCTTCAAGTGGGGGACAGGCCTTCGGGGGGGTGCAGACCTTCAAGGGAGTGCAGGCCTTCGAGGGGGGTGGTGCAGGCCTTCAAGGGGGTGCAGGCCTTCAAGGGGGGACAGGCCTTCAAGGGGGGAAAGGCAGGCAGGCAGGCCTTCAAGGGGGGACAGGCCTACAAGGGGTGGGGAGAAGCTACAAGGGGGTGGGACAGGCCTTCAAGTGGGGGACAGGCCTTCGGGGGGGTGCAGGACTTCGGGGGGTGCAGACCTTCAAGGGGGGGACAGGCAGGCAGGCCTTCAAGGGGGGGACAGGCCTACAAGGGGAAGGGACAGGCCTTCAAGGGGGGTGGAGGCCTTCAAGGTGGGACAGGCAGACCTTTAAGGGGGGACAGGCCTTTGGGAGGGGGGACCATGATTTAGAAGTACACGGAGGGAAGGGGGTGTTCAAAGAGACATGCATATGCCAAACTTTGGGGGGGGGAAGAAATAATGGGTCTGAAAATAGAGGAGAGGGAGAGAGATGATGGACCATGGGATTTAGGGAGGGAAGGAACAGAAAGGGAGAGAAATTGGACACAAGGGATGGTGTGGAGGAGGGATAGAGATACTGGATAGGAGGGTAATTAGGAAAAGAAACGGAGAGATGGTGGACTCTGGGATGGTGGGGAAGGAGGGAGAGATGCCGGATGAAAGGGTATTTAAGAAAAGGTGGATCTGTGGAGGGAGATGAAAAAAAGGAAAGATACCAGACTTCCTGGGAAGGGAAGGGAAATGGAAAGGGAGGACAGAGTTGGCAGATGGATGGTTAGCATGCAGAAAGAAGGAGACCCTGGCAAGCAAGTTATCAGAAGAAAACCAGAGCCTTGGACCAACAAGATTTGAAATATAACCAGACAACAAAAGGTAGAAAAATTAATTTTATTTTCTGTTTTGTGATTATAACATGTCAGATTTGAAATGTGTATCCTGCCAGAGCTGGTGTTGGACTGCAAACGTGAGCTAGGATTTAACAGAAAGAGGAAAAGTCCTTTTTGTTTCTTTATTTTATTTACACCACAGCGCCAGTGTGGTTAGGAGAAGCCAAAGGGGGTGAAAAAGCTATAAAACCCACCAGGAGTTTTGAAAAAAATCACCCAACTGGGCAGGAAAATCGAATTGAAAAACCAATTCAATAGGGCTGAATCGAATCAAAATTTTTTTTTCCTGTATCTGGCAGCATTAGTTTGCGCTACTGTCTTAGACTTTAGGACCTGGGATTGGGGAGAGATGGCATCCTCAGTACTTTATAATGCAAGTGAAACGAGGATTTGGTCAGACTTTTGAAGGGTCTGCAGAAAAAAAATATTGTATAGGTCGGGGACATGAGACAGCAGGAAATGGGAACTTTTCTTCCTTCTATTTTTGTGAATGGAAAGGCTGAGGATGTCAGAGAGGTCAGTTAAAATATGTGCTTTATAAGAAAATATAATAATGTGTTTTATAAAGTTTATAGCATAGCTGGCCTACCCAGTGAGGTGTTCCTAGTGGTGATGGTGGCAGCGTGTCAATGTGTTGAGAGGAAGAGGTGGTCTGGGAAATTCTGCTGAGCAAACTCCGGGCCCATTTCCACCCCCCAGTTAGTCCACTCCACTCAACTGATTCACACACTGAGTGGGTCTTTGGGTGTTGTTTTGGGATCTCTTCCAGTGGTTTATCTCCTTCTGGTCCAAGGAAGGAAACTTTGTTATCCTTAGCATTGACCTACAGAATATGTTTGTAACAGCGCTGCTTGTGTGGCATTAGGCTATGTAGTGATCGAAAGAAAAAAACAGACCTTTGCACATTTTTGCACTATATGGTGGGTGTATGAGGAGATTCACATTTCCTGCACAGCTAAGTCCATGTGAAGTTACCTTGTGCTGTATTTGACATCTAGCAAGGTCTCTGTTTGAAAGGAAAGATCTAAACTTAAAAATGAAGTGGCCAGAAGTTATGGCAAAAAGCAGATAGTGTAGCTGGTTTTAAGAAAGATTTGGACAAATTCCTGGAGGAAAAGTCCATAATCTGTTATTAAGACATGGGGGAAGTGTCTGCTTGCCCTGGATCGGTAGCATGGAATGTTGCTACTCTTTGGGTTTTGACCAGGTATTAGTGTCCTGGATTGGCTACCATGAGAATGGGCTACTGGGCATGATGGACCATTGGTCTGACTCAGTTAGGCTATTCTTATGTTATGTTCTCATCTGTAGGGGCCTTTGTTTTCACTTCTTATTTTAATGTATTTTTTTCTGGGAACTTATCAGTGTTTTTTATAATGGGAACAAAAATGGAAGAGAATTAATGTGTGTGGAATGGGGGGTAACTAATTTCTTCAGCTAAATAATTCAATCCACTTCAAACAGACATAGGAGAACTTGTGCACCATTCACACACCCTCCAACCAAAAACGTCAAAAGAAAAAAACTGTTCGACAACCTCCTAGCCATTCGAGCTGCAACACTCGACCCCCAACTCTACAACCAATTGATATCAACCACAGACTGCAAAACCTTCAAAAAGAAATAAAAACCCTTCTATTCAAAAAACACATAAAACCGAACTAACACAATCAGAACTGTCCCAAGCATCACCTGCAACTACTCCATATGTACTTCTAATGTCACGACAATTTAGACATAATTTATGTTATGTTATGTTTGGAATAATGGTTACATATATGAGGTTCAATAAAAGAAAATTTTCACTGCCTGTTTCTATTCTGACCATTTATTCCATTTCATGGTTATTGCAAAAAAAAAAAAAAAAAAATTTTTTTACATGGGGGGGAGGGGGGTGTCAAAAAATGATGGGCCCCGGGTGCCACATACCCTAGGTACGCCACTGCCCCTACGAAACATATAAAATATTTAACTCTTATAACTTAATTTATTTAGGAGCCAACGTCTAATTATACATTTAAAAACAGGCGCTTACCCCTTCACAACTTATTCTGCACCATCCCAATCCACATAGAATTTTTTTTGGATAAGATGGCCGCTGCGTATACTTCCTCCCTTATAAGTACCTCCCCCCAGGATGATGTCACATTAACTTGCAGCGAATCAGAACCCTACACCAACGATCCCCATTCAATTTCTTGATTTAGACCCCTCCCGGGTCAATCGTGTCCAGCATGTAAATCCTTCTTTGCTCAAGGAAATTTAATTTATGTTTATAATCTAAAGCAATTTATTAAGAAGAGAGAGCGGCATTGAGAGATATACTTTGGTGAAGGGAAGGGCAGTAACTGTTTTCCGAAAGCGCTGTAAAACTTTCCTCCAAGTGTTGACTCCTTATTTGAATGTATTGCACCCGAGAGGCGGCAGTCAGATTTTGAATACTCTCTGAGATGTTACTTTTCTTTTTTTTTTATTCTCCCCTTGGATTGCCCATTGTTTCGATAGGGGTGGGTCTGGGGTGGGGGATGGATGTGGCTTATGTTCTTGCATTTATGCTCATAGTTGATTGTTGTCATTTGTTCATGCGATTCCTACCTTGTGTGAACCACATGGGGTTGAAGAGGGGTGGGGGGTGAACGAAGGGATTCTTATTGTAAAATGGGAGATCTTCTATGTTTTATGCTGTTTGTCCTGTGATCACCAATAAAAATTGTTTGAATACAAAATTAGAAATTCAAGGGTTGGCCTCCCAGCTGGCCACCCCACCCCGAAATGGCACGACAGGCCAGATCTGCAGGCAAACTATGATTGTCCCAGATAGTACACTCCACAGACTTCCCCTCTCACCCCCCCCCAAAGTACAGCAACCAGAAGTCCCACCCTCCCAACCATCCCTATCCCAAGCTAAAAATGACTGGAAGAACTAGAAGCAACAAGACTGCATTGAAGACCAGCGTACCAGTCACCGAAGAGAGCCAGAGGACGACCACAGCTTCCATGCAGACAGAAGATTACCCATGACGGATGACAGAGGTCTCTGTGCAGACCGAAGTTATGCCACAGCAGATGACTTCAGTCTCAGTACAGACGGAAGTGGTTGACCAGCAACAGACTGACAGAGACATCATGCAAAAATTGATGAGCCTGAGGGAGGAGGTGAAGCGTCTCAGAAGCATCAGGGAAGATGAGGCCTACATCGATGGCGTCATCCAGGAGCTGTCCCAAGTCTCTGAGCATGTACAAGGAAACAGACCGACCAGATCCACAGCATTGGAAGTAACAGCTGGGGTACAAGAAGAGGCTAGAGACGTCGACTCCTGGTAACTGGTCACCTCTACAAGCAAATACAAAAGACCTTCCCCTACTTTAAGCAAACAGAGAAGCTTCACATCAACCCCACAGATCACCCTAAAGAATAGGTTCCAGTTTCTACAGATAGAACCAGCCAGCGACTTCCAGGACGACTTTCAAGTAGATTTCCAGAAGATGACTCAGGCTCCAGGGGCAACGGATCAGCTCCCTCCGAAGAAGCGCAGAGTGGTAGTCATTGGGGACTCCCTGCTGCGGAACACAGAGGGACCAATATGCAGACTGGATCTACAATCAAGAGAGGTTTGTTGGCTGCCAGGAGCCAGAATCAGGGATGTAACCACAAGCCTAGGGAGACTGATCAAGCCCCAAGACTACTATCCTATGCTTCTCATCCACGTCAGGATGAACGACACCGCCAGGAACACCCCAGAGAACATACCCGAAGACTATAGAGCCCTGGGTGAGAAGCTGAAACAAATGGGAGCATAGGTGGTCTTCTCCTCCATCCTTCCAGTGAGAGGCAAGGGTAGAACCAGGGAAGATCACTTCCAGAAGACAAACGAGTGGCTACATGGATGGTGCAGGGAGATGAACTTCAGCTTCCTGGACCACGGAGAGGCACTACAAGGACTACAGGGATCAGACGGGCTCCACCTAACCAGAAGAGGGAAGAATGTCTTTGGTAGATGACTGGTGCACTTGCTCCAAAGGGCTTTAAACTAGGTGAGTTGGGGGAGGGAACCCATTCTCATCCTGGTAAGTACCGCAGTACTGCAGGGGACAGACCAACTCGAAAGGGACGAACTAACTCAAACAGGGAAATAAAGGGCATACTAAGTCAAGTGGAAAAATCTCCATGCAGACCGGGCATACATGAAATATGGAAGGCTATGTACATTAATGCCCGCAGTTTAGGCAATAAAATATTGGAATTAGAGACGGAAATGAGGAGTGCCGACCTAGATGTGGTAGCAATATCTGAAACTTGGTTCACGGATTCCCATGGATGGGATATGGCTATACCAGGTTATAACTTACTCCGCCGGGTCAGAGAAGGCAAAAACGGAGGAGGGGTAGCACTATATATCAAGTAAGAAATCAAAGTTACCAGAATCACAGATGTGAGGTATACAGGGGAGTCCTGGGTGAACCTTGCCAGGGGAAATGGCAACTGCCTGTATCTTGGCATTGTATACAGACCTCCTAAACAACAGGACGACATAGACAAAGAATTAATTGAAGACATTGAGACCATCAGTCTGTGTGGAGACACTGTACTTTAGGGGATTTCAACATGCCAGATATAAACTGGAACAAACTTTCAGCTACGACCAGCAGCAGCAGAAGGCTACTAACCTCTATACGGGGAGCACGACTCAGAACAAATGGTACTGGAACCCACCAGGGATCAGGCGATTCTGGACCTGATACTCACCAATGGAGATAGCCTCACAGAGGTTTTGGTAGGTGAGGCGTTGGCCTCCAGCGACCACAACATGGTGTGGTTTCACCTCAGGAAGGGGTCCACGAGGTCGAACACGCCAACGAAGGTCCTTAACTTTAAGGGCACTGACTTCGAGAGCATGGGAGATTTTGTCTTTGAGGCGCTGCAAAACCAAGACACAACAGATAATGTGGAGGTAATGTGGTCAGCTCTGAAATGTACCCTACAGGGAGCAACCAACCTCTTTATAAAAACCGTGAGTAAACGGCAGAGAAATAACAAACCCCAATGGTTCTCTGCGGAGATCTCGGAACTCATAAAACAGAAGAAAAGAGCATTTGTATCCTACAAACGATCACAACGACCAGAAGACAAAGAAGATTATCTAGAGAAATATAGAATTGTCAAAACAGCGGTCAGAAACGCCAAACTCAGGATGAAAGAAGATTTAGCTAGGAATATTAAAAAAGGGGATAAATCCTTCTTCAGGTATGTTAGTGATAGAAAGAGGAATACAGACAGGATAGTGCGCCTGAGGAAACCCGACGGCAACTTTGTAGAATCGGACTCCAATAAAGCCGAACTGCTGAACAAATACTTCTGCTCAGTATTTACCTGTGAGGCACCAGGATCCGGTCCACAGCTGCAAACAAGGGAGAGCTCAGAAGACCCGTTCAGGAACTTTAAATTTTCCACCAGCAGCATCTACCAAGAATTGTCAAGACTCAAAGTGAATAAAACAATGGGACCAGATAAATTGCACCCCAGAGTGCTTAGGGAATTGAGAGATGTCCTGGCAGAGCCGTTAGCCGCGCTTTTCAATCTTTCTCTGAGCATGGGAAAAGTTCCATTAGACTGGAAAACAGCTAACGTCATTCCGCTCCACAAAAAGGGATGCAGGTTAGAGACTGCAAATTACAGACCGGTAAGTCTCACGTCAATAGTAAACTTATGGAAACATTGATTAAGCACAAATTAGATATGGTTCTGGACGACGAGAGACTGAGGGATCCCCACCAGCATGGATTTACAAAGGGGAGATACTGCCAATCCAACCTGATCAGCTTCTTTGATTGGGTAACAAAATAACTAGATATAGGAGAGTCCCTAGATGTAGTGTATCTGGACTTCAGCAAGGCTTTTGATAGCGTCCCACACCGTAGACTTTTGAACAAGATAAGTTCGTTGGGGCTAGGAGAAATATTAACTGCATGGGTTAAGGACTGGCTCATTGGCAGACATCAGAGGGTGGTGGTAAACGGTACTCCCTCTGAAAAGTCGGAAGTGCATAGTGGAGTACCGTAGGGCTTGGTCCTGGGTCCAGTCCTATTTAATATCTTCATATAAGATCTGCCTAAGGGACTTCGGGGTAAAATTGCATTATTTGCCGATGATGTTAAATTATGCAACATAGTGGGTGGAGGTACCATGCCCGACACTATGACACAGGACATACTTTTTCTGGAGCACTGGTCTACTATTTGGCAGCTGAATTTTAATGCCAAGAAGTGTAAAGTTATGTACCTTGGTAGCAGAAACCCATGCAGAACCTACACTCTGAATGGTGAGACCTTAACCAGAACTGTGGCAGAACGGGACCTGGAAGTAATCATTAGTGAAGATATGAAGGCAGCCAATCAAGTAGAGAAAGCCTCATCCAAGGCTAGACAAATGCTGGGTGCATCCGGAAAAGCTTTGTCAGCCGGAAGCCCGAGGTGGTAATGTCACTGTATAGGTCCATGGTGAGACCACATCTGGAATACTGTGTACAATTTTGGAGGCCACACTATCGGAAGGACGTGCTAAGAATGGAATCGGTTCAATGATTGGCCACCAAGATGGTCTCAGGGCTCAAGGATATCCCATATGAAGAACGTCTAGGTAAGTTGCAGCTTTACTCTCTCGAGGAACGCAGAGAAAGGGGTAACATGATAGAGACATTCAAATACGTTACTGGCCGTATTGAGGTGGAAGAAGACATCTTTTTCCTTACAGGCCCTACGGCGACAAGAGGGCATCCACTAAAACTCGGGCGGGAAATTTCATAGTGACACTAGGAAGTACTTCTTGACCGAAAGATAAATGGGATCAACACGTGGGTTCACTTCAAAGAAGAACTTAGAGGGGAGGGTTATTTGAGTGGGCAGACTTGTTGGGCCGAAGGCCCTTTTCTGCCGTCATATTCTATGTTTCTATGTAACCTTTCCACACCAACCCCACACACAACAGCATCCATACCTCTAACCCCATTTAAACACACACGCTCCCACTTGCAATCCTCCCCCCACAGAACAAAAACAGTAATGAATAATAATGGTAGAACCCCTGACTCTCTCCACCTCGGGGAGTCAGCTGATCGGTTTCTCGGGGGATTCCTGCTACGAGTATTGGGGGTATGCCTTTCAAGACTGCAAGGCCGGCTAAGCTAAAACAGACCACGTTCTCACCTAAGATTGCAGCCCCGGGAACATCCGCGTGCACTCTTGTCACCTTGCAGGAGGACACCTTGCGCGAGCTGACTAAGCATCTGTCAGCATTAATTAATGACAAGTTCACCAAATTCCAGGCCTCAGTGGACGATTTGAAGGACTGTATGGAGTGGCAGGGAACACAACTTACCCAGCTAGAACAAAGGGTTTCTTTGCATGATGACGCTGCAGAACGGACAGCGGCCCACATCCAGACCCTGGAGACTCACTCTGTTGGACCGCCTTGAGGACCAGGAGAACCGGGGCCGCTGGAACAACCTGTGCATCATGGGCCTTCCCAAGTCAATCCAGGACCCTGACCTTTGGCCTCTGGTGAAGCAGTGGCTGCCTGGTAAGGTGGGCCTGGACTTGGCTGGGGCTCCGGCAGTGGTTGAACGAATGCATTGTCACAACCCTAGCCCTAAAGCTCGGCTTGTTCCAGGGAAGTCTCATCCTAACCCTAGCCTTACCTTGAATAGAGCTAACCAATGTGACAGGTTGGACACAAATAGAAAGAAAGGTTCTGAATTCCAATTCAAACCCCATGTTACAAAACCCTGGGGAGGTGAGGAATATGGTGAGAACAGCCTGGAGCAGAGGGAGGTGCCTTATACAAAGGAACAGCCTAAGAGCCAAACCACAAGCTCAGGTGGTTCACAGCTGCTGGGTCTGATTAAAGCTCAGAAGAAAACCCAGCAAAAGCAACAGGCTGCCCTTCCCCCTTTCAGGACAGGGCATGGTCGCCTCAATGCTTTAGAAGCAGAGTTAAGGAAGACTAAGTTAGTCTACCCTGGGTCAGTCCAGGAAAGAGGTTCTCAGGACTGGCCTCCTGAGTCCCAGAGAAATCAGGATATTGAAATGGTTGATGCAGCCCCTGTTCCTGAAGCCAGCCAGCCAGCCAGCTAGCAAACCCGGAGCCCCTGGAGTTTATGCCATGGAACCAGAAGCCTCAGCCATGGATGAAAGTTAAGTATAATGACTTTATTTTTTTTTGGCTGTGCTTAATTTTGGTGGACTTTTCTTTGCTGGTTGTTTGGGAAACCTGTATGCACCTGTTTTGGGGCCGGTGAGCAGTGCTGGGCTCATGGCTGTAAAGTAGAGGTCTGCACGGGAACGGGGATCGCGGGGATCCCGCGGGTCCCGCGGGGATCCCGCGGGTTCCCCCCCTGGCCCACGGGACTCCCACGGGGATGCCCCCTGGCCCACGGGACTCCCACGGGGATGCCCCCCTGACCCACGGGACTCCCACGGGGACGCCCCCTTGCCCACGGGACTCCCACGGGGATGAAAACAACCTACCTAAATTCTGGCGATGCAAGCATGCAGCTTACAAGTCTGGCGTCGCGTCGGGAAATAGCCATGTTGAGCAGTGAGCTCAGCACGTACACAGATGAAAGCCTTGCTTGCTGATTGGTCCGGCGGCCCCGCCCCACCGTGCCGCCGGACCAATCAGCAAGCAAGGCTTTCATCTGTGTACGTGCTGAGCTCACTGCTCAGCATGGCTATTTCCCGACGCGGGCATTAGGCTGTTTTTTGTCATTTCGGGTGGGGGATGGCAGTGGCAGCAGCAGCCTGAAAAAGAAATCATCCTGGCCGGGTTCGGTGTCATGCTCCAGAGCTTCTACAGCCTTCCTATCTCCCTCTCCCTTCTACCTGCGGCTCTCTTCGGCAACTCAGCAGCAACGATCGACACAAGCTTCTGGCGTCGGGGCCTACCCTCTGCGAGTCCCGCTTGTTTCAACTTCCTTTTTCCACAAAGGTGGGACTCGTAGAGGGAAGGCCTCGATGTCGGCAGCTTGTCTTGATCACCGCTGCTGACGAGTTGCTTAAGAGAGCCGCGGAGCAGGGGGGTGTTGCCAGGTGCAGGTAGAAGGGAGAGGGCCAGATGCAGGACTCGTGGGTGAGGGAGGAGAAGAGAGAGGGGAGAGAAACAAAAGGAAATATTTCATACTGGGCTGGGCCGGAGTGGAGAGAGGGTGGAAAGATTCTGGCTACAGGGTGCAGTAACAAAGGAAAAGGGGGGAAAGCTGAAAATGGAGATAGTGACACAAAGAAGAGAAAGGGTAAGCAGGACCTTCTGAATAAGGATAGAGATACAGAGGGGACATGAAGAGGAGGTGAAATAGAGACATAGAAGTAATGCTGAAAAAGTGTGTGTGGGGGGGGGGAGATAAAGACATTGAAAGGGCAAATGGTGAATATGGGGTAAAGACAAGGACAGAGACAAATGAAGATTCTGAAAAAGTGGTGAGATAGGGATATAGGTGAGATGGACACAAAGAAGGGTGATGCTGGAAAATAGGTGGAATGGTAATTCTGACAGACACAGAAGGGAAATGCTGGATCAAGGAGAGATGGGGCTCAGGCTGGATGGAATGAGGAGAAATGCCTTGTTGGCCCGGAACTTCCTCTCCTACGTCAGAATTGACGTCAGGGAGCGGAATGCTGGTCAGCGCGACGCTTCTGCAGGGAAAGCTTGGGACAGCGGTGGCTTGGGGACTATTCCCCGATGGCGGTGGCAGCAAACCGAGTGGCTTGGGGGAGGGCACGGAGAAAGAAAGAAAGGGGGCAGACAGAGAGACAGAAAGAAGGGGGAACAGGGAGACAGAAAGAAAAAGTTGGGGGAGAGAATGAGGTCTGGAGGAGAGGAAACATACAGGAGGCTGAAAGAAAGGAAGAAAGATTGGATGCACAGTCAGAAGAAGAAAGTGCAACCAGAGACTCATGAAATCACCAAACAGCAAAGATAGGAAAAATGATTTTATTTTCAATTTAGTGATCAAAATGTGTCTGTTTTGAGAATTTATATCTGCTGTCTATATTTTGCACTATGGCTCCCTTTTACTAAACCGCAATATTGTTTTTTAGCGCAGGGAGCCTATGAGCATTGAGAGCAGCGCGAGGCATTCAGCGTAACTCCCTGTGCTAAAACCTACTATTGTGGTTTAGTAAAAAGGGAGGGGGTGTATTTGTCTATTTTTGTATTTTGTTACCGAGGTGACATTGCATAGAGTCATCTGCCTTGGGAAATGTATATGGCAGATATCTTTGTTTTGTGTTCAAAAGAAAAGGAAATGCATTTCTGGTTTTATTTCTACAGTGTTGAAGTACTTGTTGGCCCTTGCTGTGACTGGTGGGGATCCCCAAGCACCGCCAGCAGAGGACCTCCTCTAGAGATGGTCAGAACTCCCCTCCACCAAGCGCAGCAGTCGCTGGCAGCATCCATGAGCCACTGAGGTGCCAGCATCTGTGACTCAGGGACGCTACTGCTGCCTGCCAAGCTTGGCAAAAGGGACCCCAGGCCAACTGCAAAGGAAGTCCTCAGCTGACAGTTTGTGGGTTCTCATCAGCTGAGTATTTATATTTTATATTTACATTAGAGGTTCTGGTAGAAACCCATTTACAAAGTATGTATTCTTCCCAATTAATATTTCCAAATTAATAGTCTCTTTGCTTATTTGTAAATGGGTCTCTACCAGAGCCTTTAATTCAGTAGCATAATTAAATAAAATAACTATTTCTGAAGTTTATAGGGAAGGATGGTGACGGAGGGGATTCCTCGCGGGGACGGGTGGGGACGGAGGGGATTCCTCGCGGGGACGGGTGGGGACGGAGGGGATTCCTCGCGGGGACGGGTGGGGACGGAGGGATTCCTCACGGGGACGGGTGGGGACGGAGGGATTCCTCACGGGGACGGGTGGGGATGGGTGGGATTTTGGCGGGGACGGGTGGGATTTCTGTCCCCGCGCAACTCTCTACTGTAAAGGTGCCTAAATCTGGTAGCATTAAAGCCAGGTTTATTTTGTTTATAAGATTTTTGGGTTTTGCCTTTTGAGGTTGATTGGGACTGCATTATGGACTCTGTGTAGGGGTAGTAGGTTTGGGGAGAATCCACACAAGATCCTTGGGTGGGATTGTGGGGCCATTTGTGGCAAGTTTTTGAAGAAGTGGATTCAGCTACTCTCCTCCCCCACCAACTACTTCTTGAGTTGGTTGGGACAGGCCTGTTACAAGCCAGGCCTGATTGGAACACTTTCATACAACAGAGAGAGTGCAGCAGTCGTATTCCTGCCCTGCTTGGGGAAGGCAGGCATATTAAGACTGGACTATTACAAATTGTTACAATAATTACCTTTTTAATACCTATAAGAAAAGATGGGCTTTTGTTTTACAACCCGGTTATTCTTTTCATGTTTTCTTTTGTTGTTCATGAAATGAATGGACTAAACCCTGCTAAGGGGC
The DNA here is from genome assembly GCF_902459505.1 of Geotrypetes seraphini. NCBI lineage: Eukaryota > Metazoa > Chordata > Amphibia > Gymnophiona > Dermophiidae > Geotrypetes > Geotrypetes seraphini. The sequence continues at coordinate 101,035,326 of NC_047092.1, read as the reverse complement.
TATGGACTCAATAAATTGAGACTCAAGTATATTTGAACTTTATTGTTCCTGACCTTTTTTGTTCTTCCTTGTTACATAAGAACCAGCAGGACTTCCAGTGTCTTCTGGAGGCACGTCCAGCGCGGTTTATTCTGGGCGCTGATCGGGGGCCATCGTTAAATCGGCACTGGCAGCGCCACAGCATTGGGTGGGCCTTCAGTGGGCGGTAGATACCAGACCTCGATTGGTCATTGCCCGCTACCTTAATGCCGCTCTGAAGGATAAGATCCTGGCACTGCACCGGAGAGCAGGCGTGCTCAACCACAAGGGCTCGCGGCTTCTCCTTTTTAATGATTACTCACCTATGGTAGTGGCTAGCCGGTGGGCCCTCACTCCCTACTGTTTATATCTGCGAAACCGGGGTCTGCTTTTCACAGTGCTCTTCCCTGCATGAGTGCAGGTGCATACTGCTGCTGGACCCCGCATATGTGATAGCCTGGAGCAGCTCAAGAGATTTCTGGTGGAGCACAGTGAGGAACCTGCGCCTTGAGTGTGACCCGAGCTGGAGATCGTGAACTTGGTGCTATCAGGCATTGAGGACTGTGTGAGGGGCTTGCCTCTGTGTTTCTGTTGGAGGGCTTCCAACCTTGCTGTGTCCCTGTGCTGGGGCTAGACTGGGCCTATTTGTGACTTGTGTGAAGTGGCCCACCAGGGCGGCTCTGTGTTACTTTGGCAGGTTCAGGACTTATCACTCTGCCAGTGGGCCTGATGGGGGGCATGTAAGACCTTGTTCTATCTGCTGGCTGGCTCCCGGGTTGCCTGGGGGCATTCTGAGGGATTAAACTTTCTGCATTGGTCCGTTTTCATGTCACTGATACTGGATTCCTGAAAAATCACATGGACTTGCTAGGGCTTGTTCTTTATTGTCAGGAATGAGTGGGGAAGTGGGAGTGGGGGGAGGGGGAGGGGGAGCTGGGCTTTGGGATGTTTTTTACCTGTTTGGTGGCTGGGGGGTAGTGCTGTTGGGGGCGGTGGGGGTGGGAGGACTCATTGTCTGCCTTGGGTTGAGGGTCGGGCTGGGGTAGGGTGGTTGTGAGAAGAGTGTTGGAGGGGGAGGGGATGGGAGGGAGGGTGGGAGAGGGGAATGTGTGTGCGTGGGCGTATGATTGGAGCCTGAGAGTGGGTTATGTGTGAAAAGTAGTGCTATGCAACTTATATGCCCCAAATGTGTACTCTCATTCCTTTTTCTCCAACTTGTTGGCTTCACTCCTCTCTTTCACAGGGTATCAACTTTTCTTGGCCAGTGACTTCAACATGTTCAGTAACCCCACCATAGATTATAAACCAGCCTAGCCCCTGTGTGCAAGATTTGCCCCTCGGGGGGTAAACTTCCTCATGCAGGAGCCTGACCTTCTGGATGCTTGGTGCACTTATCACCCAGGTGAGCTAGATTTTACCTTTCACTCATGGTGCACAATAGTCTCTCCCACATTGATTACTTGCTGGTTACTTCTTCCTGGGTGGGGTGGGTTGAGTGGACATCCATCAGAAAAGCGGTTTTTTCAGCCCACTCTGCTGTGCTTGTGCATGTGCGCTGGCTTGTGGAGAGGCCCTCATGGGTGTGGTGCCAGAACCCTATGCTCTATTTGGATGGGGATTTTAGGACTTATCTAGCGGCCGCCTGGCAAGAGTACACTACCTTCAGTGATAATGGGGAGGTCTCTCCTGTCACTTTCTGGGAGGCAGCTAAGGCCTTTTTACGGGGCAAGATCATAGCCTATACTGCTACTAAGAGGAAGAGACAGGAGGCTGAGTTGGTCTTTTTGACTTCTCAATTGTGGGCCTTTAGACAGGCTTTCTGCTTATGGACACAGGGTCCTGAATGTCAATCCTACTTGGAAGTACGGAAGAAGATTGATGCCATTTTCTCTGCTCAGGCCTTAACCCACATTCAGGTCTACAAATATAAACTCCATTACTGGGGTAATAAGGCGGGGAAGCTGATGGCTAACCTGGTGAGGCCCAGTAGGAAGGTGTCTCGTATAACTCAACTCCAGGAGGTGGGCTTCTCACTCAGTCCAAGGACATTCAGAACAAGTTTGTGCAGTTTTATACTGACCTGTATAGTGTAGGTCAGTACATTCTCACTTCTTTCGGCTTCGATGAAGAAATGGAAGCCGAGATGAAGCAAGAATGCAAAAGTGGTAACACGGTTATTATGGGAGAGTTCAACTACCTCGGGATAGACTGGAGTCTTGGAAGCTCAAAATGCGCTAGGGAGGCAGAATTCCTGGAAGCTATACAAGATTGTTTCATGGAGCAGCTTGTTAGAGAACCAACGAGAGGAAATGCCACTCTGGATCTAATCCTAAATGGGTTAAGGGGACCTGCAAAGGAAGTGGGACCATTGGGAAACAGTGATCATAACATGATCAAGTTCAAGGTTGAGGTAGGAATACCGAAAGGAAAGAGAACCATAGCGACAACTTTCAACTTCAGGAAAGGAAACTACGAAGCAATAAGGGAAACGGTAAGGAAGAAACTTAGGAACACTTCTAAAAAATGGCAAACGGTAGAACATGCCTGGTCTTTTCTCAAGAACATGGTGAGTGAGGCGCAAAATCTGTATATCCCCAGATTCAGAAACGGGTGCAAAAAGAGTCGAACAAAAGACCCGGCGTGGATAACTAAAATAGTGAAGGAAGCGATAGGCAATAAGAAAAACTCATTCAGGAAATGGAAAAAGGACAAAACTGAGGGGAACTGAAAAGAGCACAGGAAGTATCAAAAAGAATGTCACCGAGTGGTTCAAAAAGCCAAAAGAGAGTATGAAGAGAGGCTAGCCAGGGAAGCACGAAATTTCAAACCGTTCTTTAGATATGTTAAAGGGAAGCAACTGGCTAGGGAGGAGGTGGGACCGCTAGACGACGGAGACAGGAAGGGAGTGGTGAAGGAGGAGAAAGAAGTGGCAGAAAGACTTAACATGTTCTTTTTGTCTGTATTTACAAATGAAAACAAATCCGACATACCGGAACCTGAGCAATTCTTCAATGGAAATCAAGCTGAAAATTAACATCCATGGAAGTGAGCTTTGAAGATGTACGCAGGCAGATAGAAAAACTAAAAACTGACAATTCCCCGGGTCTGGACGGAATCCATCCAAGGGTTCTGAAGGAATTAAAGGAGGAGATAGCGGAACTACTGCAGCAAATTTGCAATCTATCCCTGAAAACAGGCATGATCCCGGAGGACTGGAAGATAGCCAACGTTACGCCCATCTTTAAAAAGTGATCAAGAGGTAACCCGGGAAACTACAGACCGGTGAGTCTGACCTTGATTCTGGGGAAAATGGCGAAAGCACTGATAAAAGAAAACATTGATGAACATTTTGAAAGAAACGAACTTCTGATAACCAGCCAACATGGTTTCTGCAAGAGGAGATCATGCCTAACAAACTTATTGCACTTCGAAGGAATTAACAAACGGATGGACAAAGGAGACCCCATAGACATCATATATCTAGATTTCCAAAAAGCCTTTGACAAGGTGCCCCATGAATACATACTCTGGAAACTGAAGAACCATGGGGTGGAAGGAGACATACATAGATGGATCAGAAACTGGTTGGCGGGTAGGAAACAGAAGGTAGGAGTGATGGGCCACTACTCGGACTGGAGGAGGGTCACGAGTGGGGTCCCGCAGGGCTCGGTGCTCGGGCCGCTGCTATTTAATATATTCATAAATGATCTAGAAACAGGGACGAAGTGTGAGATAATAAAATTTGCGGGTGACACCAAACTATTTAGTGGAGCTCGGATTAAAGAGGACTGTGAAGAATTGCAAAGGGACTTGAACAAACTAGGGGAATGGGCAACGAGATGGCAGATGAAGTTCAACGTTGAGAAATGTAAAGTATTACATGTGGGAAATTTACTGTCAATTATAACTCCTAAGATTTTGACTGAATCAACAGAGATAATCAACGGTGACAAAATCACCAGATCCAATAACCAGAGCAGCACATTGTTTAACATCTGGCGCTCCTTAACCTCTAAAAATGACTCCTCTATTCTCCCTTCCTCTCCAGCAGTGGACGACCTAGCAAAATTCTTCAATGAAAAGGTTGCTACTATAAGAAGCTCTTTTCCATCACCAGTCACTTACAATTCTCTGGTGCCCAGCGACACTAACCCTATCCAAGTAGACAGATCCTGGACAGTCTTTGAGCATGTATCCGAAGCCCAGGTCTCTACACTGTGCCACAAATTATGATCCCTGGACCTGTTCCCTTCCTACTTTTACGAGAAAATTCCTGCGCAGGCTATTTCATCTCTTACCAGACTTATCAACTCATAAGAACTACCGCTGCTGGGTCAGATCAGTGGTCCATCGTACCCAGCAGTCCACTCCCGCGGTGGCCCCCAGGTCAAAAACCAGCGCCCTAATCGAGACCAGCCCTACCTGCGTACGTTCTAGTTCCACAGGAACTTGTCTAACTTTGTCTTGAATTCCTGGATGATGCTTACCCCTACGACAGCCTCTGGAAGAGCGTTCCAGTTTTCCATCACTCTCTGGGTGAAAAAGAACTTCCTTATGTTTGAACGGAATCTATTCCCTTTTAACTTTAGAGAGTGCCCTCTCATTCTCCCTACCTTGGAGAGGGTGAACACAACATAAGAACATAAGCAATGCCTCCGCTGGGTCAGACCTGAGGTCCATCGTGCCCAGTAGTCCGCTCACATGGCGGCCCAACAGGTCCAGGACCTGTGCAGTAATCTTCTATCTATACCCCTTTATCCCTTTTTCCAGCAGGAAATTCTCCAATCCTTTCTTGAACCCCAGTACCGTGCTCTGCCCTATTACTCCCTCTGGAAGTGCATTCCAGGTGTCCACCATACATTGGGTAAAGAAGAACTTCCTAGCATTTGTTTTGAATCTGTCCCCTTTTAACTTTTTCGAATGCCCTCTTGTTCTTTTTTTTTTTTTTCGAAAGTTTGAAGAATCTGTCCCTATCTACTCTCTCTATGCCCTTCATGATCTTGTAAGTCTCTATCATATACCCTCTAAGTCTCCTCTTCTCTACTAAGTCTATTCCCTTCATTATCTTGAAGGTTTCGATCATGTCCCCTCTCAGTCTCCTCTTTTCAAGGGAGAAGAGGCCCAGTTTCTCTAATCTCTCACTGTACGACAACTCCTCCAGCCCCTTAACCATTTTAGTCGCTCTTCTCTGGACCCTTTCGAGTAGTACTGTGTCCTTCTTCAAGTATGGCGACCAGTGCTGGATGCAGTATTCCAGGTGGGGGCATACCATGGCCCGGTACAGCTCAGCCTTACTATCTGGCCTATTTTCCATACAAATGGGACACATTGCCCTGACCCCACTACTGAAAAAAGCTGATCTAGACCCATCCTCCCCTTCTAGCTATCATCCTATAGCAAATATTCCTCTCCTGACCAAAATGCTCGAGGCTATTATAGCCACTCAGCTCTCATCTTACTTAGAGAGATTCTCCATGCCAATATGGCTTCAGACCCAATTACAGCACTGAATCCCTGCTGGCCTCTTTAATCTCAAAGATTCAACAACTTCAATCTTGTAATAAGTTTGCTATCCTACTACAATTCAATCTATCTGTGGCCTTTGATATTGTCTACCACGATATCCTAATTTACCAACTTTCTGAGATAGTCTACAGACTGGTTCTCGAAATTTTTATGATCCCGCTCTTACACTGTTAACATGAATGGGACCATGTCTTCTCCTTGGAGACCGCTATGTGGTATTCCCCAGGGATCATCCCTGTCCCCTATTCTTTTTAACATTTATATGTCTTCTTTGAAATTCTTCCATCTATCTCCCTTTGAAACTCTATTTACATATGCAGATGACATCCTTGTCCTTCTTGAGATAGATTTGAACCTCACTAACCTCACCGAAAATATAACAGCTTGCATAACGAAACTCCAATCCTGGGCCCTCTCTGTACAAATGAAGCTGAATGAGTCCAAAACAAAACTACTCTGGCTTAGCCCAAAATTAGATCAGTTACCCATGCTCATTCCACTACCTTCTGGTACCGCACTGCAGATTGAATTCTCAAGCAAAGTTTTGGGCATCATTATTGACTTTCCTTTAATGATCATCTCAACTCTCTGGGTCTAATTTCTTATTATGTCCTTCCCTCATTTATTGAATTACCTGTAAATCGTGCCGAGCTCTATCTTTATGGAGATGATGCGGTATACAAACTTAAGGTTTAGTTTAGTTTAGTTTAGTTTAGAGATAATGGGTTTGCCGTTAATGGAGATAGGGGCTGTAAGTTGAATATTGTCTTTCCAGGGGAAGCGAAGGCAGTGAGTTTTGGCAATGCTAAGTGAGAGCATGTTTTCACATAACCAGTTACTTAATATATCAGGTTTTGAATTGAAAAGATTGATTCTTATGAGATCCGCTGCATCAATGGGAAAGATGATCTGAATGTCATCAGCATAGGCAAATGCAGTGAGACCAATAGATTGACATAATGTGAGTAGTGGAGACAGATAAATGGTAAAGAGAAGGAGTGACAGTATGGATCCTTGGGGTATACCAAAGTTATTGTTGAAGGATGAAGAAGAGGTGTTATTAAACGAGACAGTGGAAGTGCAATTAGAAAAGTATGAATTGAACCATTCGAGAATTTGTTCAGAAAAACCCACTAAAGCTAATCTTTGGAGTAGAAGATGATGGTCGATTGTGTCGAAAGCGGCCGAGAGATCCAGAGAAACAAGAATAACTGATTTGTGATGGTCCAGGTAGTATTGAATTGTGGTTGTCAGACCTAACAAAGATGTTCCATGGAATGATTTTTGTGAAATCCTGTCTGATTGGGATGAAGAATTTGGGTTTTTTCTACAAAATCAGAGATTTGGTTAAAAATGATTTTTTTCTGTTGATTTGGCAAGGAATAGAAGGTTAGCTACTGGTCTGTAATTTGAGCATTCTCTAGTATTTTATTGTTTTTAATTGTAGGGGAGATAATGGTGTGTTTCTCATTACATTGGGGGAGACGGCAGGGATACCCCCTTTTGTTTATACTTTCCCTGGAACCTCTTGCCATCAAGATACGTAGTTCAATGGAGCTCTCAGGCATTCAAGTGGGGGGGGAGGCAAGGAATGCCGCATCGCTATGTTTGTGGATATGTTATTGTTTGTGCATGAGGCTTCCACCCATCTCCCGCGTCTTGTTGCTCTGATTCACCGATTTGGCTCATTCTCTGGAATATCCATCAATTTTGGGAAATCAGAGGCGTTGGCGATCTTAGCCTTCTGCGCTTCTAGTGGGAATTCCCACTTCCCCCTTTGCTTGGCCGCCCAGGATCTGAAATATCTTGGTTATCTACTTGAGTGATGACTGGGCTCAAGTCTCTCAAGAACAATGCTGTCTTTTGGGTATGGAATGCTCAGGAATGCCTGTTTCGGTCTATTATTGGCTCCTTTATCTGGCGATCTCGTAGAGCTCGTATTAGCTATCAGAAATTGGTGAAGGGTCGGGAGCAGGGGGGGCTTGGGTGCCTGACCTATGGCTATATAATGTTGCTACACTGTTTCGATGGATCCATGAATCTCATACACTGGGTGCTAAATTTGCCCCTCAGGGATTCCTGGCGCCTTGGATATGCCCCTACAATCTTATGGCTTATGTTATGATGGGCACTTGGCGATGGGTATTGCCTTCGGGGTACAAAATATGGCTCGACTCCCTTCGGAAGGCTTGGACCTGGTGGAGGAGACATGTTGGGGGCTTGGTGGGCAGCTGGGCCATGCTCCCCATTCTGGGAAATCCCTTTCTCCGCCCGGGGGATGAGGGGGAGGGGCGGGGGGATCTCTGGTTCGGTCAGGGCCACTATTTGGGACACTGCACGGAGGGACAACCACATGCTCAGTTTCCCAATCAGGAGGCACTTTGGTATGCATGGGGGGTCCCTGGCCAATCTTTTTTCTCATATTTGGCGTACCAAGGGGGGGAGGTCCACCCCGGGTGCAGCCTTAGGGGGGTACACAGCCGGTCAGGTCCGGAAAATGGTCGATCGCCAAGGCAAAGTGAGTTGATCGCGGAGCCGATCCTGGGGTGGAAGGGGATGTCTACCGATGGATTAAACACTGGTTGGAGGGCAGGAAACAGAGGGTTGGAGTAAAGGGCCAATACTCCGACTGGCAAAGGGTCACGAGCGGAGTTCCACAGGGGTCGGTACTGGGACCGCTCCTATTCAATATATTTATAAACGACCTGGAGACGGGGACAAATTGTGAGGTTATAAAATTTGCAGATGACACCAAACTCTGCAGCAGGGTTATAACCATGGAAGACTGTGAGGACCTCCAAAGGGACCTAACGAAACTGGAAAAATGGGCAAAAAAGTGGCAAATGAGCTTTAACGTAGAGAAATGCAAGGTCATGCATGTAGGGAAAAAGAACCCGATGTTCAGCTACAAAATGGGGGTATCATTGCTAGGGGTAAGTAACCTTGAAAGAGACCTGGGTGTGTTGGTGGATACAACACTGAAGGCATCGGCACAATGTTCGGCAGCCTCAAAGAAAGCAAACAGAATGTTGAGTATCATCAAAAAGGGTATCGCGACCAGGACGAAGGAAGTCATCATGCCACTGTATCGTGCAATGGTGCGCCCCCATCTGGAGTACTGTGTCCAGTACTGGTCACTGTACCTCAAGAAAGACATGGCAATACTTAAGGGAGTCCAGAGAAGAGCAACTAAATTGGTAAGAGGTATGGAAAACCTTTCATACACTGATAGGTTAGATAAGCTGGGGAAACGCAGAGGACCTAATTCTGTCTCTCTCTCTCACATACAGGGCAGCTCTACATCGACACCACAAATCATCCTTAAGAACAGATACCAGCTGCTACAGGAGGGTCCTGACAACGTGGTACAGGAAGATGTTCAGCAGACAGTTCCAGAGTCAACAGTTCAGCCCACCCCTAAGAAGCGCAGAGTGGTGGTCATCGGGGATTCGCTGCTAAGGGGCACCGAGGGATCAATTTGTAGGCCGGACCTGCAATCAAGAGAGGTCTGCTGTTTGCCAGGGGCCAGGATCCGGGATGTAAACGCTTGCCTTGACAGACTCATCAAGCCCCGAGATCACTTCCCCATGATTCTCATCCACGTCGGGACCAACGACACCGCCAAGAGCACCGCGAACAGCTTACCTGAAGACTTCAGGGCCCTGGGTGAGAAGCTGAGGAGGATGGATGCGCAGGTGGTCTTCTCCTCGATCCTCCCGGTAAGGGGCAAGGGCAGTGCCAGGGAGGATCGCATCCAGAGGGCAAACGACTGGCTGCAGGGATGGTGCAAGGAGATGAACTTCGGGTTCCTGCACCATGGAGAAGCATTGCAAGGACTACTGGGACAAGACGGGTTACACCTGACCAGAAGAGGGAAGAACATCCTTGGACACTGTCTAGCCCGCCTACTTCACAGGGCTTTAAACTAGGTAAGTTGGGGGAGGGTACGGGCACAAATTACCTACCTGGTGTGCTAAACTGTCAATACTTTTTTGAGGCTGAGATAAGTAGTATACACACTTTCGAGTCTAGGGAAGGTTCACATTATAATTCTGGGTCACATTGTAATTCTGGATCTAGGAGGAGTACACATTGCAATTCTGGGTCGGGGGGGTGTACACACTGTAATTCCGGGACTAAGGGCAGTACACATTGTAATCCTGGGTCCAGCGGGGGTACACACATTGCAAATTGTGTGAAAGGAGTTCAAGTAGCCCATGCGGGAACTCCCCCACAGGATACACACATTTCCGTATTTGGGATAGGTACACACTGTAGCTCTGGGTCTGGGGAGTCCGGGTCAGGTACAAGATATAGCTCTGGGTCTAGGGAGAATACAAAATATGCGAATAATGCTAAAAGTGTTCAAGTAACTCAAACAGGAATATCCCCACTAAGACGTAATAAAAACACAACATGGAAGGCTATGTACGTTAACGCACACAGCTTGGGAAACAAGATACTGGATCTGGAAACAGAAATAAGGAATGCCGACCTGGATGTGGCGGCAATATCTGAGACCTGGCTCACAGACTCCCATGGGTGGGACATGGTCATACCAGGTTACAACCTGCTTCGCCGGGACAGGGAGGGCAGATTAGGAGGAGGTGTAGCATTATATACAAAGGATGACATTAAGGTCACAAGAATCACAGATGTCCAGTACACTGGGGAATCCCTTTGGGTTAATTTGGCCAGAGGGAAGGACAAATGCCTGTATCTTGGCGTTATTTACAGACCCCCAAGACAACAGGATGACCTGGATATGGAATTGATTGGAGATATAGAGAATATCACCTTGCGTGGGGACACAGTATTGTTAGGTGACTTCAACATGCCTGATGTGGATTGGGGCACACTTACCGCTGCTTCCGGCAGGAGGCTATTAAACTCTTTGAAGGGATCACGTCTCAGGCAACTGGTGTTGGACTCAACAAGGGATCAGGCAATAGTGGACCTGTTGCTTACCAATGGTGAAAGTGTCACAGAGGTCTCGGTGGGAGACACATTGGCCTCCAGCGACCACAACATGATATGGTTCAATCTTGGAAAAGGCTTCACTAAATCTGCCACACTGACTAAGGTCCTCAAATTCAAGGACACAAACTTCCAAGAGATGGGTGACTTTGTTCACCTTATGCTACTAAGCCAAGCAGAAACCGATAGTGTGGAAGAAATGTGGTCGACTTTGAAAGCCACCATACAGGAAGCGACAAACCATTATGTTAAGCTAGTAAGTAAACGCCGTAGAAACACCACAGTGTTCAGAATAAACCACAGTGGTTCACTGCGGAGATCTCAGACCTCATCAAAGAAAATAAAAAAGCATTCATCTCTTACAAACAATCAAGGAAACAGGACTCCAGAGCAGAATACCTGACCAAGTCAAAAGCGGTCAAAACAGCAGTCAGGGAGGCTAAATTCAACATGGAGGAATCTCTAGCAAAGAACATCCAGAAGGGAGATAAATCATTCTTCAGGTATATCAGTGACAGAAGTAAAAACTCAGGGGGAATAGTACGTCTTAGGAAACCAGACGGAGACTATGTGGAAAAGGACTCAGAAAAAGCCCAACTATTAAATGAATACTTCTGCTCTGTCTTCATCCGAGAAGCACTGGGGCATGGCCCTCAGCTACAGACAAAGGCTGACTCAGTTGACCCATTTAGCGATTTCAAATTTACGCCCAACAGTGTCTACGTTGAGCTGTCAAAGCTCAAGGTTTACAAGGCAATGGGACCGGACAACCTGCACCCCAGGGAGCTCAGGGAGTTAGAGTGATGTCTTGGCGGAGCCACTGTCAGCGCTCTTCAACCTCTCCCTTAGTTCAGGTAGCGTCCCGTTGGACTGGAAGAAGGCTAACGTCATTCCACTCCACAAGAAAGGCTCCAAGACAGAAGCGGCAAACTACAGACCAGTGAGTCTCACATCAATAGTGAGCAAACTAATGGAAACTCTTATCAAACACCAATTAGATACGATCCTGAATGAAGAGAACCTACGGGATCCCCGTCAACATGGATTTACTAAGGGGAGATCCTTCCAATCCAACCTGATCAGCTTCTTTGACTGGGTGATGGAGAAGCTAGATGTTGGAGAGTCCCTGGACATCGTATACCTGGACTTTAGCAAAGCATTCGATAGCGTACCTCATCGCAGGTTGCTAAGCAAGATGAGTTCCATAGGATTGGGCGACACATTGACGAAGTGGGTTGGGAACTGGCTTAGAGGTAGGGTTCAAAGGGTAATGGTGAACGGCACCCCCTCTGAAATGACGGAGGTGATCAGCGGAGTGCCCCAAGGCTCTGTCTTGGGCCCGATACTATTCAATATCTTTATAAGGGACTTGGCAGAAGGGCTCCGAGGTAAGATAACATTATTTGCCGATGAAGCCAAACTAAGCAATGTAGTGGGCAAAAGCACAATGGATAAAAATTCAATGCCCGACAATATGATGCACGATCTACTCTTACTAGAGAACTGGTCTAAGACATGGCAGCTCAGCTTCAATGCCAAAAAATGCAAAGTTTTGCACCTGGGTACCCAAAATCCATGCAGGACTTATACCCTTAATGGCGAGATCCTAACAAGAACGGTAGCTGAACGAAACTTAGGGGTGATTGTCAGTGAGGACTTGAAGGCTGCCAATCAAGTGGAGCAAGCTTCTTCCAAGGCAAGACAAATCATAGGTTGCATACGCAGGGGTTTCGTCAGCTGTAAGCCTGAAGTCATTATGCCTTTGTATAGATCCATGGTGAGACCCCACCTGGAATACTGTGTGCAATTCTGGAGGCCGCATTACCGTAAGGATGTGCTGAGGCTGGAATCGGTCCAGAGAATGGCCACCCGGATGGTCTCAGAACTGAAGGATCTCCCGTACGAAAAACGGTTAGATAAATTACAGCTATACTCGCTCGAGGAGCGCAGAGAGAGGGGAGACATGATCGAGACATAAGAAATGCCTTCGCCGGATCAGACCAAGGTCCATCAAGTCCGGCGATCCGCTCACGCGGCAGCCCATTTAGGTTCTCTATTATGAAAACCTGAAATTACCGTATCCCTCAATATGATTTGCAAGAAGGTGTATATCCAACTTGTGCTTGAAACCCCGAAGAGTAGTCTCCGCCACAACATCCTCAGGAAGAGAATTCCATGCGCCCACCACTCATTGTGAGAAACAGAACTTCCTGGCATTCGTCCTAAACCTGCTGCCACCCTGTTTTAGGCTATGACCTCTAGTCCGTGTCACATCTGAAAAACTTAGTAATGCTGCTTCTTGGTCTATTTCATCGAATCCTTTTAATATTTTAAAAGTCTCTATCAAATCGCCTCTCAGTCTTCTCCTCTCGAGTGTGAACAGTCCCAGTTTCCTGAGGCGTTCTTCATAGCTCAAATTTTTTATTCCTTTGACTAGTTTCGTGGCTCGCCTTTGCACCTTCTCCAACAGAGTTATGTCCTTCTTAAGGTAAGGAGACCAGTGTTGGACACAGTTCTCCAAGTGTGGTCTGACCATTGCTCTATAAAGTGGCATTATGACTTCTTCTGATCTACTCGTGATCCCGTTTCTAATTATGCCCAACATCCTGTTTGCTTTCTTCGCTGCCGCTGCACATTGCACCAATGGCTTCAGGGTTCTATCACTCAGTACCCCCAAATCCCTTTCCTGTTCGCATTTTGCTAACGTTACCCCAAACATTCTATACTCGTGTTCTTTATTCTTTTTTCCTAGATGCATCACCTTGCACCTTTATGTTAAAATTCATCTGCCACTTTGTCGCCCATGTTTCCAGCTGTCTCAGATCCTTCTGAAGCTCCTCGCAGTCCCTTTGAGAGCCAACCGCCCGACATAGTTTTGTATCATCGGCAAACTTTATTATATTACTTGTTGTTTCCTCCTCAAGATCGTTTATAAAAATATTGAACAAAATAGGCCCAAGAACCGAGCCCTGGGGCACTCCACTAGTCACTTTCACCCAGTCCGAGAATTTCCCTTTTATGTTAACCCTCTGCATTCTGTTCTCTAGCCATTTACTGATCCATCTATGCACTTCTCCCCCTATTCCGTGGCTTAGTAATTTCTTCATAAGCTTTGCATGGAAGCTTTCTGGAAGTCCAAGTAAACTATGTCTACTGGATCTCCAGTATCCATATGTTTGTTCACTTTCTTAAAGAACTGTAGTAAATGTGTCAAACAAGACTTCCCTTTCCTGAAGCCGTGTTGACTAGCCCTTATTAGGTCGTGATCCTCCAAGTGTTGCACAATGCTGTCTTTAATAAGTGTTTCAATTATCTTCCCAGGAACCGATGTGAGGCTCACAGGTCGTTAGTTTCCTGGATCACCTCTTGATCCTTTTTTGAAAACCGGGATGACATTTGCTGTCCTCCAGTCTTCTGGTATTTGCCCTGTTCTAATTGACATGTTAGCTACGGTTTGTAATAGTTCACCAATTTCCATCTTAAGTTCCTTTAATACTCTAGGGTGAATTCCGTCTGGTCCGGGGGATTTGTCGTTTTTTAGTTTGTCAATCTGAACATATATCATGTCCAACGTCACATTTACTGATTCGAGGTTGTCCTCTATGCCTCCGGTTAATATCCTCCCTGTGTCAGGCACTGATGAAATGTCCTCATTTGTGAAGACCGAGGCAAAGAATGAATTTAACCTGTTTATCCTCTTTAATTTACCCTTTTATTTCTTGGTCGTCTAGAGGCCCCACTATTTCTCTTGCTGGTTTTTTTCCTTTTATATATCTAAAAAAGGGCTTGAAGTTTTTAGTTTCTTGTGCTATCTTTTCTTCATAGACTTTTTTGGCATTTCTTACCAGTCTATGACACTTTTTCTGGTCGATTTTGTGACAGTTCCAGGCCTCCTTTGTTTTTTCCCTTTTCCATTTTTTAAACGAGTTTCTCTTCTCCCTCACTGCCTCTTTCACCTCACTGGATAACCAAGCTGGTTCACCTTTGTTCTTTTTTCGCTTTCCTTTGGGTATCCTCGGAATGTGTAGATTCTGTGCTTCTGTGATGGTGTTTTTCAGTAGAGATCATGCTTGATCGACTGTTTGGTATTCCGCTTTGCCCTTCTTGAGCCGTTTTCTAACCATGGTTCTCATTCTGTCGTAGTTCCCCTTTTTGAAGTTAAAGGCCGTGGATTTAGTCTTGATTGATTTCACCATTCCGATGCCAATGGTAAAATTGATCATATTGTGGTCACTTGTCCCTAGCGGAGCCATAATCTCTACATCCGCTGTCCTTCCAGTAATGCCATTTATGACCAAGTTCAGGATTGCAGTTCCTCTTGTCAGTTCTACTACCATTTGTTCAAGGAAGCAATCTCCGATCATTTCCAAGAATTTTATCTCCCTTCCGCAGTTAGATGTTCTCAATTTCCAGTCTACTCCCGGATAGTTGAAGTCTCCCATGATTGACACATTTCCTGATTTACAATTACGAATAATTTTGTCCATCATTTCGTTGTCTGTGTCCTCAGTCTGACCCGGGGGTCGATAATAGAGGCCAATATGTATGTCTGCTTTTTTTTGTCCCGGAATCTTTATCCAGAGTGACTCAAGTTTACCATTTTCATCTGTGTCTCCTTTTCTAACAGACTCTATTTCATCCTGGACATAGAGAGCAATACCTCCCCCTTTTTGCCCAATCCTATCTCTTCTGTATAGTTTATATCCTTGCATTGCTGTGTCCCATTCATTTTCCTCATTCCACCATGTTTCTGTTATTCCTATGATATCCAGTTGTTTCCTGAAGGGCCAGCTCCGCTCACTCGGAAGAAAACTGAAGATCAGGGAGGTGAAGGTGGCCTTCTCTGAGATCCTCCCAGTACCAAGAGCGGATGGAAAGAGACAAGGGGAATTGCAAGTAATCAACGCCTGGATGAGACGATGGTGCGAAGAAGAAGGCTTCGACTTCGTGCGCAACTGGACGGCGTTCTGGGGAAAAAGCAAGTACTACAGAAGGGACGGACTACACCTCAACAAGGAAGGAGCAAGAGTTTTGGCAGGCAACATGAAGAAGGCAATCGAGAAGGCTTTAAACTGAAAGATAGGGGAAAGCCGACAGTCGACCACCGGTCGATGGCACGGATAGCAGGATGCCCCGACGAAGAAGCCAAGGAAAACTACTCCTACACAAGAGAAGACGACCTCACGGCAAATAAGGGAGAAAAAGCAGGAAGGGACAATTCAGACACAGGAGGGGATGACCACACAGCAAACAAGGGTGATAACACAGGAGCAGTAAAGGATACCGTAATTGAAACTACAGGGACGGCCAAGAGTAGAAGGTCCAAAAAGGTAACACGAAGGGAACTTAGATGTATGTATACGAATGCTAGAAGTCTAGGTAACAAAATGGGGGAACTAGAGACAATAGCAAGACATGACATATTGGATATCATTGGCATAACAGAAACATGGTGGAATGAAGAAAACAAATGGGACACAGTACTACAGGGATACAAGCTGTATAGAAGAGATCGAGTAGGGCAGAAAGGTGGAGGTATTGCTCTATATGTTAAGGAGGGAATAGATTCTGTTGAAATGGTTACAACAGAAATGAAAGAGAAGCTTGAGTCACTCTGGATCAAGATTCCTGGTCAATATGGCACAGATACGAAAATTGGCCTTTACTATCGTCCCCCAGGACAGGCGGAGGAAACTGACTCAGAAATGATGGAGGAAATCAAACAAGAATGCAAGACAGGCAATATAATTATATTGGGAGACTTCAATTTCCCAGGGATAGACTGGAAACTAGCAACCTCCAACTGCGGCAAGGAGGCCAAGTTCCTGGAGGTGCTAGGGGATTGCTTCCTGGAACAAATGGTAAAAGAGCCGACAAGAGGCAACGCCACCTTGGACTTGGTCCTAAATGGCCTCACGGGATCGATAACAGAAGTGGAAGTCATGGTTCCACTGGGAACGAGTGATCACAATGTAATCAACTTTAAACTTGACATCGGGAAAGGGAAACATGCCAAAACCTTAACCACCACCTTGAACTTTAAAAAGGGTAAATACGATCGCATGAGAGCCATGGTAGAAAAACGACTCGAAAAGAAGGTGGACAAACTTGAAACGGTAGATCAGGCATGGTCCCTACTGAAAAATACTATCACAGAAGCACAAGATCTCTACATTCCGAGGATTTCCAAAGATCGGAGATCAAAGAGCAAAAGAGAACCGGCATGACTTACCAAACAGGTGAAGGAAGCCATAAAAGAAAAGAAGGACTCTTTCAAAAAATGGAAATACATAAAGACAACCGAAGCCTGGAACAAACATAAAGATGATCAGAAGAAATGTCACAAGTCGGTGAGGGATGCAAAACAGGAATATGAGGAAAAAATAGCCCAGGAGGCCAAAAACTTCAAGCCCTTCTTTAGATACGTGAAAGGGAAAAAACCTGCAAAAGAGGCAGTCGGACCCTTGGACGACCAGGGAAGAAAAGGGTACATCAAGGAAGATAAACAAATCGCAGACAAACTAAATTCCTTCTTTGCGTCCGTCTTTACGAAGGAGGACACCTCAACAATACCTGAAGCGGAGAAAGTGTTTGCAGGAGAAATAGAAGACAGCCTCACCACAGTTGAAGTGGACTTAGACCAGATATACTATCAGATCGACAAACTTAAAAGTGACAAATCCCCTGGACCGGATGGAATTCACCCAAGAGTCTTAAAGGAATTGAAGGTTGAAATCGGAGAGTTATTGCAAAAACTTGCAAACCTGACAATCAGAACTGGACAGATACCGGACGACTGGAGGATAGCGAACGGAACCCCAATTTTCAAAAAAGGATCGAGAGGGGAACCGGGCAACTATAGACCTGTGAGTCTTACGTCTGTCCCCGGCAAGATGGTTGAAGCACTGATCAAGGATAGCATGGTCCGGCACTTGGACGCACACGACTTGATGAAACCCAGTCAACATGGATTCAGGAAAGGGAAATCATGTTTGACGAATTTACTCCAATTTTTTTAGACCGTGAACGAGCAAATTGATAGTGGGAAGCCGGTGGACATAATATACTTGGACTTCCAGAAAGCGTTCGACAAGGTTCCACACGAAAGACTTCTCAGGAAACTACAAAGCCATGGCATAGAGGGGGATATACAAAGATGGATAGGCAAATGGCTGGAAAACCGAAAGCAGAGAGTGGGCATAAATGGGAAGTTCTCCGACTGGGAGAAAGTGACTAGTGGTGTACCCCAGGGCTCGGTACTTGGGCCGATCCTTTTTAATATTTATATCAATGACCTGGAGGAAGGAACATCCAGTGAGATCATCAAGTTTGCAGACGATACAAAACTATGCCGGGCGATCAGATTGCAGGAGGATAGAGAGAAACTCCAGAGCGACTTGTGTCGGTTAGAAACATGGGCGGAGAAATGGCAGATGAAGTTCAATATGGAGAAATGCAAGGTAATGCATTTAGGCAATAAGAATAAGGAATACGAGTATACAATGTCAAGTGCAACTCTGGGGAAGAGTGAACAAGAAAAGGACCTGGGTGTACTGATAGATAGGACCCTGAAGCCGTCGGCACAATGCGCGGCAGCGGCAAAGAAGGCAAATAGAATGTTGGGCATGATAAAGAAAGGAATCTCGAGTAGATCGGAGAAAGTTATAATGCCGCTTTATAGGGCAATGGTCAGACCACACTTGGAATACTGCGTCCAACATTGGTCTCCCTACCTAAAGAAGGATATAAAACTGCTGGAGAGGGTGCAGAGACTAGCAACAAAACTGGTGAAGGGTATGGAGAAACTGGAATACGAGGACAGACTTATAACACTAGGATTGTTCTCCCTTGAGAAAAGGAGACTGCGTGGGGATATGATCGAGACCTTCAAAATACTGAAAGGAATCGACAAAATAGAGCAGAGAAGATTATTTACATTGTCCAATTTGACACGGACTAGAGGACATGTAATGAAGCTAAGGGGGGACAGGTTCAGGACTAATGTCAGGAAGTTCTGCTTCACTCAGAGAGTGGTTGACACCTGGAATGCCCTCCCAGATGAGATTATTGCGGAATCGACCGTCCTAGGCTTCAAGAGCAAACTAGATGCATATCTCCTTAAGAGAGGCATATAAGGATATGGTGGACTATAAATTACGACAGGTGTACACCTGGCAGGGCCTCCGCGTGTGCGGATCGCCGGACTTGATGGACCGAAGGTCTGATCCGGAGATGGCATTTCTTATGTTCTTATGTTCCTATTTGCTAATTCTTCCAGCTCGCCCATTTTGTTTCTTAAGCTTCTGGCATTCATGTACATACATTTAAGTTCTGTTCGTGCCAATTTACTGAATTTATTGGCCCTCACATCCTTTTTTGTATCCATTTGATCTTTTTCATTGCCTCTTGTGTCATCATGAACTTGCCCCAGATCTTTGCTTGAATTTACCTCCTCCTGGTATCCTGGTGTCCGTGCCATCGACCGGTTGTTGACTGTCGGCTCTCCCCTGATTTTTAGTTTAAAGCCTTCTCAATGGCCTTCTTAAAGTTCTCTGCCAGGACTCTCACTCCCTCTTTGGCGAGGTGTAGTCCGTCCTTTCTATATAACCTGCTTTTACCCCAGAAAGCCGTCCAGTTTTGCACAAATTCGAAGCCTTCATCTTCGCACCAACGCCTCATCCAGGTGTTAACAGCTTTCAGTTCGTCTTGTCTCTTTGCGTCCGCTCTTGGTACCGGTAGGATTTCCGAGAAAGCCACCTTCACCTCCCTGACCTTCAGCTGCCTTCCAAGTGAGCGGAGCTGGTCCTTCAATTCCTCCCTGTTGTACTTCCTCCCGCAAACATCGTTGGTACCCACGTGGATGAGCACTGCAGTATCCTCTCCTCTTGCTCCGTCTAGGATCCTGGTGATCCTGTTAGCGACGTGCTTCACCCTTGCTCCAGGTAGACAGGTGACCATCCTATCTTCTCTTCCTCCCGCAATGTGGCTATCCACATTTCTTAATATGGAATCTCTGACTATTATCCCAATCTGCTTTAGTTGGAGGTTCCTCGGGGGTCTTAAGTCTGTATCCTCGTCGTAAGCGCAGTTTTCTATGTTCTGTGTCCCCTCCTCAGTTGGTCTATCATCTCTACTGGTTGGATTGGTGTCTCCTTCTGCATCCATTGTTCCATCCTCTTCGGTTGTTTGGTAGCTGATCTCCAGCCCTGGGGTCTCCACAATCTGTTGGTGAGCAACTTCAATGTACCTCTCCAATTCTTCAATCTCTTCATTAGAGAGGGGCGTGGCTTGGAACACGCACAAGATGGAGGTGTGATCACATTGCTCTGCTCCCCCAGGCACTAATTCTGAAGAATTTGCTATAAAATAAAGTTTCTTGTATCAAAAGAACTTACTATAAAGTCAGAGGATGGCAACTTTAAGACAGACAAAACTTGAGACGGCTTTTGTGGGCACTGGTAAGCGTGTCAAACATGATCATGTGACACCAGTAAAGACTGCACTCCTGGATGAGGAAGAAATTGATAAAAAAGAAGTGATGACAGCGCTGGAAAAAATACAGCAGATGCTACAAAAGAACACAGATTACATACAGGAAGTAAAGGAAGAGGTTGTCAACATAAATAAGCAATTGGAATTGGCAAACCAGAGAGTGACAACACTGGAAAAAAAAATGGAACAGTTGGAACTAACAGAAGTTCAGTTTAAAGCTGAAAGAAAAATCATTTCAGAAATGCAACAACAACTTGAAAATTATGAGAATCGTGGACGTCGGAAGAACATAAAAATAATTGGGCTGGCGGAAAAATTGGAGGGAGATAATCCCATAAAGTTTCTGGAGACTTTAATACCAAAGCTTTTTCAGCTGAACTCAAAACAACCTCTGGAAATTGAAAGAGCCCACAGAATTCCGTTCCAACGGTCAGAAAGTCAGTCAAAGCCAGGCCACTTATCTTTAAACTGTTAAGGTTTCAGCAAGCCTTTGAAATACTGAAGTTGGCAAAAGCAGAAAAAAATTTGACATATAAAGGATCAAAATTATTATTTTTGCCTGACTTTGCAAAAAATACAGCAGCATTGAGGCAGCAGTTTCTGCAGTTAAGACCACAACTTAAAGAAAAAGGATATAGATACGGTTTATATTTCCCTGCAAAGATGAGGATTTCCTATGGGAGTAAATCACTATATTTTGAGGATCCAGGGAAGTTGAAAGACTTTCTGAATAACTCTGAACCAATGACTATGTAAAGAAGAAAAGGTTTAGAAGACAGAAATATATTAATAGGAGTGGAATATAAAAGTAAGACTGGAATAGAATGGATGGAGTGCTAAGGATTTATGAAAATGTTACATTTCTTCTTCTATGTATGTGTGTAGTGAATATGAAATTGAATGAAATGGTATAGAATTCTAATATAAATATATTTAAAGAAACATATTCATTAATAAATTAAAAGAAATATAGATATTATGCTGTGAAAGTGGGAGGAGGGAGGAATATAAGATGAACTTAAGGAGGATTTATAAAATAAGTAAAGTTTTGAAATGTTCATTTATTAATATTGAATATGGGGGAACTTAAAAGATTTAAAAAAAAAAGAATTGATAAAAAGGTAAAGGTGGTATTTGACCATTTTGGAAATTGGGTTATATAAAAGTATGGAAAAATAATGAAATAAATGGTTATGTTAATATTTATAATATGTCATGGTAGTAAGATATAAGATGGGAAAAAGTACATTTATATGTGGGAGACAATGTATAAATGCCTGGGGGGTGGAAGTGGTTGCATATCCTATGCGTGGTTCAAGTTTATCCATAATGAAGGGAGGGGTGGGAGGGATATGGGGAGGGGGGATATTTAAGAGTAAAGGGAAAGAATATCTGTGTAGTAGGGGATATTATATCATATTCTTATATTTTATGGATGTTATGGGAAGGATGGTGTCTAATCAATTTCATTTATATAAACTGGAGTGTCAATGCTGGAATTATATTGAGTTGAAAGATGGAGACTAAATTCTACTCTTTAAATGTCAATGGCCTGAATCACCAAATTAAAAGAAAAAAAATGTTAAATTTCCTTAAAAAGCAACAGGCGGATGTATATTTCATCCAAGAGACCCATCTGTCCACAATAGAATCTAGAAAGCTGGAAGGGGGATGGATTTCAAAAGTATTTTTTGCTCCAGCAAATGGGAAAAAGGCTGGAGTGGCCATTTTAATTAATAAAAAATGTACAGCTGATTTTAAGATGGTAGAAATGGATCCATTAGGAAGGTGGGTGCATATTGAAATGAGCATGGAAAATAATACCCTGGACTTATTTAACATCTACGCTCCTAATACGAATCAGATGGAGTTTTTTAAGAACCTACTACAAATTTTAATGCCACTGGCTGCTTCTAATTTAGTGGTGGCTGGAGATTTCAATGCTGTAATGGATTCAATTATGGATAAAAATCCAAGTAGAGTTATGAAATCATTAGGGCTAGATAATTTGGTAAAATCTTGTGATTTAATAGATATATGGCGTATTCTTCATTTTAATGATCGGGAATTCTCTTTTTGTTCACAGGTCCATAATTCTTTTTCAAGAATTGATTATATTTTTGTTTCAAATAATTTAGCGAAAAATGTAATAAAAGCTATTATAGATCCTATTCTCTTATCTGATCATGGTGCTGTATGGATTGAGTTAAAGGATGGTGAAAAGGATTATTCTAAGCCGATTTGGAGATTTGATAATTCTTTGGTAGTAGATTCAAATTTTACTGAAGATTTTAAAATAAAAATGATTGAATTCTTCCAAATTAATGATACTAATGATATAAATATGGAAGTATTATGGGATGCGTTTAAAGCAACCATGAGAGGTAATATTATCTCATATTCAGCATACGTTAGGAAAAAGTTTACGAAACAATTTGTTGATTTGGAAAAGGAAATTAAAATATTGGAAAGTAATTTAATTAATAGATGGGAGTGGAATACTTTACAATTATTATTAAAAGCAAAAGTTAAATATAATGAGTTATCCTCTAAATTTGTAAGGAATGATTTATTTTCTCAACAAACTCAATACTATGGAAATTCAAATAAGGCAGGTAGGATGCTAGCAAATTATCTTAAAGCAAGGAAAAGAAGAACAAAAATTGTTGTAATAAAAGATAAAAATGGAAAATCACATAATAAAATTGATCAGATTCTAAAACAATTTTTTAGTTTTTATAAAGACTTGTATTCTTCTGAATCTTACAGAGATAGAGAAAAGGATGGATTGGAATTTTTAAGTTCACTTAAGGGGCCTCAAATTCCTGAACATATAAAAGGAAGTTTAGAAGAACCTATATCTTTAAAAGAGTTAGAAACAGCATTGAAGTCTCTTAGAGTTGGATCCGCTCCAGGTGGTGATGGATATACGGTAGAGTTCTATAAATTATTTCAAAATACTTTGTTACCCTATTTGTTAAAATTATATCAATACCAACTGAATAAAAATTGTATATCAGGTACTATGGCAGATTCATTAATTATTGTCTTACCAAAACCAAACAAAGATCATACTTTGGTATCAAACTACAGGCCTATTTCATTAATTAATGTAGATGGTAAACTTTTAGCCAAAGTTTTGGCATTAAGATTGGCCAAAGCTCTCCCTTTTATTATTGATACTCGCCAAACAGGATTCGTTGCAAGAAGACATTCTTCCAATAATACCAGACTGGCTTTTCATACTTTAAATTTAACAAAAGATATTCAGGATCCGGCATTCTTAATTTCTTTGGATGCAGAAAAAGCCTTTGACAGAGTTGAATGGTCTTTTATATATCAAGCATTAGAATGGTTTGGTATAGGGACTGGTTTTATTCAAATGATTCAGACATTGTATAGCTCCCCTGGTGCTAGGCTATATATTAATAATAATTTATCAGATAGATTTAGTTTACAAAGGGGGGTTAGACAAGGTTGTCCTTTGTCTCCTTTGCTTTTTGATGTTGTTCTGGAACCCTTGTTGATAGCTATTAATCAGGCAAAGGAGATACAAGGAATTCCGTTTTCAAGTTGGGAATATAAGCTCTCCGCTTATGCGGATGATATTCTGCTTTATTTGAGGAAACCAGAGACTACTATTCCATGTTTGCTTGAATTGATTGAAAAATTTGGAAAGTTTTCTGGGTACAAGATTAATTGGAGCAAATCGGAAGTGCTACCACTTAATGTACATTGTACCAAAGGATTATTTGATTCATTTACATTTGTTTGGAAAGAAGATGGATTAAAATATTTAGGAATCAATATCAAAAGTAATATTGAAGATACAGTAAAGGAAAATGAAAAACTTTTATTAAAGAAAGTAACGGAAATGTGTGAGCAATGGAATCCTTTATATTTATCTTGGTGGGGGAGAGTTCAAACAATTAAAATGATGATATTGCCTGTGGTTTGTTATCAAATGAGTATGATACCAGTTTTTTTTCAGGGGTCATTTTATAAAAAGTTGAATGGTATTCTTACAAAATTTGTTTGGTTGGGGAAAAGACCTAGAATTGCTTTAGTAAAGTTACAAAAAACAATTGTGGAAGGGGGGGTAAATTTTCCAAATTTTTATAGGTACCATCAAGCCTATATTTTAAGACAGGGTATGTATTGGGTCCTTCCAGAGCTCATGGAGAATGTCCCAGACTGGTTGTATTTGGAATGGCGACTCATGTTTCCTATACATTTGGTTCATCTTTTGAGTATACCAATGCCTAATAGATACAAAGGGAATAGAATTTTGATTGATACTTGGAAGACTTTGAGATATGTTACTAAATTATCACCTATTCCAATTTTTAAATCATTAAATCAATCCATTTGGCTAAACTCCAAGATCAAAATAGGCGGTCATAAAATTCTCTGGAAACAATGGATCATTGCAGGAATAAGAACTTTAAATGATGTTATTTCAAATGGTAAGCTGCTTAGTTTTTCACAGCTGCAACATAAATATGGTTTTACTAAGTCACAAAGTTTTAAATGGTTGCAGCTGAAGCAGGCTATTCAGGAGGGTTCCCTGAATGGAAAGATCTTGATACTCAATATAGTTTGGAAATCCTGTGTTTCCAGGCGGATTTCTTGGGTCACCAAGCCGCTAAGTGGTATAAATTGATATATGGTTTTACAAATAAAAAACAAAAAACGGGTCTAAAAGACATTTGGAGCATTGAGATTAAGCATCAAATTTCTGCTTCTCAATGGCCACGAATTTGGTCTTGGAGAATTAGATGTACAGTGTCGGCATCTATGAGACAGACTTGGTTCTTTTTGTTGCATAGAGCTCTTTTGACCCCAGTACGTTTACAAAAGTTTGATAGCTCTAGATCTAATAAATGTTGGCACTGTAATCTAGAAGCAGGGACTTTGGATCATCTAATTTTTTATTGTCCTTGTATTAACGCCTTCTGGAAGTCAATTTGGTCTCAAATTAATTATTTTCTAGAAAATCCAGTTGCTATGTCATATGATACAATTTTGTTTGGAACAATGATGAGAGCAAAGAGTCAAATTTCAGCAAATAATAATAAATTACTAATGATTATGACAGGGGTTGCCATTCAAAATATAACTAGAAATTGGAAAGATTATACAAGACTTAACTATACTTTTTGGTGGAATTCTATATGTTATATTTATAAAATGGAACGAATTCTTGCTATGCAAAAAGGAAATTATAACAAATTTAAAAAAATTTGGGGGCCATTGATTGAATATTCGAATGATTAGACACTTTTTTTTTATATATAGAAGAATAATATGATATGGGATTGGGAGGGTATAATGTGTGAGATTCAAATAAAATGTTGATATGTGTGGAAGGGAAGGGGGGAGGGGGGATAATATAAGATTTAATATTATATGAAGTAAACAAGTGAATTGTATGAATATTGAATGAT
Organism: Geotrypetes seraphini; assembly: GCF_902459505.1. Classification (NCBI taxonomy): domain Eukaryota; kingdom Metazoa; phylum Chordata; class Amphibia; order Gymnophiona; family Dermophiidae; genus Geotrypetes; species Geotrypetes seraphini. Next base: position 101,009,866 of record NC_047092.1, on the reverse strand, counting down.
TATTGTATACTTGTTATGAGATATGAAAATGAATAAAGAATTGGAAAAAAAAACAATCTCTTCATTAGTGCTGGACTCCACAATCAACTTCTCTTGTGTGCGGTTTTCCACTTTATTGCCGAGAAGTTCTTCCAGCTCCTTCACCGTTCCCTCCAGCAACCAAACTTGCTGTTTCAGGCTTTCCAGCTCCCTGCACCGATTGCAAAAGTATGCCTCCGTCCCTGAGGGGAGGTACTCATACATACTGCAGCCGGTGCAGAAGACTGGATAGCACATCTTCTGGCTTCTGTGGGTGCTCTTAACCTGTTCCACCTCCAACCTGTCTATGCTTTGTTTGACCTTCTGTTCAGTAGATATGCTAGTCCTCTTGCCAATCTGAAGTCCTCCTATTGTCCCAACCAATCCGTCAGTGCTCTCCTGACGGATTCCTACTACTACTACTTAAGATGAAGGATTAATAGTTCGTAGGCCCTGTTTCCTGGCTCTTGCTTAAGGCACCTTCGCAAAGGTGTTCTCGCTAAGACGAGCGCCTTTGCCGCTCGCCTTCGCCGCGCGCTGAACGGATGTGCGCCGTTGGCCCTCCCCCTTTTAAGGGGGAGCCGAGTCGCACTAGTAGTGACACTCTGTGGGGTGGGCGGAGCTACCTCTCGCCTCCCCCACGCCGCCTGATGTCAGCCACAGCCCTCTCCTCCCGCTAGTCTCCCAGTTCAAGATCAAGTAAAAAGTAAAGTAAAGTACTTTCACTCACAGGCGAATCTTCTCAAGTATCTCACGGGCCGCATCGATGCAGAGGAGGATATATTCTTTTTCAAGGGTCCCACGGCAACAAGAGGACATCCGTGGAAAATCAGAGGCGGGAAACTGCGCGGTGACACCAGGAAATTCTTTTTCACCGAAAGGGTGGTTGATCGCTGGAATGGTCTTCCACTTCAGGTGATTGAGGCCAGCAGCGTGCCTGATTTTAAGGCCAAATGGGATCGACACGTGGGATCTATTCGCAGGGTAAAGGCAGGGGAGGGTCATTAGGGTGGGCAGACTGGATGGGCCGTGGCCCTTATCTGCCGTCAATTTCTATGTTTCTACATTTCTATGTTTCTATGGTTTTCTGTTAGGATTGACGGTGTAGGATTGATCTGTACTGGATTGGCTTGTTTAGTTTTACAATGGGTGTATTGATGTACTGCTCACTGCAATATGTAAGATGCTACCTTTTCCTAGGTACTCATGTGTGACGTGTGGCTTGTTACTAAAAATCATGTTTTTCGTACAGATGGGGGGGGGTGCCAAAAAATGATGGGCTCGGGTGTCACATATGCTAGGTAAGCCACTGGCATTACTATCATAGTGAATTGGCCAAGTCTCCTCAGGGGGGTCATTCCGTAAGCTTGATCATTTCTTCTTGCTTTTTTTATATATACTATGTAAAACCGCTTTGATATTTGATAAGGCAGTATATGAAATTTTAAATAAACCTGAAACACCTACCTCCCTCTGCTAATTCTGTCTCTACCTGGTATAGATTAGGTAGGGATGAGCGGGCTTCTCCCCACCTAGCCTCTCTGTCTCAGCTGTGGTCTCTGGACCTTGGGGAGGAGATCTCCAACAGTCTCATACAAGAATGCTTTGCCACCGTGGCCAAGCGGTCTCGTAATGCCCTGCTGCAGGAAATGCAGTTTAAGATTTTGCACAGAGCCTCGGAGGTCTTGACCCACAGCGGGAGGGGGGAGGTGGTGTTGGTGGTTTCAAGTTATAGAAAAATGGGTTTCTTTATCAATGTGGATCTTGAGGGTCGGAAGTCCGATGCAGGCAGGGATCGTGAGAGGAGCCACCGCCACGTCTTTCAACTAAAAAATACACTACGGCAAGGTGAGCAGGGAGCAGGCCAGACCGAACAACAGCACAGAAAACAGGGAGCAAGGCAGAACTTAAAACATAAAACTTTAGGTCAGGGGGCCCAGGTGGGTCTGTGTGACTCTGAGGAGTGTGTCCGCTGTAAACATATGAAAGGTTCCCCTGTTACATATGTTGGTTGACTGTGAGGAATTCCTTATTGGAATAGTATCTTGAACATTTTGCAGGGCGTGGTGAGCAGGTCCTTTTCAGTGGTCCTACAAAATCTGTGTTGGGCCATGAGGGAAATTTGGCTGCTCAGGGCCTCTCGCAGGACCAGTGTCAGTTTCTGGCTATTGGTATTCTGCTGGCTAAGCGCCATATTCTACGTGCAGGCCTGGGTGGGCTCCATGAGAGAGATGGCGGGCTGGAAATTGAGAGGGGAGGGGAGGGATCAGAGAGCCCGGAGGAAGTCTTACTGGGTCCTGTGGCATGAATTTCTCTCTCACCCGCTAGTGAGTTGACCCCATGTGAATGCCCTCGGAGGTCTTGACCCACAGCGGGAGGGGGGAGGTGGTGTTGGTGGTTTCAAGTTATAGAAAAATGGGTTTCTTTATCAATGTGGATCTTGAGGGTCGGAAGTCTGACGCAGGCAGGGATCGTGAGAGGAGCCACCGCCGCGTCTTTCAACTAAAAAATATACTACGGCAAGGTGCGCAGGGAGCAGGCCAGACCGAACAACAGCACAGAAAACAGGGAGCAAGGCAGAACTTAAAACATAAAACTTTAGATCAGCGAGTGTGCTTAGATGTAAACCTTGTGTAAGTGAGAAACTGACTATATATATAAATGCCAATGGTAAGAGAGCGAATGCCATCCAAAAGTTGCTCAGAAAAAGTGAAACTCTGAAGGGAGGTGGATACCTTCCCTTGGTAAAAGAGTTTACCATCCAATCATTGCATTGCTTTAAAAGACAACACTCTCTGACCAGGTAGAACTTCAATTGTATAACAAAGATACTTAATCGACAAAAAACTGTTCAATATATATAAGAAAATCTCTTGCTTGCACTTATCTGTGCAGACTTGAAAAACTGTAAATGTAAGGGCTCTGGGGTCTCAACGTGGCCCCGTTTCGATAAGCTGCTTCAGGAGACCCAATACAATGCTGCACACTGGTGTAAATGTAACTTCCCAAGAGTTGGGAAGTTACATTTACACCAGTGTGCAGCATTGTATTGGGTCTCCTGAAGCAGCTTATCGAAACGGGGCCACGTTGAGACCCCAGAGCCCTTACATTTACAGTTTTTCAAGTCTGCACAGATAAGTGCAAGCAAGAGATTTTCTTATATATATTGAACAGTTTTTTGTCGATTAAGTATCTTTGTTATACAATTGAAGTTCTACCTGGTCAGAGAGTGTTGTCTTTTAAAGCAATGCAATGATTGGATGGTAAACTCTTTTACCAAGGGAAGGTATCCACCTCCCTTCAGAGTTTCACTTTTTCTGAGCAACTTTTGGATGGCATTCGCTCTCTTACCATTGGCATTTATATATATAGTCAGTTTCTCACTTACATTACATTTATTTCACTGACTAGTGCATATATATTTCCCTGTAAGCCTTTTTTGACGTAGATGTAAACCTTGGCAGAATTATTAGTAAGTTTAAAGTTGCCGCAGCGGAGAGGAGCCGCCGCGTCGTCTTTGAACTTAAAAATACAATCCGAAAAGACATTAAGGGAGCAGGGAGCACAAAGAACTTTAAGAAAAGATGTTCCTAAGCAATTTATTTATAGAAAACATCATCTGAAAACATCACCTTCTGGTGCGCGAGTGTTCTTACAGGGAAACAGAATTCTAAGTGCGCATGCGCACTGTTGCCTGCTGGAGCCCTACAGCTCACGGAAAACGGGAGCATGCAGGTAAGAGTGCGCATGCGCAGCTTAGGGTTTTATTATATTAGATTAGTGATTTTTATTCCACCATTACCTTGCGGTTCAAGGCAGATTACAGAAGAGGATTTCTGGACATGTCCAGAGGCGTTACAGACTAGAGCAGGTTGCTTCAGAGGATTGAAATGTTTCATACGGTGTTAGTTAGTTTTCATGGATTTCTTGAATAGCAGGATTTTTATTTCTTTTCTGAAAGTTTTGTAGTCTGAGGTCGCGATTAGAAAATTGGAGAGTTGGTGGTCTAGTTTTGCTGCTTGTATGGCTAGAAGGCCATTGTACAGTTTTTTTCCGTTTGATGTCTCTGATTTTTCTATAGTTACTGAGGTGACAATCCATATTTTAAAGTCATTTGCCTTAACATCTTTGAAACCCCCCAAATATAAATGGTAATTAACATTTTCTCTGCGTATAGTTTGCTTTGTAGTTTTTTTTCATTTTAAGGTTACCATTATGAATTAATATGAAGATATTATGTGTGCATGAAAAATGGTATGTGAATGGTCTCTGGGTTCTCCTGTGTCTGGTTATGGTAGTTTGGATTAGGCGGTTGTTCAAGTAGGCTAGGCTGTCACCATTTATGGATTTAAATAATAGACAGTAGAATTTAAATAGCATTCTTGCTTGAATTGGGAGCCAGTGTGAGTCGAGGTATGTATAAGGTAACCATACGTCCCGTTTTCAACGGGACAATCCCGTTTTCGGGCCGACCGTCCCGTTGTCCTGACCCACTGCTTCGGGACACCAAAAATGTCCCGTTTTCAGGAAGCTGTGCACGGGGACACCAGGACGGCCAATAACTTTCCCTCCCTGCCCCGCAGATTGAAAATCTGGGCCGCTGCCGCTGCTTCTTGTTCTTCCCGACGTCAATTTTGACGTCGGAGAGGAAGTTCGGGGCCAGCCAATCGCTGCCTGACTGGCCCGAACTTCCTCTCCGACGTCAAAATTGACGTCGAGAAGAAGCCAAGAAGCAGTGGCGACAGCCCAGCGTTTCAATTGGCCAGGCAGGGAGGCAGACAGGCAAGCAGCGGCGGTACACGGGCCGGCGGGTGGGCAGGGGGGAGGGGTTTGAATCGTGCTGGGGGGTTGAATCTGCGGGTGGGGGTGGTGAATCAAGCACTGGAGAGAGGTTAAGGAGGCAGGCAGGCTGGCTTTGGGGGAGGGACAAAGGCAAGAGGCACTGGGGGCACTAAGGACACAGGACAGGCACTGGGGGCACTAAGGACACAGGACAGGCACTGGGGGCACTATGGACATGGGAAGGAGGCACTGGTGGCACTATGGACATGGGAAGGAGACACTGGGGGCACTAAGGACACAGGACAGGCACTGGGGGCACTATGGACATGGGAAGGAGGCATTGGGGGCACTAGGGACTCAGGACAGAGACACTGGGGGACACTATGGACATGGGAAGGAGGCACTGGGGGCAGTAAGGACACAGGACAGGCACTGGGGGCACTATGCACATGGGAAGGAGGCACTGGGGGCACTAGGGACACAGGACAGAGCCACTGGGGGGCACTATGGACATGGGAAGGAGGCACTGGGGGGACACTAAGGACATAGGAAGGAAGGAGGGAGGGAATAGAAAGGGACAATTTTTGGACCTGAATAAAGAAAGAAAGAAAAAAAATGAAAGAAAGGATACACAGTAAGAAGGAAATACAACCAGAGACTCATAAAATCACCAGACAGCAAAGGTAGGAAAAATGATTTTATTTTCAATTTAGTGATCAAAACGTGTCAGTTTTGAGAATTTATATCTGCTGTCTATATTTTGCACTATATTTGTCTATTTTTCTATAGTTACTGAGGTGACATTGCATATTTTAAAGTCATTTGCCTTGACATCTTTGAAACCCCTCCAAATATAAATGATAATTATAGTTTGCTTTGTAGTTTTTTTAATTTTAAGGTTACCATTATGAATTAATATGAAGATATTATGTGTACATGAAAAATGAATGGAAGAAATTGGGGGGGCAGGACTAGGGCAGGGTTGAGGCGGGGCCAGGGTGGGATTGGGCGGGGCTAGGGCGGGATTGACAATTAATAGATGTCCCCTTTTGATGAAAAAAATAAATGATCACGTTAGGTATGTATCGGTGATGTAGTTGTGTTTTCTTAGTGAATAGTCTCAGGGCTGTGTTTTGTACTGTTTGTAGTTGTTTTATCATTGTTGTGGGGCAGGGGAGATAGAGGATGTTGCAGTAGTCAAGGAGACCTAGGACTAGGGACTGGACCATGAGCTGGAATTGTTTTCTGTCAAAGAATTTTCAAACTTGCCTTAAGTTTCTCATGACCGCGAATGATTTCTATATTGTCTTGTTGATTTGTGGTTGAATGGTGCAGCATCTATCTATCATCATTTCCAGAAGTTTTAGAATGGGTTGAATGGGGTATGTGATTGAGTTTATTACTGATTTATTTCTCTCTAATGTTTCATGATCATTATGGACCCACTGCTTGAATTCAATTGTTTCTTCCAAATAAGTTATCAATACTTTCTCACCAGAACAGATTTGGCATCGTTGTAGCTTGCAATCTTTGGCATTCAAAAGACAAACTGTTTTTTCCATAAACACTTTGTAGCTGTCCTTGATTTTTGCACCATGCAATATGAACTTGATATTCTGATGTATAGTACAAACACAGACAGAATGAGTGCCTGATGCACCAAATGTTATACACTACTTTGGTCTAAGCTCACAAAATTTTGAGAAGCAAATTTCAGCTCCATATTTGTCACGATATGCCACATACATTTCTTTTAAATTGCTCAGCAGCAAGTACTTTTGTTATCCCAGGACAAGCAGGCAGTATATTCTCACATGTGGGTGACGTCATCCACGGAGCCCTGATGTGGACAGCCTCGCAAGCAGACTTGCTTGAAGAACTTTTAGAAAGTTCACGACTGCCGCACCGCACATGGGTGAGTGCCTTCCTGCCTGATGTAGGGTGCACGTCTCCTCAGTGTCTCCTCACTTCTAAGTTTTCTGCGGAGCCGAGAAGCCTTCGTTTCAAAGCTCTGCATGAGAGTTAGTTCTAAACACATGCCTTCTCTCACTGCAGCTCATATATTTTATTTTACAGGGTCGCTGTGTTAATTATCGTTTCTTTTCCCCCTAAGAAAGTTAAAGTTTTGTTGTTTTTTCGTTCGTGTCACGGAAAGGAATACTCTGCAGCCTCAGTAAGTGGGCTTCGATTTCGCCGCGGCCGTGTTTCTTTCCATGTTCCGGCTGGTCACAGGGTTCAAGAAGTGTAGCCGGTGTCGATGAGCGATCTCCATCACTGACTCACATAAGTGGTTTGTACATTGTTTAAGACCATTGTCCGGAGTCATGCGACTGCTGTGCTACACTTCCAAAGTGAGCCTTTAAATGTCATCGAGTCCAGGTAGAAAAAATATTCGGGGACATGGATCGGCCTTTACCTAAGGCCTTGACCCCGATTCCAGCCCGACCTTGACATCGACTCCACCAAAGTCTTCTACGGGGCATAAACCTTTAACCTTGACCTCGACCTCGCTTAAACCTTCCTCGATGGGGAAGTCCTCATCTTCGGGGAAATCAGCTAAATCTCCTGAGGCACTATTATCCTCACTGTCTCCCTCAGGTAAGATAGCTGAACCAACTCCTCTGGGCATGCCACTCCTAGAACTGGTGGGTCCGAGGCTACCCAGGAAACGTGTCTCAAAACTGAAGCAGCACTCTTCCTCGAGGTTGACTTCCTTGGAGACCATAGCCACACCAAATGTACCAGATCCAGTGGTCTCGGTGCTGGCTTTGCAGAATATGTTGGCTTCTATTCTGCATGAGGAGTTTGGCAACATGCTTGCCCAATTAACTCCTTCCTTGACTCTGCTTCCTGCAGTCCAGCTTGAGCACTCAGCAGTATTATAAGGAGTTGAGTCCTTAAGAGTGCCTTGAGCTCAACCTACACACTCTATACAAGGAGTTGAGTCCTTAAGAGTGCCTCGAGATACGTCTACACAAGGAGCTGAGTCCTTTTAGGTATCTCAACGTTGTTCTCCTTCTTCCAGTCCTACCTCTTCACATAAGGCTTTGCCCTTTTTGAGGCACACGACAAGAACTCCTTGACATTCATCTTCAAGGCTGGATCCCACTCAATCACGGGACCTTGATTCGAAGCATGGTCCACCACATCATCTGACGCATTCTTCGAGGCCCAGGTCTCCTCGAGACAGGTCTCGCTTATCGAGGCATCGAGACTCTTCAAGACAACCAACTCCTGTGTTGAGGAGATCTGTTGCAGAGTCTCACCATTCTCGTTAGTCGAGTTCTCCTGCGAGGTTCTCTTCACATTCAAGAAGTGAGTCATCTTTGCCTATGGACTCAGATCTCAGGTATCAGTACTCAAGAGAGGCTTTCCTTTCGTTCTCTGCTATGAGAGATACCTCGAGGGGTTCCCAGTCACCTTCTCCTCAACGAGGTCATTCCTCTTCAGATCCAATATCCTTTACCAAGTTTCTATGCCAAATGAGTAAAGATCTTAACATCACTTTGGAATCTGACTCCAAATACTCTAAGGAGTATTTGGCAGAACTGGGCATGCTTCATCCTCCTAGGGAGTCTCTCAAATTACCCATGAATGCCATCCTTTCTCAAACTTTCAAAAGAAATCTAGATACACCATATTCTGTTCCTGCTGTACCAGTGAATTTGGAATCTCGATATAAGATGGTCCTTTGTAAGGGATTTGAGAAGTCTCAATTATCCCATCTGTCTCTTCTCGTGGAGTCTTTAAAAAGAACCAGTCCTGCCAAAATTTATGCCACCATACCTCCTGGCAGAGAGGGCAGGACCATGGACAAGTTTGGCCGTCAGCATTATCAAAATTCTATGGTGACAAATAGGATTTTAAACTACAATTTTGTCTTTACATCATATCTCAAGCATTTGGTTAACACTATGCCTACTTTTTTCAAGTATCTTCCAGAACATCACCTTCCAGAGTTCCAACATATGCATTCCACTCTGGGTCAACTTCACATATGATACGTTTGAAATATCCTCTAGAGTCACTGTATTCTCGGTGGTGATATGGACCCGAATCTACAAGATCGCCTGGCTAACATCCCATGTCAGGGCAATGAATTGTTTGATGACTCTATTGAGGCAGCTACCAAGCGCTTATCTGAGCGCTTATCTGAGAAGTCATTTGCTTCTATAATCAGGCCAAAGCCAAAGCTTTCTACCGCTAAGGGTTATAGGCCTACTACATCCTACCAGAGGCGTTTTCCTCAGAAGGCAGCCCCTTATTCGAGGCTGCCTCCTAAGAAACAACAGCAGCAGCAATAACAGCAGCAAAAACCTCAGACTCATGCTGCACCCAAGGCCTCTCTGTCTCTTTGACCATCTAACCTGAATCATTCTGCCTCTGTCCTCTCCTCTTTCCATTGGGGGGGGGTCGTCTCCATCATTTTTGCCAATGATGGGAGCTCATTACATCTGACCTCTGGGTCCTTACTATCATCAGGGAAGGTTACTCTCTTCACTTCATCCAGGTTCCACCAGATCTTCCCCCAAAAGAGTATCCTTCCAATCCATCGCAGACCACCCTTCTTCATCAGGAAGCTCAAGTTCTGCTCCATCTCCGTGCCATCGAGGAAGTTCCTCTGGAACAGCAGAGCAGGGGTTTTTACTCCCGTTATTTCCTTGTCCCAATATTGGATTCCTATATTGGATCTCAGAGCTCTCAACAAATTTCTTGTCAGAGAAAAATTTTGGATGCTGTCTCTAGCATCCTTGTATCTCCTTCTAGATCACAGTGATTGGTTATGCTGTCTGGATTTCAAAGAGGCTTACAGTCACATCCCCATTCATCCAGCCTCTCGCATGTTTCTCAGATTTCGGTTGGGAAATCTTCATTTTTAGTATAGATTGCTACCCTTTATAGAAACATAGAAAATGACGGCAGAAAAGGGCTACAGCCCATCAAGTCTGCCCACTCTAATGACCCACCCCCGTAACTTCTTCCCCTAAGAGATCCCACATGCCTGTCCCATTTTTTCTTAAAATCTGGTACGCTGCTGGCCTCAATTACCTGCAGTGGAAGATCATTCCAATGATCAACCACCCTTTTGGTGAAGAAATACTTCCTGGTGTCGCCATGAAATTTCCCACCCCTGATTTTCAGCGGATGCCCTCTTGTGGCCGTGGGTCCTTTAAGAAAAAAGATATCATCTTCCACCTCGATATGGCCTGTGATATATTTGAACGTCTCAATCATGTCTCCCCTCTATCTACATTCCTCGAGTGAGTATAGCTGCAATTTACTCAGCCTTTCCTCATACGGGAGATCCTTGAGTCCTGAGACCATCCTGGTGGCCATTCGCTGAACCGATTCAGCTCTCAGTACATGCTTTTGGTAATGTGGCCTCCAGAATTGTACACAATATTCCAGATGAGGTCTCACCATGGATTTGTACAACGGCATTATGACTTCAGGCTTCCGGCTGACAAAACTTCTACGGATACAACCCATCATTTGTCTAGCCTTGGATGAAGCTTTCTCCACTTGACTGGCAGTTTTCATGTCTTCACTAATGATCACTCCTAAGTCTCGTTCTGCTGCAGTCCTAGCTAAGGTCTCACCATTTAGGGTGTAAGTTCTGCATGGATTTCTGCTGCCAAGGTGCATGACCTTACACTTTTTGGCATTGAAGCTTAGTTGCCAAGTCGAGGACCAATGTTCCAGTAAGAGTAGGTCCCACGTCATACTGTCGGGCAATGTGCTTTTGCCTACTGTTAGATCTTATTTCTTCTTCCTCTTCATAGGAATAAGGGTAAGACTTATTGTCCCATCATATATAGAGACCCAAATAATCAGGACTACTCAAATCAAGTCACTTCACAACCAATCAAGATGACCTTTATTCTATGCAATCACTGTGGCGCTTTAATTCCAAGACATACTATTTGGAGGCTTAAGGCTTGCCCCATCTGTCTTCAACTTGCTAGTATTAAGGAGGAGCTCTGCAAACTTAAACAGGAATTGAATACAATTAAAGCAGCTTTCATCACTCCACAAAATGGTGACAGGTCAAAAGCGCGCAAGACAATCATGCGCGGACAAAATCGCGCAGACAACTCAGCGCTAAGACAATGGCGCTCACAGACAATTGTGCTAAAGACAATTGCGCGCAACTATATCTCCGCACAAGACAATTGAGCGCAGCGACAACTCAGCGCAAGACAATTTAGCGCAAGATAACTGAGCGCAATGACAATTCAGCGTGCCACTAGAGGCCGCTTGCCGATCGAAGGACACGCGCACGTACAGCACATTAACATGTCATGTTACACTTGATCATGTCAACGCGTGTTCAGTATGATTCCCTTGACTCTTTGCGTTTTCAATAAAAGTCATGTGAATGCATTTTCATTACTATGGTTACGTTTCCACATTATATATGTCCTCCGAACAGCCCGCCTTCCTTTCTCTGCCTGACCGTGTCCGTTATAGGTAAAGATCTGGTTTTGCTAGTACTTGATCTATAATGAATATTTGTCTTACGTGGATTTTTATCGCCTCTGGTGAGAGCGAACGTCCACATTTCTTCATTTACAGGTATGTTTATATTTCCGGTTCACGCGCAAGAAAAGGGAGGGTATGATCATAAAACTCAGCGTTGTGTCTTGCGTGCGCGCAATTGTCTATGAACTGACTATGAAGTGTTTATATTGGGCATGTTGATATTTATATTTCCGGTTCACACGCAAGAAAAGCGAGGGTATGATCAAAACTCAGTGCAATTGATTATGAAGTTTATATAGGGTATGTTGATATTTACATTTCCGGTTTGCACGCGCGCGCTGACCGTGTTTGTAAATGTCGCTGCCCTTGCAAGCGATACCAGATGCGTGCTAAACAATCGCAACAAAAGCGAGGGTATAAGTTTAAAAATCAGCCAAATTCACTATGAATTGTTTATATTGGGTATGTTCATATTTATATGGGTATGTTTATATATCATGGAATGCTCATCGCGCATGCGCGCATCGATAGTTATTCTTGCACCCGTCTTGCGCTTAGTTTTCCCGCATGGTAAAAGAGCGAGAAGGCTGAGTTATGGTATTAAGATTATGTACCCTAGGGTTCCATACAGGAGAGGATACAGGGGCCCTTACAGGGGCAGGGGACAATTTTACCCCTATCACAGGGATTGACTGATGAAATACCGATTATGAATTTATCTTCTCACCCTTTATCTACAACACAAATTAACGTTTTACAAAAAGGACTGTCATTTGTTCCCACGACCTCATATGATGCTTTCCAAACACGCATTGATCTTTACAAATTTAAAAGAAAAATTACACATTCACCATTTCTTCAATAAAGATCAATCTATTAACGCATATACAGATACATCCATTCTTAAGAAAAAGTCAAAATGGATTCCCCCTGGTGTATGTGACCCAGTCATCACTACCTTCTATGAGTGTGTTCTCAGAGATGTGGTTAAGATGGAAAAGAAGTACAAACATGTAAAATACAAACAGAATATGAACTCTTCAGAGTGTAAAGACATCAATGAACTTAAGAGGAATATGGATTTAGTCATTAAACCTGCAGACAAGGGTGGTGGCATAGTAATTATGGATAGAGAAAAGTACATCAACGAGATCCATAGACAAATTACAGATGCCACCTTTTATGTTCCTCTGGATAACGATCCCACGCCCCAACTAATGGAAGAAATCAAAGAATTGGCAGAAACAGCACACAACACAGAAGCTCTTTTTGGTTAATGAACATCCTGTCATTCCAACCATATACATATTGCCTAAAATCCATAAAACATTGGTAGACCCCCCAGGGAGGCCAATTTATTTCAGCCAATGGTTCTGTTTTAGAACCCCTTTCAATTTTCACAGTTTTTTCCTAAGACCCCATGTACCGTTAATACCTTCATACATCCGTGATTCTGCCCATATGATCAATATCTTGGATAATTTCGATGGAGATCTTGAAGATATCATTCTTGTCACATTAGACATTGAATCATTATACACTAACATTCCTCAAATGGAGGCGATTAGTATTATTGAAAAAACATTGGCCAATAGGAATACCTCTGAACGCATACCAAATAGATTGATCATAACTGCAGCAACTATGGCTCTTACACAGAATTATTTTTGTTTTTTAGATCAATTTTACTTGCAGATCAAGGGTACAGCCATAGGAGCATCTATGGCTCCCGATATTGCTAACTTATATGTGGCAGACTTTGAAGAAAAATACCTCACCACACATGAATATCAAAATGAAGTCAGACTTTACAAACGATATATAGATGACATCTTCATCTTATGGAAAGGAAGTATCTCTAAACTCCATTTATTTTTAGAATGGCTAAATACGTGTGATCGCAATTTAAAGTTTAAAATGGAATTCAATGCACAACACATATCCTTTTTGGACATTTTTATCTCTAAAACCCGTTATGGTTTTCAGACTTCCATATATAAAAAACCTACTGATAAGAACAACTATTTACATTATTCAAGCTTTCACCAACATACTTTGAAAAAGAATCTTCCATATAGCCAATTTCTTAGACTTAAAAGACTATGTACTACACAGGATGAATTTGAGAGGCAAGCTCCACATATGGCTAATAGATTTGTTCAAAGAGGCTATCCATCAAATGAAGTCTCCCAATGTTATCATCGATCTCAGTCACAACATCGCGAGGACTTACTTCAGACAGGAAATAAAATACGCAAAGCACCTGATTTCACTTGTGTTTTAAAACATTCACACCTTTCTGGAGAAGTGAAACGTATCATTAAAGCCCATTGGCAGATTTTAGAATTGCATAAGTGTTTTAGAGGCAAGACACTTATGATTGCCTTATCCCGCAACTCTAACCTCAGAGACAAACTAGTGCCATCCGCACTCCATACAGCTAGGACAGTTTATTGTCAACATACTGGACATCAACCATGCACATCATGTTCAGTATGTAAACATTCATTACAGGCTTCTTTCTTCAAACATCCACGCACAGGCAAGATGTATCATTTAAATTTTAGCAGCAATTGTAATACTCAGTACGTCATCTACATCATCATTTGTCCATGCAAACTACTCTATGTTGGCAAAACTAAGAGGAAGATAAAAACGAGGATCATCGAACATAGAAGCTGCATTTTGAGAGAGGTTTCAACAGCACCTTTGGTCCACCTTTGGAAAGAACTAAACCACACTATTGATGAACTACGCTTCATTGTATTTAAAACCTTTAAAAACAATTGGAGAGGTGGAGATATAGATAAAGTCCTGCTTCGTGCAGAACAGAGGACCATTTTTGATCTGGACACCATTACACCAGCCGGTTTAAATTTAGAAATAGATTATCGTCCTTTCTTATGATTTTATTGTTATATTTATTATCATGCATAACTGTTTTTATTTTCTCATGTTTTTAACCATTTGTTTTAGATTTTATGTTTATTTTTTAAATTTTATTTGCTGTTTCTGAGTCATCCCTTTATATATTCATATGTGCACTTTTTGTATTTTATCTCATTGCATCATCAGATATTTTATGCATATTTTAGTTTATTTGTGAAATTACAAGTTTATTTTTCACATTGCCTCAGTTGCAAGCATTTTTAGTTTTTGGTCCTTTATTATCATGTGTTTCTCTTTCTTTTTTCCAAAATATTGGTTTACTAACAATATTCACTGGGTTTTCCTATATAAGTAATAGGTTACACCTTCATATTAATAGATTGGTCAAATTTCCCCCCTTGATATTTATATCTGTTTCTTCTTGTTCCTCCTAGACATATTGTGTTTTTCAAACACGCCCATTGATGATCCTATTGGCTGAGTTATACATCGATCAATCCTTTTTTAAGACATCTGCCACCTGATTGGCCCATCTGTCTCTCTATCCCCACGTTTGCTAAGAATCTATTTCACTACAGTTATATATATTTTTTATGACCACTGTGTTTGTCCATATAAGTAATAGGTTATATCTTCATTTTAATAAGAACATAAGAACATAAGAAGTTGCCTCCTGCTCAGCAGTCCGCTCCCGCGGCGGCCCATCAGGCCCATTGCCTGAGCAATGGTCTATACCTATCTATACCCCTCAATCCCTTTTTCTTCTAGGAATCTATCCAAACCTTCTTTGAAACCATTTAATGTTTTCTTGTCTACAACAGCCTCTGGAAGCGCGTTCCATGTATCCACCACCCTCTGAGTGAAAAAGAACTTCCTAGCGTTTGTTCTAAACCTGTCCCCTTTCAATTTCTCCGAGTGCCCCCTTGTACTTGTGGCGCCCCTTAATTTGAAAAATCTGCCCCTGTCTACTTTTTCTATGCCCTTCAGGATCTTGAAGGTTTCTATCATGTCTCCTCTAAGTCTTCGCTTCTCCAGGGAGAAAAGTCCCAACTGCTTCAATCTTTCAGTATATGGGAGATTTTCCATTCCCTTTATCAGTCTAGTTGCTCTTCTTTGTACTCCCTCAAGTACCGCCATGTCTTTCTTGAGGTACGGTGACCAGTACTGGACGCAGTACTCCAGATGCGGCCGCACCATTGCACGATACAGCGGCATGATGACTTCTTTCGTCCTGGTTGTAATACCCTTCTTAATGATACCCAACATTCTGTTCGCTTTCCTTGAGGCCGTAGCGCATTGCACCGATGCCTTCAGTGTTGCATCTACCATCACTCCCAGGTCTCTCTCCAGGTTGCCGACCCCTAGTGGTGTTCCCCCCATTTTGTATGTGAACATCAGGTTCTTTTTCCCCACGTGCATGACCTTGCATTTCCCCACGTTGAAGCTCATCTGCCATTTTTCGGCCCACCTTTCCAGTTGTGTTAGATCCTTTTGAAGATCTTCGCAGTCTTCCCTGGTTTGAGCCCTGCTGTATAGTTTGGTGTCATCTGCAAATTTAATGACCTCACACTTGGTTCCCGCCTCTAGGTCGTTTATGTAGATATTGAACAGGAGCGGTCCCAGCACCGACCCCTGCGGAACTCCGCTCGTGACCCCTTTCCAGTCAGAGTAGAGGCCCTTTACGCCAACCCTCTGTTTCCTGTTTGCCAGCCAGATTTTGATCCATCGGTGGACCTCCCCTTGTACCCCGTGGTTCCATATCTTTTTAAGCAGTCTCTCGTGTGGCACCTTGTCGAAGGCTTTTTGGAAGTCAAGGTAAATGATGTCTATAGATTCCCCTTTATCCATCTGGCTGCTCACCCCCTCAAAGAAGTACAATAAGTTAGTGAGGCATGACCTACCCTTGCAGAAGCCGTGTTGACTCGGTTTTAGCTGCCCATTTTTTTCGATGTGCTCACAGATGCTGTCTTTAATCAGTGCCTCCATCATCTTTCCCGGGACTGAGGTCAGGCTCACCGGCCTGTAGTTTCCCGGGTCTCCTCTTGCGCCCTTCTTGAAGATGGGCGTGACATTTGCTATTTTCCAATCCTCCGGGATCTCTCCGGTTTTTAAGGATAGGTTGCATATTTGTCGAAATGGCTCCGCTATTTCGTTTTTTAGCTCCTTGAGTACCCTTGGATGGATGCCGTCCGGACCTGGCGATTTGTCGCTCTTTAGACTGGTTAAGTTTCCCCTTTTGATATTTATATCTTTTTCCTCTCGTTCCTCCTAGACATTTGTTTTGTTTTTTAAACACGCCCATTAATGATTTCATTGGCTGCGCTACACATCCATCAATTCTTTTTTTAGCCATCTGCCGTCTGATTGGCTCATTTGCCTTTCAATCCCCACGGTTGCTTAGCATCCATTACACTACAGTTATATACACATATACAGTGGTGCCTCGCATAACGGACGCCTCGCACAGCGAACGCTGCGCACAACGAACTTCAGGTCTTGCTTCCCACAACGAACTTCGTTTCACACAACGAAGTCGCCCGAGCTGCATCCTTCCGCGCAGGCACTGCGCTTAACTGCCCTCTCTCCGCCTGGCTCCCGCACTGGCGCTACAGCCGACACCCCGCCGAGAAGAGAAAGTGATGTCGGCAGGGAAAGAAGCACGGTATCAAGCAGCTGTGGGTCCTGCACCGCCGATGCGGCTGCATCCACTGAGAGAGCCAGCGAAACTGAATGCACATCATTCGGGCGGGAAAATGCCAACTCAACCGGCGCCATTACTACATCTTCCCCCGAAGCGTCCACATACCCTGCAGCGCATAACCCCGATGGTGTTTGCCGCTTCCCACACCGGAAACAACTTTTAACCACCTCTGCTGCCATGTTACTGCACCGAAAAAGAGAAAAAACTAACACCACAGAACATGAAAACCACCGGGCCAACCAAAAATAAGCCAAGAAAAAAAAAATGAACAGGTAAGTCCCAGTTTTTGCTGCTGAGACTCTGCCCTCTCTCACTGTAAAATTAGACTCTACTTAGTCTGTCTTTAAATTTAAAAAATGTGTGTTGTTTTAAAAAACAATTATGTTTTTAGATGTATCTAAATAAACATAATAACAAAAAATTTATCTTTTTTTATGTCATCTTAGCATATTTTATGCTGCAGAACGAATTATTTTTTTTAACATGTATTGTTATGGGAAAACGCGTTTCACATAACGAACTTTTCGCATAACAAACTTGCTCCTGGAACGAATTAAGTTCGTTGTGTGAGGCACCACTGTATATTTTTTTACGACCACAGCACTGTTCCTTTCCGTCCATCGGTTGCCTATATTAACTGTACCTTTTACTACACCCTTTTACTTTGTGAGACGCTTTACAGCAGTTGGCGATTCTCGGCGCATTGGACCTTTTGGTAAATTTTGTACCTCCCCTTTATTTTTTTCTCACATTCGCCGTTGCCTTAAGACCGCGATTTTTAAGTATATATTTTATATATTAGCTTGGAGCACTTTTTACTTACCTACGTTGCCTAATTGCATTTGTTAGCATGGTCTTTTTATGGTATTTTTACCGCAGCGTTATCTTTTCTACTGCCTAATCTGTTGTCCCGGTGCCGCTGTTTTATTTTCTGCATTTTTTTACTTTGTGCCCTTGTTTATAACTTCACACTCTTAATCAATTTTTGGTGTTTTTTAAGTGCTTCCGAGTCATAATCGGCTGGGTCACCAACTGCACAATCATGTGATTTTTAGAGTTGAGTTAGATATGTTTTACATTGCCCATATCTGCTTCACAAAATGAGCTTTAACAAACGTTTTTTTATATCCAGTTTTTAAGGCAGTGCCCATCTACAGTGCAGCCAATTAAGGTTTTGAAACCATACATTGCCTTTCATATTAATTCTGTGAAGTCAGGTCAGCTTTGTTTTTCATGCTATGTAAGATTTTACAATTGTATTCATTTTTTACACTGTGGCTGATTTATGATCTCTTTATCAATTTACTTTTTATTAATTTGCTTTTCTAATTTGGTTTATATTTTGCACTGTAGTTCTGATTACATTTATTTTAAGCATACATTTTACATCTAATCTTATGATTGACATTAATTAATGTTAATTAATGCAGTATCTATGTGATGTTCATGTGTATTTTAATTTTTGATAAGCAACATTTCATGTATTTGTTCTTATTGTTTTATATAACATTGTGCCTGTATTTTAGGTTTATGACATTTTTTACTCTACAATTTTTTGTGGCATATTTTTCCAAACCTTTTTTCATCTTGGTATGTATCCTTCCCCACCCCCCTTTTTTTAGTCTTTTGTATCACGTTTTTTTGTTCCTTTTGCAACCATTGGTTTTCATGTTATCCTTATATCACTTAGGTGTTTTGTTTGTTCTTGTGCAGATATCTGTGTTTTCTATTACCAATGTTTGTCTTTCACTTATCCCAAAGCATGCAGTTTTGAGATTTGCATGCTTTTCATACACTTGTCTTCATGCACCTTTTTCCTTTTATGTCATCACAAATCTATAAGAGCATGACATAACAACATCTTTCTTGTCCATCTATATGATATTTTATATTGTTTTTATAATTTAAATAATTATTTTTGTATTGTATTTGTATTTAATAGGACCCCCGACGAAGGTTTGTCCGAAACACGGACCGTGTCGGGTCCATTGTTTGGTAAAAAGGTTTTTATATATTTATATTTGTCACAATAAATTTCACCTGCATCTTGTACATATCTGCAGTTCCTTTTTTTGTTTGTTCCTGATATTAATTGGAAGCATAATTGGATGGAGTTATAGAATTGAAAAGTAATAAAGATGTAAAGAAACATGTTAGCATGAGGTAAAAACTGTTATGCCAGCAACACTAGTATCTGAATATGTTTAATTTGAATGTTGCATTATCTAATGATACAATATTATTTGGTAAGTCCATGAGAAAAAAA
Source organism: Geotrypetes seraphini (assembly GCF_902459505.1). Lineage (NCBI taxonomy): Eukaryota > Metazoa > Chordata > Amphibia > Gymnophiona > Dermophiidae > Geotrypetes > Geotrypetes seraphini. Next base: position 100,990,727 of record NC_047092.1, on the reverse strand, counting down.
AAGTAAAATATCAGCACTGGAGTCACCATTCAACATATAAGTAATAATTTGAAAGATCATAGTAGACTCAAGTATATAGTTTCGGGTGCAATTCATTATGTCACATTATCAAAATGGAAAGAACAGTAACAATAAAAAAGGGAGGTTGTAATAATTTTAATAAAATTTGGAAGCCATTAACATCTTACTGTAATGAATAGACACTATTTTCTATTTAAAGATACACCGTCTTATAGTTGTGAGGGGGGTCGTTATTATACTATTATCATTCATATTGGGAAAAGTAAGAGTGGGGAAGTGGGGTGGGAAGGGAAGTACTTATATCTATTATGTGATAATATAGACAGATTGACATGTGATGTATTTCATTTTAATGTTTTGATTCTTGTACACATGATGTGTCATTGAAAATGAATAAAGATTAAAAAAATAAAAATAAGTGTGCTCATGGTTTATCCTATATAATAAAAGCCTACCTCGCGCATGCGCACTCCTATCTGCGTGCTTCCATGATCCGTAGGTATGTGGCCGTAGGAGTGCGCATGCTCGAGTCCCCAGCCTTACTTCCCAGCACCTACCACTCGCCGGCAGGACTGCACACCAATGCTGGATTCCCTGCTCTCCGTGTCGGCTCCTCTCACCAGCCGCACCAGCGTTGGAGAAGGCTTCTGACGCTGGCGGGATCGAGAGGAGCCGCGGTGACACCTCGCGGGGCGGGAAGGGAAGCCCATAACACTCCATCCGCAAAGGGATGCCGATTCCAGCAGCGTGTGCAGCACTCTACACTAGAGAGTTGCATGGGGACAGAAATCCCACCCGTCCCCGCCAAAGTCTCACCCATCCTCACCCGTCCCCGTGAGGAATCCCTCCGTCCCCACCCGTCCCCGTGAGGAATCCCTCCGTCCCCACCCGTCCCCATGAGGAATCCCTCTGTCCCCACCCGTCCCCGTGAGGAATCCCTCCGTCCCCACCCGTCCCCGCGAGGAATCCCCTCCGTCCCCGCCCATCCCCGTAAGGAATCCCCTCCGTCCCCGTCCCTATAAACTTCAGAAATAGTTATTTCATTTAATTATGCTACTGAATTAAAGGCTCTGGTAGAAACCCATTTACAAATAAAAAGACTTTATTAATTTGGAAATATTAATTGGGAAGAATACATACTTTGTAAATGGGTTTCTACCTGAGCCTCTTTTGTTTATAAATTTTTATCAACACAACTAATATACTACTTTATCTTGAAGCAAAAAAAAAAAAAGAAATAGAATTATTTTCCTACCTTTGTTGCCTGGTTTCTGCTTTCCTCATGTTCTCATTCAGTTCCTTCCATCCACTGTCTCTTTTCTTTCTGCATCTTCCATTTGCTCTGTTACTGTGCCTTTCTCCCCCCTTCCAAATTGGTCTGGCACCTATCTTCTTCCCTCCGCTCCCACCATAGTCTGGCATCTCTGTCTTCTTCCCTGCCAGCGTCTTCTCCCCACTCTCTCTTCCCCATGTCCTGTCAGCGTCCTTCTCCCCCCCCATCTTCCCCATGTCCTGTCAGCGTCCTTCTCCACCCTCTGTCTTCCCCATGTCCTTTCATTCAGTGTCCTTCTCCCCCCTCTGTCTTCCCCATGTCCTTTCATTCAGTGTCCTTCTCCCAACTCTGTCTTCCCCATGTCCTTTCATTCAGTGTCCTTCTCCCAACTCTGTCTTCCCCATGTCCTTTCAGTGTCCTTCTCCCCCTCTGTCTTCCCCATGTCCTTTCAGTGTCCTTCTCCCCCCTCTGTCTTCCCCATGTCCTTTCAGTGTCCTTCTCCCCCCTCTGTCTTCCCCATGTCCTTTCAGTGTCCTTCTCCCTCCCATCTTCCCCATGTCCTGTCAGCGTCCTTCTCCACCCTCTGTCTTCCCCATGTCCTTTCATTCAGTGTCCTTCTCCCCCCTCTGTCTTCCCCATGTCCTTTCATTCAGTGTCCTTCTTCTCCCTCTGTCTTCCCCATGTCCTTTCATTCAGTGTCCTTCTCCCAACTCTGTCTTCCCCATGTCCTTTCAGTGTCCTTCTCCCCCTCTGTCTTCCCCATGTCCTTTCAGTGTCCTTCTCCCCCCTCTATCTTCCCCATGTCCTTTCAGTGTCCTTCTCCCCCTCTGTCTTCCCCATGTCCTTTCAGCGTCCTTCTCCCCCCCTCTGTCTTCCCATGTCCTTTCAGCGTCCTTCTCCCCCCCTCTGTCTTCCCCATGTCCTTTCAGCGTCCTTCTCCCCCCCTCTGTCTTCCCCATGTCCTTTCAGCGTCCTTCTCCCCCCTCTGTCTTCCCCATGTCCTTTCAGCGTCCTTCTCCCCCCTCTGTCTTCCCCATGTCCTTTCAGCGTCCTTCTCCCCCCTCTGTCTTCCCCATGTCCTTTCAGTGTCCTTCTCCCCCCTCTGTCTTCCCCATGTGCTTTCAGCGTCCTTCTCCCCCCCGTCTTCCCCATGTCCTGTCAGCGTCCTTCTCCCCCTTGTCTTCCACAAATGCTTTGTGTCCTTCCCCCCCCTCTTCCCCATGTCCTGTCAGCGTCCTTCCTCCCCCCCCCCGTCTTCCCCATGGCCTTTCAGCGTCCTTCTCCACCCCTTTGTCTTCCCCAGTGCTTTCAGCGTCCTTCTCCCCCCTCCTTCTCTCTCGCCCCGGGTGCAGCACAGCCGGCCAGGTCCCCTTACTTTTATGGCGCTTCCCCGACCGACCGACAACAGCCCCTGTCTGACAAACCTCCCTGCCCTTAACCGCGAATCTAAATTTCCTTCTTACAGCTGCTGTAAGAAGGTAATTTAGATTCGCGGTTAAGGGCAGGGAGGTTTGTTGGACCAGGGCTGTTGTCGGTCGGTCGGGGAAGCGCCATAAAAGTAAGAGGACCTGGCCAGCTGTGCTACACCCGGGGCGGGGCGGACCGCCCTCCTCCCTTGGTAGCCACTCGAGCCGCGAGGCTACTCCTCCTCACCTACCCTGCCTGCAGCACAGAGCCGAACGGAAGTCTTCCCGACGTCAGCGCTGACGTCGGGAAGACTTCCGTTCGGCTCTGTGCTGCAAGCAGAGCAGGTAGGGAGAAAAGCCGCGCGACTTAGTACATCCAGCCCCGCAGGAACCCTGTGACCCTCGGAGGCGTCCCCATGGGATTCCCGCGACCCTAGGGGGCGTCCCCATGGGATCCCCGTGACCCGAAGGGGGAACCCGCGGGATGCCCGCGGGTCCCGCGGGATTCCCGTCGTCCCCGTTCCCATGCAGCTCTCTACTCTACACACACTGCTTCGGGGCCTTTTAGTGCCCTGATTTGCTCTGCCGCGTCTCTGATGATGTCATCAGGGAAGTGCCACAGTAAATCAGGGCAGTAAAAGGCCCCGAAGCAGCGTGTGTAGAGTGCTGCACACGCTGCTGGAATCGGCAGGTTTGTCAGACTGCGGGAAGGGAAGGGTGGGGGCGACAAGGGACTAAGGAAGCAGGCAAGACCGAGGGAAGGAAAAGGGGGGGTAAGGGAAATGCTGCTGCTGCACAGGGAAGTGGGGTGGGGTGGGAGGGAATGCTGCTGCTGCTTGTGGCTGCTGCACAGGGAAGGGGGGATCTATGCTGCTGTACAGGGAAGTAGTGGAGGGGAGGGAATGCTGCTGCACAGGGACATGGAGGGGGAGGGCATGCTGCTGTGGCTGCTGTACAAGGAAGTGGGGGGGGGGAGAGACAGATAGATAGAAAGAAAGCCAAACAGCGAGAGGAAGGGAGACAGAAAGAAAAGAAGAAAAGCACAGGGGCAGAGAGAGACACAGAAAGACAGACAGACAAAAGGGGCCAGGGAGAGAGACAGACAGAAAGAAAGACAGACAGACATATTCTAGCACCCGTTAATGTAACGGTCTAAAATACTAGTAGTTTTATAAAGGCATTGGGTACCATTTTCTTTTGAAGGTATCATACATAAAAGGATATTCACATTTACAGGTATATGCATAGCTTCATTTTTTTTGGTTTTGCTAAATCGGAACAATAGGATAGGATAAGTAGTCTGATGGTGGGGCTTATTGGTGTAGACTTTTTGCCTTGGGTGTGTAGTGAGGGTGATTGTATACCAATGTTGTGGGTACTTTTTTTGGGCCTCTGCCTTCCTTCTGTCTGTGCTTAGGTATAATGACGTTATTAATCCATGATGGTTGTTGTCAAGCCAGATTTCCACTATTAGAGGTATGATTGCAAAGGTTTGTTATATCTATGTGCTAACCTTATAAATTCTAGTCTTGCAGTGATGTGCTGAGGGATATGAATTTGCTGAAACCCTAGTGTTATCTAGAAGTTCAATTTTGGAGGCAAGGTAAGTACAGAGGTATAGGGATTTGTATGTCATATGTATGTAATAACCTATTGAAGGTGACTACAATCAGAGGACAGACATCTTCAGTCTTTTCCTACCAGGGATCGCACCCTTGCAGGTATAATGTGTTATGCCATAGTGCTAAACTCTACATATAGGGATTTGTATGTCATATGTATGTAATAACCTCATATAATCTACTACAATCAACAGACTACAATCAACAGACCACAATCAACAGAGGACAGACATCTTCAGTTTTTTCCTGCCAGGGATCGCACCTTTGCAGATATATGGTGTTGTGCCATAGTGCTGAACTCTACATATGTATGGCCTAACCTCACCTATTTTACCTTTGCAGGTTTTTTTTGTGTGCTGGAGGTTGGGGGGGGGGGGGGCGAAAATGAAGTTTACATGCACGTTATAACTCTTGCAGGTACTGGTTCTGGGTCGAAGGTTATCTACAGTTCCTAAGTTTCATTGATATACTTCCAGTCTTACAGGTATAATGTTCTTTTGAGTAGTGCACTCATGATAAGGGAATTGTATATCAATTGGAAGTCAAAATAGGATAATGTTATTAATTGTATGGTTTCAGGAGTGATTTGACATAGACATGGAAGTAATAACTTCACAGCGTGGGAGAGAGCACTGGGTCATGAGGGCTATCGTTATCGTCATGACCGAGTGATGGCAGACGGTTCCACGTCCTGGAGGTGTGTGCGCCGTGACTGTGTTGGAAGAAGAAAGAGGCATGTCGATGGATCTTCTGACGAGATAACGGCGCATGTGCATGCACCCAACAATGCCAGAATTGAAGCTGAATGAATGATGGGAGAGATACGCGAAAGAGCTGTGGCTATGGTTGAAAAGCCACGACAGATCATTCATGGGACAACAGCTGGTACAAGTTTAGAAGCAGCTACATTATTGCCTGCATACACCTCCATGCAGAGAACAATTAATATAAAGAGAAATGCAGGCCATCTAGCAATGGGTAATCCCAGGTGCATAAGAGAGATACAAATTCCTGAGCCGCTCCAAAGAAGCATACGTGGTGAACAATTACTGTTGTGGGATTTTCATTTTTACAACACAATCAAATCTTGAAGTGTTAGAGCAACATGGACATTGGTTCATGGATGGGACATTCAAAGTTGCCCCCATTTGTTTGTACAAGTGTTTACCATCCATGCATTTGTAGACAATCGTGCACTTCCCATGGTGTACATGTTGTTGAACAGTAAAAGGGAGGAGGACTATGAACGTGTGTTAAGGAAATTGGTAGAAACCAGAAACACGTTGGCACCATTGACTATCTTGATGGACTTTGAGAGAGCAAGTCTGCAAGCTGCCCACACAGTATTTCCGAATGCTACAGTTTCTGGCTTCATGTTCCATCTGGGTCAATCATTGTGGCGCAGAATTCAACATGAGGGACTGACCGCCAACTATAGAGATGAGGAGAGAGTAAGATTGTTCACCAAAATGCTGTTAGCATTAAGTTTTGTTCCTGTGGATGATGTTGCTGAGTGTTTCGAGACCTTGGAGGAGAGTCGACCAGATGAACTGACACACTGGTTGGTTAACTGCTCTGCCAACCTTTGCTCTCACACCCACAGATATTGGTTACACGCTCTGAGTGATCTCCATGGTCACCCCCTGGAAGCAGGATAAGTCTGAACACAGCCTCCTGGCCCTAAGAAACTGGCTGACCGGAAGATTGTACTTGAGCCTATAAGGGTGGAAGCTAGAAAAATGAGTATTCCTTTTGTGGACAGGGACAGATATTGAACTCCAACTATTTGTAGACTGGATTAATACCATTGATTTGAACATACAGTTCACAGCATCTTATAGTTTGACAAAAATTGAATTTCTGGACATACTCATTCTTAAGGAGGGTAATATGTTTTCCACCACTTTGTACAGGAAAGCAGTAGCTAGGAACATCTTACTCCATTTTTCTAGCTTCCACCCTTATAGGCTCAAGTACAATCTTCCGGTCAGCCAGTTTCTTAGGGCCAGGAGGCTGTGTTCAGACTTATCCTGCTTCCAGGGGGTGACCATGGAGATCACTAAGAGGTTTCGGGCCCGGGGGTACCCAGATAAGGCCATTCATAGGGCGTACGTAAGGGCCCGTTATGCTAACCGGGAATTGCTGTTACAGGACGCCTCCAATAATAGGGACCAGGAGATGGGTACCACTCGTATGGTGTGTGTGCTCCCTTTTTCTGATGTGGTTAGGAGTGTAGTGGGATCCATCAGAGCCCACTAGCCCATACTTAGAGCCCTTAGGGGTTTGGAGGAATTCCCTCTAATAGCTTATACTAATGGCACCACCATAGGGCAACTGCTTAATCGTAAAAGGTATCCCATCATTGATCAGGCGGTCCATTCCCAGTGTTCCCACTGCCAGTGGTGTGACAAAACCCTGGCAGGGAGTGATTGGCAGGATCCACACACTGGACGTACCATCCGGGCCAGAGTCCATACCACATGCAAATCTAATTGGGTGGTCTATGTAATCGTCTGTCCGTGTCCCCTAGTTTTATGTAGGACGGACTAGACGGCCGGTCCACCTAAGATTGAATGAACACAAGTCCCAGATAACAACTGGGATGCTAACAGCCCCTCTAGTCCCTCACTGGCAGGATAAGAAACATACTATAGACCAAATTAGGTGGCGTATCATAGATGCGATTGATAGCCAGCAGGCGGAGGGAAACTTGGAAGCCAAACTCAATTTTCTTGAACAAAGATGGATCTACTTGTTGGATTCTGTAATACCGAAAGGGCTCAATTTGGAGCTTGAGTGGAAATCCCTCTGGTGAGGTTTCACTGGGTCCCCTGAGCTATAGTGTTTTAAAGGATTGATAGTAAGGAGTGTTTACCTGTGTTTAACCTTGCCCGGTTCGGGTTTTCGGTTTTGCCGTGCTGATAGGATAGGATGCTGAGCTGTAGAATATTTAATGAGCTCCAGTACACGCCGCGGCCATCTTGGATCAATCATTCGGGTGGCCACGTCGTATAGAGTTACACAGTTTTGAGGTAAGCTGCATTTTCAGTTGTTTGTGGTTGATGCAATGGGTTTTAGAAGTATCTAATATTTAAATTATGCTTTATTGTAGGGATTGTGCCCTGAGGAAACCCGGATAGGGTGAAACATGTTGGCAGTACTCTGTCCCTCTTGGCTGAACCACCCAAGATAAGTGTAACAAATTTTACTAACTATTTATTGAATGAACACACAAGCAAACTACAGCATTGCATAAAAAAATATATCTCTAAAAATTAATGACCCGATGACGATAGGGGGCGTAAAGCCAGTTGCTATGAGATATTATTGAGCATCTGGTGGCACCTCTGAGGACCTGAAGGTTCTGGTTATTGAGTAGTTGTGGCATAGAAGATTTTGTGGGGAGGGTTATAGTGAAACCCTCTCTTTAGGTTGTTGCAGGAACAGATGACACACTTTGAAATGTCTATGTCCCCCTCTCCTTTTGGTGGCCCGAAAGCTAGAGGCCTGCAAACTGTTGCGCTCAGGATCTCTCCCCCAGGAGTTTCCCTGAAGCCCTCCTCTGGCCCCTACCTATCCTACATGTGCCAAGCGTGAAGGTTTTATATGCCGACCAAGGTAACCCACTCAAGCATACTGTACTCGCTTTGACATTTTCAAGGTGTTGTGAGTGGTGTTCAAAGGCTTTTTCCTTCACATAGGGCAGGTCAGATTGTGTCTTGGATGGAGCGGCTTCAGGGACAGCCAGTGTTAAGGAAAATTTGAAAAACTTGAAATTGTACATTCCCTCCCTTGTTTTTGGTGGCCCAGAAAGTACACAAGCAGGAATGTCAGTCAGGTGCTGTCTCAGAAACCATGAGATGTAGAAAAAGTCATGGCTTTAGAATTCAGCATGTTGTACATAACAGAGGTGCAAACCTGCTGGTGGCAGTCATGTGTTGGCCTTTGCAGGACCTAGTATGGGTTAGCAAGGGTGCAAACCTGATGGTGGCAGTCATGTGTTGGCCTTTGCAGGACCCAGAATGGGTTGACAAGGGTGCAAACATGATGGTGGCAGTCAGGTGTTGACCTTTCTAGAACCCAGAAGCAGAGTCCCCCCAAGCAGGAATGTCAGTTAGGTGCTGTCTCAGAAACCATGAGATGTAGAAAAAGACATGGCTTTAGAATTCAGCATGTTGTACATAACAGGTTCTACATAAAGTCATATTGGCAGTCATGTGTTGGCTGTCATGTGTTGGCCTTTGCAGGACCTAGTATGGGTTAGCAAGGGTGCAAACCTGATGGTGGCAGTCATGTGTTGGCCTTTGCAGGACCCAGAAGCAGAGTCCCTCCAAGCAGGAATGTCTTCCCAAGCACACATGGTGCAGGAACAGATGTTGGTTAACTGCTCTGCCAATATCTTTCTCTCTCCCACTGGTTGGTTAACTGCTCTGCCAACCTTTGCTCTCACACCCACAGATATTGGTTACACGCTCTGCCAATATCTTTCTCTCTCCCACTGGTTGGTTAACTGCTCTGCCAACAGTTGCTCTCACACCCACAGATATTGGTTACACGCTCTGCCAATATCTTTCTCTTTCCCACTGGTTGGTTAACTGCTCTGCCAACAGTTGCTCTCACACCCACAGATATTGGTTACACGCTCTGCCAATATCTTTCTCTCTCCCACTGGTTGGTTAACTGCTCTGCCAACCTTTGCTCTCACTCCCACTGATGTTGGTTACAGGCTCTGCCAATATCTTTCTCTCTCCCACTGTTTGGTTAACTGCTCTGCCAACAGTTGCTCTCACACCCACAGATATTGGTTACACGCTCTGCCAATATCTTTCTCTCTCCCACTGGTTGGTTAACTGCTCTGCCAACCTTTGCTCTCACTCCCACTGATGTTGGTTACCTGCTCTGCCAAGATCTTTCTCTCCCACTGGTTGGTTAACTGCTCTGCCAACCTTTGCTCTCACACCCACAGATATTGGTTACATGCTCTGCCAATATCTTTCTCACTCACTCCCACTACTGTTGGTTAACTGCTCTGCCAACAGTTGCTCTCACTCCCACTGATGTTGGTTACCTGCTCTGCCAATATCTTTCTTACTCACTCCCACTACTGTTGGTTAACTGCTCTGCCAACAGTTGCTCTCACTCCCACTGATGTTGGTTACCTGCTCTGCCAATATCTTTCTTACTCACTCCCACTACTGTTGGTTAACTGCTCTGCCAACAGTTGCTCTCACTCCCACAGATATTGGTTACACGCTCTGCCAATATCTTTCTCTCTCCCACTGGTTGGTTAACTGCTCTGCCAACTGTTGCTATCACTCCCACTGATGTTGGTTACCTGCTCTGCCAATAACTTTCTTACTCACTCCCACTACTGTTGATTAACTGCTCTGCCAACAGTTGCTCTCACTCCCACTGATGTTGGTTACCTGCTCTGCCAATATCTTTCTTACTCACTCCCACTACTGTTGATTAACTACTCTGCCAACAGTTGCTCTCACTCCCACTGATGTTGGTTACCTGCTCTGCCAATATCTTTCTTACTCACTCCCACTACTGTTGGTTAACTGCTCTGCCAACAGTTGCTCTCACTCCCACTGATGTTGGTTACACGCTCTGCCAATATCTTTCTCTCTCCCACCGGTTGGTTAACTGCTCTGCCAACATTTGCTCTCACACCCACAGATATTGGTTACACGCTCTGCCAATATCTTTCTCTCTCCCACTGGTTGGTTAACTGCTCTGCCAACCTTTGCTCTCACTCCCACTGATGTTGGTTACCTGCTCTGCCAATATCTTTCTCTCTCCCACTGGTTGGTTAACTGCTCTGCCAACCTTTGCTCTCACACCCACAGATATTGGTTACATGCTCTGCCAATATCTTTCTCACTCACTCCCACTACTGTTGGTTAACTGCTCTGCCAACAGTTGCTCTCACTCCCACTGATGTTGGTTACCTGCTCTGCCAATATCTTTCTTACTCACTCCCACTACTGTTGGTTAACTGCTCTGCCAACCTTTGCTCTCACTCCCACTGATGTTGGTTACCTGCTCTGCCAATATCTTTCTCTCTCCCACTGGTTGGTTAACTGCTCTGCCAACCTTTGCTCTCACACCCACAGATATTGGTTACATGCTCTGCCAATATCTTTCTCACTCACTCCCACTACTGTTGGTTAACTGCTCTGCCAACAGTTGCTCTCACTCCCACTGATGTTGGTTACCTGCTCTGCCAATATCTTTCTTACTCACTCCCACTACTGTTGGTTAACTGCTCTGCCAACAGTTGCTCTCACTCCCACAGATATTGGTTACACGCTCTGCCAATATCTTTCTCTCTCCCACTGGTTGGTTAACTGCTCTGCCAACTGTTGCTATCACTCCCACTGATGTTGGTTACCTGCTCTGCCAATAACTTTCTTACTCACTCCCACTACTGTTGATTAACTGCTCTGCCAACAGTTGCTCTCACTCCCACTGATGTTGGTTACCTGCTCTGCCAATATCTTTCTTACTCACTCCCACTACTGTTGATTAACTACTCTGCCAACAGTTGCTCTCACTCCCACTGATGTTGGTTACCTGCTCTGCCAATATTTTTCTTACTCACTCCCACTACTGTTGGTTAACTGCTCTGCCAACAGTTGCTCTCACTCCCACTGATGTTGGTTACACGCTCTGCCAATATCTTTCTCTCTCCCACCGGTTGGTTAACTGCTCTGCCAACATTTGCTCTCACACCCACAGATATTGGTTACACGCTCTGCCAATATCTTTCTCTCTCCCACTGGTTGGTTAACTGCTCTGCCAACCTTTGCTCTCACTCCCACTGATGTTGGTTACCTGCTCTGCCAATATCTTTCTCTCTCCCACTGGTTGGTTAACTGCTCTGCCAACCTTTTCTCTCACACCCACAGATATTGGTTACATGCTCTGCCAATATCTTTCTCACTCACTCCCACTACTGTTGGTTAACTGCTCTGCCAACAGTTGCTCTCACTCCCACTGATGTTGGTTACCTGCTCTGCCAATATCTTTCTTACTCACTCCCACTACTGTTGGTTAACTGCTCTGCCAACCTTTGCTCTCACTCCCACTGATGTTGGTTACCTGCTCTGCCAATATCTTTCTCTCTCCCACTGGTTGGTTAACTGCTCTGCCAACCTTTGCTCTCACACCCACAGATATTGGTTACATGCTCTGCCAATATTTTTCTCACTCACTCCCACTACTGTTGGTTAACTGCTCTGCCAACAGTTGCTCTCACTCCCACTGATGTTGGTTACCTGCTCTGCCAATATCTTTCTTACTCACTCCCACTACTGTTGGTTAACTGCTCTGCCAACAGTTGCTCTCACTCCCACAGATATTGGTTACACGCTCTGCCAATATCTTTCTCTCTCCCACTGGTTGGTTAACTGCTCTGCCAACTGTTGCTATCACTCCCACTGATGTTGGTTACCTGCTCTGCCAATAACTTTCTTACTCACTCCCACTACTGTTGATTAACTGCTCTGCCAACAGTTGCTCTCACTCCCACTGATGTTGGTTACACGCTCTGCCAATATCTTTCTCTCTCCCACCGGTTGGTTAACTGCTCTGCCAACATTTGCTCTCACACCCACAGATATTGGTTACACGCTCTGCCAATATCTTTCTCTCTCCCACTGGTTGGTTAACTGCTCTGCCAACCTTTGCTCTCACTCCCACTGATGTTGGTTACCTGCTCTGCCAATATCTTTCTCTCTCCCACTGGTTGGTTAACTGCTCTGCCAACCTTTGCTCTCACACCCACAGATATTGGTTACATGCTCTGCCAATATCTTTCTCACTCACTCCCACTACTGTTGGTTAACTGCTCTGCCAACAGTTGCTCTCACTCCCACTGATGTTGGTTACCTGCTCTGCCAATATCTTTCTTACTCACTCCCACTACTGTTGGTTAACTGCTCTGCCAACCTTTGCTCTCACTCCCACTGATGTTGGTTACCTGCTCTGCCAATATCTTTCTCTCTCCCACTGGTTGGTTAACTGCTCTGCCAACCTTTGCTCTCACACCCACAGATATTGGTTACATGCTCTGCCAATATCTTTCTCACTCACTCCCACTACTGTTGGTTAACTGCTCTGCCAACAGTTGCTCTCACTCCCACTGATGTTGGTTACCTGCTCTGCCAATATCTTTCTTACTCACTCCCACTACTGTTGGTTAACTGCTCTGCCAACAGTTGCTCTCACTCCCACAGATATTGGTTACACGCTCTGCCAATATCTTTCTCTCTCCCACTGGTTGGTTAACTGCTCTGCCAACTGTTGCTATCACTCCCACTGATGTTGGTTACCTGCTCTGCCAATAACTTTCTTACTCACTCCCACTACTGTTGATTAACTGCTCTGCCAACAGTTGCTCTCACTCCCACTGATGTTGGTTACCTGCTCTGCCAATATCTTTCTTACTCACTCCCACTACTGTTGGTTAACTGCTCTGCCAACAGTTGCTCTCACTCCCACTGATGTTGGTTACACGCTCTGCCAATATCTTTCTTACTCACTCCCACTACTGTTGGTTAACTGCTCTGCCAACAGTTGCTCTCACTCCCACTGATGTTGGTTACACGCTCTGCCAATATCTTTCTCTCTCCTACCGGTTGGTTAACTGCTCTGCCAACATTTGCTCTCACATCCACAGATATTGGTTACACGCTCTGCCAATATCTTCCTCTCTCCCACTGGTTGGTTAACTGCTCTGCCACTGTTGCTCTCACTCCCACTGATGGTTACCTGCTCTGCCAATATCTTTCTCACTCACTCCCACTACTGTTGGTTAACTGCTCTGCCAACAGTTGCTCTCACTCCCACAGATATTGATTACATGCTCTGCCAATATCTTTCTCTCTCCCACTGGTTGGTTAACTGCTCTGCCAACTGTTGCTCTCACTCCCACAGATATTGGTTACACGCTCTGCCAATATCTTTCTCTCTCCCACTGGTTGGTTAACTGCTATGCCAACTGTTGCTATCACTCCCACTGATGTTGGTTACCTGCTCTGCCAATAACTTTCTTACTCACTCCCACTACTGTTGATTAACTGCTCTGCCAACAGTTGCTCTCACTCCCACTGATGTTGGTTACCTGCTCTGCCAATATCTTTCTTACTCACTCCCACTACTGTTGATTAACTACTCTGCCAACAGTTGCTCTCACTCCCACTGATGTTGGTTACCTGCTCTGCCAATATCTTTCTTACTCACTCCCACTACTGTTGGTTAACTGCTCTGCCAACAGTTGCTCTCACTCCCACTGATGTTGGTTACACGCTCTGCCAATATCTTTCTCTCTCCCACCGGTTGGTTAACTGCTCTGCCAACATTTGCTCTCACACCCACAGATATTGGTTACACGCTCTGCCAATATCTTTCTCTCTCCCACTGGTTGGTTAACTGCTCTGCCAACTGTTGCTCTCACTCCCACTGATGGTTACCTGCTCTGCCAATATCTTTCTCACTCACTCCCACTACTGTTGGTTAACTGCTCTGCCAACAGTTGCTCTCACTCCCACAGATATTGATTACATGCTCTGACAATATCTTTCTCTCTCCCACTGGTTGGTTAACTGCTCTGCCAACTGTTGCTCTCACTCCCACTGATGTTGGTTACCTGCTCTGCCAATATCTTTCTCACTCACTCCCACTACTGTTGGTTAACTGCTCTGCCAACAGTTGCTCTCACTCCCACTGATGTTGGTTACCTGCTCTGCCAATATCTTACTCACTCAAACTACTGTTGGTTAACTGCTCTGCCAACCTTAGCATGTTGTACATAATAGAGGTTCAAATGTGATGGTGGCAGTCAGGTGTTGGCCTTTGCAGGACCCAGAATGGGTTGACAAGGGTGCAAACCTGATGGTGGCAGTCAGGTGTTGACCTTTCTAGAACCCAGAAGCAGAGTCCCCCAAGCAGGAATGTCTTCCCAAGCACACATTGTGCAGGAACAGATGAGACACTTTAAATTGTCTATATCCTCCTCTCCTTTTGGTGTGCCAGACAGCCAGAGGCTTGCTAACTCTTACGTCCTGGGTCTCTCCCCCAGGAGTTTCCCTGAAGCCCTCCTCTATTCCCTACCTATCCTAGTATCCACTGCTCTGACATGTGCCAAGCGTGAAGGTTTTTTATGCCGACCAAGGTAACCCACTCAAGCATATTGTACTCACTTTGACATTTTCAAGGTGTTGTGGGGTGGTGTTCAAAGGCTTTTTCCTTCACGTAGGGCAGGTCAGATGGTGTCTTCAGGGATAGCCAGTGTTAAGCTCCTTCCCTCTTTCTACCCTTTAAATGTTGCTCAGGGCGTGGCTTGGGAGTGCACGAGGATGGTCGGGTAGGGCAGAGGCTCTGTACATACAGACATTAATGACATAAAATACTGAAATAAAATTTTCATTTTAACGGAAGAAACGAAGGAAAATACAACGTGATGGCTTCAGGAAAACAAAACAAGTCTGAAATGGGGATTTCTAATACCGGCAGTGTTAAGAGATCTAAGCCAGAGCCGGCAATACCCTCAAAGTGTCCGTTGACAAGAGAGAAAAGTGACATTGATTTCTGGAAAGAAATACAAGAGATAAAAGAAATTCTTCTAAAAAAAGCCAAAAAGCTGGATGAAATACAGGAAGAAGTAATGACTTTAAATAAAAGAACAGAAGTGCTGGAGATTAAAACAACAAAAATGGAAATGAGAATGGACAGTTTTGAAGCAGAAAAAAGGCAATATAAACTGGACAGAGAAAAAATCTTTACACTCACCAGGGAAGTCGAGGATTGCCAGAATCGCATGAGAAGGAGTAATTTGAGACTTTTGGGCGTACCGGAAGGCGTGGAGAAAAATAATCCGGTTTCATTTGTGGAAAATTTTTTGATGAAAGTCCTGCCCCTCAAATCCAATTACCCGATAGAAGTTGAACGTGCACATCGCATACCAATGAAAAGACTGGATACTTTAAAAGATCCTCGCCCCATAATTTTCAAGTTGCTAAGACACCAGCAAGTTTTAGAGGTGTTAAGAATGGCTAAAGAACATGCAAATTTAAAATGTCAGGATGCCAAAGTCCACATCGTTCCTGATTTCGCTAAAACAACGGCAGATAAAAGGAAAAAATTTCTAGACATGAGGCCGAAGTTAAGAGACATCGGAGCTAGATTTGGCCTGATATACCCTGCGATTATGAAAATAACTATTGACAACAAAACTATGAGCTTTGATGAACCTGTGAAGTTGGAAATGTTTTTAAATCAAAGGGAGCAGCCGATGTCAATTTAATTTGACTTATTCACTTCCTTGAGTTGGAATTGATTCTTCTTGGTTTTTATTTGATTTTATTTGTTATTCATCTTTAATATATTTGAGAATCTGCTAACTGACAGTTTGGCTCTGTTTATTTTGAATGGAAACTGTGAAATGGAATGCTGATGAAAAAGGCAGTTTGTTTCTCTGTGAGCATTTAATATCTCTTTCTCAAAGTATGACTTTAAAGTTGAAATGAATTGTTCCTTTGCTGTTACATATCTTAATAAGATATTAGAATATCTGATATATGTTATTACAATATATTCATGAAGATAAGATATTAATATACAGAGCTTATAGTGGCAGATTTAGATCATAGGTTATGATGAGTTAATGGAGGTTTTGATAAAAATTCAGTACAAAAGATTTCAGTTAGCAAAGATTTTCAAGGGACTCTAGTTTAAGGTTTAGTAGGCTTCTTTGAGAATATTTAAAGGGAATATATGTATTTAAAAATAAATAACAATAATTAAAAAAAAAAAGGAAAATATTATTAATGCTTAATTTTCATTTATAGGTTTCTTACAAGTCTGATACTTTTAGCAGACATATAGAGTTTCACATTCTTTTTTATCATTTATAATATGAGTGGAAGATCTTTATTTAGTTTAATATTTTGAGAATATTACATAAATTATTTATAAAAATACATATGATTATTACATACAATATTGTTTTATAATTGAAGTCTGTATAGAGCTTTTAGTTTAGCTTTACTTGGTCTTGTATGTGCAGTTCCAGGTTTTATCAGCCAATATTAAGGGTGGGAGAGGGAGGGATGGGAGGGGGGTTAAAGGGATTTGATAATTGGGGTAGGGATGTTGGATTGGGAGATATAAATGAAGGTGGTGTTTATTCATTTCAAATGATTTCAGTTTTTTGTTAAGATATAATAATTGGAAGAACTTTTGTAAAAATTATTTGGATTGATAGAGATTAAAATTTTTTCACTCAATGTTAATGGCCTTAATCACCCAGTAAAGAGGAAAAAAATGTTAGCATTTTTAAAAAGGCAACAGGCTGATGTGTATTATATTCAAGAGACACATTTATCAATGGTTGAATCCAAAAAGCTAGAAGATAATTGGGTGAAACACTGTTTTTTCGCTCCCGCAATAGGGAAAAAGGCAGGAGTGGCTATATTAGTGAACACAAAATGTTTAGCTTCATTTAAAATGATAGATTTTGATCCTTTAGGGAGATGGATATGAGCGGAAATGAGAATGGGAAATAATACTTTGACTTTATTAAATATCTATGCCCCGAACTCGAATCAAAATGATTTTTTTATTAATATACAAAAATTAATACTCCCACTGGCTGCTTCTAATTTAATAGTAGCTGGAGATTTTAATGCTGTTATGGATCCTTTTTTGGATAAAAAACCAAGCAAAAATATAAAATCATTAGGGTTAGATAATTTGGTGAATACTTGTAATTTGAAAGATATATGGCGTATTCTTCATTTTAATGATCAGGAGCTCTCTTTTTGCTCACCAGTTCATAAATCTTTTTCAAGAATTAATTACATATTGGTATCAAATTCCATAGTGCAACAAGTGACACAAGCTTCTATTGATCCAATTATTTTGTCTGATCATGGAGGAGTGTGGATTACACTTACACTAGTTAATAATGAATACAATAGATCATTATGGAGGTTTGATAATACATTGGTTTCAGATTCAACTTTTCTTGAAGAAATTAAGTTAAAAATTTTGGAATTTTTCCAAATAAATACCTCAGCAGATATTAATGCGGAAATCTTATGGGATGCATTTAAAGCTACTATAAGAGGTAATATTATTTCTTATTCTGCGTATATTAAAAAACAACTTATTAAACAATTTTCAGATTTGGAAAAAGAAATTAAATTGCTGGAATCCAAATTAATAGATGATTGGAATCATGAAAATTTGCAAACTTTATTAAAGGCTAAAGGCAAATATAATGAAATTTCTTCAAAAATGGCAAGGAAAGATTTGTTTTCTCTGCAAACCTTGTATTATCCCAGGACAAGCAGGCAGCATATTCTTTACGCATGGGTGACGTCACCGACGGAGCCCCGGTACGGACCTTTTTAACTAGAAAGTTCTAGTTGGCTGCACCGCGCATGCGCTAGTGCCTTCCCGCCTGACGGAGGAGTGCGTGGTCCCCAGTTTCTTCGTTTCCGCGGAGCGAAGAAGACGCATCTATCTCAACGATCGTTGAATCCAACTTTTTGCCTTCCCGCTCGCGATTTTCTCTTATTTTTTCTCATTTGCCCTTCGGGTTTTTTCTTATTTCATTTCTCAAAAAAAAAAATAAATTTTTTTTGCTTTTTTTACTTTGTTTTCGATTCAGCCCCGGCGGGGCCTGTTGTCACCATACAGGCCTCCGGGTTTGATTTTGCGGAGGCCGTGTTTCCATTCATGCCCCCGCAGCCGGGTTTTAAGAAGTGCCAGCGGTGTGCACGCCCGATCTCCCTCACTGACCCACACAATTGGTGCCTACAGTGTTTGGGTCCTGAGCATCGGGCATCAGGCGGACTCCTGCACCCGCTGTGCCACTCTTAAAAAACGTACTCTGAAGAATCGACAAATCCAGCAGAACATCCTCTTCGGCACCGCATCTGCTATGGAGCTGATTCCGTCGACTACGGTACCGCCAAAATCGGCACCCACCACTTCGACGACGCCCGATCCTTCATCAGCGTCGCTGGCGCCAGGTAAGCCGGCTAAGAAGCCTTCCACCTCCCTTGAGCGCCCTCCAGCCACAGTGGCGACACCGGCCCTACCAGCTTCACGCCGACCCCGGAAACGCTCCGCCCCGATCTCGGTGAGTGCCTCGTCATCGGCCTCCTCATCGCCGGGGCGTCGCATCGCGACCATCCTCCAAGACAAATTACAGGAACAGCTGCAGCAACAACTCCAGCACCTGTTACCGACCCTCCTGGCACTGCTCCTTTCGGTACCAGACCGGCCCGAGCCTCGTGCCGTCCAACCGGTATCCACCCCATCGGTGCCCCTTAATTCTTCCATGCCGATTCTCTCGGCTGAACACCTTCGTGCCCACCCCGTAGGTCATACCCACGCTGATGCCGATCCTCCTCGGTACCAGGCGGGGCACCGGTCCTCCCCAGACCGAGACCGGCACCGTTCTTCCCGGGACCGAGACCAGCACCGATCTTCCTCTCCCGGTAATGTCTCGGTGCGCTCTGGCAAGTCTCTGTCTAAGACCCACCATACTGAGCCTTCCACCCCAATATCTCGACATGCGCACACTGATGTCAGGGACCCGGACCTATGGGAAGACTCCTCTCCCGGTACCGAGGAGGACGCATCATCATCGGACGAGGAGCCCTCAGCGCCCGATACCACTTATAAGCCTGAGCAATCCTCCTTCTCAAGGTTCCTCAGGGAGATGTCAGCGGCTCTCTCTATCCCTCTAGAGTCTGACTCCAAAAAATCCCAGGCCTTTCTGGAGGCCTTGGATTTTGAACAGCCTCCCAAGGAGTTTCTCAAGTTACCCGTACATGACATACTGCGGGAAACTTTTTATAAGAACTGGTAGAACCCACTCACCGTCCCCGGGGCCCCCCGTAAGCTGGATAGCCTTTACAGGGTCATCCCGATCCCGGGTTTTGACAAACCTCAGCTGCCCCATGAGTCTCTCCTGGTTGAGTCTACCTTGAAGAAAACTCAGGGCTCCAGTGTTTATGCCTCCACCCCTCCTGGCAGAGAAGGCAAGACGATGGACAAGTTTGGCAAGCGCCTTTATCAAAACTCAATGCTGGCCAACAGGGCGAACAATTACACATTTCATTTCTCATTTTACATGAAACATCTGGTACAACAACTGTCCACCCTTCAAAAATATATTCCGGAACGCAAAGTTCCACTCTTCCAGCAGCAAATTTCCAGCCTTCTTCAACTGCGGAAATTTATGGTGCGCTCTATTTATGATTCCTTTGAGCTCACCTCCCGTGCATCTGCCATGGCCGTTGCCATGTGCCGCCTGGCTTGGTTGAGGGTATCTGATTTGGACATCAACCACCAAGACCGCCTAGCCAACGCTCCCTGTCTTGGGGATGAACTTTTTGGGGAGTCCCTAGACTCAACCACCCAGAAGCTCTCGGCCCATGAGACCAGATGGGACACCCTTGTTAAACCTAAGAAAAAGGCCCCACCTACTCGCCCTTACAGACCACAGTCCTCGTATCAGCGCAGGTTCTCTGCCAGACCCCTCAATCCGCCTTCACAGCAACCTCGGCGGCTCCGTCAACAACATCAGCACACTCAGGCTCGTTCTCAGTCTAGTCAACCTGCCAAGCCTCTCCCTCCTTCGAAACCCTCTCAGCCCTTTTGACTCCTCTCTCCAGGGCATAGCCAGTTTTCCTCCCTCGTTGCCTCTTCCTCAACCAATCGGAGGACGTCTACAAATCTTCCTCAGCCGTTGGGAGGTCATCACATCAGACCAATGGGTCCTCAACATCATCCGCCACGGCTACTCTCTCAACTTCCAGACTCTTCCCCCAAACCCCCCTCCTCCTGAGGGAGGTCCAATCCCTCCTTCTTCTCAATGCCATCGAAGAGGTGCCTCCGGCCCAACGGGGTCAGGGATTCTACTCCCGCTACTTCCTGGTTCCCAAGAAGACAGGAGACCTTCGTCCCATCCTCGATCTCAGGGACATCAACAAGTGTCTGGTCAAGGAGAAGTTCAGAATGCTCTCCCTTGCCACGCTGTACCCTCTTCTCTCTCAACACGATTGGCTATGTTCCCTGGACCTCAAAGAGGCCTACATCACATCCCAATCAATCCGACTTCACATCGCTACCTCCGGTTTCAGATACAGCACTGTCACTATCAGTACAAAGTGCTACCTTTTGGCCTCGCTTCATCGCCCAGGGTGTTCACCAAGTGCCTTATTGTGGTGGCGGCCTTCCTCAGGTCTCACAACCTCCAGGTGTTCCCCTACTTGGACGATTGGTTGGTGAAAGCTCCTACGTCGCCGCTTGTGCTACAAGCCACTCATCACACCATCTCGCTCCTCCATCTCCTGGGGTTCGAGATCAACTACCCCAAGTCGCATCTGCTTCCTACACAGCGACTTCAGTTCATTGGAGCAGTTCTCGACACCACACTAATGAGGGCGTTTCTCCCCTCCGATCGTCAACGGACCCTGCTCCACCTCTGTCGTCAGGTGCTCCTTCATCACTCCATTCCTGCCCGACAGATGATGGTCCTCCTGGGCCACATGGCCTCCACGGTACATGTGCTTCCTCTGGCACGACTCCACCTCAGGACACCTCAATGGACTCTTGCCAACCAATGGTCGCAGACCACGGATCTTCTTTCTCATCCCATCTCTGTGACATCGTCTCTTCAGCAATCTCTTCAATGGTGGTTGAACTCCTCAAATCTTTCTAGGGGTCTACTCTTTCATCTACCCCCTCACTCCATGATCATAACCACGGATGCCTCCCCCTATGCGTGGGGAGCTCACCTAGGAGATCTACGCACCCAGGGACTCTGGACCCCTCAGGAGCGTCAACATCACATCAATTTCCTAGAACTCAGAGCCATGTTCTATGCTCTCAAAGCCTTCCAGCACCTTCTCTGCCCTCAGGTTCTTCTCCTGTGCACAGACAATCAAGTCGCCATGTACTACATAAACAAGCAAGGCGGCACTGGATCTCGCCTCCTTTGTCAGGAGGCTCTCCGCATCTGGACCTGGGCCACAGCCCGCAATCTCTTCCTCAAGGCTGTCTATATCCAGGGCGAACAGAACTCCCTGGCCAACAATCTCAGCCGCATCCTTCAACCTCACGAATGGACTCTGGACCCTTCAACACTCCACTCCATCTTTGTTCACTGGGGCACTCCGCAGGTGGACCTCTTTGCAGCGCCTCACAACCATCAGCTGCCCCAGTTCTGTTCCAGACTCTTCTCTCCTCATTGTCTGACCCCAGATGCATTCCTGCTCGACTGGACGGATCGGTTCCTCTATGCCTTTCCTCCACTACCTCTGATGTTGCGGACGTTAGCCAAACTCCGCAGGGACAGGGCCACCATGATTCTCATCGCTCCTCGGTGGCCTCGTCAACACTGGTTCTCCCTCCTGCTTCAGCTCAGCTCCATTCCTCCATTCCTCAGCCCATTCCTCTTCCTGTGTTTCCTACTCTACTTACGCAGCAACGTCAGTCTCTACTGCATCCCAATCTGTCTTCGCTCCACCTGACAGCTTGGTTTCTCTCGGGCTGACCTCTCCAGAGAATCTGTCTCAGCCTGTCCGTCGCATTTTGGATGCCTCCAGGAAACCGGCCACCCTCCAATGTTACCATCAGAAGTGGACCAGGTTCTCCTCTTGGTGTCTACTGCATCATCACGATCCCACCTCATTAGCGGTGGAAACTGTACTGGACTATTTGCTCTCTCTGTCCGACGCTGGCCTCAAGTCTACCTCAATCAGAGTCCACCTCAGTGCCATCACTGCGTTTCATGAGCCTATCCTCGGAAAACCTCTCACGTCTCATCCACTGGTTTCCCGCTTCATGAGAGGCCTCTTCAATGTCAAACCACCTCTGAAGCCTCCTCCTGTCGTCTGGGACCTGAATGTGGTTTTATCAGCCCTCATGAAACCCCCTTTTGAGCCTCTTGCCACAACTTCGCTCAAACTTCTAACATGGAAGGTGCTTTTCCTCATTGCCATCACCTCTGCCAGGAGGGTTAGTGAGATGCATGCACTGGTCGCCGATCCACCGTTCACTGTTTTTCACCATGACAAGGTGGTTCTGCGTACCCATCCTAAATTCCTTCCCAAGGTGGTCTCGGCTTTTCACCTCAACCAGTCCATTGTGTTGCCTGTCTTTTTCCCTAAACCCCATTCTCATCCTGGGGAACAGGCATTGCACACGCTGGATTGTAAGCGTGCCCTGGCATACTACCTTGACCGTACCAGGGTTCACCGCTCGTCCCCTCAGCTCTTTCTGACCTTCGATCCTAACCGTCTAGGTCGTCCTGTCTCTAAACGGACGCTTTCCAACTGGCTTGCTGCCTGTATTGCGTTCTGTTATGCTCTGGCCGGTCTCTCACTGGAAGGTGCTGTCACGGCCCACAGGGTCAGAGCTATGGCTGCTTCTGTGGCTTTCCTCCATTCCACGCCCATCGAGGAAATCTGCAAGGCTGCCACTTGGTCCTCAGTTCACACGTTCACTACTCACTACTGTCTGGATGCCTTCTCCAGACGGGATGGACACTTCGGCCAATCTGTGTTACGAAATTTATTTTCTTAATGGCCAACCATCCCTCCTCCCCCTCTGTTAGCTTGGAGGTCACCCATGCGTAAAGAATATGCTGCCTGCTTGTCCTTGGATAAAGCACAGTTACTTACCGTAACAGGTGTTATCCAGGGACAGCAGGCAGATATTCTTACGTCCCACCCGCCTCCCCGGGTTGGCTTCTTAGCTGGGGACCACGCACTCCTCCGTCGGGCGGGAAGGCACTCGCGCATGCGCGGTGCGGCCAACTAGAACTTTCTAGTTAAAAAGATCCGTACCGGGACTCCGTCGGTGACGTCACCCATGCGTAAAGAATATCTGCCTGCTGTCCCTGGATAACACCTGTTACGGTAAGTAACTGTGCTTTATGGAAAATCTAATAAGGCAGGAAGTTTACTTGCAAATTATCTTAAAGCAAAAAAGAGAAGAATAAAAATAAGTGCAATAAAAGATGAGAAAGGAAATATGCATAATCAAACTAATAACATTTTAAATCAATTTTTGGCTTTTTACAAAGAGTTGTATTCCGAGTTGTATTCCGAGTCTTCTATTGATAAAGTTCAAAAAGGTATGGAATTTTTAAATCTTCTTGAGGGTCCAAAGCTTCCTGATCATATAAAAAGAAGTTTAGAAGAACCTATATCATTAAAAGAATTAGAAACAGCATTGAAGTCTCTTAGAGTTGGATCCGCTCCAGGTGGGGATGGTTTTACTGTGGAATTCTATAAAACATTTCAAAATTGTAGTAACGATCATCAAACGGTTTGGTTTGATATAACGGCTAAAGTGGAGAGTGGCCGCACGATACTTAAAGTCCTAGATTTCAAACGTACGGACTTTAATGCAATGGGAAAGTACCTGAAGAAAGAGCTGTTAGGATGGGAGGACATAAGAGAAGTGGAAAGACAGTGGTCTAAGCTGAAAGGAGCGATAAAAATGGCTACGGACCTTTATGCGAAGAAAATCAATAAAAACAAGAGAAAAAGGAAGCCGATATGGTTCTCCAACCTAGTGGCGGAGAAAATAAAGGCGAAAGAGTTGGCGTTCATGAAATATAAAAAAACCCAAGAAGAGGAGAGCAGAAAGGACTACAGGGTGAAACTGAAAGAAGCCAAGAGAGAGATACGTTTGGCGAAGGCACAGGCGGAAGAACAAATGGCTAAAAATGTAAAAAAGGGAGATAAAAATTTTTTCAGATATATTAGTGAAAGGAGGAAGATAAAAAATGGAATTGCTAGGCTAAAAGATGCTGGGAACAAATATGTGGAGAGTGATGAGGAGAAAGCAAATGTGCTAAACAAATACTTCTGTTCTGTGTTCACAGAAGAAAATCCTGGAGAAGGACCGAGATTGTCTGGCAAAGTTACACGAGAAAATGGAGTAGATTCTGCGCTGTTCACGGAGGAGGGTGTTTATGAGCAACTTGAAAAACTGAAGGTGGACAAAGCGATGGGACCAGACGGGATCCATCCCAGGATACTAAGGGAGCTCAGAGAGGTTCTGGCGAATCCTATTAAAGGCTTGTTCAACAAATCTCTGGAGACGGGAGTGATTCCTGGGGATTGGAGGAGAGCGGATGTGGTCCCTATTCATAAAAGTGGTCACAGGGATGAAGCAGGAAACTACAGGCCGGTGAGCCTCACTTCAGTTGTTGGAAAAATAATGGAAGTGTTGCTGAAAGAAAGGATAGTGTATTTCTTTGAATCTAATGGGTTACAGGATCCGAGGCAACATGGCTTTACAAAAGGTAAATCGTGCCAAACGAACCTGATTGAATTTTTTGATTGGGTGACCAGAGAGCTGGATCAAGGACATATGCTAGATGTAATTTACTTGGATTTCAGCAAAGCCTTTGATACAGTTCCTCATAGGAGGCTGTTGAACAAACTTGAAGGGCTGAAGTTAGGACCCAAAGTGGTGAACTGGGTCAGAAACTGGCTGTCGGACAGACGCCAGAGGGTGGTGGTTAATGGAAGTCGCTCGAAGGAAGGAAAGGTGAGTAGTGGAGTCCCTCAGGGTTCGGTGCTGGGGCCAATCCTGTTCAATATGTATGTAAGTGACATTGCTGAAGGGTTAGAAGGAAAAGTGTGCCTTTTTGCAGATGATACCAAGATTTGTAACAGAGTAGACACCGAAGAGGGAGTGGAGAATATGAAAAAGGATCTGCAAAAGTTAGAGGAATGGTCTAATGCCTGGCAACTAAAATTCAATGCAAAGAAATGCAGAGTTATGCATTTGGGGATTAATAATAGGAAGGAACCGTATATGCTGGGAAGAGAGAAGCTGATATGCACGGACGGGGAGAGGGACCTTGGGGTGATAGTGTCTGAAGATCTAAAGGCGAAAAAACAGTGTGACAAGGCAGTGGCCATTGCCAGAAGGATTCTGGGCTGTATAAAGAGAGGCGTAGTCAGTAGAAGGAAGAAGGTGTTGATGCCCCTGTACAGGTCATTGGTGAGGCCCCACTTGGAGTATTGTGTTCAGTTTTGGAGACCGTATCTGGCGAAAGACGTAAGAAGACTTGAGGCGGTCCAGAGGAGGGCGACGAAAATGATAGGAGGCTTGCGCCAGAAGACGTATGAGGAGAGACTGGAAGCCCTGAATATGTATACCCTAGAGGAAAGGAGAGACAGGGGAGATATGATTCAGACGTTCAAATACTTAAAGGGTATTAACGTAGAACAAAATCTTTTCCAGAGAAAGGAAAATGGTAAAACCAGAGGACATAATTTGAGGTTGAGGGGTGGTAGATTCAGGGGCAATGTTAGGAAATTCTACTTTACGGAGAGGGTGGTGGATGCCTGGAATGCGCTCCCGAGAGAGGTGGTGGAGAGTAAAACTGTGACTGAGTTCAAAGTAGCGTGGGATGAACACAAAAGATTTAGAATCAGAAAATAATATTAAATATTGAACTAGGCCAGTTACTGGGCAGACTTGCACGGTCTGTGTCTGGGTATGGCCGTTTGGTGGAGGATGAGCAGGGGAGGGCTTCAATGGCTGGGAGAGTGTAGATGGGCTGGAGTAAGTCTTAACAGAGATTTCAGCAGTTGGAACCCAAGCATAGTACGGGGTAAAGCTTTGGATTCTTGCCCAGAAATAGCTAAGAAGAAAAAAAAAAAAAAATTAAATTGAATCAGGTTGGGCAGACTGGATGGACCATTCTGGTCTTTATCTGCCGTCATCTACTATGTTACTATGTAAATGGAACAAGGGATGAATGAAATACAAGAACAAGTCACACAAAGACAGAAAAAGGAGCTAGAAGGCATTACACAGGTGATAGCTGCATTAGCACAAAGGGTGGATGGGCTAGAAAGACTGGAAGGTAATGGTAGGGTGGCCGCAGAGGAGAACTTTGAGTCCCCTATATTGCGTTGGCCGAGGATTTTGAGGACCCAGACCTACCAACCCTAAGCCAAGGGAAAAAGTTTAATAAACCCCGGAAACGCTACTGAGCATCGCCCAGGCAAGCTTAGTAGCAATGTAGATAGCCTATCTAGAATCCAGGAGGATGAGGTAACATCTCTACAGACTAGGGACGGGCAGCCTTTAAGGGTGAGGATATGTCACAACCCTAGCCTTAAAGCTAAGCTTGTTCCAGGCAAGTCTTCTCCTAACCCTAGCCTTATCATAAAAAGGGCTAACCAATGTGACAGGGCAAACTCTAGTTCACAGCTAGGAGCAGAGTTTCAATTGAGACACCAAGTCACTGAGCCCTGGGGAGGGGAGGAGGAATGTGAGAATAGAAGGAGGTGTATCACATAAAGGAACAGCCTAGGAAACAAGCTCCTAGGGCAGGTAAAGCACAGCTGCAGGGACTAATTAAGGCCCCAAGGAAAACCCAGTGCAGACAGCAAGCTTCCCAGCCCCCTTTCAAGCTAGGGTGTGGTCAGCTGCATGCTTTAGAGGCTGCCCTGAGGAGAACTAGAGCAGTCTATCCTGGCTCTGACCAGGAAGGAGCCTCCAAGGACTGGGCTCCTGACTCAGCCCAAAGCCAAGACATTGAAATGCCAGAGGCAGCTCCTGTCCCTGAAGCCAGCCAAACCTCCAGCCCTGAACCCATGGAGTTTCTGGAGACTGCCATGGAACCACAGGAAGACTTAATGGATGAAAGTTAAGTGCAATAACTTTACTTTTTTCTGTGGTTGAAATTTTGAAGATTTTTATTTGTGAATGCCTGCAAGCACCAGTTAAAGCCATGTGAGCAGTGCTGAGCTCACGGCTACAAGGGTGCCTGTTTTTGGGGGACCTTAAAGCAAGTTTGATTTTGTTTGGCAATTTTTAAGTTTTGCCTTTTTGCGGTTTGAGTGGGACTGGCATTTGCTGATTGAGTGAGGGGCTAGTAGCGGGGAGAATCCACCAACCATCCTCGGGTTGGGTTTGTGGGGCCAATTTTTGGCAAGCTGTTTAAAAGCAGATTTGAGGTGGATTCAGCTACTCCCTTCCCCCACCAGTGTGCTTAGCTGGTTGGGGCAGGCCGGTTACAAACCAGGCCTCTGCAACATTGCTCTCAAGCCTAAGAGCAATCTTTTGAAAGACTCTGTTAAATCTGGACAATTATGATAGCTGTATGTTGTTTTTCTTTACCTGCTCAGATATTGGGACTATTGGAGCTGAGCTATTAGGTATTGTTTGGGACACTTACCTGTTTGTACCTGACGAGAAGGTGAGGGCTATATTTTTTGAAAGCCCTAGTTTATTTTTCTTGTTTCTTTGAATTGGACAAAAAAACCACAGATGAAGTGTTTCCTTACCAATAAAGTGAGACACCATTTGAAAAAGAACTTTATTAATTCTGAGCAATTGTTTTTTTTTTATATTCTTAAGCCAGCAGGACCTTCAACTTATTTTGAAGGCACGTGTAGGTCGGCCGTGGCTGAGCGGTGAACGGGGCCTAAGTCAAAACCCGGCACCGGCCTTGCCACAATATGTATACCCTAGAGCACAGGTGTCAAAGTCGGTCCTCGAGGGCCGGAATCCAGTCGGGTTTTCAGGATTTCCCCAATGAATATGCATGAGATCTATGTGCATGCACTGTTTTCAATGCATATTCATTGGGGAAATCCTGAAAACCCGACTGGATTACGGCCCTCGAGGAGGGACTTTGACACCCCTGCCCTAGAGGAAAGGAGAGACAGGGGAGATATGATTCAGACGTTCAAATACTTGAAGGGTATTAACGTAGAACAAAATCTTTTTCAGAGAAAGGAAAATGGTAAAACCAGAGGACATAGTTTGAGGTTGAGGGGTGGTAGATTCAAAGGCAATGTTAGGAAATTCTACTTTACGGAGAGGGTGGTGGATGCCTGGAATGCGCTCCCGAGAGAGGTGGTGGAGAGTAAAACTGTGACTGAGTTCAAAGAAGAATGGAATGAACATAAAGGATCTAGAATCAGAAAATAAGATTAAATATTGAACTAAGGCCAGTACTGGGCAGACTTGCACGGTCTGTGTCTGTGTATGGCTATTTGGTGGAGGATGGGCTGGGGAGGGCTTCAATGGCTGGGAGGGTGTAGATGGGCTAGAGTAAGTCTTAATAGAGTTTTCGGCAGTTGGAACCCAAGCACAGTACAGGGTAAAGCTTTGGATTCTTGCCCAGAAATAGCTAAGAAGAAAAAATTTAAAAATTTAAATTGAATCAGGTTGGGCAGACTGGATGGACCATTCGGGTCTTTATCTGCCGTCATCTACTATGTTACTATGTTATAGTTTGGCGTTATCGGCGAATAATGTTATTTTACCTTGAAGCCCCTAAGTTAGGTCTCTTACGAAAATGTTAAATAGGATCGGGCCCAAGACCGAGCCCTGCGGCACTTCACTGATCACCTCTGACGTTTCGGAGAGGGTTAATCACCACCCTCTGAAGTCTACCGCTTAGCCAGTCTTTGACCCATGCAGTTAATGTTTCACCTAATCCCATCAAACTCATCTTGCTCAATAACCTGCGGTGTGGGATGCTATCAAAAGCTTTACTGAAGTCCAAGTACACGACGTCCAAAGACTCCCCCCATATCCAGCTTTCTTGTTACCCAGTCAAAGAATCTGATTAGATTGGATTGGCAGAACCTTCCCTTTGTAAATCCATGTTGATGGGGATCACATAGATTCTCCTCGTTCAGGATCGTATCTAATTTATGTTTAATTAGTGTTTCCATGAGTTTACTCACTATTGATGTGAGACTCACCGTTCTGTAATTCGCAGCCTCCGTCCTGCATCCCTTTTTGTGGAGTGGAATGACGTTAGCTGTTTTCCAGTCCAACGGGACTCTTCCTGTACTTAGGGAAAGATTGAAGAGCATGGATAGCGGTTCTGCCAGGACATCACTCAACTCTCTAAGCACCCTGGGGTGTAGATTGTCTGGCCCCATGGCTTTGTTCACTTTGAGACTTGATAGTTCACAGTAGACACTGCTGGGCGTAAACTCGAAATTCCGAAACGGGTCTTCCGAGCTTTCCCTTGTCTGCAACTGTGGACCGAACCCCGGTGCCTTGCAGGTAAAGACTGAGCAGAAATATTCATTTAGTAGTTCGGCTTTATCAGAATCCGATTCTACATAATTCCCGTCTGGTTTCCTAAGGCGTACTATCCTATCTGTGTTTCTTTTTCTGTCACTAATATACCTGAAGAAGGATTTATCCTCCTTCTTAATGTTCTTTGCCTAGTATCATCTCCCAGGGTTTTCACCAAGTGCCTAGTAGTAGTGGCAGCAGCTCTGTGCAACCATGGTCTTCATGTTTTACCGTACCTGGACGATTGGCTCATCAAGGATTCAACATCTCAGGGGGTTATTGTAGTGACTCAATGGACTACTTGGTTCCTCCAAAGTTTGGGGTTCAAAATAAACTTTCCGAAATCCCAGCTACAACCGTCTTAAACCCTACAGTTCATTGGAGCTATACTGGACACTGTATAGCTCAGAGCATTCCTTTAACAGCGTCAGGATGCTCTCATTCAACTTTGCCAAAAAGTATCATCCCTTACTTCACTCTCAGCGAGACACATGATGGTTCTCCTGGGTCATGTGGCCTCTATGGTTCATGTGACTCCTTTTGCCAAACTTCACCTCAGAATTCCTGAGTGGACCCTGTTATCTCAGTGGGCGCAGGCTTTCGACCCACTTTCTCAACACATTACAGTGACGCCTTCGTTGAGACAGTCCATTGGTGGATGCTCTCTTCCAATCTCTCCAGAAGTTTACTGTTTCAAACACCCCCTCATAATAATAACAGTTTATATACCGCAGGACCGTGAAGTTCTTTGCGGTTTACAATGATTAAAAGGTATTACAGATTGAGCGGAATAAACATAGTTCAGAATTAGTGAATAACAGTTCTAAAGATTATTTGTTAAGGACTAAGATTGTATAGGTCAGTTACCTAAGTACTTCAGAAACAGAAGGTCCTCACGACAGATTTCTTGACCTACGCTTGGGGGGCTCATCTCGATGGTCTCTGTACTCAAGGGTATTGGTTCAGCACAGATCGTCAGTGTCACATAAATCTGTTGGAACTCAGAGCGAACTTCAATGCTCTCAAAGCTTTTCAGCATCTTCTTCACGATCAAGTAGTCCTCATTCGTACAGATAATCAAGTAGCCATGTACTACGTCAACAAGCAGGGAGGAACAGGATCTCTCCCTCTTTGCCAGCAAGCTCAAAAGGTTTGGAATTGGGCAATCCTTCACAACACCTTTCTGAAAGCGATCTACATTCAAGGAGAGAAAAACTGGCGGACAAATTGAGTAGTCTTTTACAACCTCATGAATGGACACTCAATTCCTCGCCTCTCCATCACATTTTTTTCTCAGTGGGGGACTCCTCAAATAGATCTTTTTGCATCTCCCCACAATGACAAACTGCCTCAGTTCTGCTCCAGGATATGTTCTCCTCACCGCCTCGAGGCAGATGCTTTTCTTCTGGAATGGACAAATCCTTTCCTGTATGCATTTCCTCCATTTCCTCTCATTCTCAAGACACTCATCAAACTCAAACACAACCATGCCACCATGATTCCTTGGTGGCTCAGACAACCTTGGCTCTCCCTTCTACTTTGTCGCTACCCATGGGCTCCTGAAATGCGCAGCAAGCCTGGGTCACAGCGACTGATACTATTCCTAGCGCGTTCCCTCCACTAGGGAATCCTTCAGGCATCAGCCTAGGGTGAAAACAGCAAGCAAAATAACCACAGTGAAAACAGGCAAGGAATTCACACACACAGAAAAGTCAAAAATGCAGATAGACTTTTTATTCTTTACCCTGGGTCAGATTGCTCTGAGGTTCTTAGAAGACTAATATTTCCCAATACAGTAGTGCAAAAAACAAAACATGCAAAGTTGGGCCAACCTGGCCTCACTGGTTTCACAAACATCAGAATAGCTCTTAATTTCAAAGTCAAAATAATAAGAAACACAAAACCAAAATTATGGCTGGACTTCAGTCCTCTTCACCAGCCTAAATGGGTAAAGGTAAGTTCATCAATGCTCTCTTTCCTGGGAAAGAGCAGTAAAGCAAAATACACACATAGGTCTTGTAGCTTAGATAATAAACTTTTCATAAGCTCAAAAGGTAAACTGCTAAAGCTAGGGAACTCTGGCACTGGCTGACTGCAGCTAAGGAACTTATACAGATGGAGCTCTTCTGTGGATGACATTCCCTGCAGTAGCTTATCGTAGCTAATGAGTCTCCAGCTGTGCAGAGAGGAGTGTAAGGAAAAGGCTCCGTAGTTAAATGTTCAAGCAGTTTAAGGCAATAACAATGTAACAGCAGGCTTCAGAGGTTAACATTGAAAGTTAGACAATTCTGCTGTAAACAAAAATAAACTCAGTCCCAAGACTTCACCAAAAAAAAAAACAGGTAAGAAAAAGTATCAAAACACTTCCCACCTTTCAGCTTGTGTCCATGACTTCCAACTTCTCACTAGGCACACTGGGCATACTAATATCCATAGGTTCCCAGCCCTCCAATTGCTTCTCAATGGTGGGATCAGACTCCTCAGAAAGGTCCACCATCTCACACTCTTCTCCCAGCTCATTAGCATTCAGCCAGGGAGAGAAGTCATGCTGCCTCTCAGGATCACATTCCCAGCTTCTCTGCTCCTCCCCCTCTCTAGGTCTCAGCTGCCTCGTTTTAACAGATTCCAAGATGCCCCTCCTGCTCTGAAGAGGGGGAAGGGAGAAAGCTCCCTCTGCAGCTGTGTCTGCTTACATAACAGCTTTCTGCCAGTTCTCTGGCTTTCTGGGAGCTGTAGTTTCCTGGCTCCTGAGTTCTTATAGCAGGCTTGCTAGAATAACCTGCCACTGGCCTGGACTCTCCCTGGCAGTCACTGTCTGGCTCATCAATGTCAGTGCAAGGGAAGTCAGCACTTTCATACTCGGCAGAGCCAATCTGGTCAGCTCTCCTGCATAGGGGCTTACTGTTCTTCCTAGTTAAACCTGAGACAAAGCTAGGAGGAGAGCTAGATTTGTCACAACTTCAACTCAGCAGCAGAGAGCCACTATATCTACCAGTTTTTCCGTCTCTGTTGACAGAGTCAGGGGTCTCTTCTTCATCCCAACCTGCAGTCTGCACCTGACAGCTTGATACCTTTCAACATAACTGCCATTCTATAGTTCTCTCAATCTGTAAAAGACATTTTAGAGGCTTCCAGGAAGCCAACCACTAGACAATGGTACAACCAGAAATGGACTAGATTTTCTGCTTGGTGTACCATTCATCACAAGGAGCCTCAATCTACCTCCTTGTCTTCAATTTTGGATTACCTGTTATATTTATCTCAATGAGGCCTCAAATCAGTATCCATTAGAGTCCATCTCAGTGCAATTTCTGCTTTCCATCAGCCTATAGAAGGGAAACCCTCTCTGCTCACTATAGACCAGTAGCATCCATTCCATTTATTGTGAAAATCATGGAAGGACTGGTACATACCCAATTGATGGAATATCTTGATCAGTTCTCTCTTTTGCATGAAAGAGCGACTAAGATGGTTAAGGGGTTGGAGTGAAAGATTAGAGAAACTGGGCCTCTTCTCACTCGAACAGAGGAGATTGAGAGGGGACATGATCAAAACATTCAAGGTACTGAAGGGGATAGACTTAGTAGATAAGGACAGGTTGATCACCCTCTCCAAGGTAGGGAGAACGAGAGGGCACTCTCTAAAGTTGAAAGGAGATAGATTCCGTACAAAGTTCTTCTTCACCCAGAGAGTGGTAGAAAACTGGAACGCTCTTCCAGAGGCTGTCATAGGGGAATACACCCTCCAGGGATTCAAGACAAAGTTAGACAAGTTCCTGCTGAATGGTCTCAGTTAGGGTGGGCTGGTCTTTGACCAGAGGGCCGCTGCATGAGCGGACTGCTGGGCATGATGGACCACTGGTCTGACCCAGCAGCGGCAATTCTTATGTTCTTTTGTTCTTATGTTTTAGACCAGGGGTGTCCAACCTTTTGGCTTCCCTGAGCCGCATTGGACAAAAAAAATTTTCTGGGGCCGCACAAACACTAACACTAGCTGATGAGCAAAAAAAAGGCTGAGCAGGTCCCTAATTTGTAATCACTAATATAGAAGATGCACGTATCTAATAATAAACCTTCATTAAAGGGACACTGTGGAGAGGAACCCAAAAAAGCAGTAATACTTACCCTGAGTGATCCTCCACATGCACCTCTGACAGTGGGAGCAGCCACAGGCTTCTGCATCCCCACTCTGATGAGCAGGGATATGCGCTTCTGGTTTTCTCATTCACTTCTATTATAGCTATGGTGAGCCTCATCAGAGCGGGGATGCTGAATCAGCTGTCAGCGGTGCACATGGAGGATCGTTCAGTCAGGGTAATTATCACTGCTTTTTTGGGCCTCCCATTTTGAGCTTAGGCTCTCTCAAAATAAACATCTCCCCTGCTGTACCTAGTAGGGATCCCCAAGCCTCACCAACTGACGGCCACCTCCTCCTCAAGTTCTGCAGCTGGCAGCAATATTACAGAGCTGCTGTCTTCCTTCCTCCCCATGAAAGCAATGGCAGCTTGAGGATATTGCCATTGGCTGTGTCACACCCGCGCTCTTGAGCTGCGCTGTGAGCCCCCGGGATCGTGACAAAGTTCTCTGGCATGGCATGTCCCTTACCACCAAGGGACCCTTCAGGACTTTGCCTGCCTTATTTAATCAGCCTAATAAGGGCATGCAAGGGAAGAGTCCAAGTCAGAATGTATTACATCTTAGCTTTATTATGATTACTGGTTTTACCATGCAAAAAGACAGGTTCAGCAGTTTCAAAACAAACAGTCATTCACCTTTGGCAAACATAAGCTTCTCAATCAGAGGCAAAACCCTCAAATCAAGTGTCCAAGTTTTGTAAGTAATGCCTTATCATTCAGTCCCCTGCCTCTGGACTTTCTCAGTATTCTGATACACAGTCCTCTTCACCAGAGCAATTAGTTTAAGAACATCAGTTTAGAACATTCACTAAGCTGCTTATGCTCCCACAGCTGTGCCAGTTCATGGGCATGTAAAGCCCAGAAAAAAAAACACCTCCAAACAAAACTGAGCAACAGAACAGGCAAGCATGTCACATGGTTTATCTCTAACTCAACATTTCCCCAAACAAACTGTTCTGTAAGTAGGCATAACACTCACATGCACAGGTTTTATAAGGAAAACTTAGCACAACCAAGTCTGTGGAGAAATTTTCTTTTGGATAGCCTTGGCTCTGGGCACTTGCAGGGCTCTCAAAACATTTCCCTGCTGAGACGTTACTGTGATTAATTATGCACAGCTTTGGGGGGAGGAACGTACCTGGCTCAGCCTAGCAGCTAACAAGAAAATACCTCCAAACATTTGTTAGGCTCAAAATTAAAGCTCTCAGGCACAAACCTAAAGTTCAATATAAAAGGAGAGAAATACAAATCCCCTTCAAAAGCAAACACTGTCTTCTCTGAAAGCTCAGACATTGTAGGCAAAGCCACAACACATATCTCTCACCCTGCATTTCAATATCCATGGGAAAAGCCTCAGGTCCTCATAGACTTTCCTGCGTGTCCATTGCTTCCCCTGGATTTTCTTACCAACTCTCAGAGGCAGGAGCAAGCTCCTCTGCATCCACCATCTGCCAGTCTGTATTATCAGACTCCTCCGGGTGAAGAGAGAGTGGCTGACTCTCTCCAGGTTTCCTCTCTCCTGTTTGCCTCCACTCTGCTTGCCCCCCTAGTGTTCTGCACTGCCTCGTTTTAAGCTGTGAAGAGACACTCCTCCTCAGCCTAGGTGGTGGAAGGGCCTTCCACACACAGGCTTGTTCCATCTGGCTAAGTGAAGATTCCTTTCCAGCCTTGATTCTTACATTGATAGGCTGCTGTAAAGGTAGCAATCTCCTGGCAGGCTTAGGGACAGGTTTAAACTTTCCAGCTTAACCTTTTCCTGCCCTGCCTCTTCTGACTCCACTTCAATGTCTGAGCAGTAGTCAGCTAGCTCTGTAGTCTGTGATTCTACTTGGTCAGCTCTCTTGCATAGGGGTATAGTGTATTTCTTCCTTTTCCCTGTGGCAAAACCCGGACCAGATTTGGGTTTGTCATAGACAAAACCCGAAACGGACTCAGGTTTGTCACAGTTGCAAAGCTTGGAGATTTTGGGTTACCAGATTGGAGGAAGATGTCTTCAGTTGGCAGAGCTTGGGAATCCCCAATAGCTCAAGAATTTGTAAATTGCACTCAGGCAGGGAGAAACTTTGGTGCCCATCCCCAAATCAGCTGTATATGACTACGCTACTGAATACAAAAATAATTGTGATGCACATACCCCAAAGCTAACATATTCCAGTTAATAAATTCAAAATAAAACAATTTTTTCTACCTTGTTGTCTGGATATTTTGTTTTTCCATCATCTTAGTCCCAGTTTCTCTTTCTGCTTTTTGTCTATCTTCTACCAATTCTCTTTCCAGTGTCTGCTGTCCAGTTTTTCTCCTCTTCTCAATACTGTTCCATTTCTTCCTTATGCCTGTCTCCAACATATTGATTTTTCCCTTTCAGCTTTATCAAATCTTGCCTTCTTTCTCACCTTTCTTCTTTTTAAATGTTCAGGTACTTCTCAATTCCCAATCTTCTCTCAGTCCCTAGCTCTCCCATTTCCCATCTCACTCCTTTCCCAACCTCCTATTTCTTTCTATCTACTCCCCATTACCACATTTCTACCACTGCTCTCTCACTCATCTTGTCATCTCCCTTTTGACCTCATCCACATAGCTCACCACTTTCAGAATCCCCCTGCCTCTCTCCACTGGTCTATAACTCAGGTCTATAACTCACTGGTCTATAACTCACAGGCTATAACTCCCTGTCTCTTTCTTATCCCAGATTTCATCCCTCCTGCCCTCCCATGGGTCCATCTCTCCTCCTCTATCCCCATGGTCCAATATTTTGCTCCCTCTCTTTTCTGTTTTTCTTCTTCCTCCCCCCCTTGATGCTAAACAATGAAATGGAGGGGGGAAAAAAGAGATGCTGCATCTCTCTGCCTTCCATCCACAGGCCTAAAAATTTCTCCCTACCTCCCTTCCATCCCCAGATACAACTTCTCTCCCTTTCTATTCCCAACTTCCCCCACCCTATCTTTCCCCATGCCTGCCAGACTCCCTCCCCCTGGTCCACCATTTCTCCTTCTCTCTTCCCAACAGTTCTCCCTTCAAGAATCTCTTTCCCTCTTCATCTACACCACCCCAGATCCAACTTCTCTCCCTTCAAACCATTGCCCACCATTTCTCTCTCTCTCTGTCTTCTGTTTTTGGCCTCATAAGCTCTCCCCCCACGCCCAATCTGACACTTTTTTTTATCCTTTATTCATTTTTACAACTTACAAGTGTAATCAGAAATAATATTTAAACTTACAAACATCACTTGAATTTCTGTTACAATCATCTTAAATTAATGAAATTTATCCCCCCTTCCACCCTTACCATATCATATGAAATCACGTATATCATATAATATATTCTTTTCTACTAATCCAAACAATTAATATAAGATCAGAAACCCCCCCACCCCACCCTCTCATTTGCAATTGTATAATTAAGGGAAAAATTTTATTTACTCGTTAAAATAATCTGTTAATGTTCCACAAACATCCTTGAATTTATTAAAATGTCCTTTCTGTATGGCTAATATTTTTTCCATCTTATATATATGACACAAAGAGTTTCACCAGAAATTAAAGTTTAATCTACTCCAATTCTTCCAGTTAAATGCAATTTGTTGAATGGCGACTCCAGTCATAATTAGCAAGAGCTTATTATTTTTTGAGGATATTTGACTCTTTGCCCTCATTGACATGCCAAATAAAATAGTATCATATGATTGGGCCACCGGATTCTCCAATAAACTATTTATTTGGCCCCATATTGATTTCCAGAAATCCAAAATAAATGGACAATAGAATAATAGATGATCTAGAGTCCCAGCTTCGAGACTGCAGTGCCAACATCTATCTGACTTAGAGTTATTTAATTTATGTAAACGAACAGGGGTCCAAAATGCTCTATATAACAGAAAAAAACAAGTTTGTCTCATAGATGCAGACACTGTACATCTCATCCTCCAAGACCAAATTTGTGGCCATTGAGACACTGTAATTTGATGCTTGATCTCAATGCTCCAAATGTCTCGAAGACCATTTTTTGGTTTTTTATTTATAAATCCAGATATTAATTTGTACCACTGTGCAACCTGCTGTCCCAGGAAGTCCAGCTGAAAGCATAAGAACTCTAAACTATATTGATTAATGAGATTTTTCCATTCAGGGAACCCCGCCTGACTAGCCTGCTTCAGTTGCAACCATCTATACCTTTGTGAATTATTAAGACCATATTTATGTTGCAACTGTGAAAACTCAAGCAGTTTACCATTAGAAATAACATCTTCTAATACACGTATTCCTGCCATCATCCAATGCTTCTAGATGACTTTATATCCGCCAATTTGAATCTTGGAGTTCAGCCATATAGTTTGATTTTGTTGATTTATTAATTGGATTAGGTGTTAAATTGTTCACATATCTTATTGTTTTCCATGTGTCTACAAGTAATCTATTTTCTTTATATAGTCTTGGCATTTTGATACTAAGTACATGGCATAATTGCAGAGGAAACATGAGGCGCCATTCCAACCAAAACCAATCTGGGATATTATCAACAGGCTCTGGGAGGATCCAATACATACCTTGGTGCATAATATAGGATTGATGATACCTATAGAAGTTGGGAAAATTTACCCCTCCCTCTGTAATCGGTTTTTGTAGAGATACTAAAGCAATTCTAGCCTTTTTACCCAGCCAAATAAATTTTGTTAGAATACAATTTAACTTTTTATAAAAGGACCCCTGAAAAAAAACCCGGTAACATACCCATTTGATAACAAACCACAGGCAAAATCATCATTTTAATAGTTTGAACTCTCCCCCACCAGGACAGATGTAAAGGATTCCATTGCCCACACATTTCTGTTACCTTCTGTAATAAAAATTTTTCATTCACTTTCATTGTTTCTTCCAACGTATTTTTTATCCAAATGCCTAAATATTTTATTCTGTCCTCTTTCCATAGAAAGGGGAATGTTTCAAATAAACCTTATGTACAATGGACATTAAGTGAAAGAACTTCTGATTTACTCCAATTTATCTTGTATCCTGAAATTTTTCCAAATTTCTCTATCAGTTCTAATAAGCTTGGAATGGTTGTTTCCGGATTTCTCAAATGAAGCAGTATATCATCTGCATAAGTGGAAACTTTATATTCCCGGTCTGAATAAGGAATACCTTGTATCTCCTTCGCTTGTTGAATAGCTAATAATAAGGGTTCTAATACAATATCAAAAAGCAAAGGAGACAAAGGACAGCCTTGTCTAACCCCCCTCTGCAGACTAAAACGCTCAGAGAAATTGTTATTAATATATAATCTAGCAGCAGGGGAGCTATACAATGTTTAGATCATTTGTATAAATCCAGAACCTATACCAAACCATTCCATTGCTTGATACATGAAGGTCCATTCTACTCGATCAAAGGCCTTTTCTGCATCTAAGGACACAGAAAAGACCAGATCATTCATGGCTTTTGATAAATTTAAGATATGTAATGCTAATCTGGTGTTATTAGAAGAATGTCTCTGAGCAACAAACCCTGTCTGGTGCATACCAAAAATAAAAGAGAGAGCCTTTGCCAAGCGCATAGCCAAAGTCTTAGCCAAAGGTTTTCCATCTACATTGATTAAAGAAATAGGTCTGTAGTTTGAAACCAATGTGGGATCTTTATTTGGCTTCAGTAAAACTATAGTTATTGATTCTGCCATAGTACCTATGATGCAACCTTTAGTTAGTTGATTCTGATATAAATTTAATAAATATGGTAATAGGGTAATTTGGAATGATTTATAAAACTCAACCGTAAAACCATCTCCACCTGGAGCAGATCCAACTCTAAGGGACTTCAATGCTGTTTGCAATTCATTTATTGATATTGGCTTTTCTAAACTTTCTTTTATATGCTCAGGAATTTTTGGTCCCTTAATTAATTTAAAAAATTCTAAACCATCCTTTTCTTTATCTAAATAAGGCTCAGAAGAATACAGGTCTTTATAAAAATTTAAAAATTGTTTTAAAATTGATCCAATTTGAGAACGAGTAATCTCTCTTTCATCTTTTACCGCCACTACTTTTGTTTTTCATTTTTTTGCTTTTAGATAGTTTGCCAAATATTTTCCCGCCTTATTTGAATTCCCATAACACAATGCCTGTTGAGAAAATAAATCTTTTCTTATCAATTTAGAAGAAATCTCATTATATTTCCCTTTAGCTTTCAAGAGATCCTGTAATTTAGAATATTCCCATTTATCAATTAATTTTGATTCCAATATCTTAATTTCTTGTTCTAACCTGGAAAATTGGCTTTTAATTTGTTTTTCAATATATGCTGAAAAAGAAATAATTTGACCTCTCATGGTTGCCCTAAAAGCATCCCACAATGTTTCCACTGAGATATCTTCTGTATTATTAATTTGAAAATAATCATTTATTTTTAACTGAATTTCCTCAATAAAATTTGATTCTACAAGCAATGTATTATTGAATCTCCATACAGATCTACTATCCTCCTGGTCAATTATTTTAATTTTAATCCACACCACCATGATCAGACAAAATAATTGGATCAATGGAGGCTTGTGTTACTTGCTGAACTAATGTATTTGAAACAAATATATAATCTATTCTTGAAAATGATTTGTGAACATGGGAGCAAAACGAAAATTCCCGATCATTAAAATGAAATATCCGCCATATATCTTTCAAATCACAATTTTGTACCAAATTATCTAATCCTAATGATTTCATAATTCTGCTTGGTTTTTTGTCCATTAAAGGATCCATAACAGCATTAAAATCCCCTGCCACAACTAAATTAGAAGCAGCCAGTGGTAATAACAATTGTTGTAGAGATTTTAAAAAATTCAATCTGGTTCGAATTAGGTGTGTATACATTGAATAGCGCCATGGTAGTATTTCCCATGCTCATGTCTACATGTATCCATCTTCCTGCAGGATCAGCAGCAATCAACTTAAACATAGCATTACATTTTTTATTTATTAATATTGCTACACCTGCTTTTTTTTTCACAGCTGGGGCAAAAAAGCAATGTTTTACCCAATCTCCTTCTAGCTTTTTGGACGCTAAAGCTGATAGATGAGTCTCTTAAATATAACATATATCTATATTATGCTGTTTTAAAAACAAAAGTGTTTTCTTCCTTTTTATTGGATGGTTGAGGCCATTAACATTTAACAAAAATAATTTAAGCTCCATTAAGATATTTATTCCTATGACACCTGAACTTCAACAAATAATT
This sequence comes from Geotrypetes seraphini, assembly GCF_902459505.1. Lineage (NCBI taxonomy): Eukaryota > Metazoa > Chordata > Amphibia > Gymnophiona > Dermophiidae > Geotrypetes > Geotrypetes seraphini. The sequence continues at coordinate 100,949,942 of NC_047092.1, read as the reverse complement.
CATCTTTTTATAATTTTCCTGTGTAATATTCTTTCCTCTTAATTTACTCTATGGAACATCCCCCCCTTTCCCTTGATTCCTTAAATATTATATTTCTAAGATTCCAAAATCCCTTCCCTGCTCCCACCCATAACCCTCCCCTCCTTATATTACGACAGCTTAAAGACACATGATCAGACCAGCAACCCACCACCACCAAGCATCTTACTTCATTATTTTTCTTATACAATAAAATTTGATCAATCTCTGTTTAAAACCCCTTAATTTCTCCTTTAATTATATCCCAAGCTCATTACATAAAAATCTACTTTAGTTCAATTCAATAAGAAATGTATAATTTAAAATTTTATTAAGTTAACAATATCAAACTGATTGTCAAAATACATTAGAATTTCCTTTACCATTCCCCTTAACAATATTAAATTAATATTTAAAACCATAAGTGCATTAAAATATTTCAATGCATCAAATCCTAAAAAAAAAAAAAACCCACTCAGAATAATTTGTAATGAAAAGCATGTTTCAGACTACCTGCAAACAGAGCATAATCATCCAATCATTTTAAAGGTGAATAATTACATGAATTGGTACAATATGCCTGGCATCAATGGTCACATTTTAGTATGGTAAGGGCACTTCTTTTAATACCCTCCACTCTATACTTTTTTTTAAAAACCTAGTCCAGGAGGCTTCCTTGTCCCAGCATGTTCTCCCCTTCCTCTCTGCGGCCATGCATCTCTACCTTATTCCTCTCCCACCACCATGTCCAATAATTATCTCTCTCTCCCTCCTTCCTCTCTCTGCCCAACAGTTCTCCTCTTTCTTCATTTCTCCATGTACACCATCTCTTTCCCTCTCTCAGACACCCAATTCTCCCTTACTGTTCCCTCCCTCCCTCCATCGTTCAATCCTATGGCTCATGCACTCAGACTTTTTCAGGGATTTCTTGAAGAATAGTTTTAATTTTTTTCTGAACATCTTGTAGTCTGGGGTTGTTATCAGTAGATTGGAGATTTGGTTGTCTAGTTTTGCTACTTGAGTGGCTAGGAGGCTGTCATATAGTTTTTTCTGTTTAACTTCTTTGAATGGAGTGTGTGTGAGTATTTCTATGCCTGGTTGAGGTAGGTTGGGCGAGGCAGTTGTTCAGGTAGGTTGGGCTGTCTCTATTTATAGTTTTGAATAGTATACAGTAGAATTTAAATAGTATTCTTTCTGGAATTGGAAGCCAGTGTGAACATAAAAGGTTCTAAATCAGAGACTATTCCACCACTCTTTCTGAAATGCTTTTTTTCATTCTTTGGTTCTGATATCTTAAATCTGATATGCACTAGTTTAACTACAGGAACATTTCCAAAAGCATGGAAAGAAGCAATCATTCTCCTAATAATTAAAGGCTACAAAGTTAGTGCACATGAAGTTTCAAATTATCGACCCATTTCAAATACAGTGGTGCCTCACACAACGAACTTAATTCGTTCCAGGAGCAAGTTTGTTATGCGAAAAGTTCGTTATGTGAAACGCGTTTTCCCATAACAATACATGTAAAAAAAAATAATTCGTTCTGTAGCATAAAATATGCTAAGATGACATAAAAAAGATAAATTTATCTTGTTAGAGCTGTTAGCATGATATAGAGGGGATATATGTGAAGGGGAGGGGAGACAGGGGTTTTGTTGATCCTTGCTGTGTATTATAATCACCCCCCACATACTCCCCAGTACCTTTTTTAATTCCTCCCATCTTTCCCAGCCAGTGGCGTTCAGGCCAGAAGTGCAGAGATCAGGAGCAATTCCTCTGCACGCCTGTGTGGGCCCATGCCGATCTCCGAATGGCTGCATTTAGTTCTTGTGAGTCCCGCGAGAGCTGGCTGCAGTTAGTTCTTGTGAGTCCCGCGAGAGCTGACTACAGCCATTCAGAGATCAGCGCAGGCCCAGGCAGTAGCACAGAAGGCTTGCTCTTGATCTCTGTCTGCGCTTCTGGCTGCTAGACCACCAGTTCGAGTGAGCGGGTGAGATTAAAGTTGCAGCAGTGGTGGCTTTTAAAAAAAAATATGTGGCGGCGGGGGGAGGTTTAAAAATATGCGGTGGCGGGGGGAGGTTTAAAAATATGCAGCAGCGGCGGCAGGGGGGTTTAAAATATGCAGCAGCGGCGGCAGGGGGGTTTAAAATATGCAGCAGCGGCGGCACAGGGAGCCAGGCGGAGAGAGGGCAGTTAAGCGATGCAGCTCGGGCGACTTCGTTGTGTGAAACGAAGTTCGTTGTGGGAAGCAAGACCTGAAGTTCGTTGTGCGCAGCGTTCGCTGTGCGAGGCGTCCGTTATGCGAGGCACCACTGTACCTCTTTTTTGGCTAAGCTTACAGAAAAAATTGTCTTCCTCAAAATTTCAGACTTGGTTGAACAAACAAATGTACTACATCCAAACCAAACAGGGTTCCGCCAACATCATTCCACAGAACTTTCATTTATAGGGTTGACTGCTAAAATTCTTTATCATCTTGATCACCATCAGTCTGTTTTGCTCATTTCCTTAGATCTATCATCTGCATTTGATACGATTGATCAAAAGCTTCTTTTGGCGCATCTGTATGACATTGGAATCACAGACCAGGTCTTGGATTGGTTTTCATCTTTTTTTTTACTAATCGATCTTCCAAGATAGTTTTTAATACAACATCATTTCACCTTCATCTGCCCTTTCCTTGGAGTCTCTTGAGATGTAATAGAGGTTATCAACCTCAAAAGTCTCCACTTTAGTATAATGTAATATCTCCTTCAAATACATTCTCAAGAGCTCCATCGGGGACAGATAATGTGTGATTGGGAAATTTAACAAGCAAAGATTTTTAGCCCTGATAGAGTTTTCCATTTTTTCTAATTTAGCATGTATCATCATATTATCCTTTATATTGGAAACAGCACTAGCTTGTGAAGTTTGAAAAGCTAGATCAGGCAGTAGGTACTTTACAAGCTGGTGCTGATCGGAGAAAGTTATAATGCTGCTTTATAGAGCGATGGTCAGACCGCACTTGGAATACTGCGTCCAGGATTGGTCTCCATACCTAAAGAAGGGTTTCTGCTAGAGAGGGTGCAGAAACGAGCAACAAAGCTGGTGAAAGGTATGGAGAACCTGGATTACGAGGAAACACTTAAGAGACTGGGGTTGTTCTCCATTGAGAAAAGGAGACGGCGAGGGGATATGATTGAGACTTTCAAAATACTGAAAGGAATCGACAAAATATAGCAGGAAAAAACATTTACAATGTCCAATGTGGCACGGACAAGAGGACATGGGCTGAAGCTAAGGGGGGACAAGTTCAGGACAAATATCAGGAAGTTCTGCTTCATGCAACAAGTGGTGGACACCTGGAATGCTCTCCCAGAAGAGGTAATTGCGGAATCCACCATTTTAGGATTTAAGGGTAAGTTAGATGTACATCGCCTTATGAGTGGCATGAAGTGACATGGGTAAGGGTAAGCTAGATGCACTTCTCTTTATGAGAAGCTTAGAGCGATATGGGGACTAAAACTATGCCAGAGTACACCTGGCGCGGCCACCGCGTGTGCGGTTCGCCGGACTTGATGGACCTAGGGTCTGTTCCGGAGATGGCGCTTCTTATGTTCTTATCATCAGACCCATTTACAACTGATTATGGTATCCCACAGGGTTCAATTTTATCCCCCCCTACTTTTTAATATTTTTGTTGTACCCCTTCTAACTTTAGGGCAATCCATTGGTTTCACTATGTTTGCCTATGCAGATGATGTACAATTAGTTCATCCTATAGACTTAAACAACTTAACTTAAATAAATCTCATAAACAAAAAATTGGAAAAAATTAACTCCTGGCTAGATTTACATATGCTCTCTTTGAACATCGAAAAGTCCAAATTAATGATTTTTCCCAATAAGGAAGGACTTTCTCTATCAACTCCTCTTACATTTAAAACTCAAGCTCTTCAAGTTGTGCCTTCTTCAAAATTACTTGGAATCACTTTTGATAGTAAGCTCAATTATCATCTTCATATCAGCACAGTGGTCCAGCGCTGCTTTTATCGGCTGCGAATGGTTAGGTCCATATCCAAATTGTTAGAGCCTGTTTCTCTGAATATTTTGATCCACCCGCTTATGATTTCTTGTATTGATTACTGTAATGCTCTCTACAAGGGCATAGTTAAAAAAGAAATAAGAAGACTTCAAATTATACAGAACACTGCATTAAAGATTATATTTAATGCAAAGAAGTTAGACTATATCACCCTTCCTTCATAAAACTCATTGGTTGCTAGTAGAACACAGAATCACCTACAAAATTATTTTATTAACCTTTAAAACTAGACAAAATGGCCAACTCAAATCAATAATAATAAAAGGCTAAGCGCGTATGCGCTTTTCAAAGAGCGTGATTCCTGGTGGCATGAGGTGTGCCTCCGTGCTGAATTTGATTTTCGAACACGGAGGCAGGCTAGAACACGGAGACACTCCCCCCTCGCCGTCACTCACCGCCAGAGTCTGCCGCTGATTCGGAGGGGGAGGGGGGGCACAGGCGCACCTGCCAGGATCTTCTCACCCTCCTCACCCGCCCGCCGCGGCTCCTCTCTTGAACTGCACCAGGTGGGGATCGAGAGAGGAGCTGCGGCGTCGGCTTTCAAGTGAAACACGGGCGGGCAGCCCGCAGACAGGAGGCTGCCGAAGCCAGAAACGAAGCTTCCCGGGGGGGTGGGTGGAACGGCACGGCAAGCAACAGCGGGGAGGGAGTGGGAGCAGGCCGCAGAGGCTGTCGGTGCCTGCAGGTCGCGGCGGCTTTAGGCAGATGTCGGTGGAGGCGAGGGTTGCTGCTGGACATGGGAAGAGGTGCTGATGGACCCCTCGTCCATCAGCACCTCTTCCCCTGCTGCCAAAGCCAGAAACAAAGCTTCCCAGGGGGGGAGGAATGGCACGGCAAGCGACGGCGAGGAGGGAGTGGGAGCAGGCCGCAGAGGTTGTCGGTGCCTGCAGGTCGCGGCGGCTTTAGGCAGATGTCGGTGGAGGCGAGGGTTGCTGCTGGACAGGGGAAGAGGTGCTGATGGACCCCCCATCCATCAGCACCTCTTCCCCTGCTGCCGAAGCCAGAAACAAAGCTTCCTGGGGGGGGGAGGAATGGCACGGCAAGCGACGGCGAGGAGGGAGTGGGAGCAGGCCGCAGAGGCTGTCGGTGCCTGCAGGTCGCGGCGGCTTTAGGCAGATGTCGGTGGAGGCGAGGGTTGCTGCTGGACATGGGAAGAGGTGCTGATGGATGGGGGGGGCAAAAAAAGGAAAGGAGGTTTACTGCTGGACAGGGGGAACAGAAAAGAGGTACTGCTGGACAGGGGAAGAGGTGCTGATGGACGGGGGGCAAAAAAGGAAGGGAGGCCTACTGCTGGACAGGGGGAGCAGAAAAGAGGTATTGCTGGACAGGGGAAGAGGTGCTGATGGACGGGGGGGCAAAAAAAGGAAGGGAGGCCTACTGTTGGACAGGGGGAACAGGAAAGAGGCACTGCTGGACAGGGGAAGAGGTGCTGATGAACGGAGGGGGGCAAAAAATGGAAGGGAGGCCTACTGCTGGACAGGGGGAGCAGGAAAGAGGTGCTGCTGGACAGAGGGGAAGTTAAAACAAAGGGAAAAGGGCTGCTGCTGGATAAGGGGACCAGTGAAGGGTTGGTGGTGGACACGGGAAGAAAAAGGAAGGGAGAATGGACAGGGGGAGCAGGCAAGGGGTGGTGGTGGACAGCCAAGGAAAAAGAAAGACAGAAAGAAAGAAATACAGAAACAGACTAAGGAGAGAGAGAGAGAAAGAAAGAAATACATACACACATATTCTAGCACCCGTTAATGTAACGGGCTTAAAGACTAGTTTATTAATAATCTTCTTATTCCCTATAGTCCTTCTAAGATTTTAAGATCATCTTCTAAAAATATTCTTCTATCCCATCTTTGAAGTATATCAACACAATAAGGTCTACCATTTTCTCTGTCAGCGCTCCATCTCTTTGGAATAATATTCCGGCCCACTTACGGGAAGAATCAATTCTTCACCAATTTAAGACGAAATTAAAAACATTTCTTTTTCTTGATGCTTTCGAGACCTAAATGTTCTTTTCAGGGCTACATAATTTTTTTTTATTTTTGCCACCCACCCTATTGTTTTTCTTTTTATTTGATCATTGTAGTTCTAGCCCCTTTCCCTTTTTGTTCCTGTTTGTTTTTAAATGTTCCTGTTTTTAAAATGTATTGTTATCTTAATATGTTTTTAGTAAATATATGTTTTTATGACATTGTACATGCCTAGAAGGCTGATTGGGCTTGAATAAATGGTCCATTTGAAACTTTCCTCAATGAGTAGACGAGTCTCAGGGCTATGTTTTGAATTGTTTGTAGTTGTTTTATCATTGTTGCAGGGTAGGGGAGGTAGAGGATGTTGCAACAGTCTAGTAGACCTAGGATTAGGGATTGTACCTTGAGCTGGAATTGTATTCTTTTGAATAATTTTTGGACTTGTCTTAGGTTTCTCATAACTGCGAATGATTTCTGTATTGTTTTATTTATTTGTGGATGCATGGTGCAGCATCTGTCATTCCTAGTAGTTTTAGGGTGGTTTGAATGGGGTAGTTGAAAATACATTACATATAGTATGCCATACTTGAGACCAACATTGCAACAAATTAGTACACTTCAATGCTGTCCTTGACCCAGAAACCTGTGAATGTTTCTGGTATACCTGATAAGGGTGTGTTGCAATTCTTGTAGGTGTGTGGTTTGAGAGATATATGGAGAATACTGCACCCGACAGGCAGAGATTTCACATTTTGTTCCCATGTTTATCAATTCTTCTCTAGGATTGATTATTTTTTTATATCTAATCATTTGTTGTATCAAGTTCATCAAGCTGAAATAGATTATATTCTTCTCTCTGATCATGCTGGGATTTGGATTACTTTGCAGGTGGCAGTGGAATCTAATACCTCTCTAGTCTGGCAATTTAATAACAATCTGCTTATTGACCCTCAGTTTTCTCAGGAGATGAATTTTATCAACTGAATGAGTCAGAGCAGATAGCACCTAAAATAATCAGGGTTGCTTTTAAGGTGACTATTCAGGATTATATTATAGTTTATTCGGCCCATAAGAACAAGATGTCTCAGGCTGAATTGACGGCTTTGGAGAGAGATATTGCCATCTTGGAAGCTCAGTTTATTTTACGCTGGGATGCTAAGGTGCTATCTTGGCTTACGGTGCTGAAATATAAGTATAATTCAGTTCTAAGTCATAAAGCACTGAGACAGGGAAGCCCCTGTCCCAGCCAAAAGAACTACAAGACACATCATGCACCCTGTCCTGGTCCCCGGAAAACCTGGCACGGAGCCGTGCCAGCCGGCACAGCTAGGAAGGGAAGAGAAAAGACAGGAGATAGCACGGCCCAAGAGTCAGAGGGGGAGGGCATTATCACCTAAGTGTTCCCCCTATTACTCCTTTCCTCCGACTGTGAAACCAAAGCCCAATCCAGGAGGGGGTGGGGCTGGCCCTCAGGGAGTGCAGGCTAAAAAGCCTCTAATACAAACTAGCAGGAGGCAACTGGGAGGCTCAGCTGTGGCTAATCCCAATCAATCTTCAGCCAGGAAGGATTGCAGCTACCATGGCGTGCCTGAGCCCCAGCCTAGAACCTTGGCCCAGAGGCAGCCCAGCAGGAGGGAAATTGGAAACCCTGGGAGGTATCTTGCCGGGCCGGACAAACCCTGGGAGGGTGATCCAAGAGGTGTGCAAGGAAGAAGTCAGGTTAGCCAGGAGCTAACCCACAGGCAAGGAGGGGACTGGGAGGAACAACCTGAGGTTACCGGGTGGAGAGACAGCCGGTGCTATGGGGCTAATGACTGGGAAATGAACAGTCTTACTGGAGAGAGTGAACCCGGGGAGGATATGGATGTAGGAGAGAGTGGGATAGGATATAGTAGGGCCTGCTGACTCTCCCAGAAATCCAGACCAGGTTAATTAAAACCCTGAACACAAGCAGGCCTTGAAGCAGGGCAGAGGCAGTCCTGTCCAATTCTGAGAAGTCACTATAAGAAACTTTAAGTTGCCTTACCTCCAGAGGACTTGTAAAAGGAAGGTAATTGAATTTGTTTTTCTCTGGGGACGACTTCCAGTGACTGAAGCATATGACGGGGAGCTTGGCATTCCCAAACCTTTTTGTTTTCCTCTTTTTGGTTTTGTATGAGCTTGCTTTGTTTATTGGACCTGGAAGCTCCAGGCAGGACAAGGACTTGAACATATACTTGGCTCTGGAGAGTGCAAAAGTAACTACATGTTCTCAGTTGTTTTTTTTTCTTTTGAAAACTTTAAAAAGCTGAATCCAGTTCCTAGACAATCCGTCTTCCAGGTTTGTCATTTCTCCAACCACATAAAAGGCGCTACAATAAATCTGCTTGTGGTCCGAGCTTGGCCTCCCACCTACTCGGGGACTGGCCCGGCCACAGCGTGTAAAGATCTTTTTATATATAACACTGTGTATTATGTGGGTGCTAATAAAGCGGGAAGGATATTGGCAAATCACCTTAAGACTAAAAGAAACAGAGAGAAGATATCATGTATTCAGGATAACAGGGGGGGACAACATGTTAATCAGTGAGATATGAGTCAATTTTTGCATTTTTATCAGAATCTTTACAGGGTCGCTTTACAGGGACTGAAGTTAGCTGAACAACAGGTACAAGAGGAAAAGTGTGGCGCAGTGGTTAAAGCTACGGCCTCAGCACCCTGGGGTTGTGGGTTTGAATCCACGCTGCTCCTTGTGACCCTGGGCAAGTCACTTTATCCCCCCATTGCCCCAGGGACATTAGCTAGTTTGTAAGCCTGCCGGGACAGACAGGGAAAAATGCTTGTACCTGAATAAATTCATGTAAACTGTTCTGAGCTCTCCTGGGAGAACAGTATAGAAAATTGAACAAACAAATAAAACAACCTTCTAGAGGCTCCCATTATGTTATCAGAGCTTTGGACAGCATTGGGGTCTCTGTAAAATGGGAAATCACCAGGGAATGATGGGTACATGGTTGAGTTTTTAAAATCTTTGCAAGACAGTCTGCTGCCATCTCTGTTAAGTCTTTACCAGGCTGTTTTATCTGCAGGATTATCTCTAGAATGATGGCTGAAGCACTCATGGTGGTTCTTCCTAAACCTGGGAAGGACCCAATGTTAGCTGCCAATTACAAACCTATTTTCTTGCCTAACTTAGATGGTAAACTCTTGGCTAAAGTTCTGGCCCTCCACTTGGCCAAGGTTATACCTGATATAGTGGGCATGCATCAGATGGGCTTTGAGTCTGGTTGGCCTTTCTTAGCCAAGACACTGAACAAACTGGCCTTCTCTGTGTTCTTGGATACAAAGAATGCATTTGATAGGGTTGAATGGTCCTTTATGTATAAAGTTATGCAATGGTTTGTTTTTGGCACTGGTTTTAAACATATGGCGAGAACATTATGTAGCCATCCTAACACTAGAACATGTATTAATAACGTACTTACTGAAAAGTTTTTTCACTTTCGTGGTGTTAGACAAGGATGCCCATTTTCTCCTTTACTATTTGACCTAGTGCCGTAACCTCTTCTTTTGGCTATTCAACATGGCTATTCAATAATCGGTAGATATCAAGGATTTATTTTATAAAAACCATAATTAAAATGAAAATACATCTAAAAACCTGCCTAAATCAGCACTTGGATGACCTAAAAGACAGGTCATCAAAGTGCCGATAATCGAAATGGGTTTTAGATGTATCTAAAAACATCTTAGGCCTTTTAACTGTCTCTGTTCATCCAGAGTAAAAATGGGCATTTTTGGAGGAGTGGTTAGAGGGGAGGTGGGTGGAATGTGGGCCAACTAAACTTAGTCGTCCTGCAGTGATAATCAAAAGTTTGACGAGACTGCCTAGCTGGGTGGCCAGTTCATCACTTTGCTGGCCCCTCCCACATCCAAAAGGTCTTTCTGTAGGCGTTTGGGACTTGGACAAATTTTTGGACGACTTGGAGGTTTGGACAATCAAATGGCTGGACGTATAAGCAGACAATTCTCAAAAAAATATATTTTGGATGTATTTTTTGAGAATGGACTTTGGACGACTAGTGCCTTAGGTCCAAAATGGACTTAGATATTGTTTTTTATTATGTCCCTCCATATGTATACGAACTCAGCTTATGCTGATGATCTCTTGACATATCTTACGGAACCAGGAACATCACAGTGGTAAGAAAGGAAATCTGGGAAGTCGTCATGCTGTCTACAGAGGGCTATGAAACCCTTAACCTCACCTGTCATTTCTCTTGCTCTATCAGTAGTGATGGAAACAAGTCTATGCAATGGAAGATTATACTTTGTCACAAAAGAATGGAAAGAACTGAATATTTCCTGACCTGTAGTTCTCTCATCCGGATAAAGACTAGTAACTGGGTTATGTCTCTTATGCAGTGGCATACCAAGGGGGCGGGGTCCACCCTGGGTGCATGCTTCATGGGGGTGCACAGCTGGCTGGGTCCAGAAGATCCTATGCTGCTGAAAATGGCACCTCAGCGCAGCTGCCGACTCTGCTCTGAAATATGTACGGCAGCCGCACTGAAGGGCAGCAAGGTCCCACGATGACTACTTATGCTGCCTCTGCTCCAAAAGAGGCAAGTGATGTCGGGGGGGGGGGGGTGAACCGGCAGCCGTAGTCCTCGCAGGACCTTGCTGCAAATCCCTGTGTCTGCCGACCCAGCCCCCCTCCGACATCACTTACCTCTTCCGGAGCAGAGGCAGCAGAAGTAGTCATCGCAGGACCTTGCTGATTTCGATGGAGAGAGAAAGGAGCTTAGCAGGGTGGTAGAAGGAGAAAAAGGGGGTCAGGATGGTATGGAAGGGTGGTGAAGGGAGAGAAAGGGGGTCAGGGTGGTAGGGAAGGGTGTGGAGGGTGAGAAAGGGGGTCAGGGTAGTATGGAAGAGTGTGGAGGTTGAGAAAGGGGGTCAGGGTGGTATGGAAGCGTGGTGAAGGATGAGAAAGGGAGCAGATGCTGATGGAAGTGGGGGGAAGGGAGAGGAGAGAGTGAAATACCAGAGCATGAGGGTGTGGGAGAGGGAAGGAGAGGAGAGAGATGCCAAACCATTGGAGGAGGGAAGAAGATGGATACCAGACCAATGGGGTTGAAGGGAGAGATGGAAGGGGGGAGGCATAAAGTTTCTGGAAGGGGAATAGAAGGAGAGAAGATGCCATATAGAAGGGGCAAAGAGAGGGTAGACAGTGGATGAAAGAAAGAAAGTGACAAGAAGATGAGGAAAGCAGAAACCAGAGAAGACAAGGTAGAAAAAAATTCTATTTATTTATTTATTTTTGCTTTAGGGGAGATGCATCGCTGTTTCTGTGGTGTTGCATTGTATGTAGAGTCCAGCTTCTTGGTGCTTCAGTTTAACCTTTGTCTATGTATTTTTATTCTATTTCCCCATTTATGTGTTCAAATGTATTTTATTGAGCACAACAAAACAGCAAACAGGAAATAAACCAAAGACAAGCAAGCTCATCATTTTAAATAACAGTACTAAACTCCACAGAATGCACCTCCCTAAATAACCCCCCCTCCCAACACAACCCTACCTAAAATAAAGGAAATTACTCCCCTCCCCGGGTCCTCCTTCCAAGCAATACACATTCAGGAAATCAAACAGTGGTCAGGCATATCCAAGGGAACAAATGGAAAAAAAATGTAAAAATCAACAATTCAACAAGCGGCTGCGAGCCATCGGGGTCATAGTCGTCCAGAACGGCTCCCAGGTACTCTGGAAAACACGGCCTGGAGGAGAAGAAAGGTCAATCACATCTCGTCGTTCCCACATCAAGAGGGAGATCATCCGGCATCTCCAAAGAGAGTAATCTGGAGCCGCAGCTTCAAGCCAGGTAAGTAAAATGCACTTCAGGGCCACTAGAACAGTCCATTTAAGGAAGGTGGTAGTTCCCCTCAGACGAGGGAAATATGAGGAACAGTTCTAAACAATAATAGAGGGGAGCGACGGATTGTAATGTTCCAAATTCGCTCCACAAAGACAAAAACTGCATTCCAAAAAGCTTGAACATTGGGGCAAGTCCAAAACATGTGTCCTAAGCCCGCCTCGGGAGCCTGACAGCGAAGACAGGCAGCAGATTCCCGCAGGTGGGATAAATAAGCCCTCTTGGGGGAGACATACATACGGAAAACTAACTTATAATGTTGTTCCCAGAAAGTGGTATATTTCCGGAAGGTAGGCAACCTACGGATAGCATGCAGAAGCACATCATCCGGCAAATCCACCGCCAGCTCTCGTGCCCAAGCATTTCGTAAGGAGGAATGATCAAACAAGGGGGTCTCATCTTTCAAATGGCGATGATGGAATTTGAGGGGGACCAAAAGTTGGGAGCCTATAGTGAAAGCCGTAGATAACAGCTCATGACAAGAGGCATTCAAAGAGCCAGAGGGTAAAGAAGAAATATAATGATTAATTTGCATATAGGCAAAATAATCAGTGGGTGGGAGACCAAACTCTTCTCGCAACTGTGCAAAAGGTTTAATTTTACCATCATCATCAACCAAGTGAAATACATAGTGAATTCCCCTCGTTTCCCACCGAGCAAAACTTGGTCCATCGATCCCAGGTAGGAAGGAGCCATTAAAGCGGATAGGCAGGAAGGGAGTTACAGAAGCAGAAAGAGCATGGAATTTACAGACCCAGCACCAAACCTTCCGCAAGGGACGGTGAAGCACTTTCGCAGAGAGAGATTCAGGTACAAGAGAAGGAAGACAATGAAAATAGGCACTAAAGTGAAAACAGAAAAGTTCCAAAGAAGTGTTAGTGAACACTGAAGTACCCCTAAAAAGGTCATTAATGTGGCGCATGCCACAACCAACTGTCAAATAGCGAAGGTTCAGTAAACCCAAGCCTCCCCTGTACCATGGAACCGCGGCCCTCTGGTAAGGCATACGAGGCCGCTTTCCAGATCAAAGAAACCGCTGAACCAAACGTACCAAGCACCTCTCATCTCGAGAAGACAAATAAAGTGGGAGGACCTGAAAAACATAGAGCCAACAAGGACAATAAGCATGTTGTAAAGGTGCACCTGACCCAAGAGGGAAAAGGGGAGAGTACCCCAGAGCTGCAATTTATTCTGAAGGGCCTGAAACAGCGGCTCCACATTCAAACGATACAAAGTGGACAGGTCCTGAGGGATAAGGACTCCTAAGTATTATAAGGCTCACTCCGCCCAACGGAGAGGAAAAACACCCCGCCACCTGGAACGCAACTCGGGTGGGTAAGGCAAGGCTAGGGACTTGTCCAGATTTAGTGACAGACCAGAATAAAATCCAAACTCGGAAACAAGATCCAACGCTGCCGGTAAAGAAGCTTCAGGCCTAGTGAGAATCAAAAACATATCATCCGCAAAAGCCAGCGTCTTCAACTCAATCCCATCAACGCAAAGACCCCTCACATCCGCAAATCCCCGAAGAGTACACAGCAAAGGTTCTAAGGAAAGAAGAAACAACAAGGGGGAGAGGGGGCAACCCTGCCGGGTGCCACAAAGAATAGAGAAAGAATCCATGCGGGTCCCGTTGACAAGAATCGAAGCCCGTGGGTTAGAATAAAGAGAGCGTATTGCCGCAAGGTAAAAGCCCCCCAACCCAATATATTCCAAGGTACGAAACAAGAAAGACCAATAGACACTATCAAACGCCTTAGACGCATCAAGACTGACGAACAGAGCAGGAATCTGATGGGAATGACAGTGGGCAAGCGCAAAGAGAACCTTACGGACATTACAGACTGATTGACGCCCTCGGACAAACCCAACTTGATCCTCATGAATAAGCTCAGGAAGATGAGGAGCAAGACGATCAGCTAACATGCGGGCAAAAAGCTTAAGATCCACATTGATCAAGGAGATGGGGTGATAGGATCCTGGGGAGTCAACCTCCTTGCCAGGTTTCAACAGTAAATAAATAAGGGCTTCATTAGTATAACGTGGGAAAGAGCCCCGGGCAATAGCAGCGTTAAAGTAAGCCAGCAAAGGGCCACAAAGATGAGGAGAAAGAAGCCGATAAAAGTCACCCGAAAAGCCATCCAGGCCAGGAGCTCTATCAGGGTGAAGAGCCTTAATAGCAGACTCCAATTCAGCCGCCCTAAAGGGGCTATTAAGAGAAGACGCTACTTCGGCGGACAGGCGAGGGAGACCAGAAGACTGAAGATAGTCCATCAATAAGTCCGGTGAAACGTCATCAGGAGCAGCATACAACCTGCTAAAAAAGTCACAAAGCACTCTGGAAATATCAGCCATTTTGGACACCACCCACCCACCTGGGGTCCGGAGAGACAAGATCGGTTTTCTATTAGTCTCAGCGTTAACTATACGGGCCATAAGACGCCCAGGTTTGTTGCCAAAACGTTGAAAGCGATGTTTATGAAAAGCCAACCATCGTTGGGAGCGAGAATGAAGCAACAAATTTAAAGCCTCCTGAGTAGACAGGTAACATTTTCGAGTCTCATGTGAGGGATGTAAATGAAAAGATCGTTTAGCCACTCGGAGAGCCCGCTCCAAGTTGATGATACCTCTATTGATTCGCTTGTTGCGAGCACTCAAAAAAGAAATATGTCCCCGAATCACCGCCTTACCAGCCTCCCAAAATAAAGTTGGATCAGTCAAATGGGCAGCATTGTGAGTAGAGTAGTCCTCCCATTGGGCCTGCAAAAAGGTTTGAAATTCTTTATCCTTAGCAAGATAGGCTGGAAAGTGCCAAGATGGGGTCCGAAGATATTCGGAATCCAGAGAAACATCTACCCAAATCGGAATGTGGTCCAAAATGTTCAAGGGACCAATCTCTGCCGACTGGACAAAGGGGAACAACTGTGAAGACAAGAAGATATGATCAATTCGGGACCAGGTCCCATGGGCCCGGGATAGATGCGTATAATCACGGACTTCAGGATGTAAAAGACGCCAAGGGTCTACCACAGAAAGGGTATCACAGAAGTCAGAAAGGAGGCGACCCTTAGACCTCAAAGAGGCAACAGAGGTTCCAGATTTATCGAGATCTGGGCGCAAGACCAGATTAAAGTCACACAAAATGAGAAGAGGATCCCCAGAAAAGCGAGAGCAAAGTTGGAGCAAACGTTGAAGGAAGGTGGATTCCCCTGAGTTAGGGCCGTACGCTACAAGCAAGAGATAGGATCGGGCACCCAAAGTGAGGCATAAAAGCAAGGATCTCCCATCACTGGCCTTGTGAAGTATCTGCACCCCAAAAGGCGAAGATTTACAGACCAATACAGCTACCCCACCACTGCGGCTTTGAGAAGAAGCAAAATATACCGCACCCACCCAAGAGCAGGCCAGTTTAAGGTGTTCCGCGTCGGTCAGGTGAGTTTCCTGTAAACATGCAATATCTGAGCTATAACGCTGTAAGGCCACCAATATTTTGGACCGCTTTACCGGAGACGTAATGCCCCCTACATTCCAAGAGGTTAGTCTAAAAGAGGTACTCAGGTCAGAAATTCAGGACAAAAGCATCTTAGAAAAGACAAAAGTAAAGAACGGGAATTACCCCAGGGGCCCAGCCACCCCCCAGAGCTTGGAACCCATACCACTAGCTCAACCTGCAAGAAAAAACAGGAATAATTCAAAAGCAAACAAAGTACCTCGGGAAGGAGGACCCCCACCCCCACCAACCCAACCCCCACCCATTCCCAACCACCCAAACCCCCCCAAATACCCATTAACCCAACAGCAAACACGCACCCCAGTCAACAGACGTGGAGTGGAGAGGAAGCCACACAAAGATATCAACAGGGCCCCCAATCCTCCCCCACCCCACCCGCCCCTAGAAGCAAAACAAAGCAGGAGCCCCTCATGCACACACACAACACACCAGCCACTCTCTTGCCACCCCAACCCCACCCCCACTCAGACACGGAACAAGAGGAATACCAAAATGTCAGGGTTCAAGCAGTCCACCTTCAAATAAAGGACTCCCGCAAGAAAGCATTCCCCAAAGAAACAGGCAACCACCCACCACAAACAGACCCCCCAAACATTCCAGAAGAATCCGCAACAAGACCCACTATAAACAAACTGTGCAAACATGTGATCCAGGAGTCCATAGGGAGCCCCAAGCCAGCAAGGGTCGTGTCCACCCCATACAGCATCAAGGGAAGTCAGGTGCAGGGAAAAGCACCACAGCTACCCGGAGATACACCGAGTCCCATAAGGAGGGGGGACTCCTGCCAAGGGTCCAACGCCAGCAAATTCAATCAAGGAGCCCCCCCCAAAGGAAGAGGGCCATGAGGAGATCCAGCAGAGATAGAACAGGGGCCCTGAAACCTCAAGGGGCAGATGAAGGGCCACTCTCCCCTGGAAGAGCATCCAAGTAGGCCTGTGCGTCCTCTGCCGAGGTTTAGCTCTTACACCCGGTAGCAGTCCAAATCTTCAGGAGTGCAGGATAAGAGAGCTGGAAATGGTGCTTATGCTCAAACAAAGCTGTGCAAACTCTGGAGAACCGGCGCCGCTGCTCCTGGAGGGCTGGAGAATAGTCCTGGAATAGACGGAGCGGAGCCCCATCGTAGGTGAGTGTGTTAAGCTTCCTTCGATAGTGCCGCATGAGCTCTGCTTTATGAGATGAGTTGAGAACTTTAAAAATAGTTACCCGTGCCCGGGTATGGTCTTCAGCCCGACGACCAAGGTGGTGGGCTCTTTCAATTCGAAGGGGCCCCATCCCAGCAGGGAGCGGCAACTCCGCCTGGAGCCAGGATTCTAAGGTTGGACAGTAGGCAAGAATCGGAAACAGCCTCAGGCAGACCGATCAGGCGCAAGTTATCGCGTCTCGAGCGGTTTTCCAAATCCTCAAGTTTGTCCTCCTGGCGCCGAAGTTGTGCTTTCAAAGTTGAGAGATCCAGGGCAGAAGCAAAGTGGGCCTCCTCCACATGGGCAACACGGACTCCAATTCCCCAGTGCGGCGAGTGGTATCTGACAGAAGGGATTCCACAGTAGTTAGCTGGGCAGAAAGCTGGTTAAATCGGGCATCCAGAGCCCGCACCACCGAGGCGGACAGTGCCTCGATGTGAGCCGCCGACAAAGGGAGCATGGAGCCCTCCTCAGCCGCCGCCGCCATCTTGGATTCTGACCGCGATGCTCTCACCTCGTGTTCCTTTGCACCGCGGCTCGATTTGGCGCTCATGGCAGGGCTGGGAGACTGGAGGAAACGTTCCATGCACCATCCGATCCTAAATAGCGGAGGAAAGAGCAATATTCAAGGGCAGGGAGGGTGCGGAGGGACCCGGGGCCCCGGAGCTCGGGCAGTGCACATCCTGCTTGGCTCAGCACATCATGTGACCTCTCTATTTCCCCATTTATAAAACTGTAGAGTGTTTTTTAGCGTTGGCTGTTACCACCATGGCTACACTACACTACAGTTTTATAAAAGGGGAGGGGTTAGTTTGTGATTACATACTAAGCAAAGGTGTTTTCTGTGTTCTGTGTGTTCGAAAAGACATGGTTTTCTGTTAGGATTGACTGTGTAGGATTGATCTGTACTAGTCTGGCATGTTTAGTTTTACAATGGGTTTATTGATGTACTGCTTACTGCAGTATGTAAGATGCTGCCTTTTCCTAGGTACACACTTGTGTGATGTGTGGATTGTTACTAAAAATCATGTTTTTCATACAAATGGGGGGGTGTCAAAAAATGATGGGCCCCGGGTGTCACCAATGCTAGGTACGCCACTGCTCATTTGTCTGTAGATTCATCCAGTTGGAGTGAGAAAGCAACACAATTTGAAACATCCTCCAACAACTGTTCAGTTGTGTCTCCACATATCTTTTCTATTTGCCACACGACGGTGTTTCTTGACAATTGTACATTTTGAATAGCAGCTATGATCTCTTTCTTATTTTTAAATCCTTAAAAAAGATTGCCAGCTGCTTCAAGAAAACAATCTTTTACAAATTCCCCTTCAGTGAAAGGTTTGCATTTCTTTGCGATCAGGTTGCTGACCTTGAAGGATGCTATGGTTGCATTGACCGAATGTGACCTTGGCTTCGCCATCAACTGTTGCTGAGTAGCCAATTTCAATTTAAGTTCTTTGAGCTTCAGTTTATGAATTTCACTTTTGGGTGGAAAATCAGCATCAAGCTTATTGCTATGCAGAGCCTTATAATGACGTTCCAGATTACCTTTTTTGGGCAAGGATACTGGGACATTACAAATTAGACAACAACACTTGTCTTTCACCATGATGAAGAAGTAATCCATTTCCTATTCATCATGAAAGTGGTAGGTTTTGCTCTTCTTTGGAACACTCATCTTTGTTATACTGGGGTGACTGGATGTAAGAAGGCAAAACCTGCTAACTTAGTGTAAACACTGGCTGAATCTGGTCCAAAATTGTCACTTTCCTAATGTATTAAAGATCAACAGGAACTGAAGACCTTTGGATGATGTGCAATACAAGGACTGGAGATGCCAAAACCACATATGCAGTTCTAAAAGTAAAAATAAGAATGATCATACTGGCACCAATAATCAAATACCACCAATCAATCATCAAAAAAACTCAAACACCTGTCCAGCAAACCAGATAAAATCAAATATCGCCAAACAAGTTCAAATACCATCCCGGGATAGACTGGAGTCTTGGAAGCTCAAAAGGCGCTAGGGAGGCAGAATTCCTGGAGGCTACACAAGATTGCTTCATGGAGCAGCTTGTTAGAGAACCGACGAGAGGAAATGCCACTCTGGATCTAATCCTAAATGGGTTAAGGTGACCTGCAAAGGAAGTGAAAGTAGTGGGACTGTTGAGAAACAGCGATCATAATATGATCAAGTTCAAGGTTGAAGTAGGGATACCAAAAGGAAAGAGAACCATAGCGACTACTTTCAACTTCAAGAAAGGAAACTATGAAGCAATGAGGGAAATGGTAAGGAAGAAACTTAGGAACACTTCCAAGAAATGGCAGAGGGTAGAACATGCCTGGTCTTTTTTCAAGAAAGTTTCAAGTTTAATAAGAACACGGTGAGCGAGGCGCAAAACCTGCATATCTCCAGTTTCAGAAAGGGGTGCAAAAAGAGTCGAACAAAAGACCCGGCATGGATAACTAAAGTAATGAAGGAAACGATAGACAATACGAAAAATTAATTCAGGAAATGGAAAAAGGACAAAACAGAGGAGAACTGGAAAGAGCACAGGAAGTATCAAAAAGAATGTCACTGTGTGGTTCGAAAAGCCAAAAGAGAATATGAAGAGAGGCTAGCCAGGGAAGCACGAAATTTCAAACTGTTCTTTAGATATGTTAAAGGGAAGCAACCGGCTAGGGAAGAGTTGGGATTGCTGGACGACGGAGACAGGAATGGAGTGGTGAAGGAGGAGAAAGAAGTGGCAGAAAGACTTAACATGTCCTTCTCATCTGTATTTACAAATGAAGACACATAACCCATGCTCTTTCAGAGCAAAGAAGGCCCCCTAGGCTGGGGGGAGTTCATGCAAACCCTAGCTGAATTAAATATGCCTTCCTCGGAGTGGGTAGCGCTGCCAACAGAGATGTACTGTTATGCCTCAAGGAGAATCCAGCTATGAATGTTTCTGAACTATATACTAAACCTGTCAAGACCAAAGAACTCCTGCCTCATAAAAAACTTAAATTATTACCCTGTTACCGGTGACTGAGTGTATAAAAACATATCTTCAATAAAATAATACTTTTATAAAAATGAAAATAAGACTGCTGACATTCTGATTTTAAGGTTTACTTTTTTTATTTAGAAGCAGTATGACATTCATGGTAGGAAATACAACCCTGGGGAGTATGAAATGGGTTTTGAAAAGGTCTACACAAGACTTGTTTTTTTTATTTTTTTTACAAATTTCAGTACCATTTCATCATTTTGCATTAAATCTTCAGAATACATTTCTAAAATATTTTCAAAAGGTTGCCGTTTACAGTGATGATATAAAAAAAAATACACACAGTGATAGCCACAGGCCTCAGACAGCGGGTGCTGTAACTGTCTGTTATGATATAATACGGCCTTACAGTGTTTATTGAAAAAGTTCATAATGCTGTTAGGAAAGAATAAACTATCCGGTGGTTGTCTGTAAAATCAAAAAATTTTCCTGTCCCATCACCGGTCACAAAGAGGGCCAACCAGTGTTCACCCGGTAGGTTATGTGGGTGTGTGTTCACAATTCCCACAGGTTTCCTTGGTATTTCTAATCCTATTAACCAGTCACTGGGCAGTACATCTAAAAAAGATTCTGCAACAGAGGTGTCCTTCTTTAAAATACGGAAGATCTGTACGGTGTTCATGTTCCTTCTATGAGTAACTTCTATCACGTCAAAAACCCCATACACAATCATGTTCACAGTGTGAGGTAAAGCTCTGGCAAAACATATTTCAGCCCGCAGGTTACCAGTTTTGATCGATTAGTGGTCAGCACACTCCTGGTCCAGCGATAGGTTGAAGGCTAGCAGCATATAACCTTTGTAAAACTCCTGACGATTAACCAGGAGTGCGTTCTCTTTCAGATGTTTACCGGTCGCTTGAATAAGATGCATATATTCTCTCACACAATTTCCATTTTCAAAGTCGGGTTGTAGAGGTTTCCGGGTACTTGTTCACCATCCTCATACAGAGCCAAAAAATTAATATCGTAATGTTTAAAATTGAAAACATTTTTACCAGAATTACCACTGAAAGCATAGTTATCCACAAAGCCCAACACGATGAGCTTTGACAACTGCCCCAAAAAGAGATTTTCCTAATTAGTCACACGGGCGCCGGTCAGTATTCTAAATACCTTCAACCCCACATGGTCTATCGTGTACTTGGCATTAGCATTCAGTAGAGCTTCAGCATGTCCCAAGTGCACTACAGGGGCCACTTTAATTTTCTTTACAAAGAGGGCTGCATTTAGGATAAGGAGTTTATAATTTTGGTCAGCATCACCGCTCATTAAACAGAAAGAGTTTTTGTTACGAGACAGTTTTATTTTAAGATCTACACTGTTGATGAGTAGCTTTTCTTGAAAAAATAGATCGCTGTGTAAATGCAACAGCTCCATCTTGTGGCTAGATGCTGTAAAGTGAGCCCTTTTGGTAAAACCCACATTACATGCTCCTATATCTCTTGCGTCATGATGTTTGGCTGTATCCTTATAAAACAGACCGCATGTGAACTGTGATTTGAGGGCTTCGTCACCTTAATTGAGGATCAGCTCTATGAGGGCTCTGTAGGGGTAGCAGTTATTACTCTGACTAATCAGCTGGTCTCCCAGGGTAACATCCAATTGGCTAAAAATAGATGCAGTTGGGTAGTTTACCAGGGCTACTTTGGCGGCTGAATCAATGTCTGAACCGTCTTCTTTCACAATTTTACAGGAGAGTATTTTTTAAATCAATGTAGTCTTCACCATGCCTCGCTATGTAGAAGTCCAAAGTGCTGTTTCCGATAAAACTGATAATGGTGGTATTTCCACGTAAATAATAATAATAATAACTTTATTTTTGTATACCGCCATACCCAGGGAGTTCTAGGCGGTTCACATCAATTAAACAGATTTACAAAAGATTTACAAAAGATATCTAAATAGAACTCTTGCCTTCCAAGCAGGTCAGCTCAATGACTGGCTGGCCCACATCATCTCACACACTTCATCCTACTTAAACTTCAGGAAATTACTAAAAACTATTCTTTTCACCTGATTCACACCCTAAACCCCTATGCCATATCCTGGCCCCTTCTTTCTCACCATGTCCTTCACGCAGATTGTCTTGACCTTCTTCCCTGTACCATTTATTACCCTGATTGTATCTATCCTCGCTGATTGTACCATTCTTCGCCGAATGTACCACTGTTCGCTGATCTATTTTTCTCTGTTTGTACCATTTTTCTCTGCCACCTATTTTCTCTGTTTGTACCATTGTACCAATTTCGCTGATTGTCCAGCCCTTCTTCATTGTAAACCATCTCGAACTGCTATGGCTTTGGCGGTATATAAGAAATAAAATTATTATTATTATTATTATTACAAGAGTTACAATTAGATTTACAAGCAACAAAGTCGTTGATGCAAGCATGAAGGGATTGTACAAGCATTGGAGTTAGCAGATAGGAAGAGAACAATAAGAAGAGTAAAGAGAGAGTTCAGATCGTTGGTAGGAGGGGTGAGAGAAGAGGAATAAGGGGGATTAGGAATTCTGTCTGTTGAATAAATGAGTTTTGAGTAGTTTTCGGAAATCGAGGTAGGTGGGGGCTTCGAGTAAATGCTTTTTTCGATAGTGGTTTGGGTCAGGGATAGCTCAAATAGATCTAGTTCTGATTTAACGCATTCTTCAGAGCCGTTGTGTACAAAAGCCATGTTTTTTTTTAGAATATATCACGTTTCCTAGAACGGGCCCTTCTTTTCTTGAATCCGCCGGATAGCTTTTGTGATTTTTCACCTTGGGGTTTCTTTCTTTTAAAAGGTTTTGGAGGTCCTTGCAGAATCTCTTGAGGATGGGTCCTCTTTCTTTTAACAGCTCATCTAATTACAGCCAGTCCTGACCCCGCCTGCTCTGCGGAATGGTTTATTTTATTTAGAACGGTTGTTGCGACGTGGCCCATGACATCTTTAGCTATGTTTTTTGCGGCTCCTTTCACATGCGGTTTAATAATTTCAAAACCCCTTCTCAAAAGCAGTATTGCTTTTCTAAAGAGACTACGAAATACGCCATCTACACCGGCACCGTACATGACAGGCGCCCCGTGATATCCCGAAAGTCCATAACCGGCTTGTGCTGTGTAATAATTTATGTATGCTTTGGGGTCTCCATAATCTTTAGAGACCAACATTTTAAAACACAACAGTCTTCTTGGGTCGAAGGTGAAGCTTAAGGATCACCTTCCTGTAACAAAATGAGACGTTCCTGTTCTGATCTGTCTTTATTTCAAATGTGATGGTGTCGATGTGCTGCTTGTTCACAGGGACATAGTGTGGTTTATCGTACATGAGGGTGATAAACTTATCCGCTGACCCTAGAGCTGGAACACAGCACAACAGTTTGTCACAAACCCGAGCCCAATGCCGGCCTTGTGCCAGGGAAGAGTCATAAAAAACATCCCCTGAAACTAGTCCGGGCTAACCACGTTGTCCCTATTAGGCAGGAACAGGACCAGGAAGCACAGGCTGTGTTCAGACCTGCTTTAGAACACAGCCTGGTGAAAACTGGTAGGGTCCCTTTAAATCCTCCATTTTGTAAGAGGCTGGCTAAACAGGGTAGAAGGCAGCCTCAGCTGAAAGAAGTCCGGCCCCTGAGTAGGACTGGGCGAGGTACAGCAGCTTGGCAACATTTGGAAAGCTGGCTGTCCAGGAGGAGGGGAGAAACAGGAGAAGCTCTCAGGTGGAAGGAGCCTCCAATTCCTCCAGAGCCAAAGGATGTGGAAATGCTGGACACAGAGTCAGAAGGAACAACCCTGGTAAACCCGGAACATGAAGCAATGGATTGGAGTGCTTTACCAGAGGTGGGACTGACTGAGGAAATGGATGTTAGTTAGTTTTGAATTGCTTTCTGAGTTTATTTTTGAATGTTTCCATTTCTGCTGGGACAATAAGGATTTTCCTTGAGCATGCTAGCTAAGGGATGTATGCTAGCAAAGTGTTTGCTTTGATTAGAAGTTTTTTTGTTTTTTTTTGCCAAGATGGCTGCTGTGAAAGAACTTTAGCAGTATCTCCCATAAGGTGTGAATATCATGAAGGCTGGGGCAGGATTTGCCCAACACCTTAGCGGAGGGTTTGCGGGTTATTTGCTCTTTGCAACAAGGAGCCGTTTTGGCAAATCCGCCAGCCTTCTGCCACTGCATTTGAAAGGGCAGTGCTGCACATTGCCACGTGCCATAGTTTGTTTTTCAATTTGCAAGAAAAACTTTTGAGAGTCAAAGACTGCCAGAGACTCGGCTATACCTGGGACATTAGTAAAAGAACTTTGAGTGAATTAACCAGACCAGGTTGGTAAACACAGTATTATTTTGCTTGCACTATTTTTGCCATTACCTTTTTTGAGACTGTTATCCTTCATGCCTTTTTGTTTGGACTTGTTCGGATACACAATAAATTTGATTTCTTTATTTGATAACTTACCTGTGCGAGGCCATTCTATTTTTTTCACAAAGGATAGTTTATGTAATGTAATGTAATGTAATGTAATTTATTTCTTGTATACCGCTACATCCGTTAGGTTCTAAGCGGTTTTAAGAAAATATACATTTAAATTGAAAGTAAGAAGTAAGAAAGGTGCTTAATAAAATTCCCTTACTGTCCCGAAGGCTCACAATCTAACTAAAGCACCTGAAAGTTGATAAAGAAGTGAAAAAAATAAAGAAGATTAATGTTAAACATTTTATCTAGATAGCATAGATCTGATAAGTACTTTGGTAGTGGAAGAGAGGAGAAAAAAGGAATAGATATAAAAAGTGATAACCGTTGGAAAATAGAACCTTGAATAGAATTTAAATGAGGAGATATAACATAATAAAGGCAGAATTAAAAACAATAGATAATGTTAAAGAAATTCATAATATTACAAGGAAAATAAAGTAAAAATGAAAATTATCCACAACAGGGTCTTCCTCCCTCTTAGGGAAGCACGCTGGGAGAATATTTTAAGTGTGGGCCGGTTACCGCAAGCCTCGAGGGCCGGCCACACTACACGTGGTATCAGAAGTGGGATACAGCGCCCCCTGTTGTTAAAAAATTTTGGGGTTTTTTTGGCTTACTTGTGGATTTTTGTTGGAGCTGATTATTGAGAAGCTGTGGACTTATGCTGGTGGACTAAGGACGTACAGACACTGGAAGACAAGCCACAGGAGGACCAGAAGTCAGCCGAGTTGGGACCTTGAAAGCCGGTGTTCCAGTCCTTTGGAGAGCAGTTCCAGTTCGGAGAGGCTCGGAGTCGGACGCAGGACCCAACCAGAGAGAGCAGTAGTATCCAAACCAGAGTCGGAGTGTTCCCGAGTACCAGAGTGATACAGGGTGCAGACTCATCAGTACCGGGGGTAAGAGTACCTAATTCAACGGGCTGTTGAGGATAATAAGTATCACTTGGGGAGGCTGGTTGACTACGCTGTGGGAGGAGGATCGGGCAAAAGTTAAGAGGAGCCACACTTGGTTTTCGTTTTCTTTTTTGTTCCATTCCAGGTGGCGGAGATGGAGCAGCAGCAGGTGTTGGCCCTGATCGCTAGAGAACGCCAGAAGCAGATCCAGGAGATGCAGGAGGTCTTCTAGGCAAGCCAAGACCGCTGGAACCAGGCACAGGACCGTGCAATGGTACACCACCAAAAATTGTCCTTAGGGAAACCTCTTCGAGCGCCTCTAATTCCTATCCCTAGAGTAGCTGATCCCTGTAGTAGATTGGCTATGGATATCGTGGGACCCTTGGGAAAAAACCCACGAGGATACAGTTTTATTCTAGTGGTGATGGATGTGGCCACTAGATTCCCATGGGCCTTTCCTTTAAGGAAAACGTCATCTGCTGCCATTATGAAAGAGCTTACAGGTTTATTTAGTATGATAGGGTTCCCTCGGGAAGTCCTCACGGACCAAGGAAGTAATTTCATGTCCAAGGAAATGCAGTACTATTGGCGAGGGTTTGGAATTAGGCCCATTCGGACCTCAACATATCACCCTCAGGCTAACGGACTGGTCGAACGCTTTAACCAGACCTTAAAACAAATGTTGAAGAAAGGGTTAGATGGGAACCTGAAAGATTGGGACCTCTGGGTGCCCTTTGTACTTCTAGCCTGTAGAGAGAAAGTCCAGGACTCACTAGGGGTGAGCCCATTCGAGATGTTATTTGGGAGGAACCCCAGGGGTATTATGGATGTGTTAAAGAAAGGGTGTAGTCCCTCAGAGGAAGCTGACACCAACTTAATATCTTACCTGATGCAGTTGAAGCATCGACTAACGCAGGTGTCTCAAATGGGCAAAAATAATTTAGAATGGAGCCAGAGAAGACAAAAAAGTTATTATGACCGGAAATCCCGGGAAAGACATCTGCTAATAGGAGATAGGGTGCTAATTTTGGTGCCCACTGACCCACATAAATTCTTGGCACAGTGGAAGGGCCCGGCCACTGTGGTGAAAAGATTGAATGAGGTGAACTATCAGGTTAGAGATGAGAAGGGACGGGAGCAAACTTATCACGTCAACCTACTCAAGCCCTGGAAGGACAGGGAAATGTTAGCACTGATAGCACAACAAATCCAAGAGGAAGATTTTGGGCACCAGGTGGCAGATCATGCTTAGGAAGAAGGGGTCAATGTAGATACAGAACTCTCTGATGCCCAGGTGCAACAGGTGGGGACATTGATTAAGACCTTTGAGGACGTGTTCTTTGCTACCCCAGGGAGCACTGAGGTGGTGGCACATGATATCATTACCACATCGGGTAAGATAGTGCGAGTCAAACCGTATAGGTTGTCAGAAGAAAAAAAAAATCTAGTACAAGACCTAGTGGACAAGATGTTAACCTTAGGAGTTATTGTGCCCTCATTTAGCCCATGGTGCAGTCCGATAGTAATTGTACCCAAGGCAGATGGGTCCCCTAAATTTTGTATAGACTTCCGTCAACTTAATGAGGTCTCACAATTCGACTCTTTCCCTATGCCACGGGTGGATGAGTTATTAGACTGTTTGGGACAGGCCCAGTACTTATCCACACTTGACTTAATGAAAGGGTACTGGCAGATACCCTTAATGCCAGCTGCTAGGCCCAAGACAGCCTTTAGTACCCTTGCTGGCCTGTTCCAATTTAGGCGCATGCCTTTTGGACTTCATGGCGCTGCTGCAACATGTCAAAGGCTAGTCAACGAGGTGCTACGGGACCACCATCCCTACGCGGAGGCATACCTCGACGATATCGTCATCTACTTGAGCAATTGGACTCAGCACTTGGAACATGTTGTGGCAGTCCTGAGATCATTGAGGGAGGCTGGCTTAACGGTAAACCCCAAGAAATGTTTCCTGGGGCAGAGGGAGGTAACATACTTGGGCTATGTGGTAGGCCGGGGCCAGGTGAAACCACTAGTGGACAAAGTCCAGTGCATTAAGTTTGTATATAGTCTAGTTTATTTTAATGGTTATGTTTAAATTAATGTTTTATTTTTTAATATTGTAATTTTAATTGTTTCCTTTTATGTATGTTCATCGCTTTGATGTAAGATTAAGCGATTAATCAAAAATTTTAATAAACTTGAAACATTAAGTCCTACCCCTTACCTGTCACAAAGAAGCAGCTAAGAGGGTTCTTAGGGCTTATAGGATATTATAGAAGGTTTATTCCCCAGTTTGCTACCAGAATATGTTAAAAAAAGATAAACCAGACACCTTATACTGGGAAGCGCTAGGGCAGGAGGCCTTGGAAGACCTGAAAGGATGTCTCTGTTCAGAGCCGGTTCTAAGGGCTGTTGATTTCTCTAAACCCATGATCTTACAGACTGATGCTTCTACGAGCGGATTGGGGGCTATTCTCAGTCAGGAGGTGCAGGAAGTAGAACACCCAATCCTGTATCTCAGTCATAAGCTTCATGACAATGAAAGAAAGTATGCTACAGTGGAGCTAGAATGCCTAGCCGCAAAGTGGGCTATGCAGACCCTAGTTCACTACCTAGAGGGCCAGGAATTCACATTGGTGCCAGACCATGCGGCCCTCAAGTGGTTAAACACAATGAGAAACAACAATGCTATGCTGACCCGGTGGTATCTTGCTCTACAAACATTCAGGTTTAAGGTAGTGCATAGGCCAGGGCATCTAAGCACTAATGTGGATAGGCTTTCCCGTTTGCAGGAGAACCCGGAGGAAGGTAGACCATGCCTGGGTGGTCATGGTTTAAGGGGGAGGGTATGTCACAAACCCGAGCCCAATGCCGGCCTTGTGCCAGGGAAGAGTCATAAAAAACATCCCCTGAAACTAGTCCGGGCTAACCACGTTGTCCCTGTTAGGCAGGAACAGGACCAGGAAGCACAGGCTGTGTTCAGACCTGCTTTAGAACACAGCCTGGTGAAAACTGGTAGGGCCCCTTTAAATCCTCCATTTTGTAAGAGGCTGACTAAACAGGGTAGAAGGCAGCCTCAGCTGAAAAAAGTCCGGCCCCTGAGTAGGACTGGGCGTGGTACAGCAGCTTGGCAGCATTTGGAAAGCTGGCTGTCCAGGAGGAGGGGAGAAACAGGAGAAGCTCTCAGGTGGAAGGAGCCTCCAATTCCTCCAGAGCCAAAGGATGTGGAAATGCTGGACACAGAGTCAGAAGGAACAACCCTGGTAAACCCGGAACATGAAGCAATGGATTGGAGTGCTTTACCAGAGGTGGGACTGACTGAGGAAATGGATGTTAGTTAGTTTTGAATTGCTTTCTGAGTTTATTTTTGAATGTTTCCATTTCTGCTGGGACAATAAGGATTTTCCTTGAGCATACTAGCTAAGGGATGTATGCTAGCAAAGTGTTTGCTTTGATTAGAAGTTTTTTTGTTTTTTTTTTGCCAAGATGGCTGCTGTGAAAGAATTTTAGCAGTATCTCCCATAAGGTGTGAATATCCTGACGGCTGGGGCAGGATTTGCCCAACACCTTAGCGGAGGGTTTGTGGGTTATTTGCTCTTTGCAACAAGGAGCCGTTTTGGCAAATCCGCCAGCCTTCTGCCACTGCATTTGAAAGGGCAGTGCTGCACATTGCCACATGCCATAGTTTGTTTTTCAATTTGCAAGAAAGACTTTTGAGAGTCAAAGACTGCTAGAGACTCTGCTATACCTGGGACATTAGTAAAAGAACTTTGAGTGAATTAACCAGACCAGGCTGGTAAACACAGTATTATTTTGCTTGCACTATTTTTGCCATTACCTTTTTTGAGACTATTATCCTTCATGCCTTTTGTTTGGACTTGTTCAGATACACAATAAATTTGATTTCTTTATTTGATAACTTACCTGTGTGAGGCCATTCTGTTTTTTTCACAAAGGATAGTTTATCCACAACAGGGTCTTCCTCCCTCTTGGGGAAGCACGCTGGGAGAATATTTTAAGCATGGGCCGGTTACCGCAAACCTTGAGGGCCGGCCACACTACAAGTTGTACAAAATGGTCACCTACTAACTGGTGCTCTAAAATATCGGTGTAAACGTAGAGGGTATTAAGTAGGCCTCGATATTACTGGGAAATGAGAATGACGTGTATTAAAGTTAGCCTTTACCCCCCAAATGGTTGCTAAATCACCCCCTGCAGAAATAAGACTTATCCTCTGATTTTACATAAATTCTTTGTGTATTGGGGTCATATATGATTCTTGGTGGTCTCTCAGACTCATAGATGCTTCTAATGTCATGATTCATGGTTTCCAATAACTTCTCCATGGTGTCATAATATCCTCTCTGGATTGTAAATTGGTGTACATTTCCTTCTCCAGAGGTGACAATGTACTTTAGGTCTTCCTTAATATTTTCCCAAGTATGTGGGTATTGTATTTCCACCAGCCTCGCTTCCCACAGCCCCTGTAAGTCCAAAGGCCTAGCTATTTATATGGTAAAATTAGAGCTGGTATTGTGGGGAAACATGGCTGCCAAAGCATTGCTGGGCAATGTGATATAAAAGCCACCGTCATTCATTTTTTTTTCTGTCTGTGCTGCTTCAAAAGACAAAATCAGATGTCTTGAATCTCTGAGGCCTTCACCCAACTGTTAAATTTATCAGGCCACCCCCTTCCATTTCACGAGACAAATTTTGTTCTTACCCCCTCCTTTTACCTTTAGAACCTTTTCAATATGGTATATTCTATCCTGTAGAGGCTTGACTTTTAGTAATTCTTCAGGATAAAAAGAACCTTGTATAGCTTTGCTATCGTAATCCTGTATCTTGTATGTTGTTCTCTGACCCCTGTTTAAAACATATTTTATTATAAATGTCTCATCCGTCCATGTTTGCTCGTAACCTTTCTCAAATTTTCCCTATAACTTTTGACAGTCTTATATGGTCTCCTTCCTTTAAGAGATTCTTGGTGGGGCCGCGTTTGATGTCACAGCCGTAGACTGTTTTCCAAATCTGCAAAGAGTTTGAGGGTGTCACTTCTACTGGCCTCGCCTGTATCGTTCTGTGAAAACTATAATTATAGCTGTGCACTATATCCTGTAACACATCTTGATAAGTAAAGGTATTATGGGCTGTAAAATAGTGCCACATTTTGGATTTTAAAGTCCTGTTAAATCTTTCCACTACAGCTGCTTTAACATCATTATGGGTCAAAAAATGGCTAACATCTTTTTGTTTTAATAAATTCTTCAGAGACTTATTTAAAAATTCTTTACCATTGTCTGTCTGAAGTTTTTCAGGTGTACGCCCTCAATTAAATATTGTTTCAAAGGCTTTGGTAACTTCATGACCGATTTTTGTTTTTAAACTCACGGCCCATGCATATTTTGACAGGATATCTATTACCATTAAGATGTATTAGTGACCGTTGTTATAACGGGCAAAGGCTGACATGTTGACTAAGTCACTTTGCCATTGGCTGTCAACTTTTATTTCTTTTAAAATGGATTTTAGCCAGTCTGTGTAAATTGTATGTGTTTTGACCGGTGACCCAGTCCACTACGTCTGTACTATCTCTTTTTTTAGCCGTTTAAAGTAGAGGGTTAATGCCTCCATAGCTTCCTGCCGCGTATGGATCATAACAAATTTGCTTCAATAAAGATTCTTTCATCATGTTCCATTCAGCTCTGTCAACTTAGCTCTAAATAAAAAAAACAGGTCTTAAAACTCTGCCTTTTAACAGACGCTGTTAGGTGACAGGTTTTTTTTTCAGATTGTTAAAGATCTGAGGCATACATCACTTTGACAACACCAGGGGGCGGGGTCATGTTCAGACAGGTTTAAACACACCTCCCCCTCTCCCCCTTGGCTTTATCAGGGACTGCAAGAAGCTTATCAGCTGTCACCATGACAATCTGGGTGTTACCCATGCAACCATTAACTCAGATTTCCTACTGAAAGTGTCTGTAAAACAAGGAAAAAAAATGCAGCTTTAAAATTCTAAGCTCTTTCTGTACTGGGTTCTGTTTTAAAAACAGGAAAGAAACAAAAGCAGCTTTTGTGATCTGCCTGTGCATTGCTCTAACCATGAGATCTTAAAACCTGTCCTTTAACTAAAAAGTGTTAAAATAAAGACACTCTTTTTCTGGCCACATCATTTCCGGGGGCTGCGATTAACTTCATTTCCAGTAACATCATCAGAAAATGCATTTCCATCTCATCAGAAAAGCACATTTCTGGCGCTTCATTACCCTGTTTCCGCTGATGTGGTCAGAAAAGCGCATTTCCAGCGCTTCATTTACCCTATTTCCGCCTATATCATCAGAATGTACACTTCCAGTAGGGCAGGCACTCCCATTTTCGGTGATATCATCAGAAAGCGTATTTCCGGGGTCAAACATGCCCCCATTTCTGGTGATGTCATCAGAAAGTGCATTTCCGGTGACATGGCATGAGGCGGGGCATGGGCAGGGCTACCACCATTCATTTCTATGGGGCATGTGTGGAGAATAGGCGGGGCTTGGGCAGGAGGGGTGTGTGGTATGGGTGGGGCCTGGGTGGGGCTATGGGGAAAGTGGGTGTGGTGTGGGAGGAGGAGTCCTTCGCCTAAAACCTGGATTCTGTAACCGGTGTCTGTCAAAAACAACACTGGTTACAGAATCCACCCCTCCCGACGACATTGGGGCATGAGGGAGCCCAAGCCCTCCTGCTCCGTTGCACCCTCGACCTCCCCGACACTATTGGGGTAGGAGGGAGCCTAAGCTCTCCTGCCCCACGGCACCTCCGAATCTACGATGAAGATCAGGGCAAGAGGGAGCCCAAGTCTTCTTGCCCCGTGATCCCCAAACCCCCCCTCCCACTGAGTTGATAGAGCCAGGAGGGAGCCCAAGCCCTCCTGGTCCTGCGATTTATAACCCCCCTCCCCCCCACGATCCGGCCAGGAGGGAGCCCAAGCCCTCCTGGCTCAGTGACACCCCCACCCCCCACTAAAATACAGGCAGGAGGGATTCCAGGCCTTCCTGCCCTCAACCCTACCCCCCCACGACTGACCCCCCCCCGCCGACCTCACAACCCCCCCTGCCCCAATCCCACCCCCAATACCTTGAAATCATTGGCCGGATGGACGGGTGCCAAGTCCGCCCATCCGGCAGGCCAGCCATCTCAGGAATGGAGCCGGATTGGCCCAGGCAGCTCAAACCCCGCCCACAGAATAGGCCCAGGAGCCTTAGGCTCCTCCTGTGGGTGGGGCCTTAAGCACATGGGCCGGGTTGGGTCCATGTGCCTAAGGCCCCACCCACAGGAGGGGCCTAAGGCTCATGGGCCTATTATAGTTGGGCCAGGCACCTCAGGCCCTACCTGTGGGTGGGGTTTGAGCTGCCAGGGCCAATCCGGCCCCATTCCTGAGATGGCTGGCCTGCCGGACGGGCGGGCTTGGCATCCATCCATCCGGCCAACAATTTGGGGTGGGGGTGGGGGGTGGGGGGGTCGTGGGGTCGGGAGGGAGGTCAAGAGTCAGAGGGGCCATCTCTCCTGCCGCGATCATTGCTGTAGGGGTTAGGCAGGTTGCTGGGGCTGCTGAGCTGATCGCAGCAGCCACGATCTGCTCAGCAGCCCCTTTTCGGCACTTATACCTATTTTGACTTGGTCTAAGTCAAAACGTATAAGTGCCGACTAGGCAACCTGCCTAAAGTTTTGGTTATACCTGCTGCACGCCTAGGTCTAGGCCGGCCTACCTCCCTCCCACCGCCCACCCTTTCCCCTCCTCTAAAAATGCCTCTTTTCTCTCTGTGCATTTAGAGGCAGGGGAAAGGCCTATGCTGGTTTTAGATACGTCTAAAACCAGATTTGATTGTAGGTATTTGCACGAGAGGTCACGTGATGTGTTGAGCAGAGTGAGACGTGCTTCACTCGTGCTCCGGGGCCCTGAATCCCTCGACACCGTTTTGCTCCTCTTGGTCAGCCCTAGCCCGGCACTGAACCTTCGAGGAGGTTTATGGACCGTTTCTTACAGACGCCCAGCCCGGTAATGAGCACGAAATCGAGCCGCGCGGGAAAAGACAGGGAGACTAGATCGGCGCGACCCGAGCCTAAGATGGCGGCGGGAGACTTGGGTTCCGCGCTTCCCCTGTCGGAGGCCCACATAGCGGCATTGTCGGCTTCAGTGGTACGGGCGCTGGACTCTCGATTCGACCTTCTCTCCAGCCAGCTTACCTCTCTTGAATCCCTTTTGGGGGAAACGACTCGGCGGACGGGAGACCTGGAGAACCGCGTCTCGGGGGTTGAGGACACGTGCTCCTCCTCGGCGGCGGATCTGGCCTCTCTGCGCGCACAGCTCCAGAGACAGGCGGAAAAGATCGAAGATCTTGAAAACCGCTCGAGGAGAGATAACATCCGACTGATTGGTCTGCCAGAATCAGTTCCTGACTCTCGCCTCCTTTCCCTCGTGGAGTCTTGGCTTCAGCAGGAGTTGCCGCTTCCAGCGGGGGTTGGGCCCTTGAAGCTTGACCGCGCTCACCGCCTGGGCCGGCGTACAGATGATCGTGAACGAGCCCGAGTTACCATCTTCAAGGTCCACAATTCGGCGGTGAAGTCTGAACTTATGCGGCAGTACCGGCAAAAGCGTAATACTCTCTCCTATGAGGGAATCCCTGTACGTCTGTTCCAGGACTACTCCCCTGCCTTACAAGAACGTCGACGGCGCTTCTCCCGGGTGTGCTCTGCTCTTTTTGACAAGAAACAGCGGTTCCAGCTACTCTATCCGGCGCACCTGAAGGTTTGGACTCCAGCTGGCTGGCGCCTGTATTCCACGGCGGAGGATGCCCAGGCCTACCTGGATTCCCTACCGGGAGAAGCGGGACCCTCTTCGGCTACCTGAGTCCTGGGGCAGAGTTGGTGTGGGGAGCTGTTCTCCTTTACAAGAGAGGCTTTGTTTTGTTTCACCATTGCTGGCCTTTTGAGCTTTACTATGGCTTGCTTCCTATTTGGATCTTTAGCCTCCTGGACTCTGCTGCCCATTACATCTCACTCAACGTTTGGGCTGCTTTGTGGCCTACTCATGCTACATTTTATGTTTTACCTACAATTTGTTATTCTTGTGGTTGCATATCTGGCTTTGCAGTTTATATTTTCCAGTTTCTGTTCCGGATATTACTGCTTGAAGTTTTGGTGGCCTTAGTTGGTTGTAGGTGTACTTAGGGGTTGAATGGATGTTATGCCTCTGGGTGGAGCTCTTGTCCTGTATGGTCCTGGGGTTTGTCTCCTCTTGGTGGGTTAGAGTATGTTAGTGGGGGTTGAGTTCTCATTTGGGATGTGGACTGGGTGTGTATGGATGGGAGTGGGTGTTGGGGGGAGTATTGGTGTGGTTGAGAGTTGATGATTGCTCGTTTCCATCCTCTGTTCCAGTGGGGCTGCTTATATTATCTATGCTTTACTTATATGTTCCTTTAAGGGGTCCTTTGGTGGCTATTTCAGGTCCACTGGCTATTGGGCTATGTTACTCTCTGTGTTCCGGGTCATTTTGCTTGATAGCTTCGCTCCCCTATGACTTCTCCCGGGGGGTGTGCTGTATGAATGAGGTATTTTGCGTGTCTGTGGTGTGTATGGAATTGAGGGATTTGGGGCCCTGACTACATCTTCTGTGCCTCCATCTCTGTTCCACAAATGTGGGACGGGGTTTTCATTCTGGTTGGGTTTTTGGAGGGTTTGTTTCTGGGGGGTGGAGGGGGTTGGGGGGGAAGAGGGGGGTTGGGATGGGCGGATTGGGAGTGGGTGGGGTGGGCTTTGGGGGGTGGGGGGTCCTCCTTCTATATATTTACTCTTTAAGTTTGATATGTTTCATTATTGGTCTTTTCTGTTCACTATACTTTTGGCGATTTCTACTGCTCTGGGGGAGGCTGGGCCCTTGGGGTAGTTTTCACCTGCTTTTCCTTCTCTGGCATTGCTTCCTTCCTGCTTTTCAGCTATGAGTACCCCTTTTAGAATTGCCTCTTGGAATGTTGGGGGGATCACTTCGCCTGTCAAGAGATCCAAAATACTTGTTGCTCTACAACGCTACCGGTCTGATATTGCTTGTCTACAGGAAACTAGATTGACTGATGCAGAACATCTTAAGTTACGTCGATCTTGGGTGGGGGAGGTGTTTTTTGCTTCTTCTTCGGGTCGTCATGGGGGTGTTGCAGTGCTGGTTCGTAAGTCTTCGCCTATAGGTGTCCAGGTTCTTGATAAGTCGTCTGACGGTCGCTTCTTGCTCCTTCGCCTTACTTTGGGAGGTCGTTCCTATCTTTTCCTAGTGGTATATGGCCCTAATTCTGGAGAATCAGCCTTTTTACAGCGATTGCTTCATCTTCGTTCTCGCTTTCCTGATGACCCTCTGCTTCTTTTGGGAGATTTTAACTTGGTGATGCATCCCGATCAGGATAAGTCTGGCTCTTCTGCCTCTTCTTTGGGTTCTGAGAGTCATCTCCTTTCCGACTTCTGTGACTCCCTTTCGGTTGTGGACCCGTGGCGTCTTCTCCACCCTGAAGTTCGTGACTATACCCATCTCTCTCGTGCCCATGGTACTTGGTCCCGTCTCGATTATATTTTCTTGTCTACCTCTATGTTTCCTTCTGTTCACTCGGCTGAGCTTGGACATCTGTCTATTTCAGATCTTGCCCCGATTTGGGTTGATGTTGTCCTGGATTCTACGTACCTCCGCGCACCGTCCTGGCGGTTTCCCTTTTATCTTGCTCAGGACGAGGAATTTCGTGCTTTTTTGCAGACCCAATGGGACGATTATTCTACAAATAATGCTCCCCACATGGATGATCCTATCTTGTTTTGGGAGGCTGGGAAGACGGTGATTCGAGGACATATCATTTCCTTTCTCTGTGCTCGTCATAAGCGTATTAATCAGGGGATCGTTACTCTGGAACGGGCTTTGCGTTTGGCAAAGCGGTCCTTTTCTCTCCACCCTTCTCCGGAGACTCGAGACTGCTACTTGTCTACTCAGGTGGCCCTGAACTCCCTTCTCCATTCTCGTTCCCAAAAATGCAAAGCCTTTTATCATCATCGTTTCCTTCGTTACGGTAACAAACCCGGCCGCCTTATGGCTCGTTTGGTTAACGCTACGACTGGTAGGAAGCCGATTTTATCTCTGCGTACCCGGGGCGGAGGGGTGGTGTCTCGGACTTCTGAGATCTCTGGGGTCTTATTTGATTTCTTTCGTCGGTTATATGAAGCTCCGGATGACGCTTCTTTGGACATGATATCGGACTATCTTCACTCTTCTGGGTTGCCTCGTTTGTCAGCGGCTGCGATTTCCTCTCTTAATAGTCCGTTTAGGGCGGTTGAATTGGAGTCTGCTATTAAATCGCTCCGCTCTGACCGGGCTCCGGGCCCGGATGGGTTCTCGGGTGACTTTTATCGGCTCCTTTCTCCGACACTTTATGGACCTTTATTGGCATATTTTGATGCAGCTACGGTCCGTGGTTCTTTTCCACGTTTTGCAAATGAGGCCCTTATTACCTTACTCTTGAAGTCTGGTAAGGCTGCTGATTTGCCGGAATCTTATCGTCCCATTTCATTGATCAATGTGGACCTTAAACTTTTTGCTCGTATGTTGGCTGATCGTCTTGCTCCTCATTTACCGCTGCTTATCCATGAGGATCAGGTAGGTTTTGTTCGGGGCCGACAGTCTGTACATAATGTCCGCAAGGTACTTCTTGCTCTTGCTCAGTGTCAATCTTTCCAGATTCCGACCTTGTTTGTTAGCCTGGATGCTTCTAAGGCGTTTGATAGCATTCACTGGTCCTTCTTGTTTCGTACCTTGGAGTATGTGGGGCTCGGGGGGTTCTTTCTAGATGCTGTGCGTTCCCTCTATTCCAATCCCTTGGCATCATTGCTTGTTAACGGGACTTGTACTGACTCTTTCCCTATTCTTCGTGGAACCCGACAGGGATGCCCTCTCTCCCCTCTTTTGTTTCTTCTTTCTTTGGAACCGTTGTTATGCACTCTTCGGGGGTTCGCGGAGGTCCGAGGTCTCTCGGTCGGTGACTTCGAACTTAAGACTCTGGCGTACGCGGATGATATGTTTTTAATTCTTACCCGACCTGAAGATTCTCTCCCGGCGGCTCTGGATCTCATCTCTGAATTTGGTTTTTATTCAGGGCTGTCTCTCAACTTCGATAAATCCTTGGCCTTACCTTTTCCACCTGATTTACGTACTTCGTGGCAGGGTATTTTCCCTCTTCGTTGGGCTGATTCTTCTTTGCGGTACTTGGGGGTTAATATTCCGCTAGACTTATCTAGTTTGTACCGGCTGAATGTAACCCCGTTGTTTCAGACGTTACAGAATAGGTTGCACCTTTGGGAGTCTCTTCCTTTCTCACTTTTGGGTCGAGTACACCTGTATAACATGCTTTTGGTCCCCTGTTGGCTTTATGTTTTTCAGGTCCTTCCCCTTTATTTGACGTTTCGTGACGAGCGCCGATTGGAACGACTGGTCCAGAAATTTCTTTGGGCAGGGAAGAGGCCTCGCTTGCCTTATAAGCGGGCGGCGACTCCCTGGTATAGGGGTGGCTTGGGATTATTGAATCTCCGCTATTTGACAGTTGGTTGTGGAATGAGGCACATTAACGATCTCTTTAGGGGTACTTCAGCATTCACTAACTCGGCTCTGGAACTTTCTTGCTTTTCTTCTACTCATTTCAGTGCCTATCTTCATTCTATTCCTTCTTTTGAACCTGAGTCTCTTTCTATGAAAGTTTTACATCGACCCTTAAGGAAGGTTTGGCATTGGGTCTGTAAATTTCACACTCTTTCTCCTTCTGTCTCTCCTTTCCTTCCTATTCGTTTCAATGGTTCTTTCTTACCTGGGATTGATGGGCCGAGTTTTGCTCGGTGGGAAACAAGGGGCATTCATTATCTATTTCACTTGGTTACTGATGAAGGCGTCACTAAATCTTTTGCTCAATTACGAGCTGAATTTGATCTCCCTCCTACTGACTATTTTGCTTACATGCAAATCCATCATTACATCTCTTCCTTACCTTCTAGTTCCTTGCAGGCCGCCTGTCATGAGACTTTGTCTACGGCCTTTACCCTTGGTTCTCAACAACCGGTCCCTCTCACGCTTCATCACCGCCACTTGAAGGATGAATGCCCTTTGTTTGACCATTCTAAGCTGCGTGATGCTTGGTCCG
Source organism: Geotrypetes seraphini (assembly GCF_902459505.1). Lineage (NCBI taxonomy): Eukaryota > Metazoa > Chordata > Amphibia > Gymnophiona > Dermophiidae > Geotrypetes > Geotrypetes seraphini. The sequence continues at coordinate 100,911,673 of NC_047092.1, read as the reverse complement.
GTGATCTTGCTGTTGATTTGCCTTCTGATATCCTCCTTCAGGCTGTCCGTCGACTGCCTGCTTTTCGTAAATATACTACCTTTTGGGAGCAACATTTTAAATTGATTTTTCGTTTATATATTTCTCCTAAAAGGGCATATTTGGCTCACTTCCGTCCCCACGCAGCCTGCCTTCGTTGTCAGGCTCCGGAAGCCAGCTTAGGCCACATGTTTTGGACTTGTCCTCAGATACAACTTTTTTGGACTGCTATATTTGCTTTTGTGGAGACTATTTGGCGTGTTACTGTTCGCAGTTCCCCTTTTCTTTTATTTGGGACTGTTCCTCACTACTTTCCACGTTCCAAAGGAGTTGCAGCTTTCCTCAAGTGGTCTATCCTGATCGCATTGAAATGTATCCTGTTAAAATGGCTTGAGGCTGAGGCTCCGGACTATTCCCTTTGGAGGAGCCGCATGATCGCTCTTTTGATGTGGGAGCGAAGGGATGTGACTGACTTGTCTTCTCGCCAAGGTCGTCTTTTCCAGACCACTTGGGAACCTTTCTGGAATACTTTGACCCCTCTGGCTCGTAGCCGGATACTTAATTGAAGCTTTTGTTTGTACTTACCCTTTTGTGACTTTTTTGTATAGTTTGTTATTCAGATTTTTGTTAATTTGTGTTTCGAAGGAGGACCCAGGGGTGGGTATGGTGGGGAGGGGGGGTTTGGTGGGGGTTTGGGGGGGGTGGTTCTTTTGGGGAATATTTCAAATTTTGAGCTGGTTCTGTACTTTGTGTTACTCTGTTGTGTTCTTGATTGCTCAATAAAATATATTTGACCATAGGTACTTGGACGATCAGGCTTTTTGATCATCCAAGTAGCCATTTAGGCCACTTTTTAGAACTTTTTTTTAAAATTATGAGCCCCATATTGTTTGGACCACTCAAACCAAGGCTAGAACATGTTCCCTTCAAATCTGTTCATCCCACAGTTTCTATCTACTACTAATCATTTCTATAGCACTACTATTCATAGTCAGTACTGTACCATCATATGCAGGTACTTTTCTCTGTCCCTAGTAGACTCAGAATCCTTATATAACAGGAAGGAAAATGATATTAAATTTGGAGTACTTTCAGGGGAGAGGCAGGAGGAAGGTTTTGAGAGCTGCTTGGGAAATAGGCCCATGCTCAAAGCCAGTGAACTGCAGGGTGATTATAGAGATGAGGGTCAGAGAGTTTGCAGCAGGAAGCTTTGCACATAATGGCTGCTCTATCATTAAGCCCCCAGAACCATTATTGTAAGAGGAAAGCAGAGAGCTTAAGGCAGAACCGGGAATTGGTGAGAAAATGATGGGGCTGCTGAGTGTAAGTTTCTAGGTCTGCTCGAGTTTGTGTGTGTAAGAAATGGATATTTCTGAAATAATATTTCCTGTAAATGTTTGATTTCATGAAAAATGCTGCAAATCAAACTTACTTATGGGATGTTCAGCTGAGTTTGTGTGAGTTGTGGGTCATGAACTTATCTGATACCTGCTGGTTCTCATGATGTATTGAGATGTTATATCTAATGGGAAACTGCTTGATTTTTCATGACTGCAACAGTTATTTGGTATCTCAAAGTCTCAAAATTATAGATGGTTGCAGTTGAAGCAAGCCATTCAGAGTGGGTTCCCTGATTGGCGGAATTTAAAAACTCATTATAGCTTGCAGATCCTATGCTTCCAGACAGATTTTTTTAGGGCATCAGGCCACCTGGTGGTATAAATTAATTTCTGAATTTTTATCTAAAAAACAAAAAAATAGTCTTAGGGACATTTGGAGCTTCGAGATTAAGCAGTATATTTCTGTGACTCGAAGGCCATGGATTTGGTCTTGGAAGATGAGATGTACAGCGTCACCGTCTATGAGACAAACTTGGTTTTTCCTGTTACATAGATATTTTTGGATCCCTGTTAAGTTCCATAAGTTAGATTGTTCTAAATCTAATAGATGCTGGCACTGTCATCTAGACATAGGGACACTGGTTCATCTGTTATTCTATTGTCCGCTGATTCTCAGTTTTTGGAAATCAATAAGGGGACAGATTAATGCAATACTAGAGTCTTCATTTCTGTTAACATATGAGATAGTCATATGTAGTATGTTGTTACATATTAAACCCCCAATAGATCGCTACAAATGTCATCTCTTCATAATTATGACTGGAGTAGCAATACATATGATAACACATAATTGGAAGAATTATGATCGTCTTAACTTCTCTTTTTGGTGGGCAAATTTATGCTCCACATATAGGAATGAGAAAATAAATGTGGATTTAAGGGGGCATAGTGAAGTATTTAAATTGCTTTGGAGCCCATTGACATCTTATATTACATCAGGTTAGTTTCAAATGGTTAATTCTATGCACATCCAGGGTGGGAAGGTGGGTTAAAATGTTTATTATTTATTGGAAGGGTGAGGTGGGATAAAATGATTGAGTATGAATACTTATAAGCAGTGGCGTACCTAGGGTATGTGGCACCCGGGGCCCATCATTTTTTGACACCCCCCCCCCCCATGTAAAAAAATTTTTTTTTTTTTTTTTTTGCAATAACCATGAAATGGAATAAATGGTCAGAATAGAAACAGGCAGTGAAAATTTTCTTTTATTGAACCTCATATATGTAACCATTATTCCAAACATAACAAAACATAAATTATGTCTAAATTGTCATGACATTAGAAGTACATATGGAGTAGTTGCAGGCAGTGGCGTACTTAGGGTATGTGGCACCCAGGGCCCATCATTTTTTGACACCCCCCCATCTATATGAAAAATATGATTTTTAGTACCAATCTACATATCGCACCACAAGAGTGTACCTAGGAAAAGGCTGCATCTTAAACACTGCAGTGAGCACTAGAACACCAACACATACATTGTAAAACTAAACAAGCCAGATCCCGCACAGTCAATTGGTCCTGTAGTCAATGCCAACTGAAAACTATGTCTTTTTCATACACACAGAACAGAGATACACCCTCGCCCAAAATGGAATAATCACAAACTAAAAATAGAAATATGTAGACAAAAGTTAAACTGATCCGCCAAGAAACCAGACCCTGGATACAATGCAACACCACAAAAAACAGTAACACATGTCCTCTAATACAGTGCAAAATATAAAGACAGTAGATGTAAATTTGAAAAAACTGATACATAACAATCACCACTTTATAAATTAACAAATAAAAATAAAACAAATAATGAGATATAAAAAAATACAATTTTATTAGACTAATCCCCGTAAGCTCGGTCCCCATCCCCGCAAACCACCTGATTCCATCCACACAAGCCTTGAATTGTTTATATTAAAGTATAAAAAGAAACAATATTCTGTACAATTGTCAATTTATAAATCAGCGTCTTCTCCCCACTCTCTTCCCCATTTCCCTTCAGCATCCTCAGCCCACTCTCTCTCCACTTTCCTTCAGCGCACGCACATAAAAACAAGCAAGTAATTTTATATCATTTTCATTCTATTCATTCATAGAAATTAAAGTCTAGATAATGCCAGTCACATAACAAAACATGATTTTACAAAAATAATTCCCTGCAGTCAAGCCTGCAAGGATTATTAGATGTCTTTCAGCAGTTCCCCTCCCTCCCTCCCCCTTACCTTTGTGGCCAAGTCAAAATGATCTACCAACAATAAAATTTTAAAAACACAAAGCACGCTGTACGCAGAGAAAATGTTAATTATCATTTATATTCCGCGGGTTTTCAAAGAGGTCAAGGCAGATGACTTTATGCAATGTCACCTCAGTAACAACTATACAAAAATAGACAAATATTCCCCCTCCCTTTTTACTAAACTGCGATAGCGGTTTTTAGCGTAGGGAGCTGCGCTGAATGCCCCACGCTGCTCTCGACGCTCATAGGCTCCCTGCGCTAAAAAACTCTATTGCGGTTTAGTAAAAGGGGGCCATAGTGCAAAATATAGACAGCAGATATAAATTTTCAAAACGGACACATTTTGATCACTAAGTTGAAAATAAAATCATTTTTCCTACTTTTTTGTCTGGTGATTTCATGAGTCTCTGGTCCTTCTTCTGATCCTTCTTCTTTCTCTCTCCCCCTGGCTCCCCTCTTTTTTTCTGCCTTTCTTTCTCTCTCCTCCTGGCCCCCCTCTTTCTTTCTGCCTTTCTTTCTCTCCCCCTTGACCCCCCTCTTTATTTCTGCCTTTCTTTCTCTCCCCCTTGACCCCCCTCTTTATTTCTGCCTTTCTTTCTCTCCCCTTGGTCCCCCTCTTTCTTTCTGCCTTTCTTTCTCTCTCCCCCTGGCCCTCCTCTTTCTTTCTGCCTTTCTTTCTCTCCCCCTTGACCCCCTCTTTATTTCTGCCTTTCTTTCTCTCCCCTTGGTCCCCCTCTTTATTTCTGCCTTTCTTTCTCTCCCCTTGGTCCCCCTCTTTCTTTCTGCCTTTCTTTCTCTCTCCCCCTGGCCCCCCCTCTTTATTTTTTCCTTTCTTTCTCTCTCCCCCTAGCCTGCACAAAGCCATCGTGCCGATTTCTCCACTTCCACGATTCTTTCCCTACCCTCACCCCCAAGCCAGCAGCCGATTTCTCCCTGCTCCTTCCCCGATGTCCTGATGTCCTGAACTTCATCGGGCAGCAGCATTCACAATTCGCTGCTGTTGCCGGCTTCAGGCCTTCCTCTCTGTCGGGTCCTGTCTTCATGAAAACTGGAAGTAGGCAGGACCCGGCAGAGAACAAGGCCTGAAGCCGGCAACAGCAGCGAATTGTAAACGCTGCTGCTGCCCGAAGAAGGTAATGGAGCACCGAGGCAGTCCGCTTCTCCCCCCTCCCAGCCGAACCCCCGCTGACCCTCCTATCTCCCCCCCCCCGTGAACCTTTCCGACCTTCCCAGCGAGAGCAGCAAACCTCCTTCGCGGCTTTCTCCTCCCTCTGCCGCGTTACTGATGACGTCATCAGTGATGCGGCAGAGGGAGGTTTGCTGCTTTCGCTGGGAGGGTCAGAAAGGTTCACTTGGGGGGGGAAAGAGATAGGATGGTCAGCGGGGTTTCGGCTGGGAGGGGGGAGAAGCGGTCTGCCTTGGTGCTCCAAGGCCTGGCGCCATTACCTTTTTCGATAATGGCGCCGATGCTGCTTTCGCTGGGAGGGTAGGAGCGCGATAGGGACCGGGCCAGCTGTGCACCCCCCCTAAGGCGGCACCCGGGATGGACCTCCCCCTCGCCCCCCTTGGTACGCTACTGCCCTGGGGAAACAGCCTGCAACAAGATCGCGCGATGCCAGAGATCTTTGCCTGCTTCGGCTGTTTCCTCCGCCGCGGTCCCGCCCCTCCTCTGACATCAGAGGAGGGGCAGGACCGTGGCGGAGGAAACAGTCGAAGCAGGCAAAGATCTCTGGCATCGCGATCTTGCTGCAGGCTGTTTCCAGACGCGACACCCGGCGCAGGGGGGGGTAACTGGACCGGACCGGGAGCACCCCCTCAGGGCTTGGTACCCGGGGCGGACCGCCCCCCCCCGCCCCCCCCCTTGGTACGCCACTGCTTATAAGTTGTATGTGCTTTATTGTCTGTTTATTAACCTATACATTGCACTGTTAAATTTTTGAAACTTAATAAAAAATATTTACAATGAGATTTCTAAGTTAAATTTGGAATTATATTTCAAAGAAAGTTAGAACTTTTAAAGTGTTTTTCAGAATTTAAATGGGATTTTTGCAACTCTTGTTGCTAAAATGAGGTATTAAGTACTAGTAAATAGAGTTTTAATTCCTTCACTGTGTAAGACCACTGATTTACAGTATTTTTCGCTCCATAAGATGCACCTGACCATAAGAGGCACCCTAGATTTAGAGGAGGAAAACAAGAAAAAAACATTCTGAACCAAATTCTCCCTGCCAGGCTCTGCACCCAATCCCATACTCCTTGCCAGGCTCTGTACGCTGTCCCCCTCTAGTGGTAGGCCAGGACAGAGTACAGGGCAGGCAGGGAAAGGGCACAGGAATAATGGAACAAACATCTCTACTAAGCAACTATATGTGGACTAAAATATAAAATGTAAAATAAGATATATAAAAGTATCAGAGCACAAGACAACAGAAAAGTTAAAACACAGAGTAGAGGCCCAGCCAACCAGAAGTGAAAAAATGGGCTGTCCCAGGCAGTAAGTAAATTAACAGAACATGCTGAACCCATCAGAAACACAGAGCATAAACACAGAAGACAAACACGTACAGGATCAAAGACCCAGAGCAATAAAGCAAAATACTGCAAAATCTGAAACTATTTTTAAAAGCTAAGGGGCTCATAATCGAAAGAGAAAAATGTCTAAAAACCGGCCTAAGTTGGCACTTGGATGATCATAAACGAAAGACATCCACGTGCCGATAATTGAAACGGGTTTTGGATGTGTTTACAGACGACCTAGGCTTTCCCAATGCTGCTGAACGACCAGCGCTAAACAGGGAATTTCAGGAGGAGTGTCGAGGGCGAGATTTGGGCGGGCCTTGGACCATGCTAGACTTAGTCGTACTGAATGTATAACCAAAAGTTTTACAACACAGCCTAGACAGAACTTGGACATTGTGACTTAGGCCATTTAAAACATGGTTTAAGTCACAAAAACCTATACAGTGATACCTCAGAATCCGAACGCCCCAGAACTCGAACATTTTGGAATCCAAACTTTTTTTGTAGTAAATTTTGTCTCGGAATCCAAATGCTGCTTTGGAATCTGAACCCGCGTTGCTCAGCCCAAAGCTTCCCCTATAACGCAGATTCCTGTTTCTGCCTGGGAGGAAAGCTTTTGGCTCAGCAATGGTTGCAGTTCCTGTATGCTCAGATCTTGCTGCCTCTGCCACATGGGTCCGATCTTGCTGTTTCTTCCAGGGGGACCTGATCTTGCAGCCTCAGACAGGTGGGCCCGATCTTGCTGCTTTTTCCAGGGGGACCCGATCTTGCAGCCTCAGCCAGGTGGGCCCAATCTTGCAGCCTCAGCCAGGGGGATCCAATCTTGCAGCCTCAGCCACGGGGGACCCAATCTTGCAGCCTCTGCCAGGGGGACCCAATCTTGCTGCCTCTGCCAGGAGGACCCAATCTTGCTGCCTCTGCCAGGAGGACCTAATCTTGCTGCCTCTGCCAAGGGGACCCAATTTTGCTGCCTCTGCCAAGAGGACCCAATCTTGCTGTTTCTGCCACTGAGCCAATCTTGCTACCTCTGCCAGGGGGACCTGGTCTTGCTGTTTCTGCCACGTGGGTCCCATCTTGTTCCTGCATTGCCCTCAGGCCACCTATATTAGCCATGTGTCCAGCGGAAAATAAAAGCAAGAGGAAAACTGTTAGAGCTACAATTGAAGTTAAGAAAGAGCAGGAAAGCGGTATATGTGTGGTTGATCTTACTACTATGTTTGGGATGCCTAAATTGACTGTGTACAATTTTGAAAAATAAAGAAGCTATCAAAGCAGCTAATGTGGCTAAAAGGGTTACTACACTGTCCTCTAGGAGATCAAAAAGCATGAAAGAGATGGAAAAACTGCTCTCTATTTGGATTAATGAAAGACAGCTTGCTGGTGATATGAATTCAGAGACAATCATTTGTGAGAGAGCCAAAATTCTTCATGAAGATCTAGTGAAAGGCCTGCCTGATACTACTGATGAAAAAGAGTAATTTAAAGCCAGTAGAGGGTGGTTCGAGAACTTTAAGAAAAGGACCGTGATCCATAGCATTGTTATGCATGGGGAGGCAGCCAGTTCTAATGTTGAAGCAGCTGAAGAGTTTGTAAAGGAGTTTAAGGATTTTGATCAGTGAGGGCTATGTTTCGAACCAAGTGTTCAATTGTGATGAAACTGGCCTCTTTTGGAAAAAGATGCCCAGGCGAACATACATCTCAAAGGAAGAAAAGTCTGTACCCGGCCATAAGCCTTACTCTTTTGGTGTGTTGTAATGCTTGTGGGGACTGCAAGATCAAACCTCTCCTTGTATATCATTCACCCACGGGTCTTTAAGAAGAATAACATCATTAAGAGCAAACTTAATGTTATGTGGAGATTGTCACCGGCAGCCTCAGGGCAATGAGTCCTGGGACACCAGTGACAAGGAAAACTCTTGTGAGCCGCTGCGGGCAGCACAAGGAAGAAAAGAAAAGATTAGTAGAAGGGAACACCACCACACCAGGTAAGTAATCTTCAGGAAATAATTGGGTTTATTCTTCAAATCAAAAATAATCAAGCTCAGCTGGCTTGTTTCCACATTCATCTGTTTCATTAAAAAAAAAAACCCACAAACTTGTCAGGATGTTCAGTTATTAAGAATAGTCCCAAAAACAATCAAAATATACCATGAAGCAGTCTCTGGATGAATGGAGGCTAAATACAGTTCCAAACAGCTACTGCAAGCCTCCAAAGCTGCGGCTGGTTCCTCAGCCAATTAATAGTTTAACACTTGGAAAGTTTCAAAGGAAAAACAAAACAGTCTCTTGTGCTGATATCTTCAGCCTGCGCCAGTGCTTCGGCACTGGCCCTCCCAGCAGCTGACATGCTGGCCAGGCAGTGTGCTCTGCGTGGTTATAACTTTGCCCAAAATAGGCCCTCTATCCCACCACAGAAAACGTGGAGCGAACCCCCACTGCCTGGGACTGGATCAACCCTTCCCTCACCCAGGGGAAACAGTAAAACTCAAAAATCAAAACAAGTCTTTCACAATTCTCACAGGTGCCCTCACAGCTCTCCAGCTCCTTCAGGGTTACCAAAACAACTTGGAAGCAGCTTAGGTAAGCAAGGTTTCAGTTACTCACTTAGGCAGTTTCAACTACTTGCCTCTGAAAGAGCAAACTTCCATGGGCAGGACTTCATTCGGTAGCTCAGCATATGGCTCTGGGTCCAGCTCCATGTCCTGAGGAACTTCAGGCATGCAGAGAGGCGGTTCCACTCCAGCCTCAGTCAGCTCCATGCTTTACAGATGGTTGCTACCATTCAGAGCTCTAAACCCTGAGTGCCGTTGCCTGTCCTCTAACTGCTCCTTCTCCTTCTGATTCTGCTTCTCTCTCTCCAACTGCTCAGCTCTCTGGGATAACCGTCTGCAGCCACGCCCTCAGATGAAAATGATTTCCTGGGAACTAACCTAGGATTGTGTGTGGGATGGGAAACCTGCACTTCTGCTCTTCCATTCCCTCTATAGGTCAAAGAAGGAAAGTCATCCAATGTCTCAGTTTGGGGTTTAAATGGGGCTGTTTGTGTAGTGTCTGCTCTTGAGCTGTGCACTGCTCTGGAGACACTCCTAGCAGGTATAGGCTGCATACCACAAGATCGAATGTGAAAGCATGGGTTACCAGGCAGTTCTTCACTGAGTGGATACATGAGGCTTATCTGCAGGAGAAAAACCTCCCGATCAAGGCTCTCCTTGTCCTTGACAATGCTCCTGCACATCCACCAGGGCTGGAGGATAATTTGGTGGGCGAATATAGCTTCATCAAGATAAAATTTTTGCCCCTCAATACCACTCCTCTTATACAGCCAATGGATCAGCAGGTGATCTCAAACTTCAAAAAATTGTTCACTAAGGCTATGTTCCAGAGATATTTTGAAGTTACAAATGAAACGGAATTGATTCTGCGAGAGTTCTGGAAGGATAAGTACAATATCCTCCACTAGTCTTATAGCCCGATACATTAACGTGTGCTAGTATATATGTGTGTGTGTCTGTCTTCCAGTTGGGTTTTCAGGATTTCCCCAATGAATATGCATTGAAAGCATAGCATGCACATAAATCTCATGCATATTCATTGGGGAAATCCTGAAAACCCAACTGGATTGCGGCCCTCTAGGAGAGACTTTGAGACCTCTGTTCTAGCTCATGCATATATTATGTACATGCAACTGAGTGCTGATGCATTTCTTTGCACAAAATATAGTTTTGCCATGCTCTTCCATCTTAAGGCATATTTTTGTATGTACTTTTTTCACATACTATTTAGTTATTGCACCAGACACAAAATTGTTTTATGAGTGTTAAGGAACTATGTACTGAGCTTTAGCATAGAGCTTTCTACATAGACCCACAGATCTTAAAAATTTAAAATCCACTCAAATTCCTGTGAGCATCTGTGTTTTGTAATGAAAAACTAAATTAGTGAGGAATCATTACCCAACTTTAGAGGAAAATGAGAAAACAGCTTAAAGATCCCAAATAGTAAGAGAGACTCCAATTTGGGTCAAGCCACATTTTAAGTTGAAATTTCCTAAACAACTTTAGATTGTGGAATAAGATAAAAATTTCTACAATGTAAGGGGGTAAGGCTGTGTAAGGGCAATAGTGGTGCAGAGCTAGCCCTACCATCAGGTTGACCACGTGTCCACCAAGTTTGGCACTGGTGGGGCAGCCATCAGCTCTAAAGTCTAAACAACTTAGCATGGTCAGCATGACGCCTTTGATTACCTGCATGATTCAAGTTGGTGCCCTCCCTCCAACAAGTTTGGAAAGGATGGGATGCTACCAGCATCGAACATGTGCAAGGTCCCATGCCAGCTATGTTGAGTTTTGTTTAGAGATGGTGTTCTGCCATGCCAGTGCTGCATCCCAAATCATGCCACGATGAAAAGGGTGAAGAAGGAGATATGCTTGATACGTGTGTGTGTGTGGGGGGGGAGGGGGTAAGGTAGTGGTTGATGGTTGAGCTTGAAGGAGAGAATAAGGAAAGGAAGAGGCCGTCGCTATCCCTGGGTGTGGGCCCATGGCTGAAAGTTCACTTAAGAGATCAGATACCTTTAGGCTGGTCCTAGAATAGTGGCTGCAAACAGGGTGAAAGTTGGGATAAAGAGGGCACTAAAGAAAAAAGCTTAAAAAAAAAAAGTTAAATCAAAGTGGTTTGCATTTAGTATGTGTGTTGTTTTAGGTTTCATTTAATACAGCTATTTCCCGGGTTCCGAAATACAGTATACCCTCTGCCGTTTCTCTTGGCTTCAGCGGCCACGTAAATCACCTCTCTGCCTCATTACGTGCAGGATCTGTCGCAACAGGTGCGGGTCTCCGTCCTTTCTGTCCCGGCATTTCTCCATTTGGCAGATGCCGATCTATCTCCTCATTAACCCTGGCATTTGAAGAGATTATCAACCGACCTAACCTCGGGATGTTCTACCGCAGCGGTGCCAATTCAGTACACACTGCCTTTGAATGTAAAAAAAACATGCTTGTTGACGTCCTCGCCGTCCCAATTGCAAGCACTAAACAGCGCTAGCCTACGCCATCTGCCTCTTCACCGTCAGCCATTTTTTTTCCTCCTCTTTGCTGTAGATGGGGGGAGGGATCACTTCTGGTCTAGTGCACGAAATCGACGACGGGGGCAGCGTCTATACATTAAGGGAGCACTGGTGCGTGAGTGTGGGAACGATGGCAGCGGTGACGGCAAACTTACAGGAAGGAAGGGAGAGAGTACTGTAGGGCCATCAAATAAGTATGAAGCTGTGTGATTTTCTTTGTATGGCAAGACTCTTGCGCATGCGCACTCCTACCTGCGGTTCCCTACAGTGTACGGAAAATGGGAGCACGCAGGTGGGAGTGCGCATGCGCGGCTTAGAGCTTTATTATATTAGATTGCCTAAGAATTATTGAGAAAGCATGGAGGGAAGTGTCTTTGAGAACATTGGTCTCTGCCTGGAAAAACCTGTGGCCAGAATGTGTTGCTGAAAGGAACATTGAAGGCTTTGAAGAACCACCTGTTGTTCCTGACATCGTATCTCTGGGCAAATCCATGGGTTTGGCAGTCAGCGAAGAGGATGTCAATGATTTAGTGGATGATCACAAGACAGAGCTGAGAATGGAAGAGCTTTAGCACCTCAACCAGCAGCAGCAGAAAGAAGTAGCCCAAGAAATTTCTTCATAGGAGGAAGAGGAAGACGCAGGAACCATACCCACATCTGAAATCAAGGATCTGCTCAGCATGTGGTCAAAAACATAGGCGGTCGTAGAGAAGTGGCACCCCGATAAAGCCCTTGTTAACAGGTGTGTTAACTTATTCAATGATAATATCATTGAACATTTTAGAAAAGTTCAAAAAGGTCGTCATCATCAAACCACTTTGGAACGTTGGTTTGCAAAAGACACCAGCTAACAAGGAGCAGAATAGAGACACCAGAGTCATCTGAACCACCTGATGCCAACACAGAAGGTGGTCCCAAGCCCTCTACAAGTGGTACTTTGTCAAAGAGCCTAAAAAGGAGCATAATACTGACACCAGAACCACCTGATGCCAACACAGAAGGTGATCCCAAGCCTTCTACAAGAGGTACTTTGTCAAAGAGCTAAAAAGGAGCAGAATGAAGACACCTGCCTGGTAACATGCTTTCACATTCTATCTCCGCCTGAACCACAAGAGGCTAATCTGGTAAGTGACTTGCCTTCCTATCAATCTACTTCATGTTCCAGGTTCCAAATCATGATTGGTAATCATTGGTTACTTTAAATTACTCTACTGAACATTACTCTACTGTATTACAGTATCATTGGTTAAAAGTGTTATGAATAAAAAATTACAAAACAACTTATTTCACAGAGGCTTCAGTGTTGCCGGTCTTGTCCACTGCTTCTTATTGTTTTAAATGCTACAGCGCTAAAACTAGACGATGGCCAACGTTTCAAGATAAGATAATAATTTCTTCAGGGCTCTGGAATTGCGAGAACAGTAGGTGTCCCGCATTCAGTTCTCTAGTTTCAGCACTGTAGTGTCTAAAACAAAAAGAAGCAGTGGACAAGACCGGCAACACAGAAGCCTTTGAAAAATAAGTCCAGCTTGCTTGCTTTTCTTTTTCATAGACTGGTTTCTTTACATTACTGTACTTACTGTATTATAATTGGTTAATATCTGAGAGTGTTATGAATAAAACATTACAAAACAAAACTAGTGTGTTTACTGTTATATTTATTTGAAAATGCAGTTTCTATTGTTTTCAATGGGAAAAATTGTCTTGGAACTCGAACTGAATTCAGGAATGGATTAATGCTGTTTCTATTGTTTTCAATGGGAACAATTGTCTTGGAACTTGAACGTTTCGGAACTCGAACTGAGTTCCGGAACGGATTAAGTTTGGATTCCGAGGTACCAATGTATAAAGTGACCAGATAAGCACTGCAAACACACTACCCCAGTGATCACCGACCCCACCCCCCACCCCCTAAAAATCATAATCACAATTTTAAATATCTGCCTCCAGAACATCAGCACCTGGCAGGCTGTCATAGGAAAGTCTAGTAGAGCTGCACAGAGGTGGCTTAAGTCATCTTGGGGCTGGGTTAGGGACCCATGGAGAGAAGGACCCAGGCCCATAAGCCACTGTAATCACTGCATTCATGGTGAAACATGTGCATTCCCCCAAAACCCTTTTGTTCTGCCATATAAGTGGCTCCTGCAGGCATAAGGGCTATTGGGGTTTCAAGTTTCAAGTTTAATAAGTATTTGATTAATCACTTACTCAAATATCTAAGCGATGAACAAATATTCAATTTACAGATAATATAGGGGTTATAAAAGATAGATGGACACTGAACAAAACATATTAAATTAATGACTAACAGAATAAACAGAAAAGGAAAACAAAGGGAAAGGCAGGGTAATGAAATACAATAATAACGATAGAAAGAAGAACGATTATGGTAAAAAAACAATAGGAGGGAAATAAAAGAAGTAGCCTTATGAAAATAAGCAAAAATAGGCTGGGACTCCTAAATATCATAAGCGTCTTTGAAAAGAAAGCTCTTAAGTTTACTTTTAAATTTATCTAAGTTCTTTTCTTCTCTGAGATAAATAGGGAGAGAGTTCCAAGTTTGAGGAGCTGTAACAGAGAAGATAAAGTGCCGCCGAGTATTAATAACTTTAAGTGAGGGCGTAACTAATAGATGTTGGTCAATAGATCTCAGTGATCTGATTGGGGTATAAGGGATCAATAACTTGTAGATGAAAGCTGGGGTTTTATATAACAGGGATTTGAAAGTAAGTAGATTTAGTTTATATTGAATTCGATGCGCTATTGGAAGCCAGTGTGCTTTCTTAAGAAGAGGAGTGACGTGATCAAATTTCCTTGCTTTCATTATGAGTTTAATTGAGATAATTTGAATGATCTAATTTCTTTTTGTGCTATTCCCATAAGTAATATCATGTCAAGAAGAAATTATTCGAGTTTAATACTAATCTCCAAATTCATGAGGAGAAGTTTAGATACCCAATCCTCAGAGGGTCAAATTACCCAATAGTTCAAATGAGCAGAGCTCAAAGAACCCGATCTTCACAGGATCCAAATGTATCTTTTTTAATTTTTATCTATATATACTTTTTTATCACTTTTTCTTTTATCCATAGATTTATAAATATAGATTGCTTTTACTTAGCTTTTCTAGTTTTTAAAGGGGAGCGCCTCCACCAACATGTCCATGTTTCACACGCTTTCCTCAGGGTCGAGGCTCCCTATTATATCTGTAAAACATTTGAATATCAAACATTACTCCTGAACTTATATTGTCATATCTTTCAAAAAAACTTTTATGTATTAATATAATATATCTTTTTATGACTAATCAAGAACTTTAAACTCTCATTTCAACTTACTCATGCACACAGTAGAAATCGCTCCATTCGAGTAAATTTCATGCTAGTCGGGAGCGTCTGTCGTCAGTTCCGGTATTTAAACCCTAAGGTTACTATCTCTAGAAAGACACATCATACATCTTACCGGAAGAGACTGAACTGTGTAAGAAACGTCAATTGATTCAAACTAAAGACATCCAGTCAATTTCTTCATTCAATCCATTAGGCGATAGACCGTTTAATACATAAATCCATCTTTGCTCTTTGATGTTAAGTGCTTTTTTATAATTCCCACCCTCCTTCCCTATTTTTACAGAATCTATAATACGCCATCTTATATCTTGCCAGGAATGTTGTTTATTTATCCAATGGTTCACTATAGGTGCAGTATCTGTTTCTGTGTGAACTCTGGATTTATGTTCATTCAAACATATTTTGATCGATCACTGTGTTCTTCCCACGTAAATTTGATCACAAGGGCACTGAATGATGTAAATAACATTAGTGGTATTACAATCAAAGGAGATCACTGACGACAGACGCTCCCGACTAGCATGAAATTTACTCGAATGGAGCGATTTCTACTGTGTGCATGAGTAAGTTGAAATGAGAGTTTAAAGTTCTTGATTAGTCATAAAAAGATATATTATATTAATACATAAAAGTTTTTTTGAATGAAATGACAATATAAGTTCAGGAGTAATGTTTGATATTCAAATGTTTTACAGATATAATAGGGAGCCTCGACCCTGAGGAAAGCGTGTGAAACATGGACATGTTGGTGGAGGCGCTCCCCTTTAAAAACTAGAAAAGCTAAGTAAAAGCAATCTATATTTATAAATCTATGGATAAAAGAAAGAGTGATAAAAAAGTATATATAGATAAAAATTAAAAAAGATACATTTGGATCCTATGAAGATCGGGTTCTTTGAGCTCTGCTCATTTGAACTATTGGGTAATTTGACCCTCTGAGGATCAGGTATCTAAACTTCTCATGAATTTGGAGATTAGTATTAAACTGGAATAATTTCTTCTTGACATGATATTGTAGATTGATTCCAGTTATCAGTATAGCCATCATCGTGCTATTCCCATAAGTAAAGCATTACAATAATCAATTTTCGAAATAACCAGGGAATGAATTAGTATATTAAGAGATTTTGGGCATAGAAATTTGGATAGTGAACGAATTTGGCGAAGTCTGTAAAAGGAAGATTTAACAATATTACTAATATGATTATAGTAATTCAGTTTTTCATCAAAGACCACCCCTAAGATTTTGATATTATTTATTAGTTGTAAGGCGGTACCTTTAATCGAAATTGGAAAAGAAACTTTAGAACTATCTTTCCAAGGGAAAAACATGATGTTTGATTTATTAACATTGAGGGCTAATCTGTTTGTGTCAAGCCATTGATGAATCTCCTCAAGTTTCCTGTTAATTTCCAATGTTTCTGCGGGGTTAGTTGGGTCAAGTGGATGCAAAAGCTGAATATCATCTGCATAAGCATAAGCGGTAAAGCCAATATCTTGGCAGAGGGTCATAAGTGATGCAAGAAAAATGTTAAACAAAAGGAGTGAAAGAATGGACCCCTGTGGGATCCCATAAGTTACTGAAAAACTTTCTGAAGTTGTGTTATTGAAGGATACAATTGAAGTGCGATTTTCAAAATAAGATTTGAACCAGAGGAGAACCTGATTTGTAATGCCAATGGACTATAATCTATCTATGAGAAGGTTATGGTCAATCGTATCAAATGCAGATGAAAGATCAAGAGAAATCAGAAGGACTGATGTATGGTGATCTAAAAAGTAAAATATGGAAGTGGTTAGGCCAATCAGTGAATATTCGATAGAATGATACTGTCTAAAGCCTGTTTGGTTAGGATGTAAAATGTTTGTTTTTTCTATGAACTCGGATACTTGATTAAATACCACCTTCTCAGTTAACTTTGCCAAGAAGGGGATATTTGCGATTGGCCTGTAATTGGATTTTTCTTCAGAACTAATTTTTTGGTCTTTAATAATGGGTCGAATGACTGCTTCTTTCCATGCTATAGGCATTACGCTTTTTTGAAGACTTTCTTGAATTAGTGCAAGGATGAAGGGCCTGAAAATAGTAAAATAGCGTTTGAGAATAAAAGGGGGGATAGAATCCACTTGAGAGCCCTTGGTATTAATGGTTTTGATAAGGGATTCAATCTCTGAAAGATTTAGTAAATTAAATTGGGAACATTTTGAGGATAGTGAGAATCTTGAATCGGTTTGCTCCTGATCTGATATGGAATATAGATTAATAGTAAAGTTTTTCCTAATACTGTTAACCTTCTCTATGAAGTAGGTAGCAAGTTCATGGGCGGTGGGCAGGTTATTAGTTTGATTTTATTTATTAGAAATTGATTTTAGAATGGAGTAAAGAGTAGAAATATTTTTAGCTTTCAGAATTAGCCCGGAATAATATTTCATTTTTGCCTGATTTATTTTTAGTTTGTATAGATTAGAATGTTCTTTATATTTTTCATGGTTGATCTGGGTCTTATTTTTTCTCCACCTACGTTCTAGGGAACGAAGCTGTTTTTTAATAAGGGCAAGTTCTACCGTAAACCAAGGATTTAATTGTTTTCGAGTGGAAATGGGTCTTATTTGGGTCGGTGCTAACTCATCTAATAGATATCTTGTGGATAAATTCCATTGGACTAGAAAATCGTCCAAAGAGCTGGCCTTGAGGTCTGAAAGATTTAGTTTAAAGGCTGAAGTAATTGAGTCAAAAGAGAAGTTGTTAAAATCTCTATATTTAACAGTATGAGAAATATTATGCGCTTTGTGAAGTGAAGTTATGTGAGTTATCGAAATTAGAAAGTGATCAGACCACGGAACTGGGTGGCAGGGTCCTGTCAAGTAATTGCCAGTTGCAGAAGAAGAAATCAAAACCATGTCAATTGTATGTCCTGCTTGGTGTGTTGGGACTGTTAGTACTGGACAAAAATCAAGTTGGTTGATATAAGATAGGATTTCTTTAGTATAAGTATTACTAGGTTCGTCAAAATGAATATTAAAATCACCTAAAATCAATGGATTTGAAGAGGAAGATCCAAAATCAAATAAAAGTGATTGTAATTGAGCAAAATTATCTTGACTAATAGGGGGAGGTAAATAAAGAAGTACGTCTAACTTTGGTTGAGTCTGAATAGTAAATTGAATAAATTCTATTGAAGCGTTGGCTGGGGAATATTCAATACCTAATGCTATTGAGTCGCGATAAATAACTGTTACACCTCCTCCACGTTTAAGACGCCGATGATTGTAAAGAAAAGAGAAATCGGGGGGACAGGTGTAAGAAAGATAAGCTTCTTCCCCTTCAGTGAGCCATGTTTCAGTTAAACAAAATATATCATAGCCTTCCTGGACAATTAAATCTTTAAGTAAGTGATATTTGCTTTTAAGAGAGGTGAGTGTACATTTTGGGGGGCTCACCTTGACCTGTAGTGAGATGTTTATGGGGCACCCTTTTTGTGAAGTTCACAGCAGTGCCCTATAAGGTACCCCATATTCAGGTGCCATGTCTGGGTGTCCAGTCTAGAGAGTTGCGTGGGGACAGAAATCCCATCTGTCCCCACCCATCCCCGTCAATATCCCACCCATCCCCGTAAGGAATCCCACCCGTCCCCACCCATCCCCATGAGGAATCCCTCCATCCCCACCCATCCCGTGAGGAATCCCCTCCATCCCCGCCCGTCCCTATAAACTTCAGAAATAGTTATTTCATTTAATTATGCTACTGAATTAAAAGCTCTGGTAGAAACCCATTTACAAATAAGAGACTTTATTAATTTGGAAATATTAATTTGGAAGAATACATACTTTGTAAACGGGTTTCTATCAGAGCCTCTAATGTAAATTTAAAATATAAATAAATACTCAGCCCACTACCTTACTCATTAAGTTTACTTCTTCTTAACTTGTCAAACTTTTATTTTGGTTTTTTACAAATCAAAGAGGACCAATCTGGCAATAGCATGTATTCATTTCTTGAATAAAGAGACTTAGAATTACTGCTTACTATTTCCCTAATTAGGGTAGGAAAGAGGAAAGCTTGTATTGGGATTTTTATTTATATTTATGCGTTGTGTTGTACTGTTAAAAACAAAATATAAAATGTAAATTGCTTTGAGTCCCTTATTAGAGGGAAATGGTGATTCAAAAAAGAAAATGAAATTATGCAGTCCAGTATGTCCAGTGAGAACCCAAATGATGGGTGGATGGATCTTTTCAGATATTTTAAAAATGTTTATCTCACACTATCCAACAATTCTAGGTGGGTTACAGTTTGAGCATACATAAACTCATTTAAATAAAAACACATTCGAGATCTTATGCAGAGAGAAACAAGATGGCGACGAGAGCGGACGCCTGAGTAGGAGGCTCCCTCTCTTGCAGTCGGCCGGCGTTTGCTGTGTGACCTAGCAACCCTCTTACCTCAATATGGGAAAGAGGAAAGGAGCCCTTCGTAGTAATCCTCCGGCGGCGATAGCAGCACCGCGTCTGGTGCAGACTACAATTCAGGGAGTGTTGGCCCGCTCGAGCGAATCTTTGGGGGCTACTTCAGGGACAAGCCCGAATATGTCGGGCGAACTCAGCCAGCAGATTCGGGCGTTGTTGAGCCCGGAGCAGAGGCAGCCACCACCACAACCTGGAAGCAGTGCAGAGTCGGGAGTTCCTGAGGTAACGATGGTACATCAATCCTCAGAGAAGGAGGACAGCCAGCTCCAATTTTATCGGGAGCTGAAGAAGCCAGAGAACAACGGCAGTTTTCCCACACAGCAGAGGAGGTGAGAGGAGCTTCGGGAGGAAGTAACATTAACTTTGGGGTGCTGGAGAAGCCTAAGAAAATAGATATGGAGGCTTTATGGCAGGCCATATCAGTTATGGACGCTAACCTCAAATTGTCTTTTTCCACTTTAAAAATTGATTATGGGACTATTCACTCTAAAGTGGAGCAACAGGGTTTAGTCCTTAAAGATTTAAGTGAGAAATTAGAAAAACAGGAGTCAAGAATATCTGAAATGAAAACTTTGGACGGAATTGGTAAAAGAAAGATCATTTACTGCCAGGAAAATGGAAAGTTTGAGGACCAATTAAGGAAAAATAATTTGAGACTCCTAAATTTTCCTAAATGTCCCTTAATTTCACCAATGGAGATGGCAAGAAAGTATTTTAAGGAAATTTTGCTAATTCCTACAGAAAGTTTGCCACCAATTGTTAGAGCTAATTATCTTCAAGTAAAGAAACCTGTGGAAGTTTCCACTCCTAATGAGATTCAAGGGACAAATAATGAAAACATGAAATTAACGACGTTTCTGGAGAACTCTTTAGAGGTTATAACGGAAAGGAAAACTCTGTTAATAACTCTTGCTTTAGAAAGTGATAGAGAATATATACTACGCTTGTTTGTTCGTCATATTAATGATCAATTTTTAGGTTCTAATGTTCAAATATTTCCTGATATGTCATTGAGATCTCAGAGGCGTAGGAAAGAATTATTGGCATTGTGGCCAAGAGTCCTAGCCTTGGGAGCAAATTTTATGTTGAAATTTCCTGTAAAATGTTTTGTTTCACATCAGAATAAGAATTACTTATTTTTTGAGCCTAAACAACTGATAGGATTTATAGAATCTAAAGAGCAAGTAGTGCCTATAGCTGAAAATGAGTAACCTGCCATGAATGGCTGTAGCACCGCAGAAAAGTGCCGCTTTCTAAGTTGGATAAGATTTGTCTTATTTCTTATTTTTATTTTTTCTTAAGTCTCTCTCAAATAGTTGTGGACTAAATAATTTGAATTATAATTGAGTAACCAAAACATTGTATCAAGTGGATTTGGCCTTATAGATTTTCCTTTTAATATTTTTTTGTAATCTGTGTACAAGTATGTTTATTGCTTGTTTGTATTAAATAAATTGAATAAATAAATAAATAATAAATTTTTTTTTTTTAAAAACCACATTCCATATAAACATGATAACCCTTTAATTTTTCCTACCTGCCCTGTCTTCCCGATGTCAGCGCTGACATCAGAGGGAGGGAGGGCTTTGCTTAGACGAGCTTCGTGGCTCAAGTTTGCATCTAACCCCGCAGGATCCCCGCGACCCTAGGAGGCATCCCTATGGGTCCCACGAGATTCCCATCGTCCCTGTTCCCGTGCAGCTCTCTAGTCCAGTCCATCACTTTGCTGACCCCTCCCATGTCCAACAGGGTTTATTCTAGGCATTTTTGACTTGGATGAATATTTGGATGAAAATATGGTATAAAGATGGATGATTTAGCAGCTTGGACGATCAGACAGCTGGACGTATAGTAAGACGATTTTCGAAAAAAAAAAAAAAAAATTGGGGGCATATTTTTTGAAAATGTGTCCTAAGCTGTATCTGACTTTGGACAACTTGCGACTTAGGCGTAAACATACTTAGACGTTTCTTTCAATTATGCCCCTCCAAATGTTCTTTTTTTTTAATACTTTGTTTATTGAATTTCACATTTTCATGATAACAAAAATCATATCTAAATCAACAGTATCTACAATAATAGTAAATAGGCAGTAAAAAAACAGGAAGAAAAGTAAATCGTAAAACAGTTTGTTAGCCCACAATAATACTTGAAAGAGGAGTAATCCCAATGAATCGGAGCAACATTTACAAGAAAACTCTTAAGGCATTCAGATGGACCTCCTGAAGTGAGCCTAAAATTAAACTACGAGCTTTATTCTTGTCTATTGACAGGGGTACTTGCTGTCACCACACCATTATCCACAATAAACCTAGATAACTGCAAAGAATCAAAGAAAATAGATCTTGCTCCTTTAAAATTAATCAAACATTTACATGGAAATCTTAATACAAAAGTATCTCCCAATTTTAAGACCTGGGGTCTCAATAGCAAAAACTGTTTTCTCTTTTTTTGTGTTTGCCTAGACATGTCAGGGTACATTCTAATTTTTTGATTCAAAAAGAGTATATCTTTATGTTTAAAAAAACTTCTTCAAGAGCCAGTCTTTATCAGAGTCAAGAGATAATTGAACAAAAAGTGTAGCTAAACTAATCTGATCTATTCCTGATAACTTAAATAAATTTGTTAAATCCAATAAGTCAATTGCTGGTTCTTGTTGTTCTTCCAGAGTTTTCTTCTTTCCCACTGGAATATAATAAATCATTGAGATAGGTGGAAATGAGTTTTGCGGGATTTTCAGAATCTCCAGAAGATACTTTTAAAACATTTCCATCGCTAAATAGTTGGTGATTTAGGAAAATTAATCAATCTTAAATTATTCTTTCTTGTCATATTTTCCAATAATTCCTACTTAAAGTTAATGTTACCATTTTCTTTCATTAAGAGGAGATTTTGTACACTCAAACTTTCCAATTTTTTTTCTTGCTCCAATGATTTATTTTCAAATTTCCTACTCTTTGTTGTAACATCAAAGAACCCAAAAGTATCCCAGAACAATGAGTGGCAAGTGTTTGTAATTGAGAGCTCAAAGATACTTGTAACGTTGAAATTGCTTCCCAAATCCTCCAAATGTTTTTTTGAGAATTGAGGGTTTGGAGCCTTAGGAGTGATCTATTGCCTTGGGATTCTAGGAAGTTCTGTAGTGCTGTCTAATTCAGGGAAAAAAATTTTTTTTTATTTGATTCAATTTGGCCTATTGAATTGATTTTTTGTTTCAATATGATTCGCTTTTCCTATCCTATCAGGCATTTTTTTTTTTTTTTTTCAAACGTCCTGCCAGGTTTATTTTGTAGCCTTTCCACGAACCCCTCCTTTTCCCTCTACAATGCTGTAGTGTAAACAAAATAAATAAAAAAGTATTTTCCTCGCTGTGCATTTTGTCGCTGTATACACTTTCACACCATCAGCACTTGGATTCGTAACTCACAGTAGAGAATGACATGGGGACCATTTACTGTGGTAAACCGCAGGTCACCACATTAAATCCGCAGGAATGGAGACATTTGCAACTGGTTTACCGCAAGACCTTTCACCGCCCTGCAGGAATGGGGACAAGACCTTTTACCGCCCCGTGGGAGCGGTGAAAAGTCTTATTCCTGTGGTAAAAAAAATTGCACCCGTGTCAGACTACTCCCCAGTTCCTCTTGCACCTATTTTACCTTCAGGAGCCAGCCATGCCACGATGAAGACAGAAGGAACCCAAAACCAAAGCCTGAGACCAATGTGATTTGAAGAATAAAATTACCAGACAACAAAAAGAAAGAAAAAAATTTATTTTATATTTTGTGATTAGAATATTTCAGATTTGAAATATGTATCCTCCTATTAGACATAACTAGGGACCGCAAAGTCCAGGCTGTTCTTCTTTAGCTTCCAGCTGGCTTAGGGCTCTCTCTGAACAGGGGGCAGTTGCCCTAGTTGCACTCCCTTAACACTATTCCTGCCATGTGTGACTGAAGTATTCTATTAGCTTGATTTTTCTATGTAGCATTCTGTAGTAATTTGGCTTGTTCCATTTTCACAATAGTGAAGGGGATATTTGTGAAAGGGAAAGGAGATGGGTTTTATTGAACCTTGCTCTGTTTTATTTGTGTTTATAAAATTGAAAATTGTCAGAGAAGAAGCTTCCGCCCACACACACGCGACTGCAGGGCGGCGCAGGCAGGCTTCGCCGGCATCAGTTTCTTTTCTAAAGTGCCGTGAAGGTAAGGTGGATTCATTATTCACTTACATTGTTTTTATTTGTGAATACTTTTATTAAACTTTTTCTTCAAGACCATCGGTTCCAGTTTTGCTTTTGTTTGGTTTCTCCTTTTTCCTCTGTAACCGTTTGGTGACTTTCTTTGTTTGGTTTTTGGACTGAATAATCAAAAATGACAGTGACAGTGTCTGCATCTCTGAGACAAATGTGGTTTTTCTTGTTACATAGAGCATTTTGGACTCTGGTTAGGTTACAGAAATTAGATAGTTCCAAGTCTAATAGGTGTTGGCACTGTCATCTTGAACCTGGGACATTAGATCATTTATTATTTATTGTCCCTTGATACTTCAATTTTGGAGATCCATTTGGGATCAGGTGAACAAAGTACTGGAAAATCCAGTGGCACTAACATATAACACTGTGCTATTTGGCACTTTAATGAGAGCTAAAAGTCAAATATCATCTCACAACAACAAACTTCTCTTTATTATGACAGGGGTTGCCATACAGCTTATTTTAAGGAATTGGAAAAACTGGGATCGATTAAACTATACCTTTTGGTGGGAGTCTGTGTCACGTCTTTAAAAGGGAACGTATAATTGCTATACAACAGGGACATTATAAGAAGTTTCTGGCTATTTGGGAGCCATTGACAAAATATTGCAAAGAGTGATTATTGGTTTTGCCCCTTGATCATGCACATCCAGGGTGGGTGGGAGGGTTGGAAAGTATTTTTAATCTTTAATTTGAGTGCAATTTTTGAATATGAAGATGAGGGGTGGGGTGATATAGTTATTTGTCATAGATTACAATTTTGATTGAATTTAGGTGCTATTATAGTGTAATATGATTGTATAATATGTTTGTACTTGTTTTGGGCTTCAAAATGAATAAAGATATAAAAAAATGACAGTGAAAGATGTAAGTCAACATACTTATATCAAGTACCACCCCAAGTTGACACTCAGAAATTAGCCTATATGGAAGAAAATATCTCAGATTCACCATTTAGGGAACATATATCGTTCTCTCTAAGAATGTATTTTGTGGTGATGGATTTCTTTCATCGATCAAAAACCTTCACCCTATCCTAAATTGCTAATCTTTTATATTTTGTTACTTTTATATTTTATTTTTTTGTGTTTTATAGTATTAGCAATATTATATTAAACTCATTATTTAAATAGTATCAATGAATAAATAAATACACGTGGAGGAGCATAATTGAAAGGGACGTCTAAGTCCGTTTACATCCATTTCGCAAGTCGTCCAAAGTCAAAAAGAGCCTAAGTACCATTTTCGAAAGAGACGTCCAACGTCTTTTGACTTTTGAAAATCGTCCAAATTATACGTCCTGTAGATGTGATCTAAAACGTCTATCTTTTTAGTCCATTTTCGTCCAAATGTACGTCCAAGTCAAAAACGTCTAGAACAAGCCCTGTTGGATGTGGGAGGGGCCTGCAAAGTGAATGACAGAACACCCAGACAGGGCACCTAAATAGTGGGGTACCTTACAGGGCACTGCTGTGAACTTCACAAACAGGGTGCCATGGCTTCCCCTCATTACAGCTCTCTTATAGGTGACGGTGAGCCCCCCAAACCACCTCCAGAATCCCCTAGACCATCTACCATCCCTATAGCCCTTATGGTTGCAGCAGCCACTTATATGCCAGTCCAAAAGGGTTTTGGGGGTGTATAGGGGAGTGCACATGTTTCAATATCAATACAGTGATTACAGAGGCTTATGGGCATGGGTCCATCTCTCTATGGGTCCCAAACCCACCCCCAAGATGATTTAAGCTGCCTCTGGGCTGGACGACTAGGCTTTCCTATGCTAGGCAGCCAGGTGGTGATGGTCTGGAGGCTGAAATTTAAAGTTATGATTAAAATTTTTATGGGGGTGGGAGAGGGTTGGTGATCACTAGGGTAGTGTGTGGGGGTCTGTTTTATGTGTTTTCAGTGCATATATGGTGAGTTTAGGTGGGTTTTAGTGACTTAGACCATGTTTTAGATGGTCTAAGTCAAAACGTCCAAGTTTCCTTTAGGCTCTGTTGTTTAACTTTCGGTTCTACATGCTGTATGACTAACTCTAAGCCGGCCCACGTCCCGCCCAATTACCGTCCTTGACACGCCTCTCGAAACGCCCTGTTTAGCTTTGGACGTTGAGCGGCACTATGAGGGCCTAAGTCATTTAGAAATATGTCCAAAACCCGGTTTGATTATTGGCACTTGGATGTTTTTGAGAAATGTTCATCCATGTGACGACTTAGGCGGGTTTTTGGACGTTTTTCTCTTTCGATTATGAACCCCTTATTGAGCAGAGACCAATAAATTTACAGGCTGTAAGGCTCAAAATGGCTCTGTTACATAAATCAGATGAGTACTGAGATAGAAACAAGCAGCCAGCCACTTATCTGTAGATTGTAAACCTCTAATCCGATTGCTGGTATTCAAATTCTGTTCTATTCAACATACATAGTCTCTGGATACTCTCAATACGCTCAGTATTCGCTCTCAATGTTCTTAGTGTTCGATGGGTCCCGTTTTGCCGCTATGAGTAGGCTTCATCAGGAAATAATAATCGAGCTATATTCAAGATGATAAAAGATGTTTAGAACTCATTCAAATAAAAACTACAGTCCATATAAAATTGCACAGCAGAAACTTACTACACGCATTCAGTTGATCAGTTGATCATGTAAACTTCACTTCAAGATGGCGTTTAAATCTTCAAAGAATGCCGATGCATGTGTGCTGTTGCCTTAATTAGAGTGCTCTGATTGGTTCTTAATTTTTAGAGAACAGCGACACATGCGTATTCTTGCCTTAATTAAAGTGCTCCATTTAGTTCTTAACTTTAATCATAACTACGTACTAGTGTTTAAGCCTTTACATTAACGGGTGCTAGAATAGATGTGTAGAATTTCTCTTTCTGTCTCTCTCCCTCCCGCTGTCTATCTTTCTTTCTTTCTGTCTCTTTCTCTCCCGCTGTCTATCTTTCTTCTTTCTGTCTCTTCTCTCCGCTGTCTATCTTTCTTTCTGTTTCTCTCCCTGCCCCGTCTTTCTTTCTGTTTCTCTTCCTGACCCCTGTCTGTCTTTATGTCTTTCTTTCTTTCTTCTATTGGCTCCCAGCGCTATCCATCACCATTTTCTTAGTCCTCTGTACTCTTTTGGCCTTCATCGATTCTTCACTGCATTTATCATCCTTTCAGTCCCAGCTCCATTCCTATCTCTCCTTCCTTCCATTGCCTCCAAGGCCTTTCTTCCTGTCCCTATATTCCACCGCCACCCAGCTTCTCTTCCTTTTTTACCCTTTCTCTTGTACCCCACCCCAGGACCAATTTCTCTCTCAAAATATCCTGAATTAATATGCAGGGAGAGATTTGCATACCTGCCACTGCCATTAGATGCAAATTTCTCTCATGCATATTCATTCGGGATATCTAAAGCAACAGTTCTCAATCCAGGAACGAAGCGGCCCTGCCACTCTCTTTCGTGGCCCCCCCTTGGGGGGAGAGGAACGTATCACGCTCAGCAGTATTTCGGGACAGGGGGCAGTTTCCTATGCCCTCCCCCTCCCTCACCTGGACAGATGCTTCAGGATCTGCTTCTTGATGAGTCCGGCCATTGCGGCGTCTCGAGCGGCCTCCGCTCCTCTCACTCCGCTGCCGCCATCAGCGGGAGTGCGCAGCGCGGGATGGGGACGGATTCAGGCATCGCACACGGTGGAGCTTAAACAATTGCCATAGAAACCACTTAGAGCGCCTGCGACTCGGCCACCTACCCCCTCTCTGATCACTGCATTGAATCTTTGGGCAGGCTGCCCCTCTCCAGCCCTTCACCCTGATGGACCTCCACACACACACATACACACACACACACACCTGGTCCACCGCCCCCACAGGTCTGTCCTCCCTCCCTCCACGTGGGTCTGGCTTCCTGGAATGGCTCTCCAGACATGCCTTTAGGAGAGGACCGGAGCCAACGGGCTAAGGGTGTGTGCACCCATCTGCCAGTAGCACAGATCGAATTCCGCTTTTATTTTGAAGCAGTTTTTTTAGTTTGGCAGCAGACCTGCACACACAATCACGGTGGTCACCTTGTTTTCTGCGGCCTGCAGCCGCCAACAGCCGCAGCGGCTGACACCCGCCAAGCGATTCTCGCGCATGCGCACTCCTACCTGCGGGTCCCTATAGCGCACAGAAAATGGGAGCACGCAGGTGGGAGTGCGCATGCGCGCTTAGGGCTTTATTATATCAGATTCCATCATTCATTAAATAATTCACTGATATATATAGGATTGTAGTTCCAATAAATTAAGTGCTTAGAGTATGGTTGCAATTTATTATTCATCATTGATAAAGAAAGAAAGATTTTCCCATACTGGATGGATCTTTTGGCCAATCAGGGACTTCCTTAGGCTCCTCCCTAAGGAAGTCCCTGATTGGCTCAGATGCCTCACATGATGCACTAAGGCCTGCATTGCCCAGAGAGCAGCTGGTGGATGAGCAGGAAGGACTGAGCACCCCTCCTGCTCCTAACTTAAAGGTATGGGGGCAGTCCAGGGTCCCAGTCTGACCCAACATCAGGAGGGAAGGGCTGATGGTAGGAGGGAGTGGGCATCCCTCCTGCCATATTCGTGTGTGGGGGGGCATCAATGGTAGGAGGGAGTGGGCATCCCTCCTGCCATTTTTTGGGGGTTCGGGGAGGGAGAAGGCGCTTTGTTGGCTGGGGGAGGGCTTTTTTTTCTTTTTGTTTTTATTGGGCAGATATTTCGCGTGTGTAATACATGCAAAATATCTGTGCCATTAAAAAAAAACACCCCAAACCCAGCAGAAACCCTGATAGGAGGCTGCTTCTCCTGTCACTATTGTCAGGGCTCTGCACTGACTCAATCTCTCACTGAGCGATTGAGTCGATGAGTTTGCATGCAAATGATTTGCACCTCAGTGCAAATCATTTGCATGCAAATTTGATAGTGAATCAGTCGCTGTTTGCAAATTGGCCAGAGAATCGGCCAACACGATTGAGCACTTTCTGTAGTGAATCTGGGCCAAAGAGGGCGGACGCTGGATGGAATGGAGAGTGAAGAGAAGATGAGGAAACCAGAAACCAGAGATGACAAAAAGTAGAAAAAATATTTCTTTTGTTGCTTTAGAATAACGTAGTATTGTAGCTGTATTGATAAACTTTTATAAATAGAAAATGGAAATAAGGTAATCTTTATTGGATTAATTTTAATACATTTTTTACTAACTTTTGGAGACTAAAATCCCCTTCCTTAGGCAGTGGCATACCAATGAAGGGGGAAGGAGTGTGGGTTGGAGCAGGGGATTCTGCCCTGGGTGCAGCTCCTATGGGGTGCTCCTCTAATCTCTTTTTTATATGGGGGGGGGGTAAAAAAATGACCGGCCACGAGTGTTACATACCCTAGGTCCGCCGCTGAGTTAGGCATTAATATTTTTAGAGCATTAGCCTGCAAGTTACTAAGTTTATTTGTATGATCTTCTGCCCAGAATGGAAGGGACAACATCAAAACTAAGCTGAATACTGTATTTTGTAGTTGTTTAAGCTCACACAGCTGTTATATGTTACTTAACATAAGGAGATATATAAAAGCAAGGAACACTTAATTTTCCTAAAACACATCTATTATCTGAGATTCTTTTTAAGAAATATCTCAGAGAGATATTGGGATTACAGAATCTTGAAACAGTATTGATTTCTACTCAGTATTATATTCCTCAAAAAGATAAAAACTCTTGGCTGAACAGGGAGTAGACCAGCTTGTATCAACTGAAATTAACCTTATGGAATTTCTTGAAGTCACAAGATATTGTACAGCCTAGGGCTATTCTCTTGATTACATGTATGAATGAATCTGATAAGGCTTTAATCATAAGGATGTATTTCAAAAATAAACATGCAAAAATGTGTGGAGATAAAGTTTTGATATTTCCTGATGTGGCCTGGCCCACACAATTCAGGAAAAAAGGCCTTTTTGGCCCTAGAACTTAGAGCTGTGGGATTAGGTGCCACTTTTTTCCTGAAATTTTCATGCAAATGCCTTTTGGGTCTCAATACAATTTGAACAGTTTCTCAAAGCCCATGAGAAATAGGGTCTGGTTTTTATTTTTTCTGACTAGGTAATAAAGATAGTCTTTGTACCCAGATATTTAGGAAGCTATCCTATACATTTTCTTTATGCTATTTTTGGATAAGGCATCTTCCTCTCATTAATGTGGACTTGATGGAATTTAATTTAGATATTACCTGTAAAGGTATATTTGTCTTTGTATATTTGTAATGTATTTCTATTTCTTTATATTTGTGATAATACAATGTAAAAAATATTTTCAAAGGCAAGGAACAGCATATACAGCTGACAATTGCAAGAAAATCTAAAATATGAATAGTGTAGGGAAACAACTTGTATCAACTGCATGGGCTAACTAAATATTATCTATCAACAAATAGTACTATACTGCCATATATTAGAATCTACATACAGAGTCTCTGACTACAGCAGGAACCAAAGCCTTACATATTCCTTTTTCTATTCTCTAAAATTCAGCTATGTGCAATGAGCACAAGCCATGGGCTCTTGCTTCCTATTTTTTAACAAGGTCACAGAGGTGGTGGGAACAAAAGGGAACAGAGAGCAGAAAAAAGTTGAATCGGAAACCAAATGGAATATTTTGCCTTTTATGAATTCTGG
Source organism: Geotrypetes seraphini (assembly GCF_902459505.1). Classification (NCBI taxonomy): domain Eukaryota; kingdom Metazoa; phylum Chordata; class Amphibia; order Gymnophiona; family Dermophiidae; genus Geotrypetes; species Geotrypetes seraphini. The sequence continues at coordinate 100,881,700 of NC_047092.1, read as the reverse complement.
GAAGAAAACAAAATAGCCACAACTATTTAAAGTATGCCAGGATAAGGAAAATTTGTTTACTGTTTGTATGCAAGGAATCCAAGGCAGCCAGCACTGAACAGGAAAAAGAATCTGTCAGACTTGTTCCTAAACCACAAAAAGATTTGCTTATATCAGCAAACACAAAATTATTTTTTAAAAATCACAAATCAAACCTAGTTTCCTTGAAGTGATGATTAGCAAGTGCTCAGTGCTCTGCTTTTTTCCTTTCATATTTTTCTTGCTCTATGGTGACATTTTTAGACTGCATTGAGACAAAGAATAAGGATACTTACTCCAGGGCTGGTTTTAGACATGCTGAGGCCCAGGGCAGAAATTAAGGAGGGGGCCTCTGATCCCTTCTCCTCTCTGCACCCTCTCCCCAATATCCCTGCTTCCCATTGCTACCACACATTAAACAACTTAAATCAAGTTTCAAGTTTAATACAGATTTGATTAATCGCTTCATCTAAATTCGAAGCGATGTACATTATGATAAAATTACAATGTAAAAACAAAATCATAGAAGATAATACTAACAAGGTTAATGACAAATTTGACAAAACTGGAAACAAAAGGAAAATATAGGGAAGAAGTTACAATTTAAATAAAGGTTAAATAAACATATAGGGAAGGCACATAAGGGGAGGGTAATGATAATAATTTTAATAAGATAAAATTTAAAAGGAAGATAAAAATTGAAAGTGAGACTTGAAAGAATAACTTTAAGAGATTCTCATGATTATTAAAAGGTCACTTAGAAGCTAGTTAGTTTATGAAAGCATCATTAAACATGATTTCTTTACACACAAAACAGAGGCAGACCTTTACCAAATATAGAACTGATAATCCCAAGAAATTAAACTCACCAAGTATTACAAAACTGGAGAAAGAAAAACAGATATGCACTTCTTTCTCTACTGAACTTACAAGGATTCCAGGTCCAGGTCCACCAAAAATTAGCCATCTCCCTTGCTGTGGTTAGTGGGGATCCCAAAACTATGCCAGTTGAAAACCACCCTCTTCAGTCTGGCAGCCAGTAATTTCCAAGCTCTGCAGCTAGCTGCAGAGATACTGCCACCAGCTTCAGAGCTTGAAGAGTTCTGACCGCTGAACTAGAGGAAGAGATCTTCATTTGGCAGGGCTTTGGGAAGCCTACCAACTTAGGTATTTATATTTTGCTTTTGGGTAAGAGGCATGGGGCATGGTGGGAAAACAATTTAGTGCCCACCTACTCTGGGCTCAGGCTCACTGCCCACCCCCACCCTCCATCAGCTGTCTGGTAAGCCACTGAACACAATACTAAACTAAACTAAACCTTAAGTTTATATACCGCATCATCTCCAAAGCACACATATCCCAAAACAAACATATTCCAAGTAATACATTTAAAATAAAACACTTTTTTCTACCTTGTCTGCACATTTTATTTTTCCATCATGATGGTCCCATTTTGTCTCTTCTGCTTTCCTGTGTCTTCTGATAATTCCCTTTTCAGTGATTGTTGTCCATATGTCTTTTATCCTCTCTCCTGTCTTGTTTCATTCCATCACTACTCCTGTCTTTGATATACAATACTGAACTTTCCTTTCTAGCTCTTCCTGCCCTTTTTTTACTTTTCTGTATTTCTGACCACTCAGATTTCACTCTTGTCCCTTTTACTTTTCAGCTACCTACCAACTTTCTTTCTCCCTTTCTCATGCTCTAGCGCTCCCATTTCCCAACTCCCATCTCCCAACTCCCATCTCCCATCTCATGCCTTCTTCAGCCTCCTATTCCTTTATATATTTGAGGCGTCAAAGATTTACAGCAGTGGGAAGAAGAGGCTTTGCTGAGGGAAGGCAGCTGGACTCAGATTATGGAACACTGCAAGATTGGTACTGTGACTCCCCCTGACCTTGAACTGAAGAACCGGTATGCTGTCCTGGAAGTGGAGAAGATGATGGCATCCCAGGGAAAGGAAGGACCAGAGCTTGAGATCCCCAAAATTACTGGTAGTGGTAGTTGGCGAGTCCCTTCTGAGGGGTACAGAAGCGTCCATCTGCAGACCAGACATGATGTCATGAGAGGTATGCTGTCTACCTGGTGCCAAAATCCAGATGTTACAGAGAACTTGCTGAGACTCATCAAGCCTGATGATTACTTTCCAATGCTGCTCATCCACATTGGCTCTAATGATACTGCCAGGTACCCCTGCGAATGTGTCAAAAGTGACTTTGTGGCTCTGGGAGAGAAGTTGAAGCAGTCAGGTGCACAGGTGGTATTCTCATCCATCCTCCCTGTCGATGGTAACGGTCAGGGCAGAGAAGCTCGCATCCTGGAGATGAATGCGTGGCTATGTGAATGGTGTTGTCAAGAGCATTTTGGCTTCATGTACCATGGGATGATTTTCCAAGGGCTGCTGAGCAGGGATGGTATTCATCTATCAAAGAAGGGAAGAAGTGAATTTGCCAGCAGGCTGGCTAATCTTCTGAAGAGGGCTTTAAACTAGAAGTGATCAAAGGTAGGGTGATCAAAGCTCCCGGGTGAGTATAAGCCCTCACTGATTACCTCTACATGGATAGAAAAAGGGGGCAATGTCTGGTTTGACAAACCAGACACCCATACTAGTTTTGCACCTAAAATTGTTAAAAGAGCTGAAGAGCTGACCAGATCAGCTCTAGTGAACAACTTGAGTCTGACTTTTCTTGTACAGGCTATAAAAGCAGTGGTGATCTGGATCAGGGACAGACAGACTCACAGCATTGGCACCCGGTCAATATATCAGCCAAGGCAGCTAAAGACAAGCTAGCTGTACCTAGGAAACCAAGGCAAAATAGACAGGGAAAGCCGGCAGTAGTACCAAAGCCCAACCCCCTCTACAGGCTGAAGGAGAGTGGCTTTGAGCTGGTTAAAGGCAGGTTGAAGCAAGCAGTAGGGAGAGGAGAGAGTCACCAGGCTCAGACTCTCCAGCAGCACAGCCCAGGGCAGGAGCCTTGGAAAGAGGGAGCAGAATCTGAGGTTCCAGATTGGCCAATGCAGGAAGTGGAAGAGAGTCGTCCCACTTCTCTCAATTTCCAGAGGTTCTTGAGGGAATGGAAATTGAAGAAGCTGGCCCTACCTTAGAGAGCTAGGCAGAGCTCATGGACTTTAACTAAACAGTGAGTAGCAGAGAAGCAGCTGGTGTTTTTCTTCTAGCAATGAATGCTTTTATATTTTGCTTCCTGATTTTGAGTTGAACATTGCTTTTTGGGCTGGGAAGTTTTACTTACGAGAATGCTGGCAGCCTGCTACTTTTATGTGAGGTTTGAGCTAAAGAATGTTTTGTGGTAGGTTGAAAACTTTTACTGTGTGTGCTGTTGCTGAGAGGCAATCACCAAATCCCTTCCAGCTGAACTGCCTTCTTAAGAAGGCCTGGTTTGGCGCAAACTATGCAGAAGCAGTAGCAGGGTGTGACAGAGACCTTTCTAGTCCTGATCAGAGGGTCTTATATACATGCAAACACATTTAAAACTTTGAAAAAGTCAGGATGATAAACAAAAGACCAGGAAACCAATATATAGCATAGGAAAAGGGGAATTCACTATTTGTGTGAGGTGTTAGGTGGGTCAGGCCCATATGGAAATCAGGTATAGATATAAATAATAATACATAGAGGTATTAATGACTCCATCTTGTATTAATGACTCTATGTAGACTCCATCTTGTTTTCTGTCTCTGTCCTCTCTGCATCTTTGTGCAGTTTCCTGCATTGATTGCATGGCTCTAATTAATACCAGACCTCTCAGTCTGGCTTGTGGAAGATATAGGGATTCACATTTTTGAATACAGATAGTTATATGTATCTTATGAATGCAATATACCGTGTTGTGTGTGATGTGGATGTGTGAAGGGATCCCTATGAATGATGTGTGAGAGATGGTTTGTATTTAATTTCAAATATTTTACATATATAAGATTCAAGACACTTTAAGGAGAAATCCTGAGAACAACATCTAGAAATGGTTAAGTTTACCATGAAAATACCAATCTTTGAGAGGTCCAGAGCAGGAAAAGTCAGCTAGTTTGGAAGGGGGATTTGGGTCTTCAGCGTCTGTGTGTCAGTGAAACTTGAGACTGTCAGTTTTCCAAAGCAAGTTTTCGTCTGATACAGACAAGCTGTTTGATTTAAGCTTTTTGAGAATGACAAAAAGTGTATTGGGTATGTTAATGTTTTATGCATATTCAGAAATAAATGTAAACAAAAATGTGATTTGTGAAACTTTTTTCTATATCAAAAGGAATTTTCTTTGTTCAAACCTAAGGACAGCCTCTGTTGGCTGATTGGTTGACAAATGTGATGTCATACTGATTAGTGTGAAAGATATAAAAGGAACGCAACAGTATTGATTCTTTGGAGATCTTTACTTCAGGAGAGTCGCATGTTATACACTTGGGGGAGGGGCTCCCATGCCCACATGCCTTGTGATAGTGGACTTTATGACTAATATTAATAAATAATATTTGTACTGGTAATATGTGGGCATTTGTCATTTTTCCTGGGCAACTAAGAGCGGGGTTTGGTAAGTTCCCTGCTCACTTCCAATGATAGCTACTGCATTAGTAATCCCTCTGCAAAGCTGACCTGTGGCTTGCTGCTTCAGATAGGACACAGTTTGCTTCTATGGAATATAACCTGGCTTTAGACCAATGCTGTGAATATCTCTTTCATGCCTGTAAGACCATGACTGAAGAAAGAAAGTTTTGTTTTGAAAATGCAAGGATGATTACATTGCTGATCCAGAATGAATGAACTTAGGCAAGACAGAATATATGTGGTTTATTTTGAACCTTTAGTTTTTCTTTGGAAGCTGGTTTGTGGAAAGCTACATGTATTTGACTGAATACTATACCTTTGGACGACTGAAGGTCAGAATAAAAACTGTTATTGAAGAATTCTGACTGAGTCCTGATCTTTTGATTGTTGGAAGCCAGGGCTTACCTTTTCCTCCCAGACCTAGGCAGTTACCTAGGGCCAACCAAAAAATCTGAGGATACCCCTGGTAGTAGGGGACACGCCAGAGCTTAGGTTTGTTACGTTTAAATTCTGCTCCGAGGCGTGTTTGTGACAATGGAAAGCAGTATATACTGAAGAATTCTGACTGAGTCCTGATCTTTTGATTGTTGGAAGCCAGAGCTTACCTTTTCCTCCCAGACCTAGGCAGTTACCTAGGGCCAACCAAAAAATCTGAGGATACCCCTGGTAGTAGGGGACACGCCAGAGCTTAGGTTTGTTACGTTTAAATTCTGCTCCGAGGCGTGTTTGTGACAATGGAAAGCAGTATATACTAATGCTCGAAGTATGAGAAACAAGATTCTGGATCTAGAAGCTGTGATGGAAGAAGAGGAGTTGGATATAGTGGCGATCACAGAGATGTGGTTCATGGAGAACATGACTAGGATGTAGTTATACCAGGCTATAATCTGCTCAGGAAAGACAGGGTAGGAAGAAAAGGCCACACAATTGCAGGATCTGCAGGGTAAGGAAGAGGAACTATGGATCAATTTGGAATGATGGAATGGTGAATATATTTTCATTGGTGTAATATAAAGGCCTCCTTCACAGACGGAAGAAGTAGATAGAGATTTAATAGTAGACATTCAGAATATCTCTGAAAAAAGGGGAAGTCTTATTAATTATAATAATATAATAGGGAAGATGGTGGAAGCTATGATCAAGGACGGCATTTGCGAGCACATCGAGAAGAATGACCTATTGAGAACAAGCCAGCACGGATTCTGTAAGGGAAGGTCGTGCCTAACGAACCTTCTGTACTTCTTTGAGGGAATAAGCAGTCGGGTGGACAATGGGGAACCCATAGACATCATTTACCTCGATTTTCAAAAGGCTTTCGACAAGGTGCCACATGAAAGGCTGCTTAAGAAGCTGTGGAACCACGGGGTGGGAGGGGATGTGCACAGATGGATCAAGCACTGGTTGTCGGGCAGACTGCAGAGGGTCGGAGTAAAGGGTCAATATTCTGACTGGCGGGGAGTCACAAGCGGTGTACCACAGGGGTCGGTGCTGGGGCCGTTACTCTTTAACATATTTATCAATGACCTGGAAAAGGAGGCAAAGTGCGAGGTTATAAAATTTGCAGACGATACCAAACTGTGCGGCAGAGTTAGGACCAGGGAGGAGTGTGAGGACCTACAAAGAGACCTGGACAAGCTAGAAGACTGGGCAAACAAATGGCAAATGCGCTTTAACGTGGACAAATGCAAGGTCATGCATATAGGGAAAAAGAACCCGTTGTTCAACTACAAATTGGGGGGGTATTGTTGGGAGACAGCAGACTTGAGAGAGACTTGGGTGTGCTGGTGGATGCATCACTGAAGCCATCTGCACAGTGCGCAGCAGCCTCGAAAAAAGCCAACAGGATGCTTGGCATCATAAAGAAGGGCATAACAACCAGAACACGGGAAGTCATCATGCCATTGTATCGAGCAATGGTGCGTCCACATCTGGAATACTGCATTCAGTATTGGTCGCCGCACCTCAAGAAGGACATGGCGGTACTTGAGAGAGTCCAAAGGAGAGCAACGAAAATGGTAAAAGGGCTGGAACACTGCCCATACGCCGAGAGGTTGGATAGGCTGGGGCTCTTCTCTCTGGAAAAAAGGAGGCTCAGGGGAGATATGATAGAGACCTTCAAGATCATGAGGGGCATAGAGAGGGTGGATAGGGACAGATTCTTCAGACTGAAGGGGACAGCAAATACGAGGGGGCATTCGGAGAAACTGAGGGGAGATAGGTTCAAAACAAACGCAAGGAAGTTTTTTTCACCCAAAGGGTCGTGGACACTTGGAATGCGCTACCGGAGGAAGTGATCAGGCAGAGTACGGTACAGGGATTCAAACAGGGATTGGACGGATTCCTGAAGGATAAAGGGATCATGGGATACTGAGGGAGGAGCTGGGATATAACACAAGTATAGAAAGCTAACCAGGTAATGAGTATAGAAACCAAACCAGGTCGTGCAGGTGCAAGACCGGAGGGTTAGGACTTCGATAGGAAGACAGGACTTAAATGAGAAACCAAGGTGGCAAGGGAGCCCCTTCTGATGATACAGACAGGTCGTGACCTGTTTGGGCCGCCGCGGGAGCGGACTGCTGGGCAGGATGGACCTGTGGTCTGACCCGGCGGAGGCACTGCTTATGTTCTTATGTTCTTAATAGGTGATTTTAACATGCTGGATGTTGATTGGGGTATCTCTACAAGGAGAACTGTTCCAGCAGTTGATAATGGAACCCATGCAGGATGGGGGTCATACTGGACTTAGGCCTAGATTCTGTAAAGTGCACTTAACTTTAGGCGTGCTTTAGGCATCCGAATTAAGTGGATAATGAGCGATTTAAAGGTCTTAGCATTAATTGGAACTTAGACAGTTAGGTATCAGTTAGGCGTTCTGAGAACACAGACACAAGATAGAAGCAGGTTTAGGGAATAGTCGCATCTAAGTTTGTAGATGTGGGCGTAACCTGGGCTTGGTTAAGGATAGGCACAAGATAGATGCTAGTTAGGCGGCAGAGCGCGTCTAAACAGCGTGGAAAATGTAGGCGAAGGAAAAGCAGGTCTAAGTGTGGTTTTTGCTTCATTTTAATGCAGTTTCACCTTTCGTAGCTCGCGAATTCCTATAGACGCAGAGTAGGTGTGCTTTCCGCTTCTGCAAAGATATTTCCTATACTGAGTTTGAATATGGTTTTTTTTCTTCTTTCTCCCTCCTAATAGATTTAATAAGCCACCATATCAATAGAGCACATCAATATAAACATATTGCATGGAAAACATAGTACTTTTCTGCCCAAACGGTAATATGATTTACTCATTACACCACCTTTGGCTTTCCTGTTTAAAAAGAACTCCCTTTTTTCTCATCAAACAGTGCTGCAATCAGCTATTTCTTGAAAGCAAAGAAAGAACATGAAAAATATATCATTGCACACATTACTTCATTTCTCAGCACTTAAAAAGAAAAAAACCAGATACAGACCTTAACATGCATTTTCCCTCATTGCAAAATGGAGCTCTTCAGCTTCACAAAGCTGACCTCATTGTGAGATCATCAAGCTGCACTTTCAAGGTAGTATGCCACAATTAAAAGATGTGCTGGGTGTTGAACACACAACCTCTGTATGGTCAGCACAGGACTTTAACCCATAGAGCTACATCAGCTTCTACTCAGAGGAGAGGAGATGTAGGGGTGTTTCCTTATTTGCACCTGAAGGTTAGGCCTCTCTGACATCATCAAGCCTGAACCATTATTTGCAAGAAATCATTCCAGTCTGAACCTAGCAAGAAGAGAAAGAAGAACACATCTTTGCTGTTTCTGCCTGATGCATTCTGGATATGTACCAGAATTGTATTCTAGTCAAGGACATCCAGCTATGCCTTTATACTCTGCCTATGTGAATCTTGGGGGAGTTATTGCTCCTGTGCTGGTCTTATCTAACGAAGGCGCCTCTGTTTCAGATAGTACGAGACTTTATACAGAAAGGCTATTCATCTAAGTTCTGTTTCTGGATTGGTCCGGAGAAATCATCTGATGAGATCCAAGTGAAAAGGTGCTAATTATAATTTAGTCTGTGCCAGGATGTGAGGGAACTCACATCTTATCATAGGTTACTCTGCATTCTCTATAATAATTAAGACCTGAAAAGTTACCTGTGGTGACTTTCTGCCTGAGAGAGAGAGACCTGGACCTTTAAACAGATCTGGATTACATCATAAAGGAAACCTTTGCGGACAACCTAAGTTACAGCTTCTCCCGTGGCTGACGAACTCTTGTTCTGGTACCAAAAGAATTCTTATCTTCAGTGCTGAGTAGAGGACAACTTCCCTTTCACCTGATTTTGTGGTCCGGTGGGCAGTGAGTGTCCTGAAGAGCCATAAGCTATTTGGCTTTGCCATATTTCCACAATGAACTTCATGTCATGGCCATCCCCGGCCTAGGCCCTGCACGGAGGACAGCAAGACAGAATGTATGCCGGGCCGCTGCATCTTCACCTAGCAGACCTGGGTTTCCCACCTCTCTCCCGAGCGGTTGCCCACACCTTTCATGAACAGCCACGTTTCTAGTTTCTTCAGTTGTGAGTGAAGCCATCTCTGTGTAGTGTTTCAACTAAGATCCGGCAATAAAGGAGCGGGGAAGAAGAAATAGTATAATGCTGGTCACATATGACATCTTTTACTTACACTTACCTTGTGTGCAAAGCTCATCTCTATTCTCTGTTTGGCAGATGGAGGATCTTAAAAAGAAGGTCCGGGAGCTGAGGCAAAAGCAGCCCCACCTTCTTGCTGAGGTACTGCAGGAGCTGCAGGCCCTGAGAGGTAAGGATGCAAGTATTGTTTAAAGCAACAAGGTCATGGGGGCCCTCACCCATTTAACGCTTTCATGTCCAGGGTCCGTGCCATGTGTCTGCCTACATCGGCCATAGGGGACAATAGCAACATCACATTTGCCAATGTGGACACCGAAGTCCAAATTCTATAACTCATGGCTCAAAGGTAGCTGTTGTGCCATTCAACTAAGCACTGAGACACAATTGAGAATGTAAGGCTGACTACTGTATTGCCCCCCCTTATAAGTTGGCTAACTATATAGTCTAGGCTGGAAAAAAAGGGCTTATATGAGTTGAACAACTGTTAGATAAGCCCCTGTTTATAGTAGGTCCATCTTACCTAGCAGTACCTGGGCGGCCTATATGGGCCCATCAGTAGAACCAGCATGGAAGAGCAGGATGGATGTTTGCGGCTGCAGGCAGGATCTGCCAATGCCATACAGAGAGCAGGGTGTGCCCTGCCTGCAGCTGCTAACATCCATCCTGCTCTTCCACGCTGGTTCTACTGATGGGCCCCGTATAGGCCAGCCAGGTGCTGCTAGGTAAGACGGACCCACTGGTGTACCAAACCAGACCAGTGGGTCCGTCTTACCTAGCAATACCTGGCCGGCCTATATGGGCCGATCAGTAGAACCAGCGTGGAAGAGCAGGATGGATGTTAGCGGTTGCAGGCAGGGCACACCCTGCTCTCTGTATGGCATTGGCAGATCCTGCCTGCAGCCGCAAACATCCATCCTGCTCTTCCATGCTGGTTCTACTGATTGGCCCATATAGGCCGCCCAGGTACTGCTATATATATATATATATATATATATATATGGTGGGGGGTTTGTTTAGAGGAATAAGGCACATACTTACCCATCCTTTATTCATATTGATCCTGAGTTTGCACGGGTACATCTCTTGTGTCGGTGCTAGAGTCTCTCTGCTCGGTCTCCTGTCCTTTAACCCTATTTTCTCCATGTTCCTCCTCCATGCACATTCCCAGAATTTGGACACCCCTCCTGACCATCAACAGTGTTCTGCCTTTATAGATGAAGACCCTCTCCACCTCTATTGTGTCTGTCACCTCACCCTCCCCCCCCCACCATCTACCAGTACCATTCATAGTTTATATTACACTAGCCTACCTACACACTATTGTACATTGAACACATAGCAGATGGTCTGTACTCCCAAGAGCTTACTACCTAGATATGGAAACCTGAGCCGGATACAGTCAGCAGGAAAGAGGGAATGGCAACACACATGGGTACATATAGGTAGCAAGGGTTAGCCTCAAAAAGATGCCCTGGCCTTTTATAACTGTTATGTGAGGGCCTGATGCACTGAGTGTGGCAGGTAATAACAGGAATAGGGGGGGGGGAGCTGTGTCTTCAACATTTGCTCAGCACCTGACTTCCAGGCCACAACATGTTAAACCTAGCCTCTCGTTGCCCACCACCCAAACCCTTCATTACCTGAATGGCCTCCCACAAGATCATTGTGCCACACCCCCAGCAAGGGGAAGGCTGTGTCTGTCAAGCACATCAACAGATATGCATACATCTAGATAGGCCTCTTTTAACACTGGCTGTCAAACCACAGCTAGCCAGCGGCTAATACCACAACATTGTGACGCTCAGGAAAAAAATTGATGTATGAATGGAGGATGGATAGGTGTCACTGTCATGGTCAGAACTCCATGTTAAGGCGATGAGCACAAACAAATAGGATTTGTGTTGCTGTCATACCTTCTGATTTGGTATGTTTGCTCGCTGACAAAGTATGAGTAACTGCATTATTACATCAATAAGGGAATCGGTCACTGACATATGAAGTGTATTCTACAGCTCGGGGGGTTCACTTGTCTGTGGACGGTGTTCTATGTCACAATATATGATGACTGATGTAGTCCACAATATTTTGCTATACAAGCTGAGCTGCTTACATACAGAGTATTGTAGGGAAGCCAATGGAGGGTGTGAGCCATATATGGTATGATGTGCTATACCACTACCATTTCTACTAGCGTGCATAATGTCTATAGTGCTGTGTTGTCCAGATAACATTGAAAGAGGGCTCTCTACTCAGAAGAGCTTAAAATGTGATTAGGACATACACACCTCTAATATAATATTGAAGGGTTCAAGTGAGACACAAAAGGAACAAGGTCTTCGACAACCCCACCCCCTTTCAGCATGCATACAGCTAATACATGCATTGGAACAATATATGCACAGGGCTGTGTTAACAAAAGCCTAGAAGGGGAGGTTATATATGTGGGAGAAGCTGAGATACCTGCTCCCAGGAATTCCATGAGCTGTCCCTACAAACCATACAAAGCGATTGTAAAATAGGGTAGAATGTTTCAGCCACTATCAGCAGCACATTTGTAAGTAGGGTATGGTGTTATAAGCACTCCCACCACCAATGATTCTAATGTTGCATGATCAGGTAGCCACCTGCCTACCTACATTCATAGCACACCTTCAATTTGTCTTTTGTGTACTTCAGCCACCAGTAGACAGGGCCAGCCTCAGCAAAGTGAGGAGCCAGCAGCCGGGCCTTCAGGATCCCCCAGCAGCACCGATTGGGCAGCCACTCCACCGCCAGCCGGGGCAATGCCAGCAGCCACTGGGGCAGCTTCCACAGCCGGGTCCTCTTCCACAGCCAGGGCAGCTTCCACAGCCGGGCTCTCTTCCACAGCCGGCCCCTTTTCAACAGCCGGCCTCTCTTCCACAGCCGGGGCAGCTTCCATAGCCTGGCCCTCTTCCACAGCCGGGGGCCTCTTCCACAGCCGGGGGCATCTTCCACAGCCGGGCCCTCTTCCACAGCTGGGGCAGCTTCCACAGCCGGGCCCTCTTCAACAGCCGAGGCAGCTTCCACAGCCGGGGCAGCTTCTACAGCCAGGCTCTCTTCCACTGCCGGCTCCTTTTCAACAGCTGGGCTATCTTCCACAGCCATCCTCTACAGCCATCTGGGCCCCTTCAGCCTGGTGGGCCCCTTCAGTCTCTGGGATAACACCTGCATCCCTTGCTCCACCCGTCCCCCCTTGCCAAGAGCAGCACCCCCATGTGGAGGGGGAAACCCAACCTGCTGCCACTCCTCCCCTACAGCACACGTCTCCTGGGGTCTGTCAAGGGACAGCTCCCCCCTTGGGGGACCCCAGGTAGAGAATCTGAAAGTGCAGAGGAGGAGCTAGGTGGCATGGAGGGCTCGTTCCCCATCCTCCAGGATCAGCTGTGTGCCATCTTGAGGCACCTCCAGGCCCAGCACCTCCAGTCTGCTGGTCTGAGCGCTCAGATCCAGCTACTGGAGGTGAGCCTCAGCGCCACTATACATCACCATGCGATGGCTGGAGAGGGCCACATGTTGGAGGTGGGAGCCCAGAGAGGGGTGCTCCCCTTGGCCCTAAGGCTCTTAGGGAACCAGCCATGTTCCCCCTGTGCATGGCAGGTGCTCCTTTTTGCAAGGGAGGAGTGCTTTATCCAACTCCCACCCCTCCCACCCCCCCGGCCTAACCGACCCCCCCTCTTTGTAAATAGTGTTCTTATATAAAGTTTTATTGTGTTTATATTTGAAAATATATTTATGTTTATATTTTGAAACAGTGTCTGGTGTATTAACTCCTCTAATTGTAACTGGTTTGCAACCACTTGCTATACATGGCCATGTAGAACAGGTTTAATACAATCCAGTCTGAGGAGAAATGGGTGAGAATCTGGCCTCTCACCAATAAAGGCAAGCCTCCAGTTCCCTATAGGTGGAAGGGAGGGGGGCCCACGAGGAAATGCCAGACAACTATCACCTCACCCTTTAAAAAAAACCCCAACCAACAAAGGTGTCTACCTACTTTAAATGGCCTCTTAAAATCTTCATTGGGTCCACTCTACTTTCAATGCTATGAATAGCGGCCCACTTGCACACATCATTATGACTATAGTCCACATTCACCAAAGACAGCCATTGTCTATCCCTCAATCAAAAAGAGCCATCGGGGGACTTTGTGGTACACCTTCCAAAGTAACTGCGCAATTGTCTCAGGCGCCATCCCATGGGAAAAGGCTGACGCATCACAGACTATCAGCGCCTTAGGTCTGTGATGTAACAGAGGAACCAGAGGTCTTTACAGTAGCTGCTGCTCACAATGTCTCCAGGACAGGGGAGGGGGTGCCTGGAGGATGAGGTGTTTGGGGTCAGCAGAAAGTGGCCATCCCTCCTAGCATTCATTGAGGATTAGGGGTATGGGTATGGGAGATATGCTTCATGTTTTAGTACTGCTAAACCTGTGGTCCATCCCAAACTAAATGCCTGTTATGGTGCTCATCCATCACAATTGCTACCTTTGATCTATCACCACTTCCTACGGGAGGGGGGTTATTGGTTTGAGTGTCAATTTGTATTGTAAATCCAACAATGGCTGCTTTATTAGAATTAGTGATGGGCCCAGGACCAAACCTGCTTTCTGGCCTAGGCATAAGAATAACACTCTTTGGAGGGCCGCTGTGGAATAAGCATGGCAGGAAAAAGAAACTGCTTTGCCAATACTACCCTGTTCCAAGTTAGATCATTTTGAGTCCAGTTCACTCTATCACAGGTTGTGATAACGTCACACAGGCTGATAATGTGTACAAATTGATCACCAACACACATTCAGTTTTGCTGTAACTTCTTGCTTCACACTACTAAAAGAAACCCCCCTGCCTGAATGCTACATACTTCACTGAGCTTATTCTTTCAGGAGAGTGGTGTAAGGGTTCCCCCTCTCCCCAATCAGGGCTGTGAAATGTCAGGTGACTTAAACTACTCAGGACTTCATTGGTCTTCCCACTGTTAGGTACCTCTCCCCCCTCTCTCATTATGTGTTGATTGTATACAGGGAGTCTGGTGGCATTTCTTGAGATACCCAATCCTCACATTCTGTAAAGTCTGTCATGAGGACAGATATGTATGATTTCACTACTTTACACCATTGAAGACAACACAGGCAGCAAGCTGTGGCCTGGTTGGAAGCTAAGGTGAAGGGACATGTGCATTGGGAGGGGGGTCAGAATGGAACCACCCAGCCCACCTTCCTCCCTCAGTACACCAATGTATTGTGACAGAGAAGGCCATGCCACTGCTTTCAACCAGACCGGCAAATTCTAATACCAGCCTGGTAACAGAAAAGGAGACACTGTAGATAAAAACAAGCCTTTCTCTCCACTTTTCCTACAATTCCTTTCATAAATGGACTACTCAACCTAAAACCCTTTGCAGGCAGAAAGGCACAACAGGTGGTTCAAACAAGGGGAGGGACTTCCCAGGCAGAAGCCTCAGCAGGATATATGCACCCCCAGTGGGATCAATGAACCTCAGCTTCTGTTTGTAGGAGGCAATTCCAAGCTCACAGCCAATAATGTGTCCAGCCACACAAGAGAGGGGCAGGGAGAAAAGAGACATAACCACATACACCCCCCCAAGCACTATAACCAACGTTAGAGGGGAGTTGAGATACAGGCTGGCCAGATGTACTTTGAAACCATGTCATGCCCTGGGAGGGCAGGGAGGAGCCAGAGACATATATAGCAAGCCTCAGATGGTTAGGCACTGTGAAGCAGTCTGCATGAGAGGGGGCTAAGAGAGTAGGAGATATGTGTAGAGGAGAAGTCTATGAATGATTATTCTAGCATTGTGAGGCTGAGAGGGCAGTTCATAGCCAGTGTATATGGAACACATGTTTTTGGGGGGTTGACCTAAGGCAGGTGTATGGTCCTTCTAATAAACTGTATAGGTAGGGCCAATGCTGAATAGGTATAGGAACCGGGGAGGAATGGCAGTCGTGGTGTTGTACAGTCCTTATTCCCTTGCCCAGGGCCCAGCTGGCTAACCATGGGGGTCTGATCTCCTAACTCCTATGATATGTAGATTGGCCTTCCTACTTCCACATCAGCCCAAGGTTGTTAAGAACATAAGAAGTTGCTTCCGCTGGGTCAGACCAGAGGTCCATCCTGCCCAGTGGTCCGCTCCCGCAGTGGCCCATCAGGCCTATCACCTTTGCAGTGGTCCCTAACTATTCCTATAACCTACCTCTACTCCTATCTGTACCCCTCAATTCCCTTATCTTCTAGGAACCTATCCAAACCTTCTTTGAAGCCCTGTAACGTGCTCTGGCCTATCACAGCCTCCGGAAGCGCGTTCCATGTGTCCACCACCCTCTGGGTAAAAAAGAACTTCCTAGCGTTTGTTCTAAACCTGCCCCCTTTCTCTGAGTGCCCCCTTGTACTTGTGGTTCCCCACAGTGTGAAGAATCTATCCCTGTCTACCTTTTCTATGCCCTTCAGGATTTTGAAGGTTTCTATCATGTCTCCTCTAAGTTTCCACTTTTCCAGGGAGAATAGCCCCAGCTTTTTCAACCTGTCAGCATATGAGAAGTTTTCCATACCCTTTATCAGTTTAGTTGCTCTTCTCTGGACTCCCTCAAGTAATGCCATGTCCTTCCTGAGGTACGGCGACCAGTACTGGACACAGTATTCCAGATGTGTGCGCACCATTGCACGATACAGTGGCATGATGACTTCCTTCGACCTGGCCGTGATAACCTTCTTAATGATACCCAACATTTTGTTTGCTTTCCTTGAGGCCGTCGCGCACTGTGCCGACGCCTTCAATGTTGTGTGTACCATCACCCCCAGGTCTCTTTCAAGGTTACTTACCCCTAGCAGTGATCCCCCCATTTTGTAGCTGAACATCGGGTTATTTTTCCCTACATACATGACCTTGCATTTCTCTATGTTAAAGCTCATTTGTCACTTTTTTGCCCATTCTTCCAGTATCGTTAGGTCCCTTTGCAGGTCTTTGCACTCTTCCGCGGTTCTAACCCTGCTGCAGAGTTTGGTGTCATCCACAAATTTAATAACCTCACATTTTGTTTCCGCCTCCAGGTCGTTAATAAATATATTGAACAGGAGGGGTCCCAGCATCGACCCCTGTGGAACTCCGCTTATGACCCATAGCCAGTCTGAGTAATGGCCCTTTTCTCCAACCCTCTGTTTCCTGCCTGCCAGCCAGTTTTTGATCCATCGGTGGACATCCCCTTGCACTCCGTGGTTCCACAGCTTCTTAAGCAGCCGTTCGTGTGGTACCTTGTCGATGGCTTTTTGGAAGTCAAGGTAAATGATGTCTATGGATTCCCCTTTATCCATCTGGCTGTTTATCCCCTCAAAGAAGTACAGTAAGTTTGTGAGGCATGACCTTCCCTTGCAGAAGCTGTGCTGGCTCGCCTTCAGCTGTCCATTGTTTTCTATGTGTTCACAGATGCTGTCCTTAACCAGTGCTTCCTTCATCTTTCCCGGAACCGAGGTCAAGCTCTCCGGCCTGTAGTTTCCCAGGTCACCCCTTGAACCCTTCTTAAAGATGGGCGTGACATTTGCTATTTTCCAGTCCTCCGGGATCTCCCCAGTTTTTAAGGATAGGTTACTTATCTGGTGAAGTGGTTCCGCTATTTCGTTCCTTAGCTCTTTGAGTACCCTTGGGTGGATGCCGTCCAGACCCAGCAATTTGTTGCTCTTTAGTCTGTCTATCTGTCGGAGGACATCCTCTTGGCTTACCTCTAGTTGGACCGGCTTTTCATCCTGATTCCCATTTATGATCTCCTCGGGTTCTGGAATATTGGATGTGTCCTCTCTCGTGAACACTAATGAGAAGAACTTATTTAACCTGTCAGCTATCTCTTTTTCCTCCTTTACCACTCCCTTCTTGTCTCCATCATCCAATGGCCCCACTTCCTCCCTGGCCGGTTGCTTCCCCTTCACGTACCTGAAGAATGATTTGAAGTTTTTTGCTTCCCCCGCCAATCTCTCCTCATATTCTCTCTTTGCTTTCCTAACCACTCGGTGACATTCCCTTTGGTGTCTTTTGTGCTCCTTCTGGTTGTCCTTTGTTTGGTCCTTTTTCCATTTTCTGAACGATGCTTTCTTGCCACTTATTGTCTTTTTCACTGCATTTGTCATCCACACTGGGTTTTTGGTTCGGTTCTTGTTGCATCCTTTACTGAACCTGGGGACGTATAGGGTCTGTGCTTCGTGCACTGTGCCCTTGAGTCAGATCACATTAGTATTCTTTCCAATCTCTTGCCAAAATGTACCACACTTTATTTCTTGTCCCAGAGATTGTGACACCTCTAGCTGTGCAGCCCTTTTAAAATCACTGACCTAGACTGAGTTGGAGGGGAACCTTTCCTTTGTGTGGAGAAATGTCTGCCTACAGGATACAGTTATAGGTAAAATATCTGGACTATATCATCACACCTACCCCTAAATACTGTGTGATCCTGATTGGAGGGGGGGGAGGTAGGGTTTGAAAGTATTCCACCACAGCTACATAAAGTCAAAGTGTCACATCATTGCACTTGCCAAGGTAACCACCTGACCTCACTACAAGCTCAGCTGTGTCCAGCACCTTTTTTTTACTGTTTAAGACCATGTTAATTAAATAACCTTCCCAACACATGTTGCACTTTTCTATAGGTCACCTCTACCAGGACAGCCTACCATCTACCTAGCAGGCCTCCTCCCCCCCAAACCTAGGGCAAAAGGTATACATGTCTTGCATCTAACTCTATTAAATGTAAAGCACACAAGTTGTGGTTTGTTAGGTGTTTTTATTTGTACAAAGACACCAACTAGGCAGCAAGAACAATTTTTCATATGAGGAAACAATCCAAAGTCATTGCAGTTTATGGTCCGCAACAGCCAGGCACTGGTCCTACAGAAAAGAATAGCATAAACATCCCTTTTAAAACACACATTTATGGTTTCAAAGTTTAACACACCTCACTACCTACATAGGTGAAGTAATACAGAATTAGTTATATATAGGCAACATCTCCCTCTAATTAGGGCCTTAGTTCCTCTAATTGGGCTCAGCTACAAACACGTCATCAGTATTTTAAGCCGACCTTTACTCCCCCCCCCTCATATAAGACAAATCTCTCCACCTATTCTTTAGGGCAGCCCTTTTAAAATCCCTCTCCCTGTACCACCAATCATGCAGCTATTCTATGTTCTGTCACAACCAGTTCATCTAACTTACAGCCTTCCTCATGTAGGTAATGACCTTACTCCCGGAGATGTCCATAGCTTCTCCATTCAGCCTCTGGTATCAGGTGTGCTGTCACATCTTCTAATAACATACCTGTTGCATAGGTGTCTGTACCTTTTCAAACACATGTTATATCCTTCCATTAGTTGATAAAGCAAACACAACAGTCTATATCATAATGCACATCTTGTCTTTGAACTTATAGAGAAGTCATGATTTCAGACAGAGCATTTAAGATATCATTTTCTACATACATTACTAACCACTAATTACTCATTCAAACTGGTTCTTTAACAAAGCTTTCATGAAAGTTTCTTAAATTAAGGAGCTTATCTCCACACCTGTGTAGCTCCATTCTACTTACTATGTGAGGTGGGGGCAGGGAACCTCAGAGTGTTGCCATATTATCTGTGAAACAACCAAAAAGACATTAACAGTTCAAGCCGCTGAACTCAACATAGTACCTATATACCATAAGTCTACATAAGCACACCACATTTCTATTCACTATAATGAACATCCTCAAGGCAGACAGGTTTGGTTGACCCAAAAAATACCAAACCCCTACATGGGAGAAAATACATTTTAGTACAACGCACACCATATCGTTTCAGTTGAGAGAACAACAGACATATCCTGCAACCTTACCTGTACGCCAACAAGCAGCATGCCCAGCCTATCTTGAATAAAAGAAGGGTAGAGATGAGGTCTCATATATACTGGCGCTGGTGGCGCTGGCACCTACATCGTACGCGTCTACGAGTACATCATCAGCGCGCATCGATACAATGTGCGGTAAATCTGGGATATCGCGCACTATTTGCTGATAATATAGCATGTTATCCCCTTTTTAGAGATGCCTCATGAAAGCACACATGTACATCTTAGGAGTGAGGTCTATCATAGAACATGTGGGTGGGGGAGTCACGTGATGCACTCAAGCTAGGCAGACATGCTTGCTCACCTCTCCCGACCCTACAGCTTGTGTTTCTGCATATTTATCGGCTTACCCTTAGTTTTCAATATCCTTTTTGGTATCTTCGACGAGCGCAGATCGTGGGCTACAGGCTCTATCTTTTCCTGGCTGGTCCCCTGTGGTAGGCAGACTGTGCCTGCTAGGTCTGGCCCTAGGGTTAGACCTCTCTCAAAAGCAGACAGTTCCCAACCGGCCCAAGTTAAACCCCAGTTTAGCATTTCACCTGATGTTCCTTCTGTATCCAGTAGAAGGAGTCTTGAGGCTAAGTTGCAGTTTTCCCTTCCCCCATGCAATCCCAGAGGAAGTAACCGGATATCCTCTACACCTGAGGGTTTGGGGCTTGGTTGCCAGCTCCTAAACCAGAGGTCTGAGCTGCTGGAGAGACAGAAGGAGAGGGCTGGGAGCCCTGCAAAGCTCAGGGCTGGGAGTTCTGCAGGGCTGTTCTTTGCCTGAATGCATGGAGCTTGTTGAGGCTGGAGCAGAGCTACCTTCCGACGCACCTGAGGAGTTCCAAACCATGGAACTGGAGCCAGAGCAGATTGCTGAGGTGCAGAACAGCGTCCAACCTATGCTGGTCCAAGACAAATGTTGAAAACTCTTAACTGGATTACAAATATCCGTGGCTGATTATTGGGACTATTTATGAAGTTGTGCCTTGCTACTCTTGCTGAGTCTAAAGCAGGATAGAATCCTTTTGATAAGGGCTGTGCTGGACTTATTCTGCTGTGCTGTGGTTTTTTTTTCTTTTCTTCCTTTTGGAAGGGTGACTGTAACTAAGGTGGTGGGGGTTTGCCCCACGTACATGAGGTAGGATAGAGGGCCAAAAGCTTGGCAATATATCACCACGTGGAGCGCGCCACCTTTCCCAGCACTGCTGCTGCTGGAGGGATCAGTGCCCTGCAGCGATACAAGCACAAGTCTTCCTAGGAAGAGTAAAGACTTATATTTTGGGGGTTTTTTTCTTGGTTATTTTGTTGGGTGAAACCTTACTGAATGGAACTCTTGATTTCATGAAGAATCCTTTTTGTTTAAAAATAAGGTTTCCCGTTTTGGGTTTAAAACCCTCTGAAGCTTTTTGTGCAACTAAAAGACTATTAAGCTTTACCAAACCTGATGTTTTGGGACTTAACTGTTTGTTGCTGAATCCTGACAAAGTTTATGTTTGACCTATTTGAGCACAAAAGAGTGAAGCAACTTGTTTATTTGGTTCTGGAAAATAAATCCAGTTCTGATTTTGATTTTCACCTACCTGGTTCACTTGTGTTTTCTTCCACTAAACCTGACTTTCTTTTTCCTTGTGTCGCCCGCAGCGGCCCACAAGAGTATTTTCTTGTCCTGGCGGTCCTGGACCTATTGCCCTGAGCCCGTCAGTGACAAACGTGGTATCACTCATGGGATTTCATGTTTACTGCCTTCAGTGAGAGACTGCAAGGTGAAGAACACAGAACCAAGATTAAAGGATTTTTTTGTTTGACTATTCATTTGGAGTGTTACACCTATTGGAGTGGACTGAGTGCGGAACTACAGAGGGCGTTGGTGAGCTGTAGGAGTGACTGTGCCAAGCGAGTTTGTGGAAGAACCGGACCAGAGCGAGCCCAGCTGTGTTCCTGTGGGCCAAGCCCAATTATCGATACCTAAGGCAGACTCATCAGTCTGTCAGGTAAGAGTACCCTGGGGACAGCTGGTTAAGGATAAGGGTTTGGTAAAGGCTTTGGCTGGTGGAGATTGGGTTTAGCTGACGGGAGAGGGCCAGGAAAAAAAAAAAAAGGCCACACGGGTTTCTTTTTCCTGTTTTTTTTCTTCCAGGACCCAACATGGATCTCCAGCAACTGTTCACTCTTCTGGCTTCCGAGAGACAGAAGCAAACCAAAGATCTTAAGGTGGTGCTACAAAGTAACCAGGACCTCTGGCGTGCAAGTCAGGCAGAGACCGGTTGGAGGCATGAAGAGTTGGTACAGGCTATGGGGGACCAGACACGGCCATTAGCCCAGTTGTTCCAAGGGACTAGTGGATCCGGCGCCGGGTTACCAACACCCGGGGGAGCTCCGATAGGGCTATCTTTACTTAATAATATGCAAGTTTGTAAGATGGGTCCAACTGATGCTCAAGATGACTTTCTATTGGCATTTGAGAGAATGGCGGTAGCGGCCGGCTGGCCTGAGCAACAGTGGGCGATGAGACTGATCCCGTGCATCGCAGGAGCAGCGCTCAAGGCGTATCAGACTCTCAGCCCTGAACTAGCCAGCAATTATAGGGTAATAAAAAATCACATTCTGGACTACCTAGGCTTCACTAGACAACACTATAGGCAGGAGTTCAGGGGTGCCCAAATGGGAAAAAAAGAAAGGCCCAAGGCACTCTTGCACCGGCTAAGAAAATTAGCCGAAAGGTGGCTACAACCCTGTCTTGGGGATGCCCAGGCTTTGCTCACAGAGTTGTTACATGAGCAGTTTTGGAGGCTGTGCCTAAAAGTTTGAAGGCCTGGATCCAAAGGTATGCAAAAGCGGAAGGGTGGTGGTGATGGGGGACTTCAACTTCCCTGGAATAGACTGGAGTATCGGGCACTCAAACTGCATGAGGGAGACCGAATTCCTGGAGCTTACGAGTGACTGCTTCATGGAGCAGCTGGTCATGGAACCAACACGGGGTGATGCCACTCTTGACCTAATCCTCAATGGACTAGGGGGACCCGCTAAGGAGGTGGCGGTGCTAGCCCCACTAGGAAACAGCGATCACAACACGATCCAGTACAGGCTAGACATTGGATCATCAAAGGTGAAAAGAACTACGGCGACAGCACTCAACTTCAAAAAAGGGAACTATGAGGCCATGAGGAAAATGGTGGGGAATAAACTCAACAACAACCCAAAGAGGATGGAGTCCGTAGAAAAAGCCTGGACTCTACTCAAGAGCACAGTGCACAAAGCACAGAACCTGTGCGTTCCCAGGTTCAGGAAAGGGTGCAAAAAAAAAAAATAGAACAAAAAATCCAGTGTGGATAACAAATGCAGTAACAAAGGCGATAAGTGACAAGAAAGCATCATTCAAAAAAATGGAAAAAGGACAAAACTGAGGACAACCAAAAGGAACATAAAATACACCAAAAGGAGTATCACCGGGTGGTTAGGAAAGCAAAAAGAGAATATGAAGAGAGACTCGCGGGGGAAGCAACAAATTTCAAATCATTCTTCAGGTACGTTAAGGGGAAGCAACCAGCAAGGGAGGAAGTGGGACCCTTGGATGATGGGGACATAAAGGGAACGGTAAAAGAGGAGAAGCAGATAGCTGACAGGTTAAATGAGTCCTTCACATCAGTTTTCACGAGGGAGGACACAACCAACATTCCGGAACCCGAGGAAATCGTAAAAGGAGAGCAGGATGAAAACCTGGACAAACTAGAGGTGAGCAAGGAGGATGTCCTCAGGCAGATAGACAGGCTAAGGAGCGACAAATCACCAGGTCCGGATGGCTTTCACCTAAGGGTACTCAAGGAACTAAGAAATGAAATAGCTGAAACACTTCGACAAATATGCAACCTATCCTTAAAAACTGGAGAGATTCCGGGGGACTGGAAAATAGCAAATGTCACGCCCATCTTCAAGAAAGGCTCAAGGGGAGAACCGGGAAACTACAGGCCGGTGAGCTTGACCTCGGTCCCGGGAAAGATGATGGAAGCGCTGATTAAAGACAGCATCTGGGAACACATCGAAAAGAATGGGCAGCTAAAGTCGAGCCAGCATGGCTTCTGCAAGGGCAGGTCATGCCTCACAAACTTATTATACTTCTTTGAGGGGGTAACAAGCCAGGTGGATAAAGGGGAATCCATAGACATCATTTACTTTGACTTCCAAAAAGCCTTTGGTGGAGGCAAGGATCATCTTCAAATTCGCCTGCCTCTGCTTCAAAACCCTAGCAGGCTCTTCTCCAATCTACCTATCTGAGCACCTTGAAATTGCTGGCCCCTCTCGTACATGAAACACCTACCTGTTCTCCTTTCCTTCCCTGAAAGGCTGCCTCTACAAGAAATTTCTCGACAGATAAGAACATAAGAACATAAGAAGTTGCCTCCGCTGAGGCAGACCAGAGGTCCATCTTGCCCAGCGGTCCGCACCCGCGGTGGCCCATCAGGCCTAATTGCCTGAACAGTGTCCCTGACTAATTTCGTAACTGCCTCTAGTCCTCTAATCCTATCCCTATGACCTGTACCCCTCAATCTCTTTGATCTCCAGATACCTATCCAAACCTTCTTTGAAGCCCTGCAGGGTGCTCCTGCTTATCACATCCTACGGTAGCGCGTTTTCACCCTCTGGGTAAAAAGAACTTCCTGGCGTTTGTTCTAAACCTTCCCCCTTTCAATTTCTCTGAGTGCCCCCTTGTACTTGTGGTTCCCCATAACTTAAAAAATCTGTCCCTGTCCACTCTTTCTATGCCCTTCATGATCTTGAAGGTTTCTATCATGTCCCCTCTAAGTCTCCGCTTTTCCAGGGAGAAAAGCCCCAGCTTCTTCAGTCTGTCAGTATATGAGAGGCCTCCATACCCTTTATTAGCTTAGTTGCTCTTCTCTGGACTCTCAAGTACCGCCATGTCCTTTTTTAGGTACGGCGACCAGTACTGGACACAGTACTCCAGGTGTGGGCGCATCATTGCACGGTACAGTGGCAGGATGACTTCCTTCGTCCTGGACGTGATACCCTTCTTAATAATGCCCAACATTTTGTTTGCCTTCCTTGAGGCTGTGGCGCACTGCGCCGATGCCTTCAATGATGTGTCTACCATCACTCCCAGGTCTCTTTCAAGGTTACTCACCCCTAGCGGTGATCCCCCCAATTTGTAGGTGAACATCGGGTTCTTTTTCCCTACATGCATGACCTTGCTCATTTGCCACTTTTTGGCCCACTCTTCCAGCGCTGTCAGATCTTTTTGGAGGTCTTTGCAGTCCTCCGTGTTTTTAACCCTGCTGTATAGTTTGTTGTCGTCCGCAAATTTGATAACCTCACATTTTGTTCCCGCCTCCAGGTCGTTAATAAATATATTGAACAGGAGCGGTCCCAGCACCGATCCTTGCGGAACTCCGCTCGTGACCCATTGCCAGTCTGAGTAATGGCCCTTTACTCCAACCCTCTGTTTCCTGTCCGCCAGCCAGTTTTTGGTCCATCGGTGGACCTCCCCTTGCACCCCGTGGTTCCATAACTTCCTTAGCAGTCTTTCGTGTGGTACCTTGTCGAAGGCTTTTTGGAAGTCAAGGTAAATGATGTCTATAGATTCCCCTTTATCCACCTGGCTGTTTACCCCCTCAAAGAAGTATAATAAATTTGTGAGGCATGACCTGCCCTTGCAGAAGCTATGCTGGCTTGACTTTAGCTGCCCAGTGTTTTCGATGTGTTCCCAGATGCTGTCTTTAATCAGCGCTTCCATCATCTTTCCCGGGACCGAGGTCAAGCTCACCGGCCTGTAGTTTCCTGGGTCTCCCCTTGAGCCTTTCTTGAAGATGGGCGTGACATTTGCTATTTTCCAGTCTTCCGGAATCTCTCCAGTTTTTAAGGATAGGTTGCATATTTGTCGAAGTGGCTCAGCTATTTTGTTCCTTAGTTCCTTGAGTACCCTTGGGTGAATGCCGTCTGGACCCGGCGATTTGTCACTCTTTAGCCTGTCTATCTGCCTGAGGACATCCTCCTTGCTCACCTCTAGTTGGACCAGATTTTCATCCTTTTCCCATTTTACAATTTCTTCCGGTTCCAGAATGTTGGTTGTGTCCTCCCTTGTGAAAACTGAAGTGAAGAACCCGTTTAACCTGTCAGCTATTTCCTTTTCCTCTTTTACCACTCCCTTTCTGTCTCCATCATCCAAGGGTCCCACTTCCTCCCTTGCTGGTTGCTTCCCCTTGACATACCTGAAGAATGATTTGAAGTTTGTTGCTTCCCCAGCCAATCTCTCTTCATATTCTCTTTTTGCTTTCCTAACCACTCGGTGACACTCCTTTTGGTTGTCCTCTGATTTGTCCTTTCTCCATTTTTTGAATGATGCCTTCTTGTCACTTATCGCTTTCTTCACTGCATTCGTTATCCACACTGGGTTTTTTGCTCTATTTTTTTTGCACCCTTTCCTGAACTTAGGGACGCACAGGTTTTGTGCTTCATGCACCGTGCCCTTGAGTAAGGTCCAGGCTTTTTCTACGGACTCCATATTCCTTGCGGTGTCGTTGAGTTTCTTTCCCACCATTTTCCTCATGGCATCATAATTCCTTTTTTTGAAGTTCAGTGCTGTTGTTGCAGTTCTTTTCACCTTTGATGGTCCAATTTCTAGCCTGTACTGGATCGCGTTGTGATCGCTGTTTCCTAGTACCGCCACCTCTTTAGCGGGTCCCCCTAGTCCGGTGAAGATTAGGTCAAGAGTGGCATCTCCCCGTGTTGGTTCTGTGACCAGCTGTTCTATGAAACAGTCCCTCGTGACCTCCAGGAATTTGGTCTCCCTCATGCAGTTTGAGTGCCCTATACTCCAGTCTATTCCCAGGTAGTTGAAGTCCCCCATCACCACCACACTTCCGCTTTTGCATACCTGCCCCAGTTCAGCCTCCAGATCCTGGTCGATTTTTTCCGTCTGTCCCGGTGGGCGATAGTACAGACCCAATTTTATGTCTATTCCAGTTCCTCCGGATAGCTTAACCCATAGTGATTCCAAGTCATCCGCCCTTGCTGTTGTTTCCATCCTGGTTGAAGGTATGGAATCCTTTATATATAGCGCTATTCCTCCACCCTTTTTGTGTGATCTGTCTCTCCTGTAGAGCTTGAACCCTGGTAGAGCCACATCCCATTTGTTGTCATCAGTCCACCACGTTTCTGTGACTCAAATTATGTCTAGGCCCTTTTTGTTGGCTAAAACTTCCAGCTCTCCCATTTTGTTCCAGTCCCGGTCCCGGTTGTTCGCCTTTCTTGCTTGTTTTCCTCGTGGTTTGGTGCTCCTGGCGGCCCCTTGTGAGTTGCCAGTCCCCAAGCCTCATCTCGGTCGTCCTCCTCCTGTGGTGTGTCTGTTTCGTCCTCAGCCTGTTTCCCCATTTTTGGTCGTCCCTCTGGATTCTGTTGTTCTCTGTTAGTCCCGTTTGCCAATTTCATTTGTGCCCTAGACCCCTGCAGTTTGTCCTTAGGTCCTTCTTCAAAAAATTCCCACTCAGCCCTGAGCCCTTGTTCAATGTCCTTGGCCCTGGGCATCTGCATTGCGTCCTTAGGTCCTTTTCCCAAAATTTCCCACTCAGTCCCGATCCCTTTTTTACAATGCCCTTGCTCAGTATCCTTATTTGATACTTTTGTCCGATGTGTCAGATCGACTGTCGGCTTTCCCCTCTTCCTTAGTTTAAAGTCAAGTCTATGACGCTCTGGACGTTGCGTGCCAGCATCCTCGTCCCAGTCGTGCTCAGGTGCAGTCCGTCTCTCCTGTAGAGCTTATTCTTTCCCAAGAAAGTTGTCCAGTTCCGAACAAAAAGGAAACCCTCCTCTTCGCACCATCTCCTGAGCCAACCGTTTATTGCTTGTAGTTCACTCTGCCTCCTTGCGTCCACTCTCGGTACTGGCAGGATCTCTGAGAAGGCTATCTTCCTTGCCCTCAGTTTCAGTTTCCTCCCCAGGATCCTGAACTGATCGGTTAGTGCAGTCCTGTTTTAGCTCCTCCTGCTGACGTCGTTGGTTCCAACATGGATTACTACAGCTGTCTCCTCCATCTTGGCCCCTTCCAGGATCCTCTCAACTCTGTCGATGATGTCCTTCGTTCTAGCCCCCGGGAGACATGTCACTAGTCGGTCCTCTCTCCCTCCAGCTATGTGACTGTCCACTCCTCTCAGCATTGAGTCTCCCACTACGATAGCAGATCTCCCCTTCCTCAACTGTCTCTTTGGACTCAGGTCTGTGTCAGCGGCGCAGTCCGCTACTCCTTCCTCCGGGTTCTGTTGGGTTTCCTCCTCATCTGCCTGTCCAGAATATCCACAAGGTCCTACTCCCATGGTGTCTGGTGGATTTTGTCGTCCGACTGGTAGTTCTCCCGTGATGTGCTGGTGGTCCTATGCCTCCACCATCCTGCAGGCTTCCTCTATGAATTTCTCGAGCTCTCTAACTTGTTCCGTGATGTGGTCCTCTCTGGCAGTGTCCTCAGTTGCCCAGCACTGTTCCTCTATGGTGCACAGTCCCTCCAGTTCCTGTACTCGAACCTGCAGTCTCCCGACCTCCTTCTTCAGGCTATCCAGTTCCTGACATCGACTGCATATGTACGCTTGCCTCCCGGAGGGGAGGTAGTCATACATATGACATTCGATGCAGTATACTGGGTAGCTCCCCTGGGTTCCTGTAGACTCCATTTCTTTATCCTTGCTCCTCGATGTTTGGGAGTGGTGCCTGGCGTGCAGCTAGCTGAAAAGTAGAGAGCGAGAAAAGAATGAAAAGAGAAGAAAAGTACCTTTTTTTTTAATTTTTATTTTTAGAAGTTGGATTTGCTGCTGGGCTGGCTGGGCTCCTTCTCAAGGCTCCTTCGCAAAGGCATTCTCGCTAAGGCGAGCACCTTTGTTGCTCGCCTTCGCCGCACACCGAATGGCTGGGCGCCGTTTGCTCCCTTGCATTCCAAGTGGGCAAATGGAACAAATGCCTCACAGCACTCATCTCCAATTCCCCCCCCCTACCAAATGTTCAGGAAGGCAATCAAAACCTACCTTTTTGATAAATTCCTCTAACTTCTCCCCCCCCTCTTCCTTGCCTCCTTCTCAGACCTTGACTTACCTTAGACTCTCGACTCCTCCAATCCTGTCAGTCACCAAATGGCTAAACAAAATGGATCACCCTATCCAACTAATCACCCCTTCTTCGTTAACTCCCTTACTTAATGCCTCTGCTTGGCTTTATCGAACTCCGCAGTATATATCACCGCTGTATGTAACACTACTGTATGAACTCCGCTATATATATGCAACTTACAACAAATGTAACTTCTCTGCAATAGTAACCGACCTGAAAAATAACTTCACCGCAAATGTAGCGCCGCCGAAAATGTAAATGTAGCTATGCCAAAAAAAAAAAGTGTAACTTCGCTGTAATGTACAGTCTCTTCATCTGTTAACCGCATAGAACTTCCATGGTAATGCGGTATACAAAAATAAAGTTATTATTATTATTATTGTGGGTTGGGTTGGTGGGGTGGGCTTGCTGGATTTTTTGTGTGAAATATGGAGCTACCTTGTTGTTCTTTGTCTTTGTTCCTGATGTTGTTTCTATTGGTGCTCAATAAAATATATTTGACGATAAAACTATTTCCTCAAGAAAATTACAAAACCCGTGGTTCTTGGAGGAACTTTCTCTCCTAAAAAAACAGCTAAGATCTCTCGAAAGAAAGTGGAGACAGAATAACCCCTCTTCAAATTTAAAACTTTACAAAGAACATGCTTCTTATTATAAAACAAAAATTAATCTTGCAAAAAAAAGTTACTTTTCCAATAAAATCTCAAAAACAAAAACCTATCCATTCTTTATTCTATTGTTAAAACAATTGCTCCCAACCCTCAGAGAATAGATTTTTTTTTTTTTTTGGTTTGAAACGTTTTTTATTAAGAAGCAAACAGGCAGACAATGCCAATACAACCAAACAGTATCCAAGGACATAGCAAATACGGTACATAATTCAATTCAGAAAGGCTAGGAAGGGCAGACGGGACAAGAACATAAACTACCAGACAATCATAATGAGCGACAAGCCCCCCCCCCCCAACCAACAAAACCAGCCAGTACCCAGCAGGGCCCAGAACCCACAGAACATCCATGGATAAGGACCATGAAAAACCAACAGTCTGGCCACGTACTTCTTCTATTTGTCTCAGAAAAGAGGACCCCCCACAACCAAGCCAAACAGAACCCCCCACTACACCCCCCCTCAGCAACAGGAGAAAGAAAGAATGAATGAAGAAAAACGAGAAGAAAAAGGAAGAAAAGAGAAAAAGGAAGAATAAAGCAGCATCATAGAGAAGCAGCAAGCTCAACAAGGACCTGCTCCTAGAGAGACCTATACAGCTGAATCGGCCCCTCCACACCCCGAAACTCCCAATGGGCCACTTCCCATAATGCCCGCTGCCACCCTACCAATACCGAGGGTTCTACATCTAACCACTTGCGAAGTACACCCCGTTTGGCAAAAAGAAGGGCAAAATACACAAAACGCCACTGTGCAGTAGTGAAACCCTGATCCAAAAACTCCACTTCATGGCCCAAAACTAAAATGCGATAAGACCACTGGACTGGCACCCCCAGGATCTGGACAAGAAAATCCAAAACCGCATTCCAGTAATCACTCAAGGTCGGACATTCAATGAGCATGTGCAATAGAGTCCCTGACGCACGCGCACATTCCGTGCAATCTGCAGAATCCCACAAACTAGCCTGCAGACCCCGGAGCTGGGTAAAAAAGGTGCGATGAAGCAATTTAAACTGAAGTTCCTGCAGCTGTGCACTGCGTACCCTCGAGATGACATTGGAAAAACAGGCTTGGAGCTCCCCCAAAGTAGCATCCTCCCCCAAGTCCCCAGACCATTTAGCCGCCAGTCTGGGCAGCAGAGTATCTGCCCTCTCCGCCCGAGCAGTCCGATACCAAAAAGATAAAGAATTGAAAGCAGGAGGAAGAGACAGGAAAATCTGGTCCACCCGTAGAAAAGAGCCACCCCCCGGGTGACGGCAGAGGCTGGCCATGTAAAAATGCCTCAACTGGAGGTAAGCAAAAAAGGGCATACAAGGCAGGACCCATTTGGTACGAAGGGTGTCATAGGAGGGAAAAACAAAAGGATCAGAACTCAGCGTAGACACATGACCCAAGCAAAAACAGGAGCCAAACCGCGCCTCAACTCCCCCGTAGATCCCACACCCGGGGGAAAGTCAGGGCTGTGACTGATCATCTGAAGAGCCCAATTGCCCTGACCCCGACCAATCCGATGTCTCCACCACTGTAGCACCCTACATAAGGGGAAGTAACCAAACCAAAGCAAGACCCAATCGAGGGCGTCTCTACCGAGGACAAGTCATATAGAAACATATAGAGTATGATGGCAGAAAAGGGTCGACGGCCCAAGTCTGCCCACTCAAGAACACTCCATCCTCCCTCCCTCCATCATTTAAGCATTCCTCTGGAGCGACCCCACCTGTCTGTCCCATCGTCCTTTGAAGTCGAGCGTGGTTCTGGCCTCGACTACCTGACGTGGAAGACCATTCCATCGATCAATTACCCTTTCAGTGAAGAAATACTTCCTGGTGTCCCCATGAAATCTTCCCCCCCCTGAGTTTTAACGGATGCCCTCTTGTCGCCATGGGACCCGTAAGACAAAATATTTCTTCCTCCATATCAATATGGCCCATGATGTATTTGAATGTTTCTATCATGTCCCCCCTTTCCCTGCGCTCTTCGAGAGAATATAAGCGCAGCTTGCTCAAACGTTCTTCATATGGGAGATTCTTTAGTCCTGAGACCATCCTAGTGGCCATTCACTGAAGCGACTCCATTCTCTTCACATCCTTTTGATAA
The DNA here is from genome assembly GCF_902459505.1 of Geotrypetes seraphini. Classification (NCBI taxonomy): domain Eukaryota; kingdom Metazoa; phylum Chordata; class Amphibia; order Gymnophiona; family Dermophiidae; genus Geotrypetes; species Geotrypetes seraphini. The sequence continues at coordinate 100,850,748 of NC_047092.1, read as the reverse complement.
TGTGGCCTCCAAAACTGAACACAGTACTCCAGGTGAGGTCTCACCATTGATCTGTACACCGACAGTAGCACTTCAGGCTTACGACTGATAAAGCTCCTTCTGATGCAGCCCAGCATTTGTTTAGCTTTTGCTGTTGCTTTCTCCATCTGATTCGCAGCTTTCATATCTTCCCGGATGATTAATCCTAAGTCCCGTTCTGCTGCAGTTCTGGTTAGGTTTTCACCATTAAGGGTATATGTTTCGTGGATTTCTGCTACCAAGGTGGATTTCTGCTACCAAGGTGGATTTCTGCTACCAAGGTACATTTTTTGGCATTGAAATTCAGTTGCCAAGTACTGGACCATTGTTCTAGTAAAAGTAGGTCCTGCTCCATAGCGCTGGGCATGATTGCGCTATCAGGTTCTGCTGCGCTGCCTACACTGTTGCATAGTTTAGCGTCATTGGCGAATAATGTAATTTTACCTCGAAGTCCCTGAGGCAGATCACTTACAAAGATATTGAATAGTATTGGGCCCAAGACCGAGCCCTGTGGTACTCCACTGGTCACTTCTGATGTTTTTGAGGGAATACCGTTTACCATTACCCTTTGACGTCTACCACTAAGCCAGTGCAGTCAGTGTTTCTCCTAGGCCAGTGCAGCCAGTGCAGTCAGTGTTTCTCCTAGGCCCATCGTGTTCATCTTGTTCAGTAACCTACGGTGTGGGACACTATCAAAAGCCTTACTGAAGTCCAAATACACGATGTCCAGGGACTCTCCCTTATCCATTTTCTTTGTTACCCAGTCAAAGAAGTTTATCAAGTTTCAAGTTTTATTAATTTTAATATACCGACCATCAAATTAATATCTGGCCGGTTAACAATAAATTTAAAAGATAAGAAGACTAAGATAAAATAGGTGTATTAATAGTATAATGTGAACATGAATAACATTACAGGACAAACTGGAGAGTGAGGGTAGAGGGGAGAGGTGGGGAAGAGTTACATATTTGAGAAGAAAAAGGGGATAGTGGGGTTAGGATAGAACATAGGGGGCGGGGTCGCTTTATCAAAGCGGTTTGTTGCTGGTAAGAAGAAGAAAAATAATGAGTCTAAATGTTAGCGAAGGCATCACGGAATAGAAAAGTTTTTAGGCCTGTCTTAAATTTATCTGGTCGTTGTTCATCGCGGAGTTGCTGTGGTAGGGAGTTTCAGAGAGTTGGAGCAGTTACGGCGAAGTTTACTTTTCGTGTATAGTAAAAATCTTTTATGGAGGGGATGAAAAGAAGTTTTTGATCAGTTGATCTTAATGTGCGTGGGGAACATTGGGGAATGAGAAGTTTATCAAGGAATGAGGGCAGGTGAGAAAGTTTTATTTTGAAGGAAAGTAAGATGATTTTATAGGTGATACGGTGGGTGATGGGGAGCCAATGTTCTTTTTTTAGAAGAGGAGTGACATGGTCGTATTTGCCTATTTTATATATAAGTTTTATTGCAGTGTTTTGTATTAGTTGTAGGTGACGAATTTCTTTTTGAGGAAGACCATTGAGAAGAGAGTTGCAATAGTCTAGATGGGAGATAACTAATGAGTGTATCAGAATAGTGATTGACTTGATCTCCAAAACAGAAGTTAAAGATCGGATGATACGTAATTTGAAAAAGCAGGTTTTAACAATTGAACTTATATGGTCGTGGAAGGTGAGATCCCTATCGATGATGACACCTAATAGTTTTATTTTAGTGTTCGTTTGAATTGGAGTAGATTTGATTGAAATATTTTCCAGTAAGAATTCTGTGGTTTTAATTGGAAGTAGGAGGCTTCGGGATTTATCTAAGTTGAGGGAGAGTTTGTTTGTGAACAACCAATCATATATAATGTCCAATTTATTATTTATGTCTTTTATATCAGAAATGTTTGATGTGTTGATCGGGTGAAGAAGTTGTATGTCGTCGGCGTATGCGAAGACAGTAAATCCAATGGATTGGGCTAATGTAAGGAGAGGAGATAGAAAGATATTAAATAGTAGTGGGGATAGGATTGAACCTTGAGGGACTCCGTAGGATTGTGTTGTAGCTGCGGAAGTAACATTGGACTGACAAGACCTTCCCTTCGTAAAGCCAAGCTGGTGGGGATCCCTTAGTCCTTCGTCATCCAGAATCGTGTCCAATCTGTTTTTGATCAACGTTTCCATAAGTTTCCATACAATTGATGTGAGACTTCCTGGCCTGTAATTTTCGGCCTCTGACCTGCATCCCTTTTTGTGGAGTGGGATAACGTTTGCAGTTTTCCAGTCCAAGGGAACTTTTCCCTTTGTTAGGGAAAGATTAAAAAGCTCAGCCAACGGTTCTGCCAGAACATCTCTCAATTCCCGAAGTACTCTGGGGTGTAGATTATCCGGACCCATGGCTTTGTTCACCTTTAGCTTTGATAGTTTGATAGTTCGTGGTAGACATTGCCCGCGGTAATTTCAAAGTCCCGGAATGGGTCCTCCGAGCACCCTTTTGTCTGTGGCTGAGGTCCGGATCCTGGCGCTTCGCAGGTGAAGACTGAGCAGAAGTAGTTATTGAGTACCGTATTTTCGCGGATATAACGCGCACCGTTGTAAAACGCGCACAGGGGTATAGCGCGCAGAAATCACGATGATATGTACAAAAACTTTTCTATACCGCGCTCAGGCATATAACGCGCATGCTGCCCGACTCTCCTCTGGCCACCCCGACTCTCCTTTCGCTCTCCCCGACTCTCCTCTGGCCACCCCGACTCTCCTCTGGCCACCCCGACTCTCCTTTCGCCCTCCCCGACTCTCATCTGGTTGCCCCGACTCACCCTGACTTTCGGTGCACTGCCCCGACTCTCCTCTGGTTGCCCCGACTCACCCTGACTTTCGGTGCACTGCCCCGACTCTCCTCTGGTTGCCCCGACTCACCGTTCACCCGCCCTGACTTTCGGTGCAATGCCCCGCCTCTCCGTGCCTGTCCCCCTTGAAGGTCTGCCTGTCCCCCTTGAAGATCTGCCTGTCCCCCCTTGAAGTCCTGTCCCCATCCTGAAAGCCTGATGCCCCCCCTCGACGTCCGATTCTTCTCCCCCCTCGGCAGGACCACTCGCACCCCCACCCCGAAGGACCGCCGACTCCCCGACAATATTGGGCCAGGAGGGAGCCCAAATCCTCCTGGCCACGGCGACCCCCTAACCCCACCCCGCACTACATTACGGGCAGGAGGGATCCCAGGCCCTCCTGCCCTCGACGCAAACCCCCCTCCCTCCAACGACCGCCCCCCCCCCAAGAACCTCCGACCGACCCGCGACCCCCCTGGCCGACCCCCCCACCCCCCTTCCCCGTACCTTTGGAAGTTGGCCGGACAGACGGGAGCCAAACCCGCCTGTCCGGCAGGCAGCCAACGAAGGAATGAGGCCGGATTGGCCCATCCGTCCTAAAGCTCCGCCTACTGGTGGGGCCTAAGGCGCGTGGGCCAATCAGAATAGGCCCTGGAGCCTTAGGTCCCACCTGGGGGCGCGGCCTGAGACACATGGTCGGGTTTGGCCCATGTGCCTCAGGCCGCGCCCCCAGGTGGGACCTAAGGCTCCAGGGCCTATTCTGATTGGCCCACGCGCCTTAGGCCAGGGGGGTCGCGGGTCGGCTGGGGGACGGGCGGAGGTTCTTGGGGGGGGGGCGGTCGTTGGGGGGAGGGGGTTTGCGTCGAGGGCAGGAGGGCCTGGGATCCCTCCTGCCCGTAATGTAGTGCGGGGTGGGGTTAGGGGGTCGCCGTGGCCAGGAGGGTTTGGGCTCCCTCCTGGCCCGATATTGTTGGGGAGTCGGCGGTCCTTCGGGGTGAGGGTGCGAGTGGTCCTGCCGGGGGGGGGGGGATGTATCGGACGTCGGGGAGTCGGCCGGGCAAGAGGGCTTGGGCTCGCTCTTGCTCCGATCGTGGATGCGGGTGCGGGTGGGAGCGCGTGCGAGCGGTCGTTCGGGGTGGGGGTGCGAGCGGTCCTGCTGGGGGGGTGAATCGGGCGTCGGGCGGGGTGGGAACTATGTTTAAAAACTTTTGTATACCGCGCTCAGGCATATAACGCGCGAGGGGTATGCGCGGTACGTAAAATCACGTATAACGCGCGCGTTATATCCGCGAAAATACGGTAGTTCTTCTTTGTCTGCGTCCGAGTCAATGAAGTTGCCGCCAGGTTTCGTTAGGCGCACAATACCGCTTGAGTTCTTCTTCCTGTCGCTAACGTACTTAAAAAAGGATTTATCCCCCTTTTTAACATGTCTTGCCAGATTTTCTTCCATTCAGAGTTTGGCCTCCATGACTGCCGTTTTAACATTTCTAGATTTCGCCAGATAGGTTTCTTTAGCTTCCGGCCGTTGCGAATGCTTTTTTCTTTTGCTTTACTAGTTCTGTGATCTCTGCTGAGAACCACTTCAATCTGTTTTTCCTGTGCCGTTTGCTCACCGTTTTTATGTATATGTTGGTTGCTTCTTGCAGGGTTGATTTCAGAGCCGACCATAGCACCTCCACACTGTCTGTCGTGCTCAGGTTTTGCAGTGCTGTGTAGAAATAGTCCCCCATGCACTGAAAGTTAGTCCTATTAAAATTTAGGACCTTGGTTGTTGTATTTGACCTAGTGATTCCTTTCTTCAGATGGAACCATACCATGTTGTGGTCACTGGATGCCAAAGCTTCTCCTACTGACACCTCTGTGACACTGTCCCCGTTGGTGAGGAGCAGGTCCAGGATCGCCTGATCCCTGGTGGGTTCTAGTACCATCTGTTTGAGATGTGCTCCTTGTATGGAGGCTAGTAGCCTCTTACTGTCACTTGTAGCTGATAGTTTGTTCCAGTCCACATTGGAACAAACTATCAGCTACAAGAAGTGACAGTAAGAGGCTACTAGCCTCCATACGAGGAGCACATCTCAAGTCAAGCATGCAAACGCTCTATGGGGTGCCATCCAAGAATCAAACAACCCTCCTGAGGCAAAGCGATGTGCAGCAGTAAAGAGCTCGTGAACCCAATGCATCAAGGCAGCAACATTGTATAAACGCAGATCCAGCAAAGCCATCCCCCCCATCCCGACTCTGAGTAAGTGTCCGCCAGATAATTCGGGCCCTTCGATTATGCCAAATAAAGGAACCAATAATAGACCGGTAGAACGTTCATCCACCGCCTTAATCCAAAGAAGGATCATTTGTAGCGGATAGAGGAGCTTAGGTTGCAGCACCATCTTCACCAGAGCAATTCTTCCACACAAAGAAAGAGGCAGATCTCCCCAGCGCACACAGTAGTCCTGCAAAGTTTTCAACTGGTCAGAGATTTCCGACGATAAACAGTAGACCAGTCCGCACTAAGGAAAATTCCCAAATATTTAAGGTCCCCACTAGCCCACCGGAATGGAAAACTAAGATCAGAGCGCGAGGCACACGGGGAAGAAACTGGTAAGGCCTCCGACTTACTGAAATTAATACAAAGGCCCGAAAACGCACCAAACTGCCCAATAAGGGTAGTCAAACAGGGAATCGACTCCCGTGCCCTACTCACAAACAACAACATATCGTCCGCAAAAAGATTGATCTTACATTCCTCGTTTCCCACCAGATGCCCGAGATGTCCGGACAAGTCCTAATTTTTTGGGCAAGAGGCTCTAAGGATAAAAGAAACAAAAGCGGGGATAAGGGGCAACCCTGCCGCGTACCCCTATACAACGACAAGGACTTCGTACGACATTTATTAATAAGTAGCTGGGCCGTAGGAGATGTATAGAGATGAATTATCCACTGATGAAAGAGCCCAGAAATACTGAATTGCTGCACTACCCAAAAAAGATAAGGCCAAGTCACCTTGTCAATAGCCTTCTCCGCATCCAAGCTAGCCAAAATATTGTCACCCGCTCGACTCTTACCCCCCTAAGGGCCACCAGCACCCGCAAAATATTGGCAGAGGCAAAGCGGCCCGGGACAAAGCCGACCTGATCAGCATGAATCAGGTGGGGTATCACCTGTGCCAACCGATGCACTAAAATCACTGTGAGTAGCTTCATGTCCTGATTCAACAGGGAGATGGGCTTCGGTAGGACCACCACATGGGCATGGCTCTGGGTAGGGAGAACACGACCAGCATTCTGCATGTTGGCGTACAGGGCTGCCAATGCTGAACCCACTTTAGATTTCAAGATTTTATAAAACTCTGGCCCCATACCATCCGGTTCAGGGGCCTTCGCCAGCTTCAGCATTCCCACTGCCTTATTAATCTCGTCACACGAGATGGGGGCATTTAACATGCTTAACTGTTGTTCCGACACTCGAGGTAACACAAGATCTCGAAAAAAAGAGTCACGCGCATCCAAATCATAAGGGTCCGGCCCATAGAGATCCTGGTAAAAACGAACGGATTGATCTTGGATCTCAGCCTCCCTTGTGTAAACAGTGTTGTCACTCGCCCGAATGCAGGAGATACAAGTGGCCTTACGAAATGGTCTCACCAGATTAGCCAATAATTTGCCCGCCTTATTGCCCCATTGATACAGCCGAAACTTATAGATGTCAATATGAGACAAAGCTCTCTCAGTGAAAACAACGTCAATTTGTTTACGCAGACTCAAATAAGAATATTTGAGTGGCCTCCGAAGGCTGTACATGCAGGGCACTCCGACACAAACGCAATTGACGCAAGTGAGAGACACCAAGGCCGCATCACAGCTCCAACGCTGCTAAACCGTATAGGCGATAATCCGCCCCCTAAGAAAAGCCTTAGTGGCTTCCCAGAAAATAGTATCAGAGACCTCCCCCCCCTCGATTGGTTCCGCTTCAAGATAGGTATGAAAAGTTTTATCCAGGTAAAGTGAGGGATTCAGACGCCATATGCGATCATGAACTGGTCCCTGCCAATGCAAAGTGAGGGAGACTGCAGCATGGTCACTAAAGGGCACATCAATAATATGTGTGCGGACCACCCTCCCAATAGCCTGTGACAGCAACAAGATATAATCCAACCGTGAGTGGGTATGATGCACCGTAGAGTAGAAGGTGAAATCTATCTCTCCTGGATTATGAGCCCTCCACACATCAATCAGGCCCAATTCACTCATCAGAAAATTCACACCGATCCGCTCGTTATCTCCCCCCACCGCCCTCGGAGGTTTACAATCCAGGGTGGGATCGCTAGTAATATTAAAATCCCCTGCCAGAATGGGTTCATAATTAGGCAAAGCCAATAAATGAGCCAGCACAGTGGGAAAAAAAGAGTGAGCATAGACATTGAGGCCATAAATATTGCACATGACCACAGGACGATCCTGAAGGGTGCCAGCCCAAAGGACAAATCGGCCCTGAGGGTCCACAATGGTCTTATGTTGAACGGGCACCACTGCTTTATTGATGAGAATAGCGACACCTTACTACCTAGAGTTATAGGAAGAGTATACAGCCTCACCCACCCAGTCCCTGGCCAATTTGGAATGTTCACTAGAGGTAAGGTGTGTCTCTTGGAGAAAAGCTACTGACACCTTCTCTCTCTTCAAAAAAGATAACACCTTACGTTTAATGGGAGAGAGAAGACCGACCACATTAAGAGTGATATAAGTCAGATCAGCCATAACCGTGGGAGCTGCAAAGAAGAAGCAAAGGAGAAAACAGCGTATCAGCTTCCCAGAAGGCCTCCCAGCAGAGCCCCCAGAGAAAAAGAAGGAAAGGGGTCGCTAAGGGGTACCCACCCCCTCCCCCCCATCTCCTCAAAGACCAACCCAACCCCCAAGCCCACCATCGGACAGCCCCCCTCCCAACCAACTCCCTCCTCCCTACCAGACAGAAGGCAGGGACAAACAGAAGAAACCCCCCCGGAGATGTACGACATCCCCCCCCCTGCCAAGCAGAAGAGGCCACAGAAAAAAAGAAAACTCCACTCCCCCAACTACTCCTCGCACACTTACCCCATATCCAAGTCACAGACAGCCCCCACACACCCCACGCTATACCCCACCTCCACTTCTCTGCTAAGGTAGAAACCCCCCACCCCAGGACACCAGGAAGGACAACATACCTCCCCAGCACCCAGAACCCCCAAAACCAGAGGATAAAAAACATTCCCATATGACCCGCCCCCGCCCCTGCCCAGCCCAACCTGAATAACAAGAGATCAAAAACAGTGCAAAAAACATGAAATACAATGCAAATATCAGAAAACTCAAATAACAACAGCAGCCCATGACAGGACCCCAGCAATCCCGGGAGGGTGCACAACCTCTGAAGAAAGGGCCTCCGCGTCAGAACAGGGTATACATGCAGAAATAGTAGTGTCCCCAAACAACACGGGAAAACAGTCAAACCCCCCCCCTGGGGAGCAGTTCAGGCCAGCATCACTAACAGTTGTGATTCCACCACCCGTCCCAAGGGGAACACAGGCCAGTTGCCAGAAAAGAAAAGGCAAAGAGCCAACAGGGACAGTTAAAGCCACGGGCAAATGAAGCCCCCCTAAAGGCAGCCACCAGGCACAATAGTCACCAAAGGCTCCACACTGCTCTCCCGGCACACAAAAAGTTCCCAAAGAGCCTGGAGAAGTCATTGCAGTGGGTTCCTGGGAAACCAAGGCCAAGCAGCCTAGGGCACAGCGCTCTGCCAAAATGGCCTGCAGTTCCTCTTTGTTCTCACAAAGAACCCCTGCTGCGGTGTGTATCCGAACCCTAGCTAGAAATAGAACAGTAAATTTCAGGCCCCGGTTCCGGAGCTCCGTGCAATACGGAGCCAGTGCCTTTCGTCTCCCTGCAACGTCCGCCGAGTAGTCATTGAAAAGCAGGAATTTCGCTCCCTCAAAGGACAGAGTCCCAATTCTACGGAACAGCACTAAGATGCGATCCTTGAAAGCTGCATTCAAATATCGGGCAATCACCGGTCGTGGGCGCACCTCATCCCTTCGCTGTGCCCCGATGCGATGCACCCTTTCTACCACGCTACCTCCAGCATCAAGATGCAACCCCACATGGTCCGGCAACCACTTCTCCATGAGATCTCACAGCTCAGAATCCTTGACCCGCTCGGGGAGACCAATCAGCCGCAAATTATTTTGGCGCCTTCGGTTCTCCTGATCCTCAAGGCAGGAGTGTAGTAATTTGCAGGTGGCTCCTGGACCCGCGTCTTGGTAATCCCGGCAGCGTCTTCCCGGGCCGAAACCCGGTGTTCCAGCTGGGTGATTTGATTACCCTGCCGCTCGACCCAATCCTTCATCTCGTCGACTGCCGCCTGAAACCGGGCAAATTTGTCATCAATCAGAGCTGAGAGGTGCCGAGTCAGTTCCCTGATGGTCTCCTCCTGCAACGCGACTGTGGTTTTTGGAGAGGCACCGGCTGCCGCCATTTTCGGAGATAGCGTGGTCTGTCTCAGTTTTATGGGCCGCACAGACTTTGAGGGCATGGCCCGGATCCCCAAACTGCCCCGAGAGGAAGATTGCACCACCGCCCTGTGCAGCAATCCCTGAGCTGACCGTGGAGTCAAAAACAAAGCCTGATACAAGGTAAGCACTGCAGAGATAGCAAAATTAAGCTGGACAGGGACAGAGTTCAGGCTGGGAGCCTCCGCTCAGCTAGGCTTCATCACGTGACTCCCGAGAATAGATTTTAATTCGACAAATAGCCTTACTTCCCAAGACTTTGCTGATAATTTTTGTAAAAAAATCAATGATATCAGAAAAACCTTTGTTCCAGTTGCAATCAATGAACCTGAGTGCATTTCAAATAACTACCATGTGCCACTCGCAAAATGTTCTAGATTTAATCTTCTGACATTAAATGATATAAAACTTCTTTTTCAAAGAATCAACTTAAAAGGCACTCGAGCTGAGATCATTCCCCCATTAATCTTAAAAATTTTTTTTTCATGTTTCGGCTTCTGTATGCACATTCTTATCCGAAACAGCTTAAAATTAGGTCTACTACCATCGGCATGGAAAAATTCTTCTATTATTCCAATAATAAAAGATCATAAAGCCAGTCTTGAAGACCCCACAAATTATCGACCCATAGCTAATATTCCGTTTCTGGCCAAATTAACAGAAAGACTGGTTTTTAAACAACTATCAGATTTCGTTGAAACAACTAATGTGCTACATCCAAACCAAACAGGTTTTAGGAAAAATCACTCTACAGAATACTCATTAATTGGATTAACCACAAACATACTCTATCATTTAGACCATCACTCCTCAGTTATTCTTTTTTCTCTTGACTTATCAGCTGCATTTGACACTATCGATCACAAATTACTTCTCAATAGACTGAAGTCAATAGGAGTGGATGGTCAAATATTTGATTGGTTTCAATCTTTTTTATCCAATCGTTTATCTATACAGTGGTGCCTCACACAACGAACTTAATTCATTCCAGGAGCAAGTTTGTTATGCGAAAAGTTCGTTATGTGAAACGCGTTAAGCGCAGTGACTAACGACTGCCTGCAGTGCCTGCGCGGAAGGATGCAATACATCGGAAGCGATCGTGGAAGCTCGGGCGACTTCGTTGTGTGAAACGAAGTTCGTTGTATGAATCATGACATGAAGTTCGTTGTGTGCAGCGTTCGCTGTGCGAGGCGTTCTTTATGCGAGGCACCACTGTAGTTACTTTCAAAGATACAGTTTCAAAGCCCTATACCTCCAATTATGGTATCCCTCAAGGATCCATTTTATCTCCATTATTATTTAATATTTTTCTTTCTCCATTATTAAGCCTATGTCAATCCATAGGTTTCACCATTTTCACTTATGCTGACGATGTTCAACTGCTTCACCCATTGAACCCAGAAAACAAAGAAGAGAACTGCAATTAATAGAAAATTAATGGACATTAAAACAATGGCTTAACTCCAACATGTTAGCTTTAAATATACAAAAATACAAAGCCTTACTCTTTCCATGGAAAAAAGACATAACTTTAAGTACCCCATTCATCTTAGATAACATTAATTTAAAGTTAGTAAAATCCTTAAAAATACTAGGCATTATAATTGACGATAAGCTTTCATACCATGAACACATTAGTAACATTGTTAAATCCTGCTTCAATAGGTTGCATATGATTTCTACATTTTTAGAGCCAAAATCTCTCAACATACTGATTCATTCACTAATTATTACAAAACTAGATTACTGCAATTCTTTATTAGTAAATATCACCCAAAAAGAAAAGAAGCGTCTCCAGATAGTGCAAAATACTGCCATTAAACTGATACATAACCGAAAAAAATATGATCACGTTACACCATTTTTGATCGAATCCCATTGGCTCCCTGTCAGTCATCGCATTACCTTTAAAATCTTACTTTTAATCTTTAAAACTCTATCTTCAAATGAGCCTCAATTTATTAATAAACTACTTATTCCGCATAGGATATCTCGTTCCCTTAGGTCCATTAGCCAAAAACTTTTAGTAGTTCCCTCACTGAAAATTATTGGAATCCGTCATCATGACATTTTTTCTGTAATGTTTCCACAATTATGGAATGCTCTACCCCAGTATCTTAGAGATGAAAATGACCTAAACCATTTTAAAGGCAAACTGAAGAGCTTTCTTTTTAAAGATGCTTTTAATTTATAAATATATTTAATGTTCTTTTTTTTTTTCTCTCTAAAAAAAAACAAAACAAAACTTTTTACTCCCCCTTTTTCTTATTGTTTTTACCGTTTATGTCTTCTTCTATACCTGTTGCCTGCTGGCTGCCGAGCCCTCGTCGTCTCCAAGGCGGAGAGGAGCGTGGGAGCACTGCTCCGCCCCCCTCCCGAACTTGCAAGAGAACGCCGACCTTTAAAATAGGTCGCACCAACAGAGCCCAGCCTTTTTCTTCGGTGGCACCAAAGGCGTGCTGCTGTTCGGCATGCTGATGAAGGCGCACGACAAAGGTGCGTGCGCCTTAGCACACGCCTTTGCGAAGCGCCTGTGCGAGGTGCCTGCGTGGAAGCGCTAGCCTATAGTTAGGAATCATACAACCAAACCCCTTATCCTTGAATGCAGTGGCAGTGACCTACACAACCCGGTCCGGACACAACCTGACCACCCGCTCTCCGGAACCAGTCCTCTCTGAACAATCTCGCTAAAGACTGGTCACCCTGAATCACGGATCCAAACCAGGCAGACCTACCTGATAAGTTCTGCAAAAGCTGAACAGACCTCCAACAGACCGGATCTGCACTACAGATCCCGACCCAGACCTCCAACCTGATAAGTATTACAAAAACCGATAACTATTTCCGTATAGCCGTGCAAAATACTGTAAAAGCCGCAGACAGTAAATTAGCAGCACACGGCCGCACTACATCAGTAGTCAATGTAGTACGAAATCTGTAATATACTGCAGCAGCAGGTAGCCTCGTAAATCATTACAAATCATTGTAGCCTTGCAAATCATTCCAGCCTTGCTAATCTATGCTATAGTCTGTAGCCTTGCAACTGGGTAGCCTGCAACTGTGTAACAACCAGTAACCTGCAATTGTGCAACAGCATGTAACATCTTCGTAACAGCATTTAACATCTTAGTAGCATTCTTTAGCCTTTGTACCATTCTTTAGCAATTGTATAACAACATGTAACATCTTCGTAACAGCATGTAACAGCATGTATCATCTTTGTAGCATTCTTTAGCTTTGCAATTCCATAGTAGCTTATAGCCTGGCACAACACTACAGCAGCCGATAACCTCTCACTACACTGTCTAAGCCAGGGGTCTGCAACCTTTAAGACATAAAGAGCCACTTGGACCCGTTTTCGAAAAGAAAAAAAAACTTGGAGCCGCAAAACCATTATAAAACAAATCTAACACTGCATATATTGTTTCTTATCTTAATGCTATATACAGGATCACTAAATTGAAAATAAAATCATTTTTCCTACCTTTGCTATTTGGTGATTTCATGAGTCTCTGGTTGCACTTTCTTCTTCTGACTGTGCATCCAATCTTTCTTCCTTTCTTTCAGCCTCCTGTATGTTTCCTCTCCTCCAGACCTCATTCTCTCTCCCAACTTTTTCTTTCTGTCTCCCTGTTCCCCCTTCTTTCTGTCTCCGTGCCGTCCCCCAAGCCACTCGGTTTGCTGCCACCGCAATCGGGGAACAGCCCCCAAGCCACTGCCGTCCCAAGCTTTCCCTGCAGAAGTGTTGCGCTGACCAGCATTCCGCTCCCTGACGTCAATTCTGACGTAGGAGAGGAAGTTCCGGGCCAACAAGGCATTTCTCCTCATTCCATCCAGCCTGAGCCCCATCTCTCCTTGATCCAGCATTTCCCTTCTGTGTCTGTCAGAATTACCATTCCACCTATTTTCCAGCATCACCCTTCTTTGTGTCCATCTCACCTATATCCCTATCTCACCACTTTTTCAGAATCTTCATTTGTCTCTGTCCTTATCTTTACGCCATGTTCACCATTTGCCCTTTCAATGTCTTTATCTCCCCCCACACACTTTTTCAGCATTACTTCTATGTCTCTATTTCACCTCCTCTTCATGTCCCCTCTGTATCTCTATCCTTATTCAGTAGGTCCTGCTTACCCTTTCTCTTCTTTGTGTCACTATCTCCATTTTCAGCTTTCCCCCCTTTTCCTTTGTTACTGCACCCTGTAGCTAGAATCTTTCCACCCTCCCTCCACTCCGGCCCAGCCCAGTATGAAATATTTCCTTTTGTTTCCCTCCCCTCTCTCTTTCTCTCTCTCTTCTCCTCCCTCACCCACGAGTCCTGCATCTGGCCCTCTCCCTTCTACCTGCACCTGGCAAAACCCCCCTGCTCCGCGGCTCTCTTCAGCAACTCGTCAGCAGCAGTGATCAAGACAAGCTGCCGACATCGAGGCCTTCCCTCTACGAGTCCCGCCTTTGTGGAAAAAGGAAGTTGAAACAAGCGGGACTCGCAGAGGGTAGGCCCCGACGTCAGAAGCTTGTGTCGATCGCTGCTGCTGAGTTGCCGAAGAGAGCCGTGGAGCAGGGGATGTGGCCGGAAGCAGGTAGAAGGGAGAGGGAGATAGGAAGGCTGTAGATCTCCGGAGCATGACACCGACCCCGGCCAGGATGATTTCTTTTTCAGGCGTGCACCTTACAAGTTCAGCGTCGCAGCGGGAAATAGCCATGCTGAGCAGTGAGCTCAGCACTACACAGATGAAAGCCTTGCTTGCTGATTGGTCCGGCGGCACGGCGGGGCGGGGCCGCCGGACCAATCAGCAAGCAAGGCTTTCATCTGTGTATGTGCTGAGCTCACTGCTCAGCATGGCTATTTCCCGCCGCAACGCCGGACTTGTAAGCTGCATGCCTGCGTGACACACTACCGGAGCCGCAGCAAAGGTGGAAAAGAGCCGCATGCGGCTCTGGAGCCGCAGGTTGCCGACCCCCGGTCTAAGCCAACAACTAGCCAGACAGTTCGCAGCCCGTACAGCCTACATTGCCAGACAAATCTTGTTCAGCCTCACAGATGCCATCGCCTGATCACCCAACCAAATATTTATTTCAACCCAATAAGCCTGTAAAAAAAATAAAAAAAAAAAAAGATCAGGAAAAAAGACTATTAACCCAAGACCCGCTCCTCCGCTCCTCCATTCATCACCCTCTACTCTCCCCACAACACCACTCTCGCAAACCTCAAATCAGCAATCACTTCTCCCATCAAGAGCGCCACTATGGCCTGGCCAAACTCTCACCAATGCACTATACTGCTCCTACTCTATCTTATCATCATCATCAGGATCTGCACAGCCAACCCAATATACTCTGCTCCCATCCCAGTTCACTACTCCTCATACCGCACGGTAAAATCCAAATTTCATACACTCACACTCCACATCCCATATGACTACCCAGGCACAGGTCCACCCCCATCCCCCAATCCTCCACCCCCCCCACAGATCAACCAAGTCTCGCATGAAAAAACAAAGATCACTGAAAAAACTAGCCTACTCCCACTACTCCCCAATTGACCTCACTAACTACCAGAACCTTCACGATTTCTACCTAAACATAAGATCGATAAGAAACAAATCCATTCTGATTAAAGACTGGCTGACCGAAACCAATCCCGACTTTGTTCTACTCGCTGAAACCTGGCTGCTATCAGACACAGATATTATTATCAAAGACTGTCTCCCTCCAGGCTTCAAGATTCTGTCCCTAGCCAGAACCTGGGGAAGGGGAGGAGGCCTAGCAATAATCTTCAAAGACCATCTAAACTGCACCACATTTAACACCAAATCTTCCCCCAACCTAGAAATAGCCACCTCACTAACTTCAAAGTCCTTAGCCTCCTCCCTAACAATCACGCTGTTCAACATCCCTCCAAAGAAATGGGCCCTAGCCAAGGAGGACTTCGCAGAATTTTTACTATCCAACTCTTTAGCAAGTCCATACAACCTTTTATGCGGAGACATCAACATCCACCTAGAGCAAACAGACCTTCCAGATATATCTGACTTCTGGTTACTAATCTCGCAATTAGGCTACTTCAAACCCCTGCCCATCGTAACCCACCAAAGAGACCTGGTGACATTCTCCGCCAAAGAACCAACCACCCCCAAATTCTACTGGAAACAGAATAACTTGGACAGACTCCCTATGGTCTGACCACAAACTATGCAGCTTCTCCATTCACTCCCAACAAAAAAACACCAAAAACAGAAAAACAAGAAACACCAAAACTCACACCACTAGAGGTAAGATCGACCTGGTCAAATTCTGGTCCCACTATGAATCTATCTCAAAACAAAATGAAGAAACGGACCAACTCATAACCTCCTGGATCAAAGACAGCACAAATATTCTAAACGAAATTGCCCCCTTAAAAACCCGCAGAATTAGATCTCCAAACCAGGAGGGATGGTTTGATTCAGAGCTACTACAGGCAAAGAGGGACCTTAGAAAATCAGAAAGACAATGGATTAAATCTGGAGCCCAGGAACACAGAGCAGCATGGAGACTCAAACTAAAAAACTACAAAAACCTCACCAAGGACAAATGAAAAAATTTCTATGTCCACAAAATTGGAAATGTTACAATTAACAGTAGTAACCTCTTTAAACTGGTCAATGACCTCTACAACCTCGAGACACTCACTGACAACCGCGATGAAGAACCCACATTAACCGCTAACACCCTAGCAGACTTCTTTAACTCCAAGATACAGAAACTAAGATCATCGATAACAGCCCCAGCCAATCCCCACGGCGACTTTCCAATTCTTCAAAACACAGACAAGTCCAAACCAGACCCAGGGTTCAGAACAGACCTAAGATGGAACCAATTCACAACTATCGACTGGAAAACCTTCAACAAATACTTCAACAAATACATCAACTCCTTCTGTAGACTGGATACCTGCCCCCTTAACATTATGAAAATGGCTCCAATCCACTTTAAAGCCAATATGTTGGCATGGGTAAACCTCCTACTATCTACTGGTAATTTTTCAGCAGAACAGGGCCACATTTCGATAACTCCAATCATAAAAAACACGAAAGAACCACCCAACACCCTGTCTAATTGCAGACCGATCGCAAGCATCCCGCTATTCACCAAAATATCAGAAGGGGTGGTAAACGCCGAACTTATCACATATCTAGAAAAATTCAATATCCTAAATGACAATCAATCAGGCTTTCGCTCCGACCACAGCACCAAAACCATCATAGCCTCTCTCCTAGATCACCTAAACACACTCTTTAGCCAGGGCTCCAGCGCCCTGATTTTACAACTTGACCTGAGTAGTGCTTTCGACCTAGTCGACCACAAAATTCTCCTAGACTGCCTTGCCTACATCGGCATCTCCAGCCAGGTCCTCAACTGGTTCCACGGGTTCCTACGGAACAGATCATACAGGGTATTTAAGAACGACATTTTCTCATACAGCTGGGAAAACTCCTGTGGTGTGCCACAGGGCTCCCCCCTGTCCCCCACCCTGTTCAATGTCTACCTCGCCTCTCTAGGAAACCTCCTACAAAGCCTCAAGCTCAAATTCTTTATTTACACAGGCGACATCACTATAGTCATCCCGCTAACCAGTTTCACGCCAGAGCTCCTCACCTCCCTTGCAAGCATACTCAATCAGATAGAACATTGGATGCTATCCTACAGACTAAAACTAAACCCGGACAAAACAAAATTCTTCCTAGCAACCCCCAAAGACAAAATCAAAGACACCACAATTCAAGTAAAAGGATCCATTTTCCCCCTCGAACAAACCTTAAAAATACTGGGAGTCACACTGGACAAACATCTATCCCTCGAGAAACACACTGATATCACAGTCAGAAAAAGTATCTCGGTGCTCTGGAAACGCCGCACCATAAAAAATTATTTTGACGACACTTCATTCCGCCTGCTAGTACAATCCTCCATCCTCAGCATACTGGATTACTGCAATATCATTTACTTGAGCTCCACAAAGAAAACCATCAGGAGACTCAGGATGATCCAGAACACTGCTGTCTGCCTCATATTCGGCCTGAAAAAATGGGAACACATCACCCCTTTCTACCACAAACTCCACTAGCTACCATTTGAATCCAGAATCCTATTCAAATTTGCCTGCTTTTGCTACAAAACAGTATTTAGTTTATCCCCAAGCTACATCACCCCTCACTTCACCCTGAATCACAGCATCAAGAACGTCCACAGAATTCAACTTTTCGCCTTCCCCTCCCTAAAACTATGTCACTCAAAAAAAATTCCTTGACAAAAACCTTCGCCTTCCAGGCAGCCAAGCTAAACCCATGGCTAGCCC
This sequence comes from Geotrypetes seraphini, assembly GCF_902459505.1. Lineage (NCBI taxonomy): Eukaryota > Metazoa > Chordata > Amphibia > Gymnophiona > Dermophiidae > Geotrypetes > Geotrypetes seraphini. The sequence continues at coordinate 100,833,060 of NC_047092.1, read as the reverse complement.
AAATGGTCCTCAAGGCCACCAACTACCTCGGCTTTAGAAAATCACTCAAAATCCACCTCTTCCAAGACCAGGACCCTTAATGCCCCTTCTTTATCAACCAACACCTCTCCCCCCCTACCGAACTACCCCCCCCCCCGACCTACTCTCCCCTACTTCTACTTCATTGTTCGCAACTTTGAACAATTTGGTATTGAACCGCTTGTAACTGTTTAATTGATGTGAACCACCTAGAACTCTTCTGGGTATGGCGGTATACAAAAATAAAGTTATTATTATTATTAATAATAATAATTGTAGTTCAGCCCTTCTTCTCCATATGTATCTGTAAGTTTGTATGTCAGTCTGTTTAACCCAAGTTATTTACTAATTAAATTTATATAAATTTATATTTTACTTGTTTTAATTTGTACATCGCTTAGTAAAATTTAATAAGCGATTCATTAAGTTAAAAATAAACTTGAAACTTGATTATTGAAGGGGATTTTAATGTTGTGGCTGACCCTGTTTTGGACTGTTCTCCTGCCAGGCCGAAGATTCGCACTCAAGATCAACGGGGGGTGAATTTTCTCTGTAGTCAATTGGAACTCGTAGACACGTGGAGAACGCTTCATCAGTTCGAATATTAATTTACCTTTTTCTCACACCCCCACAACATGTACTCGCGCTTGGATTATCTATTGGTATCTTCTTTATTTTTTTCTCGGGTCGATACTGTCACTATTGAAGATACGCCCTTATCAGATCATTCAGTGGTGGGTTACAGAACAGCGGGAAGAGCGCTCTTGGCGTTTCCCGGTTGCCTTGTATGGTGATAAGGACTTTCATACCTATCTTAGAGCTCAATGGCTCGAGTATGACTCTCACAATAGCAATTTGGATGTGGACCCAGAAATCTTTTGGGAGGCTTCTAAGGCTGTCATGCGGAGGCACATTATTCAATATGTCACAACTAAATGCAAGTGGCAGGGGGCAGAGCTTTTGACCCTCTTGCAGAATCTGGCTGCTCTGCGATGGCGTCACCATTCTAGTTTGGATGAGACTGAGCTTCAGCAAATTAAGTCCCTTCATCTCTGAATTAACACAATCCTTGATCAGAGAGCCCGTCATAACATTTATTTTCAGAAATTTCAACTTTATCAATGGAGGAACAGGGTGGGTAAACTCCTAGCGACTTTAGTTCGTCCCTACCGGAAGAAACAAATTATCTGTCTGGTGCGGAATAAGCAGGGAGTGTGTTTTACTCAGGAGTCCCAAATTTGGGACCAATTTGTGGATTTTTATAAGTCCCTTTATGCCAGGCGAAACTTTACAGAGGACGAGCGGGATCATTTCTTTTGGGACCTTCCCCTTCCAAGACTTTCCGAGAGCCAGGTGGCGCAGTTGAATGCGCCTATCTCGGCAGATGAGATACGCTTGGGAATAAAGAAACTGCATCTTGCTAAATCTCCGGACCAGATGGCTATGTCCCAGAGAATTACAAACTTTTGTCTGATATCTTGGTTCAGCCCTTGGAAGCTTATTTCCATTATTTATCCATCAGTTCAACAGGTCCTCGACACAATTTGGCCCACATCACTTTACTTCCTAAGCCAGGGAAGGATCCCACCCTGGTTGGCTCTTACAGACCCATTTCATTATTGAACCAGGATGTCAAGTTGTTAGCCTTGATTTTAACGGCCCGGTTAAATCTCTTTCTACCGCAACTTATGGGCGAAGATCAGGTGGGATTTGTTCTTCAACGTTATGCCTCTATGAACCTGATCAAGGCTTTATCAGCCATGCATGATCGTAGAGGGGATGGTGGCACTTCGGCGATAGCTGGCCTAGATATAGAGAAGGCTTTTGACAGTATATCTTGGCAGTATTTATTTTGGGTACTGCCGAAATATGGAGTGACTGGGAAATTTGTGAATTGGTTTGTGGGTCTTTATGCCAAACCCACTTCTTATCAATGGGGGCCTCTCGTCCTCTTTTGAACTCTGCCGGGGTACACGCCAGTGGTGTCCCCTTTCGCTGCTCCTGTTTGTCTTGGCCTTGGAGCCCTTGGCCATTAAGATACGCAATAACCCTGACTTGCGAGGGATCCGGGTAGGGCATTCTGAGTACCGCCTCATTCTGTTTGCCGATGACATATTACTTTTTCTCGACCAGGCTCCCATCCATTTACCGATAGCCCATCGCTTGGTGGCGAATTTTGGTGTCATTTCGGGCCTCCAGGTCAATTGTGAAAAGTCAGAGGTGATGCCTCTCACGGGACTTGGCTGGGAGCCTTGGCATGCAAGTTTCAAGTTTATTAGGTGTCTTGTTTAATCGCTTAATCAAACTTCTAAGCGATGTACACATTAAAATTTACATTTGTTAGGGGACAATACAATACGTACAAATACTTAAACAAGACTAAATTGCACTCAGTTTAACATATTCATAACATTAGGTAAATACAATTCATTAAAGTAAAGAAGAAACATTAAGGGAAAATACAAGAGGGTAATAAATAAAAAAGGTATAATAAAGTAAAGTGGAGTAATAAGATAATAAAATTAGATTGCAAAGGCATCTTTAAAAAGGAAAGTTTTTAAGTTACTTTTAAATTTCCCAAATTCCTTCTCCTCTCTTAAAGAAATAGGGAGGGCATTCCAAGTCTGCGGTGCAGTACATGAAAAAATAAATTGTCGTCTCGTGTTAATAATTTTCAGCGAGGGAACAGACAGTAAGTTTTGTTCGTTAGATCTTAAAATTCTCCTTGCAGAATATGGAATTAATAACTTAAATAAAAATGCGGGGGTCATATTATATAGAGTTTTAAAGATGATTATACACAGTTTATAAGTTATTCTGTGAATAACTGGAAGCCAGTGAGCATTTTTGAGAAGTGGTGTTACATGGTCAAATTTTCTGGATTTGGTTATTAGTTTAATTGATGCATTTTGTATAATTTGTAGACGTTTTATTTCATGTAAAGCAATTCCTTTAAATAGAGAATTGCAGTAGTCGATTTTAGACATCACCAAAGAGTGAATCAGTATATTAAGTGATTTGGGACATAGAAATTTAGAGATGGAGCGAATTTTATGTAACCTATAAAAGGTAGTTTTCACAATGTTACTAATGTGGTCATGAAAATTAAGTTTATTATCGAAGATAACCCCTAAAATTTTAATATTTTTGACTGATTGTAGGGGAACGTTTTGAATAGAGATAGGAGTAACAAGAGGGAAACTATCCTTCCAAGGAAAGAGCATGCACACTTACCCATCCCGCCGGTGACGAAGCCAATGAGGTATCTGGGTATATACCTACACCCGGATCCCCGGGTTCTATACCAGGCTAATATCTTGGACGCCATTAAGAAGATTGGACTTCTCTACAATGCTTGGAAGGCTCTTCCCTTGTCCCTTTTTGGATGGGCTGCTCTCATTAAGATGATTCTTTTACCTAAAATTCTCTATCCATTACAAATGGTGCCTTTTTGGATAGTGCAACGCGACATTGGCAAGCTTCGTTCTGTCTTTACCACCTTTTTGTGGCGTTCTCGTTCGGCGCACATTAGTTATGCTAAGCTAACCCTCCCTAAAGGACATGGCGGTCTCGGTCTACTGGATATTAGAGTCTATAATGTGGCGGCCCTTCTGCGCTTTATTCATGAGGGAGTTTCCGGATCTGCTCATTTCTCCCCCCCCCCCCCCCCCGTTCACATTTCTGAATCTTTTGCACTCTCCCCATGATGCTGGGGAAGGGGGCTTGCCTTCGCAGCTACGGTTTTTGAAACCCTTTTGCTTGGTGTGGCAGTGGTGGCACAGAGTCCAAGACAAAACACACTTGGCATCTCTGTTCTTGCAATTGACGGGCAACCCTGCTTTTCCATCAGGTCTGGGATGTAGCCCTTTTGCGACTTGGGCCTCTCATGGGGCCTGTACCCTCTAGGCGATGGGTCAGGCGCTTTCGCATCATTTGAGCATTTCAAGGAACGTTGGGCTATACCGAACCATCATTTTTTTGCTTATTTGCAAGCTCGGCATTATTTCTGCAGCCTTTCACAGCAGCATGGATCGGCGTGGTTGTGTGGGCCCCTGGATGACTATTTTTTGCGCATATCCGTTTCGATGGGTTCGCTCTCTGTCTAGTACAAATTGGCCAGTACTGCTCACTCTAAAGGCCTTCTGTCTCCGTTGCGGGACCAGTGGAACCATGATCTTTCCGCTTCTTATACACCAGACGCCTTCTGGGAGCTTTTTCATGTTTTACAGGTATTCGTGAGATCCGCGGCTTGGCAGTTCAAGGTTCTTCATAGAGTCTATATCACTAAGCAACGGGGGGCTCAGTTGGGCCTGTGGGCTGATGCCTTGTGTAATAAATGTGGGGGAAGCCCTGGGACGCTTCTGCACTCCTTCTTGGAATGCCCTCAACTTACTTTGTGGAACACGTCTGTTGCGCAGCTTCAACTGGTCTTGCAGAAAGATTTGGAGTGGGATTATAAAACGTTGCTTTTGGGCGATCAAACCTTGCTGGAAGCTCAGGGACTATCAGAGCCTCAGCGACGCTTTATATACCTAACTTTCCTGGCAGTCAAGCGAACTATTTTGCTTCACTGGATGCAGGAGGGGGCCATACCACAGGACAGCTGGCTGGGTCAGATCTGGCTCATTTTGAGCTTAGTTATTATAAGCACTCATTAAACCCTGAGAGGCTGGCATATAATGCTTTTTGGAAGGTGTTTTTGCAGCTTCCTTTGGTTGCTTGGTATAGGGGGGAACTGGGGGAGAGCGATTGGGGTGTGTGGCTGTGGTGTACTTGTTGGTATGGTTGGTTGGTGTTGAATGAAGTGTCAAGCAGCCCCCAGTATGGGGAGTTGCCTTGGTTGGCTGTTTTTGTCTCTTATATTATTTAAAATTGCTAGGGCTCGACAAGGTACCATCGGATGACGACTTTCTGTGTCCCTTCACCCCCTCTGGGAGGATTTTGGGGCTTTGTATCTTTTCCCACCACTGGAGTGGTGGGACTTGTTTGCATCCCTATGTATTGGATATCAGATATTTCCCTGTTTTAGTATACTGGGAGAGGCTAGTTCTCCCTCTAATGTGCCTGTACCATCTCTGTGGACCTCTCCTGGGGTGCAGTTCTTGTTTATAATTCGTTGTGTACATTTGCATTTTTGTATTCGCACTTTTGGGTCACTGTTGTTCCTGTTATCTTGTTGAACCCTTTCTAATAAAAATGATTTACAAAAAAAAAAGAACATGTGGGTGACAACAAACATCTCTGTAAGTCAATATGGGTGCTGTGACATAGAGGTGTCAAACCGTGGCTGGGTAGATTAGTGAGATGGCAGGCAAGGGTAGAGGATGTGGGAAGAACCAGGCTGAGGAAGGACAGGCAGAATGGCTGAGGGCAGTCCGATTCACTGAGGAGGAGAACCGTCTGCTGCTCTGTATAGTCCTGGATGAATACGATCATTTATTTGGGAGGCTAGCCGCCGTATCTCCTCGGCAGCCAAAAGTCTCATTTGGGCCAGCATACTGCGGGCTGTCAATGGCGTTGCTGTGACAGCCTGCAGTATGGAACAAATTAAACACTGTTTTCATGACATCAAGGCCCAGGTGAGACAGAGGTCCAGGGCCATTTGGCAGCATGCAGCTGCCACAGGGGGGACTCCCATCGGAGGTGGCATTAAGCCCCGAGGATATAAGAACATAAGAAATGCCTTCTCCGAATCAGACCTAGGTCCATCTAGTCCGGCGATCCGCACACGCGGAGGCCCATTTAGGTACTCCTTTATGGAGACCCGGTTTTCCCGTAACCCTCAATATGATTAGCAAGAAGGTATGCATCCAACTTGCGTTTGAAACCCAGAACAGTAGCCTCCATCACAACCTCTTCCGGGAGAGCATTCCAAGTGCCCACCACTCGTTGTACGAAACAGAACTTTCCGATGTTAGTCCTGAACCTGCTGCCGCTCAGTTTCAGACTATGACCTCTTGTCCGTGTCACATCAGAAAATGTTAGTAATGAGGGTTCCTGATCTATTTTGTCAAATCCTTTTAATATTTTAAAAGTCTCTATCATATCTCCTCGCAGTCTTCTCTTCTCGAGGGTGAACAATCCCAGTTTCTTGAGGCGTTCTCTGTAGCTCAATTTCTCCATACCTTTGACTAGTTTCGTGGCTCGCCTCTGCACCCTCTCCAGCAGAATTATATCCTTCTTAAGGTATGGAGACCAGTGCTGGACACAGTATTCTAAGTGTGGTCTAACCATAGCTCTATAAAGTGGCATTATAACTTCCTCCGATCTACTCGTGATCCCCTTCTTAATCATACCCAACATCCTGTTTGCTTTTTTCGTCGCCACCGCACATTGAACCGAAGGTTTAAGGGTTCTATTAATCACTACCCCCAGATCCTTTTCTTGTTCACATTTGGTTAAAGTCACTCCCCACATCCTATAGTCATGTTCTTTGTTTTTCTTTCCCAAATGTATCACCTTGCATTTGTCTAAGTTAAAATTCATCTGCCACTTTTTCGCCCACGTCTCCAGCTGGTTGAGATCCTTCTGCAGATTCTCGCAGTCTCTTAGAGTGCCAACCGCCCGACATAATTTTGTATCATCTGCAAACTTGATTATATTGCATGTTGTTTCCTCTTCCAGGTCATTTATAAAAATATTGAACAAGATAGGCCCAAGAACTGAGCCATGAGGCACGCCGCTAGTTACTTTCTCCCAGTCCGAAAATTTCCCATTTATGCACACCCTCTGTATTCTGTTTTCTAACCATTTGCTAATCCATCTGTGCACTTCTCCTCCTATTCCATGACTTTGTAATTTAGTCATGAGCCTTGCATGCGGGACCTTGTCAAATGCCTTCTGGAAATCCAAGTAAATTATGTCCACTGGTCCCCCCTATCCATTGGTTTGCTCACCTTGTCAAAGAATTGTAGTAAATTTGTCAAACATGACTTCCCTTTCCTGAAGCCGTGTTGACTATCTCTTATCAGGTTGTGACCCTCCAAGTGTTGTACGATGGTATCTTTAATTAGTGCTTCAATTATCTTTCCAGGAACTGAGGTGAGACTCAAGGGTCTGTAATTTCCTGGTTCCCCTCTTGTTCCTTTTTTGAAAATTGGGATGACATTAGCTATCTTCCAGTCATCCGGTATTTGCCCGGTTTTTATTGACATGTTAGCCAAGGATTGTAAAAGTTCCCCAATTTCTACCTTAAGTTCCTTTAATCCAGAGGGTGAATTCCATCCAGTCCAGGTGATTTATCACCTTTTAATTTGTCAATCTGGATGTCCAGCTCCACATTTACTGTTGTTAGGCTTTCCTCAATGTCTCCGGTGAATATAATCCCTGTGTCTGGCATTGTTGTTGTGTCCTCGTTCGTGAAGACAGAAGCAAAGAATGAATTGGTCTGGATTTCTGATTTTCCTTTCTTCAGCCGTTTTCTAACCATGGTTCTCATACTGTCGTAATTTCCTCTTTTGAAATTAAAGGTTGTGGCTTTAGTCCTGATTGGTTTCCCCTTACCGATGCAAATGGTAAAATTGATCATATTGTGATCACTTGTCCCCAACGGGGCTGTTACCTCTACATCTGCTGTCCTTCCAGTAATGCCATTTATAACCAAGTCCAGGATTGCGCTACCTCTAGTCGGTTCTCCTACCATTTGCTCAAGGAAGCAATCTCCCATCAGTTCGAGGAATTTTGTCTCTCTGACGCAGGTTGACGTTCCCAGTTTCCAGTTTATCCCCAGAAAGTTGAAGTCCCCCATGATCGTCACATTTCCTGATTTACATCCGTGGTTAATTTCTTCCATCATTGCTATGTCGATTTGTTCAGACTGTCCCGGGGGTCGATAATAGAGGCCAATTTTTGTGTCAGCTTCTTTTTGTCCAGGAATCTTTATCCAGAGGGACTCTAGTTTACCATCTACTTCTGACTCTCCTTCTCTGTTAGACTCTATGCCTTCCTGGACATACAGGGAAATACCTCCCCCTTTTTTCCCAATCCTATCTCTTCTGTATAGTTTATATCCTTGTAATGCCGTGTCCCATTCATTGTCATCATTCCACCATGTTTCCGTTATTCCTATGATATCCAGTTGCTTTCTTTTTGCTAGTTCCTCCAGTTCGCTCATTTTGTTACCTAAGCTTCTGGCATTCGTATACATACATTTCAGTTCTGATCGTGCTAATTTCCTGGATTCTGTGGTCCTCACATCCCTTCCTTTATCCATTTGATCTTTTTCATGACCTCCTATCTTTTTCATGACCTCCTTTTTCATGACCTCATTATGTTCCACCTCTATATCTGTTCGGTTGCTTGAAGTTTCCTCATCAGGATATCCTGGTGTCCGGGCCATCGACATGTTGTCGACTGTCGGCTCTCCCCTGACCTTTAGTTTAAAGCCCTCTCAATGGACTTCTTCATGTTCTCAGCCAGGACTCTCGCTCCCTGTTTGGTGAGATGTAGGCCGTCCTTTCTATAGTACCTGCTTTTTCCCCAGAATGTTGACCAGTTTCGTACGAAGTCGAAACCCTCATCGTCGCACCATTGCCTCATCCAGGCGTTTACTGCTCTCAGTTCATCCTGTCTCTTTGCATCCGCTCTCGGTACCAGAAGGATTTCCAAGAAAGCCGCCTTCACCTCCCTGACCTTCAATCTCATTCCGAGTAGTCGGAGCTGGTCCTTTAACTCTTCCCTGTTGTATTTCCTTCCGCTAACATCGTTGGTTCCCATGTGGATAATTACGGCAGTATCCTTTCCTGCTTCATCGTCTATGATACTGGTGATCCTGCTGGCCACATCCTTCACTCTTGCACCAGGCAGGCAGGTGACCAGTCTATCGTCTCTTCCTCCCGCAATGTGGCTGTCCACATTTCTTATGATGGAATCCCCGACTATGATCCCAATCTTCTTCAGTTGGAGGTTCCTCGAGGGTCTTAGGTCTGTATCCATGATGTAGGTCCTATCTTCCTTTTTCTGTTGCTCATCCCCAGATGGTTTATCCTCTCTGCTGATTGGATTTATGCCCCCGTCTGCATCAATTATTTCACCCTCCTGGGCTGTTCGGTCGCTGATCCCAAGCCCCGGGGACTCCACAATCTGCTGGTGGGCTTCTTCGATATATCTCTCCAATTCCTCAATCACTTCACTGGTGCTGGAATCTACAAGCAACCTCTCTTGTGTGCGCTTTTCCTCTTTATTGAGGAAGAGTTGGCAGCCAGGCTGGGCCCTGTCTACCTACTGGGCCTTGGAAGCATGACACCACTTCAGAAGGTGCAGGTTAGTGTGAGCATTATCTCCAGTATTTCACAGGCAGCATGTGGAACAGCTCATTAGCAGGAGAAGCTCTATGGAAAGTATTACGTATATTCAACATATATGCTTACAGATACCACAGCTTCACCCTGTACATCTCTTGTAATCTATGGAAGTCAAGAGGGCAGATGCAAATTTAACCCAGGTGTGTCAATGGTGGTATTTCTGCTGCCATTCCCCCCCCCCCCATACAAAACCTAGGACCCATCATATTCTGTCTGAGGGTGTAGCTGTGCTGTTTATAATCATATATGTAGAGGGCTGTGCTCATTATAATGTGACTCACATAGACACAAACACCAATAACCTGCAGCACGGGGGGGTGTGTGTCTATATATGTATCATACAACTTGTAAGAACAGTCATGCTATATGGCTGTCCTCACCTCTCACTGAGTGGGAGGGGGGATGTGCACCATATCAGGGCTTACTTGAGAGTCACTGCTGTAGAAAGGTAGATGCATAATGAGGTTAACAGGCCTATTCAGGGTGGTGGAATGCAGGGGTGGAGGGGGGTGGGAACACAGTACTAGGTGAATGAGGGTAACATGAACTGTGTAGATATTGAGGCTTTAGTGTCTTTCTTTCTAGGACCTAGCTCTGGCAGCCAGGCCTCTTCCTCCTTTTCATCAGGTGGAGCTGCTACTGCAGGTAAGATAGTGCCTGGCATAGATGGGGGGGGGGGGGAGAGAGGGCTATCGGTGAAGGAGGAGGCAAGCTGACAAGATGTTTTGGATTTTCTGTCTTTCTAGGACCCAGCTCTGACACTCAGGCCCCCTCCTGTGCGCTAGCCAGACCATCCAGTCCTGTAGATAAGAGAGTGCATGTTATAGTTGGGAAGAGCTTGGGAGAGGGGGTGGGGGGTGTAACATTGAGGGAGACAATCTGATTCTCTGTGCTTTTGTAATTTGTCTTTGTAGGCACCGCCCCAGCCAGCCACGACCCTTCCTCAGCCACAGCCAGCCCAGCCTCTAGGCCAAGTAAAAAAAGGGCAGGGCCTAGATGGTGTGGGGGGGGGGGGCAGACGTCAGCAGGGCAGGAGGTGTGGAATAGGCTATGCCAGGGGTAGGGGTGTCCTCGAGAGGCACAGCCAGGTCAGGTTGTGTGGATATGCACAATGAATATTGTCACACCCCACAAGCTCCTGTTCACGGCAGCGAGCTGTGGACCCCATGACTGTAACTGTCCAAACGTGTACCCTTTGACCAGGGTATCCTTCAGGCCTTCTTAGGTGCCTGCCTAAGGTACAATAACAGGTTCTGTGTCATTACAGAAACCAGGCAAGGGAAAAGAAATTCACACACCTTCAAAACAAGATTAGCAGAATAATAAAGTTGAGTTTTATTCTTATGTTTCCAGATTATTTTGTACAGTTATTCATAGCATCTTGCAACAATTCTCACACAGGTTGTAGGAAACATAAAAATTTAGGTTAAATTGAACACTCTGGTTTTATGCATACCAGCCTGACTCATGTCCAGAAGATAAACTCAAAATAAACCCTTTAGGCTGGACTCTAGACTTTGTAACATAGTCCTCTTCACCAGCCTTTTTGTGTGTCAAGGATGGCCTCAGCAAAATTCCTTCTCCATGCAAAGGCAGAAGAAAAAACAAAACTATACTCCTGCAGTCCAGGTAAAATAAAGCTTTTACAAAAAGAAAAAGTCAAAAAGAAAACAGCTAACGTTGCAGCACTGCCACAGAGTGCCTGCAGATAAGGACCCCTCCTTAAAAGAAGCTCCCCTGTGCTTGCCGTTCCAGCGAAGCTTTATCTTCCTTATTAACCTCTCAGCCCAGCTGGAGGTTAATACCTCCAACTGGGCTGAGAGGGAACAAACAAACGCTCAGTGCTACAGTGAAATTCCACAGTTCAATTATATCAGTGCTTCTGAAGATAAGCTTTGCGAAGCTCCCCAGCGTTTGGCATACAAGTACTTTTCACTCAAACCTTTAAGCAAAAAAAAAAACTGGTAAGAAACAAAACAATGCAATTCACTTCCCACCTTTTCTCAGTTTGTGTCCATTGCCTCCAAGCATTCACTAGGCAGACTAGATACTCCAATGTCCATGGGTTCATAGCTTTGGACTTGTTCCTCTGCTTCATAAGTCTACTAGGTTTTTTATCCAATAAAGGATCCATAACAGCATTAAAATCCCCTGCCACAACTAAATTAGTAGCAGCCAGTGGTATTATCAATTGTTATAGAGATTTTAAAAATTCCGATTGATTCGAATTAGGTGCAAAAAGCACCAGCGTAATATTTCCCAGACTCGTATCCACATGTAACCATCTCCCTAAAGGATCAGCAGCAATCAACTTAAACATTGCAGTGCATTTTTTTATTCACCAAAGTTGCTACACCAGTCTTCTTTCCCATAGCAAGGGCAAAAAAACAGTGTTTTACCCAACCCCGTTCTAGTTTCTTGGACTCAAAAGCTGACAGATGTGTCTCCTGGATATAACATATATCTATATTATGTTGTTTAAAAAATAAGTGTTTTCTTTCTTTTAATTGGATGGTTGAGGCCATTAACATTTAGTGAAAATAGTTTAAACTGCATTATGAAATTTTCTTTTAAGACACATGAACTTCATCAAATACTGTAAATTATTATAATTTTTCTGTTCATACATCCTTTCCCCCAATTTAATATTTGGAATATATTAGACCCTTCCAACCCATCCCTTCTCTAATCTTTTTCTCCCCTTAATCCATTGAATATTATACTGCTAATATCCCCAAAACCCCTCCCTATTTCTTCCCATAACCCTACCCTCCTTATTTTACGATAACTTGAAGACATAAATTCAGACTGGTAACCATAACCCTCCCCCAAGCACCTTACTTTAATACTTCCTCTACCCTATTATAATTAATCAACCCATCTATAATAATATAACACTAAGTGCACATGTGCACTCGCACCACGTGTTGATCTGTCGGGATGTGGCAGCACGAGTGTGCATGCGCTAAATGGCAAAGGAGAGCAGGCCCAGGATTCGGCCGGCCCTGGCCAGGCAATACCCCCCTTTCCCGCTGCACCCAGGCCCTGGCAGTCCCCGCTGGCAGAGAAGGAAAGACAGCTCGGCGGTGGGTTGGCGTGACAGCGCTAAGGCGGCTTGAGGCGCCGTGGCGGCTGTCGGCGCATGCAAGCCGCAGCGGCTTGAGGCACCTGCAGGACGCAGCGGCTGTCGGCGGAGGGCAGATGCTAAACTCAAGAATGTCTAGGGGCATGCAAAAACTAAGAATTGTCACCTGTGGGTCTTCTTTTTTTTTATTCTACAGTAATAAATTTTCTGTCATCCCAGGCAAGTCTGATCAGCAGGGGTAAACTGCAGGAAATTCACTGGATTGTTTTGCAGGGCCTTGAGCTGTTCCCCTGCGAATAGAAATGCTTGGCTTCTCCCAAAGCTCCTCCGAGAGACTTTACTTGAGTTGGAGGAGGAAACGGACACAAATGACCCATTGACGGGCAGAAACCTTGATGGTGGGAGGGAAGGAGAAGGGGCAGATCTCTATTCTGTAGGGGTGCTGGAGTCGAGAGCGTACGGTGGGCACATCTATGCCCCCTGCCAACGGAAGTTCAGCCCAAAGCTCTACAAACCTCGGGTCTGGCTGTTTCGCTCTGGAGCAACCTATTCATTGATGGCTCTCCAGGGCTGTCATCTGATTTAGCTCCCTACAGAATTACAGTTATTTATCGAGCTGTGAGTTTCCCTCGATTACTGCCGTGAACCGATTTATATTTTGGTATGATTTTATTACAATATATGATGGAGTTTGGCTGAGAGCATATTTTGAACATCATTTTAGTAGCCATAGCTGTTTGTGGGTTTTTTTTAATGCTACATCTCTCTTTAGCAATTTTATATATATATGTGTTCCCTGATCCCTGATCTGTTGGGATGTGGCAGCAAGAGTGCGCATGCGCTAGATGGTGCGGAGTGAGGGGCCGGGACTTAGGGGAAGGAGAGCAGGCCTGAGATTTGGCCAGCCCTGGCCAGGCAAGACCCCCCCTTCCCCGCCACAAAGAAAGAAAGACAGACAGGGGGCCAGGGAAAGAGACAGAAAGAAAGACAGACAGAAAGAAAGAAAGGGGGCAGGGAGAGAGACAGAAAGAAAGAAAGAAATGCCTAAGTCTACACATCTATTCTAGCACCCGTTAATGTAATGAGCTAAAAAACTAGTGTTAATTATAAAGATTTATAAATAGAGAATAAATATATAATCCTTTTCAAGAAGTAAAACCCTTTAATAGCCCCTTTAATATGAAAAATTGTCAATAAAACCTATAATCTGAACATTACATAAATATCTGCATGAATTCTGTTCAAAAAACAAATGAATAATTAAATGTTACAGTATTTTCACAAAATCAATCTAATTTCCTTAAATACATAAGAATTCCCTTTATAATTTCCCCTTGACAGTATTAAGTTAAGTTTTGAGATATAAGTGCATTACAATATTTCTATCCATTAAAATCCAATTGAAATAAGAATTCAATTTAATTTATTTATAAAATAATTAATTTTTAAACTTGCTAAATTGAATATTTCATATACCTAAAAACCTATTTCCCCCTATTCATGAATTAGAATTAATCATCTCAAAATAGTATTTCATAATATCTTAGTTTTATCCATTCATATAAGAAGAATAAATATATATTGAAGTATGTTAACCACCTAAAATAATTAATTAAATTACATAAATAAATTCATTCAATTAATAGATCCTTTCACACTACTGGAATGATGGCATACTGGAATAAGGCATCAAGTGCTGCACGCACCCACAATCAGACAGAGCGGCCTTTTCTCTTTCCCGGGATCTTCAGTTGGCTGTCTCTTCCATCCTGCCCGATATGCTTTACTTTCAAATCCTTAGAAGCATTGCCTGCCCTTTCCAGAACAATGACAGGGAGGAAGCATGCTCATCATCACACAATTCAAGTTTCCTATTACAAAACTCTTTGTAGTTGCTAAGCAGGATAACGATAACCTCCTTGCTGTAACATCCAGAAACCGAGAATCTCTGCTAGCTGGGTTTTCTTCTGACTTATGGCTTCTTTTCAAGTTAAAAAAATAACTTCTATTAGGCAAAACCAAATACATTACTCAGTCTTCTAAGACAAACAAAACTGATCTGATTGGATTTTACAGTGAGGGTAGAAGTCCAGTTGTAAGATATATTGTATTCACATGACATTTCAGAAAACGCATCAGGAAGAATGGCAAGTCCAGAATTGCACAAGTTTTGTACCTCCCACATTTCCCACAAAACAAGATACATTTATGTTACAGGTAGCAAATGAATGCTCCCTTTTTGGACGTCTTCGGACCTTGTCACTCGTGTTGGGGGAAAGCATACCTCCCGCCTTCCGATCTTCAATCTTCGTCTCAGCCCCTGTCCGCTCAGGCCCGGCACGACAGATGGTGCTGGAGGGGGACCAGAGCGGAGACGGGAAACCGCTGCTACCTCTCAAACGATGGCTGCAACTGGACGGGACCACTTCAACGGTCCATCCTGACCCGGAACCGGAAGATTGAAGGCTGTTCATCAGATTTCAGAACTTGGAGACTTGCTGGATGGCTGGCTAGCTGTTAAGCTCCCTCCTCTGAGCATCACTTATTGGACCCCAGAGATATAATTTTTCTTCTATTTTATTATAAAATCATCTACTAATGGCATCTAACAAGCAGAAGATGCAGGAAACTCCTGCAAAATCTACAGGAAAAACTAAAAGATTAAAAGAAGATTTACAGACTCCTAGTGGGATTCCTTTGCCTATGGATGCCTTGGATGTAATAGAGGTAATGGAGGAACTCAGAAATATAAATTTAATGTTAATTGGGATGAGAAAGGAGATGAACATCATGAATAACAAATTGGATTTGGTAAACAACAAAATGGATAAGACTGAAAATAGAATAGAAAAGGTTGAACATATGCAAAATGAACATAAAGATAATCATAAGATCCTAAAAGAAATGGGTAAAAAAATGATAGATCTTGAGAACAGATCAAGAAGACAGAATTTAAGCATCCTTGGATTAAAGGAAGGGGAGGAAGGAAGAAATATGATTTCCTTTTTAGAAGAGATATTACCAAAATACTTCCTATCAAATTGAAAATGCCAATTGAAATAGAGAGAGCACACAGGATCCCAGGGAGAAAATCTCAAAATCAAGAAAAACCCAGACCAGTAATAGTAAGATTACTGAGATTTCAACATGTATTAGAGATTTTAAAAGTTGCAAAAGAAACAAAAAATTTGACATATAAAGATTCCAAGTTACTCTTTGTTCCAGATTTTGCCAAAGAGACTGTTCAACTGAGAAAGCATTTTTTACAATTAAGACAATCATTAAAGGACATTGGAGCTACATATGGGTTATATTGTCCAGCACTGATGAGAGTTACATACTAAGAAAAATTTCATCAATTTGAAAATCCAGTAAAACTTAAAGAGTTTCTGTCATCTCAAGAAACACCTATGAACTAGAGATTATTAAGGAAAACATGTTTTTGTTTTTTTATTTACCTTGATCTGGAAAAGTTTTGAGAAATACAGAAATAACTTAATATTTTTGTTACTGGCTTATTTAATATTAAAATGGTTGCTGCAACTCATTTTTAACTATCATGGAACTATGGGAATAGTTATCATTTAAAACAGAAGAAGATTCTACGCTTGAGTAGGAAAATCAGCTGATACATTAATATATTCAAATAGTCACCTGACGTCAGAGGAAACGGACGATGAGTGGGCAGCTTATACAAGAGCCAGATATATAAATAGAGATTTATTGTTTGAGAACAGGTTCATAGGAACAGAAAAATGGAGTCTAACTTTTGGTAGAGGGGTTGGAGAGATAGCACTGGTCCATTGTTCAATTACATCCTACGTTTGCTGGCAGGAGTTTAAGGATTGCCTATAGCCGGCAACACAATTTAAAGGAGATTTTATGTCCTTCAGACACAACTAAGAGAGTTGCGACAGTAGAAGATGTGTGGCAAATGTAAGATGTGTGGCAAAGTGTGCAAATGTAAGATGTGTGAATCCAACCTAGAACTGAATGACAGCTTTGTACATCCGCAGACAAAGAAGGGATATAGGCTTCGATATAAAACCTCCTGTGATACTCCCTTTGTGGTTTATGGAATCATGTGTCCTTGTTCAAAGTTATACGTTGGGCAAATGTCAAGACCCTTCCGGGTACGAATTGGTGAACACCAGAGCAGTTTGTCCTGCAATAGGATTGAAGAACCACTGGTTGAACATTTTAATGCAGCAGGCCATAGCACCAGGGAATTCCAATGTTTTATCCTGGACCATATGCCACTGATGCCAAGAGGAGGAGACAGAAGATTGGTTTTGCAAAAGAAAGAGCAGGAATGGATTTTTCGCTTGCACTCTGAGGAACCACAGGGGTTAAACCAAAAGATTGAGTGGCACTTGTTTGTTTTTTTTAATCATTATAAAACACCATCGTCATGGAACTGTAGGATTTCTACTTTGATTATTTGATAGTGATTGTGTACCGCGAGTGATTTTGTGTGTTTGGCATGAGAATGAGGCTCCTGACTTGCTGGTCAGCTGTGAGTGATAAGCAAAAACAAAAAACAAACTGCAGACTCCTATGTACCAGATGCAGGCAATGTTTATTATACCAAATATTTTATGCAGTTGAAAACACCACCTTATAACAAACCAAGGGACCTGACATGGTCCGTGTTTCGGAAAACACTCCTTCCTCAGAGGTCCTAATGAAAATAAATAAGAAAACTAAGTAGATATATATAATACATAAATCAATATAAATTGGTGTGCAAAAAAGATAAAGATCCATGTGAACAAATGTATAAGATCGAATAGACTTATGAGATGAAGAAATGAGGATAATGTGTGAACAGAATGGAGAGAAATAGTGTCATTTATAATACATGCATATAACCACCGTGGTGAACATAATAATTTCACATAAGTATTACAGATACAAAAAATGATAATTTGCTTATGTTTATGTGAAACTGAAACCCAGAGAATATAGACTATTAGAAATACTCTCAAACCTATGAGAGATGCAATAATGTGCTTGAAAGTTATGTGACAAAAACATATACTGAACTTAGGTGAAAACAGAGACCATAAGCGGGTGAGTGAACACAAACTAAAGAAATCTATCAAAAACAAATCCAAAATGGAATACTGTACCAATAAAGGTGAAAAGATAAAAAGAAAAGAAAAGGAGAGAAACCAAGAAAAAACGAATGGAGACCTACCATGGTTGCTAAGGCATAAAGTAAACCGCAATAAAAGGTATAAAACTAAAGTAAAAGAAAAGAACCGAATGAGTAAATTACAGGTCATGACTTTAATCCGTATAAAAAGTTAAAAGATATATGATTAAAACATATATAAAAGATATATAACGTTAAAAAAAAAAAAACCGGTCACAAAGTTAATAAAGCCTTTGAAATAAAATTTAATTTAGGACGTACACCTGAAAAACTTCAAACAGACAAGGGTAAATAATTTTTAAATAAGTCTCTGAAGAATTTATTAAAACAAAAAGGCGTTTGCCATTTTGTGACCCATAATGATGTTAAAGCAGCTGTAGTGGAAAGATTTAACAGGACTTTAAAATCCAAAATGTGGCACTTTTTCACTGCTCATTGGTTCATCTTTCTTGCAGCCCCTGATAGCCAAGGGGGGAGGGGGAGGTGTGTTTACACCTGTTTGAACATGTCACGGCCCCCACCCACAACCCACCCACACCACACTCACTTTTGCCTTAGCCCTGCCCATGCCCCACCCACACCCTGCCCCCTCTTGCCCATGCCCTGCCCACTCTCCACCCATGACCCATCCCCCTCCCAAAGGAATGAATAGTGGTAGCCCCGCCCATGCCCCGCCCCATGCCACATCACCAGAAATGCACTTTCTGATGATGTCACCGGAAATGGGGGCGTGTTTGACCCCAGAAATACGCTTTCTGATAACATCACCAGAAATGGGAGTGCCTGCCCTACCAGAAGTGTACATTCTGATGATGTAGGCACAAACAGGGTAAATGAAGCGCCGGAAATGCGCTTTTCTGATGATGTTACTGGAAACAGACTTAGTGAAAACCCCAGAAATGATGTGGCCAGAAAAAGAAGTGTCACCTAACAGCCTTTTAGTTAAAAGACAGGTTTTAAGATCTCATGGTTAAAGCAATGTACAGGCAGATCACAAAAGAAAAGACATTTACAAAATCTTTCTTGTTTTTTAAAACAGAACCCAGGTTTTAAGAGCAGTGCAGAAACAGCTTAAAACTGTAAAGCTGCATTTTTCTTTCCTGGTTTTACAGACACTTTCAGTAGGAAATCTGAGTTAATGGTTGTATGGGTAACACCCATATTGTCATGGTGACAGCTGATAAGCCCCTTGGAGTCCCTGATAAAGCCAAGGGGGAAAGGGGGAGGTGTGTTTAAACCTGTCTGAACATGACCCGGCCCCTTGGAGTTGTCATAGTGATGTATGCCCTGGTTCTGTTAACAGGGGAAATAAAAAAAGTTCTCACAGCTGCTAGTAACAAAAATAAAGGTTCTCAAACCATCAAACAAAATGACTGCCATGAAGGCGCGTAGATTGAGTTACTTTCTTAAAGAACGTGATGTAGAAAAAGAGGGTTACCCGATGACAGAAAAACTGTACGGATCAGACAAAGAAAACATGGACCCCTTTAACACACAGGTAACTGAAGAAAGGCCTTAAAGACTGTAATGCAGAGAAAGAGGGTTGTCCACCGGCTGAAAAACCGATTGACGCGACAGCAAATACCGGGGAGCATACGCACAAATTAACAGGTTCTGAAATACAAGAGTTTCCAAACACCCAAAAGCTATATGATTCGGATACAGAAAATGAAGATGCAGGCTATGAACTACCACAGGATAATACTTCGAATATCAAATTTTATGAAGCCGCAGCTGACGCCGAAGTGACACATGTTGGAAAAGCCAGAATCTTCCACGGTAAGAGAGAGAGAGAGAAACACATACTTTTCATTGCCAGGGGTCGGTGTTGAAGGATTTATGAAGCTGGATGTGTTTGTATGTTTTAAAAAGGAAAATTTATTTTTGTATGTTTTTTTGTAGGGAAGTGTCCTGTCCACAGTATGTACACGTTCATGAAATATAAAAAAACCCAAGAAGAGGAGAGCAGAAAGGACTACAGGGTGAAACTGAAAGAAGCCAAGAGAGAGATACGTTTGGCGAAGGCACAGGCGGAAGAACAAATGGCTAAAAATGTAAAAAAGGGAGATAAAAATTTTTTCAGATATATTAGTGAAAGGAGGAAGATAAAAAATGGAATTGCTAGGCTAAAAGATGCTGGGAACAAATATGTGGAGAGTGATGAGGAGAAAGCAAATGTGCTAAACAAATACTTCTGTTCTGTGTTCACAGAAGAAAATCCTGGAGAAGGACCGAGATTGTCTGACAAAGTTACACGAGAAAATGGAGTAGATTCTGCGCCGTTCACAGAGGAGGGTGTTTATGAGCAACTTGAAAAACTGAAGGTGGACAAAGCGATGGGACCAGACGGGATCCATCCCAGGATACTAAGGGAGCTCAGAGAGGTTCTGGCGAGTCCTATTAAAGACTTGTTCAACAAATCTCTGGAGACGGGAGTGATTCCTGGGAATTGGAGGAGAGCGGATGTGGTCCCTATTCATAAAAGTGGTCACAGGGATGAAGCAGGAAACTACAGGCCGGTGAGCCTCACTTTAGTTGTTGGAAAAATAATGGAAGTGTTGCTGAAAGAAAGGATAGTGTATTTCCTTGAATCTAATGGGTTACAGGATCCGAGGCAACATGGCTTTACAAAAGGTAAATCGTGCCAAACGAACCTGATTGAATTTTTTGATTGGGTGACCAGAGAGCTGGATCGAGGACATATGCTAGGAAGTGATAGGCCAGAACTCTGTACAGGGATTCAAGAAGGGTTTGGATAGGTTCCTGGAGGATAAAGGGATAGAGGGGTACAGATAGAACTTGAGGTAGGTTATAGAAGTGGTCAGAAACCACTTCACAGGTCACAGACCTGATGGGCCGCCGCGGGAGCGGACCGCTGGGCGAGATGGACCTCGGTCTGACCCAGTGGAGGCAACTTCTTATGTTCTTATGTTCTTAATTTACTTGGATTTCAGCAAAGCCTTTGATACAGTTCCTCATAGGAGGCTGTTGAACAAACTTGAAGGGCTGAAGTTAGGACCCAAAGTGGTGAACTGGGTCAGAAACTGGCTGTCGGACAGACGCCAGAGGGTGGTGGTTAATGGAAGTCGCTCAAAGGAAGGAAAGGTGACTAGTGGAGTCCCTCAGGGTTCGGTGCTGGGGCCAATCCTGTTCAATATGTATGTAAGTGACATTGCTGAAGGGTTAGAAGGAAAAGTGTGCCTTTTTGCAGATGATACCAAGATTTGTAACAGAGTAGACACCGAAGAGGGAGTGGAGAATATGAAAAAGGATCTGCAAAAGTTAGAGGAATGGTCTAATGCCTGGCAACTAAAATTCAATGCAAAGAAATGCAGAGTAATGCATTTGGGGATTAATAATAGGAAGGAACCGTATATGCTGGGAGGAGAGAAGCTGATATGCACGGACGGGGAGAGGGACCTTGGGGTGATAGTGTCCGAAGATCTAAAGGCGAAAAAACAGTGTGACAAGGCAGTGGCTGCTGCCAGAAGGATTCTGGGCTGTATAAAGAGAGGCGTAGTCAGTAGAAGGAAGAAGGTGTTGATGCCCCTGTACAGGTCATTGGTGAGGCCCCACTTGGAGTATTGTGTTCAGTTTGGAGACCGTATCTGGCGAAAGACGTAAGAAGACTTGAGGCGGTCCAGAGGAGGGCGACGAAAATGATAGGAGGCTTGCGCCACAAGACGTATGAGGAGAGACTGGAAGCCCTGAATATGTATACCCTAGAGGAAAGGAGAGACAGGGGAGATATGATTCAGACGTTCAAATACTTAAAGGGTATTAACGTAGAACAAAATCTTTTCCAGAGAAAGGAAAATGGTAAAACCAGAGGACATAATTTGAGGTTGAGGGGTGGTAGATTCAGGGGCAATGTTAGGAAATTCTACTTTACGGAGAGGGTGGTGGATGCCTGGAATGCGCTCCCGAGAAAGGTGGTGGAGAGTAAAATTGTGACTGAGTTCAAAGAAGCGTGGGATGAACACAGAAGATTTAGAATCAGAAAATAATATTAAAGATTGAACTAGGCCAGTTACTGGGCAGACTTGTACGGTCTGCGTCTGTGTATGGCCGTTTGGAGGAGGATGGGCAGGGGAGGGCTTCAATGGCTGGGAGGGTGTAGATGGGCTGGAGTAAATCTTAACAGAGATTTCGGCAGTTGGAACCCAAGCACAGTACCGGGTAAAGCTTTGGATTCTCGCCCAGAAATAGCTAAGAAGAAAAAAAAAAAAAATAAATTTAAATTGAATCAGGTTGGGCAGACTGGATGGACCATTCGGGTCTTTATCTGCCGTCATCTACTACTATGTTACACCTTGTCCACAGTAACCTGTGGACAAGGTGTACATACCAATGATAAATCTATCCTGTTTGTGCTTTTTCTGCTCATTTCAAAGAGAACCAGTGGTGAATGAACGTAAACTAAAATTAAGACCTGAAGATTCTTGTGATTATAGTTTGTGGACCGGCATAGGCCTTCCCAAAACACCAACAGAACTTAAATCAGTTATAAAGGTAGCTGTATACTGCATTCTAAATAAATGTCTGCAAAGTGTGAAGGATGAAGATTGTGGAGCCTGCTTAATACGAGCTGGGGGGCAAAAATACCATGATTGCTTGATTTGGGGGCAAAAGGATATACAATAGAAACTCAGGAAAACTTGTGACATGCTGTGCCTGGAATGTGTGGTAAATGTAGTCACTTTTGTAGGCTATAAAATGAAAATACTGATGCTTTGTAATGAAAGCATTAATATAATCATTGATTTAATCAGATATTAAGACCTCTATAAACGGGCCACGACAACTCAATAGATTGGTCAATTTCATGAGATGGTGAATATATAGAGATTGTAAATGATTTAATCTGTGACACCGATTTAAATCATTCTTCAAAAGATTGCTTTTTAAAACATGTTTTTCTTGGGATTGTGGGAAACACAATATGTAACTGTTTTTTAAAACGTGTTTTTATTCTGGGGGATTATGGGAAATACTGTATGTAACTACTTGTTTGTTTGTATGAAAGTTTAAACATTTATTGTTGTAAAATAAAGATTTTTTTTAAATTACAAATATGTGGTGTGTTTAAGGAATGGCTAGTGTGACAAACCCAGGTCCATTTCGGGTTTAGGCCAAAACAAACCCGAATCCATCCCGGGTTTTGCCCCAGTGATCAGGAGAAAACATAGTGTACCTAGATGCAGGAGAGCTGATCAGGTGACTAACCAATTAACTGAGCAACCTGACTTCTGCTCTGATAATGATATGGAGGTATAAGAGGCAGGGCAGGAAGATTAGGAGGAAAAGCTACACTCCATGCAGACCTGCCCCTGCCACTGTCAGAAATCTGAGTCAATTTGAACAGCCGGTTAAAACCAGGACTAGGGAGAAACCTGCCTGTAATAGCAGGAAACAGGCTAGTGTGTGGAAAACCCTTCCCCCACCTTCTCAGAGGGGGATTGGCTCTCCACAGGATATAACGTGGCTATTGAGAACAGGAAGGGGGCACACAGAAGAGAGGCATTCAGGAGAGTGGCATTCAGTCTCTCTCAGACTGACCTATGGTAGAGGCAGAGGAGTTGTCTCCTACCGGGAATCCATGGGAACAGCCGGAGGAAGAAGCTATGGAGGTACAGGCAAGCCATGCAGGCACTGAGACCCAGCCATTACCAATGAAAACACAGTAAGCATGAGAGTTGGGTTTTTCCTGTTGTTTATACCGCCGTGCTGCCAGCTAAACTATAGTTTCTGTGAAGTAAATTTAGAAACTCTCCTGGAAAGCCAAATTTGGAGGCTTTCCCTGAAGCAGTAAAGTGTAAGGTTCTAGCAAACATATGAGTGTTTGTTTTCCCTGGATAGTTGCTAAGCTGAGCAAGTACGTTGCCTTCCCTCACAGCTGTGCCTGATTACTGCAGCAATGTTTCAGAGAAAGAAACGTAGGCATGATACTGAAGTTTTGAGCAGAACCAATGATATTGTTTGATATGAACTGTTTGATAAAACATTATTTGCTTAAAGCATTACTGCTCTGGTGAAGAGGACTTTGTTACTCACCTGATTTAAGTCCAGAAGCAGGGGACTGTGCTCAATGCAGTGCTAACCAAGCTTTAATTTTCTGTTTGCATTATTTGAACTTTCTTGCTATGATTGCATGCAATATAAGTTTACACTGATTGGCAAGGCTGAAGCCTGTATTTTTTATTTATTTAACCCTTGGTTGGAATAAAGCTATTTTTGTTTGGCCATCTCTGACTTGGACTCTTTGACCTTGCTTATTCCTGAGGCAGATATTTGATGATAGTAAGACCTGAAGGATTCCCTTGGTAGTAAGGGACACGCTGAATCGGAATTTTGGTCACGTACCCATGTGCTCGCTGCGCCTACAGGAGCGTGGGTGTGACACTAGCCACATGAATTATCACCCCAAACTAAAACAATAGAAGGTGTGACAGGTTATAAGGAATTAGGCTCTAGGCACGTGGGGGTCATTTTGATATCTAAAATGACTAACCAAGACAAACAAGATCTAGCAGAGGCCTTAGACATACAATAAAGCCTTTGTGAAAGGATAACTTCTATAGAGGGTTGTAAGTGTATAAAAATACTCTGTGACAAGACCAACAAGCATTCTAGGTTTTTTGTGGATGTTACCCCGGATACATCAACCGATAACATGGTGAGTAGAAAAGTGGCTTTTATTTTTGTTTTTAGGGATATCATTTTTTTCTGTCTCTGAATCTATCATTGCATTTAAAAACAGGAACGGGGATCTGATGGTAGAAATAAACTATCTCTTACCAGAAAAAGACAACAGAAATTGTTAAAAAGTAAGTGACAGTTGTATTATCTGGCACATATGTTGTTGGGTTGTTTTTTTGTGGGTTGTTTTTTTTTTTTTAAAAAAACAGCATCTATAAAACATTCTTTTTTTACATTATGAATAGACCATGAAATGGCTGGAGAACCGACACCTTCTACATCAACAAGTTCTAACCAACAACCGGTTCCTTACCGGAAACCAAAAGATAAACGAAATAGTAAGTATTCTGATTTGTAAGGAGACTAGTGTAAAAGAAAATGTCATTACTTTTATAATGGTTATGAAGGGGGGGAAAAGTATTAACAGTTATGCTATGTTATAAATTGTAGATCAAGAAAATGTTAGAAGGTCGCAAGCAGATACCGTGAAGCCGACAGAAAAGTCAACAGGAAAAAGACACACAGCGAAAGCATCTCAGAGCCAGACAGCATAGAAGAAGGAGAATGTTATGAAGTTGACAAGGTATCCCATGAGCGGCTACTTAGGAAGTTGTGGAACCACGGGGTGGAAGGGGACGTACACAGATGGGTTAAACACCGGTTGGCAGGCAGAAGGCAGAGGGTTGGAGTGAAGGGTCACTAATCGGACTGGAGGAGGGTCACAAGCGGAGTTCCGCAGGGGTCGGTGCTTGGACCGCTGCTATTCAATGTATTTATTAATGACCTGGAAACAGGGACGAAGTGTGAAGTTATAAAATTTGCGTATGACACTAAACTCTGTAGCAGGGTTAGAACTGTGGAAGAATGTGAGGACCTACAAAGGGACCTGAACAAACTGGAGGAGTGGGCGAATAAATGGCAGATGAACTTCAATGTAGGGAAATGCAAGGTCATGCATATAGGGAAAAAGAACCCGATGTTCAGCTACCAAATGGGGGGATTAGTACTAGAGGGAAGTAACCTTGAAAGAGACTTGGGTGTACTGGTGGATACAACAATGAAGTCAATGGCACAATGCACAGCAGCCTCGAAGAAGGCAAACAGAATATTTGGTATTATTAAGAAGGGTATTACAACCAGAACGAAGGAAGTCATCATGCCGCTGTAACGCGCAATGGTTCGACCACATCTGGAGTACTGTGTCCAATATTGGTCACCGTACCTAAAGAAGAACATGGAGATACTTGAGAGGGTTCAGAGAAGAGCGACAAGAATGATAAAAGGTATGGAAAACCTTTCATACACAGAGAGGCTAGAAAGGCTGGGGCTCTTCACCCTGGAGAAGCGAAGACTCAGAGGAGACATGATAGAGACTTACAAGATCATGAAGGGCATAGAGAAGGTGGAAAGGGACAGATTCTTCAGCCTATTGGGAACTACAAGAACAAGGGGGCACTCAGAGAAACTGAAAGGGGACAGGTTTAGAATCGATGCTAGAAAATTTTTCTTCACTCAGAGGGTGGTGAACACCTGGAATAAGCTTCCGGAGGATGTGATAGGACAGAGTACATTAAGGGGGTTCAAAGAGGGATTGGACAAGTTCCTGAAGGATACGGGGATTGAGGGATATAGATAGAGGTAGAGATAGGGCCATGAAAGGGTATAGATAGAAGAAAAATGGGGATTAAAGGGTTTTAGACAAAGGATCACTTACAGGTCATGGACCTGATGGGCCGCCACGGGAGCGGACTGTTGGGCGCGATGGACTCCTGGTCTGACCCAGCAGAGGCAACCTCTTATGTTCTTATTATTCTGATAGCAACAATGTGTCAGATGATGGGTCAAATAAGGTTGCATTAGGTCCTTCTGAAGAGTCAGAACCAATCAGCTATGTCCAGTTTGTGAAAAGATGGGATCGTAAACTGGACAAGTTTCATGGTGTATTTTATTCAGAAGAATTTTGTTACATTAATTTAGACAGGATAACATCATTCTGTGAGGCTCAGAATGCTATACACCAAGGCATTCAACATATCCTGAACGATGTTAGCAACAGAGTTTCGCCTGGTGACTACATACAAGTGCATCTACATTCATCACTTTTTCACAACTCCTTGTTTTCTGGTAAATTAAATCCTGAATCGCTAGATGCTGATGATTTCTTAGACCAGGTTGCTAAACTCCTTTAAAGTCACAGAGAAATACAGGTCTGTGATTTATTCCATGTTGTACTTGTAATAAGAAACAAGGGTGGTGGGGCCCGTAGGGTGTTAAAATCTATATTGTTTATCCAGATTTTGCAGAAAAAAGGATGTATTTAATAGATTTGAATAACACAGGCAATAACCTGTGTTTTGCCGGTAGCCTTATAGCACTTATGTCCTCAGTAAAACTCACAGATGCTGAGCTGTTAACAGGTTTCTGAAAAGCTACATAATGATTTGGGGTGGGCGGTACATAAAAAAGTCATGCTTGATGATATAGCAACCATAGAACAACATTTGAAGATAAATATAAGAGTTGTATTTTATACAAACTCGTGGTGTTGCTTTAAAACATTAGATCAACCCGTGTATCCTAAAACGGTTTTCTTATTGCTACATGACGATCATTTCTATGGCATAACCGATGTCAAAAAATTTTATGGGGAGCGTAATTTCTGTACTTTTTGCCAGAAGCTCCATAGTCACGACCACTCCTGTACATTATGGTGTTGTCTTTGTTTGACACAAACGTGTTTGAACAATGACGGTATACAGCAGAGATGTGTTGTCGCTAGAATGTTTAGATAGACATATGCAGCTGGCGCAGACAAAAGAAGTGGAGTGTTTATCTAAACACTGTGTCTGAAATGCGAGTTCTATGTAAACAAGAAACATAAATGTAAGGGTAGGATGTGTAAGCTATGCCATGAACTCTTAAGCAGTGACGACATACACTTATGTTTTATGACCCCTATCGATAAACTCAAAACATCTGAAAAGTATATTATTTATGATTGTGAATGTATGCAGGAAACGGGGTGGCATGTTCCAAATTACATATTTGCGGAGGATTTGTATGAAACAAGAAAATGGGAATTCAAGGGTCTTGAGTGTATTTTTGCCTTTATATAGATTTTTTGTGACAAAAAATTTAAAGACTATGGGGTTCATAATCAAAACACAAAAACGTCTAAAAAACCGCCTAAGTCGGAGTTTGGACATTTTACTCGGCAAAATGTTCAAGCGACCATAATCAAAGGTCAGCCAGCTGCACATCCTATGCCGCAAAACGTCTAACGTAAGTCGTACAAAATGGGGGCGTTTCGAGGGCGGGTTTAGGCCCCAAACGTACAAATACGATAACCAAAGCTAAATCAGTTTGCTCTGTGCGTTCAAAGTAGCATTTTGACTTAGACCTGCTTTCAGAACATCTAAGCTGTTCCTGAGTGTGTGGCGTCCTGTGTACAGGAAGGGTGTGTAATTTCGTGTGTGTGTACCCCCTCACTCTGACCATCTCTATCTCAACCTCCCTACCTATGTTCTCACTGCTATGTGTCTCCCCACGTTTCATTCACCTCTACATACACCCCCTCTCTCATCCCACCTACCTCCTATCACTATCACCAGCTCTCTCTCTTACATCTATGACAGCTTACTCATGCACTGTGGTCTCTATCATGTGGCATGAGTGAGTGTTCTGTTTCACCATCTGCCTCAATCCCTGGGGGAGGTGGGGTGTCAGGTGACTGCTTGGCTGGGGCCTGTTTAGACTGTAATGAGCTCTGCTTTCTTTGTGGGCCATGGAAGGGGTCAATGTGGTCGTTGCTGTTGAACTCCTTCTGCAGGAGGAATGACAGGCCCCATCATCGAGTCCACCGTAGGAGGCTGTTTAGGCCTCGCTCCAGCTTCCTTGAGCTCACTGACCAGCAGTGTGTGGAGCGATACCGATTCGACAAGGCCACCATCCAGGATCTCTGCCTCCAATTGCAGCCCCTGCTACAGGTCCGCACTCGCCGTAATTACCCAATGCCAGTGCATTTAAAAGTAACAACAGCCCTCGCTTTCCTGGCAACTGGGAGCTTCCAGTCTGTATTGGCATCCAGCAATGGGCTCACTCAACCTGCCATTTCCAACTGCCTCACCCAATTTCTTAATGCCTTCCTAACCCACACCCGTGATTACATCTCCCTCCCCACCACTCCCCAAGCCCTACAGGACAGTATGAGGCAGTTCTACAATGTGATACAATTCCCCTCCGTCATTGGAGTGGTAGACTGCACTCATATTGCCCTCAGACCCCCTCGGGCAGATGAGGCCAGTTACCGGAATAGGAAAGCGTTCCACTCCATGAACATGCAGGTGGTGGGCAATGCTCAGGAGAGATCCTGGATGTGTGTGCCAGATACCCTGGCTCTACACACGATGCCTACATAGTGCAGCATTGTGGCCTCCACAGGAGAGCAACCCTGAGGCACTTCAATGGCGCTTGGCTTCTTGGTAAGCACCTCAGGGACAAAGCTACCCTGTTCCCACTCCCATCCCAACACTCTCTTCCCGCACCTGCAAATCACTGCCACTCATCATTGTTCTCTCTCTCTCTCTCTCTCTGTTTCTCTATGTCTCATAGGTGACAGGGGGTATCCTCAGCGAGTCTGGCTGATGACTCCGATTGTCCACCCTCACAATGCAGCTGAGGAGGAATACAACCGGCATCACAGAGCCACCAGGAGCATCATCGAAAGAACATTTGGGCAGTTAAAAAAACACTTTAGATGCCTGGATCGCTCGGAGGGCCAGCTGCTGTACAGGCCTGAGAAGGTGGCTCAGATCTTTGTGCTGGGGATGCTTCCTTTTCTCTGTGGCTTTGCGTCCTGTCGCCACTGAGCCAGTGCTGGAGGGTGGTGCAGGCACCTCATCAGTGTATTGGCTTGTAGAGGGGGGATGGTGTGTAGCTCTCAGCTCACTCTGGAGGCCTTCCAGCTTTCCAACAATGGCTGGGCCTCCAGTGACTGCTGTTTTACCACCAGTGACTGCTGTCTTGCCTCCACACCCTCTCTCAGCAGCTGGAGCTTCTGCTGCCGATATCCCTCCAGGGTGAGATTGTGCCACAGTAGCCTCTGGGCCAATCTCAGCAGGTGGCGACGCTGGCGACTGGGTGCCCTCCAGCGGCCAGGCTGTGCCCCCTCACTGCCCTCCTCGGTATCGGCAGCCACAATGGCAAACTGCTCAGGCGGTGGGAGAATTGACAGGTCTTCATCCCCATTGGCAGGCTCCTGGGGTTGGGTGTCCTGGGACCCTTCAGGCTCCTGCTGGCTGAGTGTTGCACCTGCGTCAGCCTGCTGTTCCTGCACAGACAGTGTGTCGATGCCACTGCATCCGGCCTGATCCTCGTCTGAGCTGGCATCTACATAGGGGAAAAGCACGTATGGATGTCACAGCATACCACAGGTAACATGCATCCCAAAGGTTTGTGACTACATACCCAGCTACCATAGGGCGGTGTGTTGGTGACATCATGAAGGGGGTGAAAGCAGTGTATGTGCAGACACCTTACATGAGCACACCTGCTAATCATAGCAATGGTTCCAAATTGTCAGTACAAGGGTGTAGGAATCTAATTCCATGCTCTGCCATCAGCACATGGAGCAGTACCAAACAGGTGTTATGGAAAGGTTTGAAGAGCAGGTATACTCACTGCCTCATTAGAGGAGTAGAAGATGGAGGATGAAAGAGAGGTCTCTCAGAATATGGCTGTGAGACTGGGGATTAAGACAAGTACATACCAGAAGGCTGTGCAGGTGCGGCAGCTGATGTGTCCTGTGTGCCCACACCATAGGTGGAGGTTGCTGACACAAAGGTGAGCACCAGCTGGTCCATGGGGCTGAGGTCTGCCATGTCAGCATCTGGAGGCCGGTTGCCCACCTTAGCTTGGACCTCCCTTTGATGGCTCTCCATTTCTTCTTGCAGTCCTCCACATCTTGCTTATGGCGGTGGACTGCATTCAGGCGCTGCGCTATTGCCGTCCAGACTTTGCTCTTTGAGTATGCCCCGAGTCTCTCACCTTGGGGTGAGAAGAGCTGCTGGTGCTGTGTATGTACCTCCTGCACCAACATTTCGGTCTCAGCCTGGGTGAAGTTAGGCTTCCGGGATAGAGCCTTGGCTGGTTTGGAAGCCAAGGTGTCAAAGTACCCACAGTTTCGAAAATATGAGTTTAGACGTATTTATTGGCAATTAAGCACATCCAACAAGCCATCAGCTGGACGTCTTCGCGTAATACGTCCATCTGGTCGGTTATAGACAAATCCGAAACACGTCTAGGCCACGTTTATTGGTCCGTTTAAATCCAGGGGACCGGGATACGTCTACATCAGCACGAACGTCCGTCTCCTATCTGTTCAGAGACACCTTCCTATCTACTGCTGCAATCCTAACCCGTTTGCTGGATGTTACAGATTACATGGTCTGCCTTTTCAAGCCTGTGGCTGTATTCAGGTAAGCAAGTATTCCTGCTTCATAGATGATGTTTTACATGCTTTTAGAGATGTGTGGGCCTCACGTTGCTGGTTACCCTCTGGAAAGCCTGTTTGAAACACCGTTTAGACGAGCAGGGGGGGAGCAATCTGCATAGGGGCAAAGACTGGATGAGCTTCCTGGAACACACCTCCTCCCTCTCCCCGTCCTCCATCCCTGCCTAGGGGGGCTCCTTATCCCACAATGCCACCTCCTTCCCCCCATTGTTTGCTTCACCTTACCCCTTCCCCTGGGATTCCTTCCTTGCACACCCTTGATCCTGTCCACAGGGGTATGTGTGGCCTTGTTGGTGGCTCAGTTGTTACAGCTGTTTGGTGTCATTGGGACCAGCAACACTGGTCAGCTTCCTAGTGCCTCACCTTGCCCATGTGTAGCTCTTATTGGATCTAACTGATTGCATATGAACGGCAGCATTGCACAGCAGGCACCAGCTCCCTTTGACATGAGTCCTCAATCATAATA
Organism: Geotrypetes seraphini; assembly: GCF_902459505.1. Taxonomy (NCBI): domain Eukaryota; kingdom Metazoa; phylum Chordata; class Amphibia; order Gymnophiona; family Dermophiidae; genus Geotrypetes; species Geotrypetes seraphini. Next base: position 100,801,821 of record NC_047092.1, on the reverse strand, counting down.
TGTCCCTTCAGTCGAGGGTTAGCACAGGCCTCTAGAAAGAGGGGGAGCTATTCAGACAGTCAGGTGTTACATTCATTGCAAATCATGGAAATCCCAAGTCTACATCTCTCCCCTTTTTCTTGAACTGTGACTAACACAACCTCTGTCTTAGGTCCTGCATATGACATGGTCCTGGTTTCATCCAGATCTTACTTACAAGATGGCCACGTTCCCACTTTCAGTTGGCTGCCTGCCTGCCTGCCCTTTTGTTAGATGCAGGTGATTGACATGATATCAAGGGATCACACATGACACCCAGTTTAGAGGTAGATATCTGTTATTTATTTTGGTCTGTTTTTGTAGTCAGGATTCAAATAGAAATGCATACACCTTTGCTGAGGTAGACATGAATGGTAGAACACCTGCTCACAACAGACTGTCATAGAACAATCGCCATACAAATATGTACTGTGGCCGGGCCTGTCCCTGAGTAGGTGGGAAAGCCTGGCTCAGAACACAAGCAAGAATTTTGAAATGCCTTTTATGTATGAAGGAAAACCCGGATACCGGATTTCTGGAAAACAGTATCAAGTTTATTAATGTACCAAATCAAAATAGGAGAATAAAAACAACCCTTCACAATTGGGTTTAGACTCCCTTAGGTGCTTCCTGCACTCTGGTATAGCTCAGTCCAGGTGAGTCATATTGGCTTTGACTGAGGAACGGGATTGCCCATCTTTATCCAACAAAATATAATTCAAACTCAAAACTTTACATTAGTCCAGTGCTCTCCTGGTTTCATATCCCCTCTGGGAATTATCGGTCTCTCAGAACTACAGCCCCTTTATATCTTTATAGCTGAGCTCGGCTTATGCCAGCCTTTTCACGTCTCAGCTCCTTCTGTATTTACACAAGCTTTTCTCACCTAATTAGGCAGGGCTGACTCAGCTCATGCTTTGGCTTCAGTGTGAAAAAAAAAACATGGAAAACTTTCTTCATGCAATCAGCTGAGGACTCTCACACACAGTACCCTCCCAGGTCCATGTCCTCTTCACTTATACTATCCCCAGGGTCATTGTACATTTCCCACTCACACTCTTGGAAACCCTGGCTTTCCATTTCCACATTCATTCCAGGCTTTACATCCCATCCCCCTCCCTGCAGGTCTGCCAAATCTCCTGCAGCATTTCCATGGGGGTAAACTTCCAGCCCTTCCCTCTGGGGTTTAATCTGCAGGTTACTTTACCTCCCGGGTGTTGTACTGCCTCTCCTTGGGGACTGGCTTCCTGCCAAACGTCCCTGCTGGGGCTTAGGCAAAGTGTGAAAGCTGGAATCTCTGTGAGTGTTTGGCTTCCGTAATCAGAGCCAGCTGTGTCCTCCCCTTTCCACTCTAACTGACTTTGCCTTTGAGGCTTCTGTGCTTGCAAACTCCAGGGTCTGACTCCACCCCTTTGCAAATTGGTGTCAGGTTTCTCTCTGACTTGGGGAAAGGAGTGATAGGGGAAATTAGTGGTTTTCAGAACCCTCCCCATCTGGCTCTTGAGTTGTGCTGGGACCTGCCTTTTCTTGCATTCTTTTGGCTGAGCCAGCTGTCCTGGCTCCATGCCGGGTTTTAAAGGACCCTGTGCTGCATGTTGGGGAGTTTTAGCAATAGTTTTCACTGTGACAGGAGCTTCCCTGTCATAGTACGCATTATGAGAAAATACAATACATACTTATGCTAACAACATGGCACACGCCTGTCCAATTGCCCCAACATGCCTAACACCCTAGACTACTGCAATATCATTTACGTGGGCATACCTAAAAAAACCATAAGAAAATTAAGAATAGTGCAAAACACGGCTGTCCGCTTAATATTCGGACTAAAGAAAAGTGATCACATTAGTCCCTACTACAAACTTCTACAATGGTTGCCAATTGAGGCACAAATTTTATTCAAATTCTCTTTGTTTTTGTTATAAACTGGTGTGGGGAATGGCCCCCAACTACCTCTCACCTCATTTCGAACTATACACTCCCACAAGGACAACCAGAAATCACAATATTTTTGCTTACCCGAAGATCACAGATTGTTAAATGTTCTAGAAAGAACATTTAAGTTTCAAGCTAGCAGACAGCAAACCTGGCTAGGCGACTTTCGGAAAGTAATTAAGACTGCTCTGTTCAATAGATTTATTTCCTAGTTAAAATACTCCCTCCTTCAAAAACTATTACTTTTCATGCTGATTCTACGCTCCCTCTCCAATTGTATTCTGTACTCTCTGTCTGTTCAGTATCTTCCTCTCCATTTGTATTCTGTAATTCGCTGGCCATCTAGCCCCTTCACTGTAACATGTTAATACTACATTGTAGTTCGCTGATTGTTAAGATTGTAATTCATTGATCTTTAAGATTGTAATTCACTGATTGTACAGCTCTCTTTATTGTGAACCGCCTAGAAGTCGTAAGATTATGGCGGTATAGAAAAATAAAGTTATTATTATTATTATTATTTTTATTAACACTGCTCCAACCTGTGCAAAGTAAGCGAGCAGTTCTGAGCCTTACATACCTTTTCATTTGTAAGGGTCAGCAAATATCTGTGAGGGTTGTCCTGCTGCAGCAGCCTCTGTCTCCAGAGGTTGTGGCTTCTAATCTCAATGGCCTGGTTACATCATCATCCATTGGCCCATAGGTTATAGAAGCTATTTGTGACCTCAGGAATGCAGCCCATCATTCCCAACTTTGCAGTGTCAATCTTTATGGCCTCCTCACCACATCCCATCTGATGGTAGGGTCTTTTCATTTCACTGCACACCTGTTTTCCACTGATATTGCATTTAACACTGTCCCACCTACCCTAGTCATGTCTTCCTACCCTAGTCATGGGATTGGAACACACCTTTAGTGCAACTATTGCACACCTTAACCATCACTGTACAGTTTGCATCTGTACATCACATCTCAACACTTGCAATCATTGGCTGAGCACATGGTGACAGCATTGTACACGACAGCCAGTAACATCAAGTAGGTTAACATCCAAGTATGTCCCAATGAGATACAGTAGGTAAAGTCTCCTGAATATGTGAAGGAGAGGCCGTGTGATGTCCTTTCAGTCATTGGATTTCTTCCAGCTACTTGTGAGCTGTCAGGGACACTGTTGGTAACATGATTGGGGCCTCAATGGCCCATTGCCAGCTTGCCCCTCAGGTTTGCCCCTTCATCCCCTAAATGGGCTCCTTAAAGATGGCAACCAGCTGCCACAGAAGGCTGACAATCTCCTGCAGGGTCTGCATCGTTTCGCGCCTCCCCTCCTGCAGTTCGCTGCGCATTTGTCCCACAACGTTGAGCAGCTATTGGGGGAGCAACTATTGGGGCCATTGGCTGCACATCATGGCATGGGGCCAGGGCTGCTGCCTCCATCGCAACCTCCTCATCCCCTTCAAGAGGGGACATGTTGGCATACACATCAGGGACCTCCCATGCTCCCTGCTCCTCCTCTCCCTGCTCCTCCCTGCTGGTCCTCCTCTGCCACCACCTGTGCCTCCACCTCTGCCTCTACCACCTGGGCCTGGTCCTCCCCATCAGAGACCTCCATAGTAGATGATGGCAGATAAAGACCCGAATGGTCCATCCAGTCTGCCCAACCTGATTCACTCACACTTAAACTCATACTAGTCCTACTACTGCTCTCCCTATTCATAGATAAATGGAAAACAGCAGGATACCACACTCATTCCATACCTATCCTCACAACAACACCCAGACTGGTTCATCCCAATAGGAAACTCCAAACCCCCAGAACCCTGATACCTTGTCCATCATCCAACAACGAAAACATTCCCACAATCTGGGGGAAAAGACCACTAACAAAACCCAAGACAAGCACACATAAACTTCAAACACCATCTAGAACATTATCAATACACTCACAGCTCACTCTCCCACAAAATTCACATCAATAGCATGCGCATACATGAATATACGATCTATCAGCCCAAAGACAGAACTAATCAAAGACTGGCTGATCAAAAATAATTTAGGCTGCCTCTTCCTAGCCGAAACCTGGCTCACTTCTGACTCAGACCCTCGCATTACTGAATTTTGCCCAAATGGATACAAACTAGAGCTAGTATGCAGAAAACACAGAAGAGGTGGAGGTCTAGCAATCATTGTAAAAAACAACCTCAATATTAAAGTCCTAACCAAGCACTCCACCCCTCACCTAGACCTTCTAGCCTGCCAACTTTCGGACAACTCTCTCACAGGAACTCTGAACTGCCTTCTCTGCTATGTCATACCAGGAAAATGGAACACCGCTAAACAAGATCTCGAAGAATTTATCTTCCAGAATTCCCTCTCTTCCACACATAACCTGATCTTAGGAGACATTAATCTCCACTTAGAAGACTATACCTCCAAACAAGTAACGGATATTCTCTCATTCCTCGACACCCTTTCATATCAGATACTCAATCCCGAACCCACGCATGAAAAGGGCCATCAACTTGACATTGCTGCTTACACATCTCCCAACCTCAACACACAAAACATCCACATCACCAACGGCTCATGGTATCCCACCTTATGGTCCGACCACTACAAGTACACCTTCACTATTAACTGGGAGCACAATAACATCAAACCTTCTCCAAGTTTCAAGTTTCAAGTTTATTAGGTGACTTGATTAATAGATTAATCAGGATTTCTAAGCGATGTACACTTTAATATTCACATTTGTTTAGGGGACAAAACAAAACGTACAAATACTTAAATAGGGCTAATTTACATTAAATTTAACATTACTAAACAATGGGTAAGGAGGGAAGAAATACAATTCTTCAAGTAAAGAAAAGACATTAAGGGAAAATACAAAGGGGTAATAATTAACAAAAGTATAGCAAAGTTAAATAAGACAATAAAATAGTAAAATTAGGTTGCGAAGGCATCTTTGAAAAAGAAGGTTTTTAACTAATTTTTAAATTTCCCAAACTCCTTCTCCTCCCGTAAAAAAATAGGGAGGGCGTTCCAAGTCTGCGGTGCAGTACAAGAAAAGATAAATTGTCGTCTCGTATTAATAATTTTTAGTGAGGGAATAGATAATAAATTTTGTTCACTAGATCGTAAAATTCTTTGCAGTATATGGAATTAGAAACCTAAATAAAAATGCAGGGGTCTTGTTATATAGGGTTTTAAAAATAATTATACATAGTTTATAAGTAATTCTGTGAATGACTGGTAGCCAATGAGCATTTTTGAGAAGTGGTGTTACATGATCAAATTTTTTAGACTTCAAGCATAACAAGCTTCAAATCCAGACAGAAAATCGAACCTACCACATTCTGGGACACAGTAGACCCAGCAATAGATTTAAACAACCCCAAAGAATTCATAAACACCTGGCGTCACACAAGTGAATCCACTTTGAACAAACTAGCACCACTAAAAACAAAAAACAAAATATGCAGACCATCAGACAAATGGTTTGACGCCGAACTCCTACACCTAAAAAGGCAATGCAGACAATTAGAAAGGACTTGGAAAAAACAGAAACAAGACCATAATAAAATAGAATGGAGATCCCAAATCAAACAATACAAAATCAAACTGAAGGAAAAACGAAAAGGCTACTACTCCAAACTCATAGGCACCGAAAAACCAGACACCAAAAAACTTTTCAGCATTGTAAAAAACCTCACTGATACCAAACCCTTCCTCGCCACCCAAGGAACACAGACTCCAACAGCTTCTCAACTAGCGGACCACTTCAAACATAAAATCATCACAATCAGAACCACATTCAACAACGCTCTAAACATCATAGAAGAGGTACTAATAAAACCCACAATAGACGAAGCCATCTCAGCAGATAGTATCTGGTCCAACTTCCCAACGACACAATGGTCAGACCTTGACCGACTGTACAAAAAAATACAGCAAATCTTCTTGTGATTTGAACAACTGCCCTCCCTATCTACTAGCTACAGCGTCCACTAAATTCAAAGCATGTCTCACGCTATGGTTGCAAACCACCCTCAGGGAAGGTCAGTTCCCTCCGGAACTTGGCGAAATCATAATCACTCCCATACTAAAAGACCCTAAAGGTCCAATAGACAACCCAACAAATTACAGACCAACCGCTTCTATCCCTCTATACGTCAAACTCATAGAGGGTCTAGTAGCTCAATATCTCGCCAATTACCTAGAAGACCACCACATTCTGCATCCAAATCAATCTGGATTCAGAGCTAATCACAGTACAGAAACACTACTGGTATCTTTACTAGATATAGCCCGACAACACCTCAGCAAAGGAAACAAGTTACTAATCATCCAACTCGATCTTTCAGCCGCATTCGACTTGGTGAACCATACCATACTACTCCAGATACTAGATGCCTCATAGGCACCGACAAACCAGACACAAAAAAACTGTTCAACCTAGTAAGAAACCTTACCGACACTAAACCATATCTAGCCACCCAGGAAAACCTAACACCTACAGCCTCTCAGTTAGCAGACCACTTCAAAAATAAAATCATCTCAATTAGAACAACATTCAACAACGCACAAAACAACACAGACAAGATTCTAATAAAACCCACATCAGATGAAGCAATATCAGCTGACAGGTTCTGGACCGACTTCCCTACAACCCAGTGGACTGAACTGGACAGGCTATACAAAAAATATTGCAAATCATCATGTGATCTGAATAACTGCCCATCATACCTACTAGCAACAGCTTCCACCAACTTCAAAGCTAGCTACACATTATGGCTGCAAACCACACTCAGTGAAGGCCAGTTCCCACCAGAGCTCGGAGAAATTATAATCACGCCTATACTGAAGGATCCCAAAGGTCTAACAAACAACCCATCAAATTACAGACCAATCGCTTCTATCCCAACATACGTCAAAATAATAGAAGGACTAGTTGCACAACAAATGACCACTTACCTTGAAGCCCACAATATCTTACATCCATCCCAATCCGGATTCAGAACCAACTACAGTACAGAAACTCTCCTGGTATTTCTACTAGACATAGCTCGAAGTCACCTCAGCCAAGGAAACAGACTGCTAATTATCCAATTTGACCTCTCAGCTGCATTCGATCTAGTGGACCACTCCATACTTCTCCAAAAACTAGACGAAATAGGAATTTCAGGTAAAGTTCATAACTGGTTCCAAGGCTTCCTTAAAACTAGAACATACAGAGTCAAATCTAAAGAAATTCTATCTGAACCATGGTCCAACCCATGTGGAGTACCACAGGGCTCTCCCCTCTCTCCCACACTTTTCAACCTATTCATATCCTCCCTAGGCACCACCCTAGACATGTAGAAGGATTTATGGTTCACTTAGCAGTATTATAAACACGTTACGTCTCTGTTAAGTGGTCTAGAGAAAACCATAACCTCTTATTCAAGTCCAAATATCATGGTCTAATTATACGACACAAAACCCAGGCTAATGAGAAATGTCTTTATTATGAAAATAGAAAAATATAATTCACAAGCCAGCTGTAGAATCTAAATATTGTTCAAAATATCTAATTACACAAATGAAACTCAGTACATGATTATCACAATCTAATGGTTAGACAATTAAGTAAAACTTCTTGTTAAACACACACACTATTCCTTAATAATAATAATCCCTGATTAGCAAATGATTATATTATCACCCAGGTAACTTTTCAACCCTTTACCTTTATCAATTGATTCCTATCTAATTCCCAAGCTAATAAAAGTAATTTCTGTATGCTCACCCTTAATTAGCCTCTCCGGCACAATTAGGTGGAAGAGAAAACTTCGTGTCAGCTGGAAGACGTCAGGAATACCGTTGTAAAAGTTACACGTGTTGAAAATCCTTGATGAGGCTATAAATCATCAGCAATAAGTTCCGTTTATCTGTGCTAAGTTCAGAACAGTTTTTAAATGTCCGAATTTCTATCTCTTAAGCAGAGAATCACACGAGGTAACTTACAGGTCTAATTATTGAAAGAAAAAGTTTACAATTAGAACATCTGTGAGCAGATCTGAGCTTCCCCGGACCTTATCACAGACTAACTAATTATTAATTAATTAGCACCTTTCTTTTCTTGAATCTCATCAGATGACTTCCTCGGACCAATCCAGAAACAGAACTTGATGAATAGCCTTTCTGTATAAAGTATCATATATGCTGGAAGACCCAGGGCCGTTAGACAGATAAGAACAGAATAATTTCTTCAAGATTCACACTGTCCCATTATTAAAGCACAGATGAATGCCCTTGAATAGCAACATTCGGGTACATCCCCATAATGCATCATTCTTCTTACTTCTTGCAAAATTCATGCTGGAAAGTTGCTTGCAGAGAGATATTCTTGAAACAATGGTTCAGGCTTGATGACATCATGGAGGCCTAACCTTCAGGTGTGAATACGGAAATATCCCTACAGACACCCAAAATATTACTTCTTTCAGCTACGCGGACGACATAACCATCCTCCTTCCATTCGACATACGCAACCCAATTTCCACAGAACGCCTGAAAACTACATTAGAAACAGTGGATAAATGGATGACAGATCACAAGTTGAAGCTGAACACTGACAAAACCAAATTCTTATTACTAGAGAAGGACAAAAAACCATCCCTAACAGAACTGGAAGTAAACTCAATCAAGTACCCTATACAGAACTCCCTCAAAATCCTAGGAATACATTTAGACAGATGCTGCACAATGCAAACACAAATCCTAAAGGTCACCCAAAAAGCATTCTTCACAATGCGAAATTTAAGAAAAATCAGGAAATTCTTTAACAAAGACCAATTCAGGATCATTGTCCAATCCCTTGTGCTAAGTATTGTCGACTATTGCAACAGCCTCTACTTACCTTGCACGACCAACACAATAAAAAAACTACAGACCATCCAGAACACAGCCCTCAGACTCATATACTCACTCAGCAAATACGACCACATCACCAATGTATACCTAGAATCTCACTGGCTGCCAATAAAAGCAAGAACACAATTCAAACTCTACTGTCTCATTTTCAAAGTAACCCATGGCACGGCACCCAGTTACCTAAACAACCGTTTTCATTACTACCACCCACCAAGAAGAAGGAGAACACAGAACCTTTTCACCTATCCACCACTCAACGGTACTTGTCGAAAGAAACTCTACGACAACCTCCTGGGGACACAGGCAGCTAAAATAGACTCTGACATCTCAAAATTACTGACCAAATCAACAGACATAAAAGAGTTCCGCAAAGAAATAAAAACACTACTGTTCAAAAAATATCTCCCAACACTCTAACCACCACCCAATGAGTTCCCAATAAACGACTTCGGAAACACCCATTTATACTATCTCTTTGTCTGTGACCTAAAATGTACTGTAACTCTTCTACATTACACCTGATTTAAACGATCGAGTTGCCAAGTATTACCTCTGCAAAATGCATTATCTTCCGTTATATGTAATAACTTCTGTGATAAGTATTATCTTCTGTGAACTTGAAGTATCATAACTCTTTACTGTTACAGTAATATACTCCTATCCTGAAATGTAATTCTACTGGAACTGCCCAGATATCTTCCATAATGTAATCCGCCTAGAACCGCAAGGCACAGGCGGAATAGAAATCCCTAATGTAATGTAATGTAATGTAATGAATATCAGGCAAAGTTCACAACTGGTTCCAAGGATTCCTTAAAACAAGATCATACAGAGTCAAGTCAAAAGATCTTTTATCCGATCCTTGGACAAACCCCTGCGGTGTACCACAAGGATCCCCTCTATCGCCCATACTATTCAACCTCTTCATAGCTTCCTTAGGCACAGCCCTAGACGCCCTAAATATAACATCTTTCAGCTACGCGGATGACATAACCATCCTCCTCCCCTTCGACATCCAAAACCCCATCTCCAATGGACGCCTGATAACAACACTGGAAACCGTAGAAAAATGGATGATGAACCATAAGCTGATGCTGAATGCGGAGAAAACCAAATTCCTACTACTAGAGAAGGAACAAAAACCATCCCTAACAGAACTGGAAGTAAACGCAATCAAATATCCAATACAGAGCACTCTCAAAATTCTGGGAATTCAATTAGACAGATGCTGCACAATGCAAACACAAGTAAACAAAATCATACAAAAAGCATTCTTCACCATGCGAAACCTAAGAAAAATAAGAAAATTCTTTACCAAAGAACACTACAAGATCATTGTACAATCCCTCACACTTAGTTCCTTAGATTACTGCAATAGCCTCTACCTACTATGCCCAAACAACATGATAAAACAACTACAGACCGTTCAGAACACAGCCATCAGCCTCATCTACTCTCTTAGAAAATTTGACCACATCACCCCCGCCTATGTAGACTCTCACTGGCTCTCGATAAAAGCAAGAACCCAATTCAAACTCTATTGCCTACTATTTAAAGTAACCCACGGTACCGCCCCCAGTTACCTAAACAACCGCCTTTACCGCTACCGAGTACCCAGATCAAGGAGAACTCAGAACCTATTCACCTTCCCCCCTCATAAAGATACCCGACGTAAGAAACTTTACGACAGCCTTCTAGCGACACAAGCAGCGATAATTGACCCCACCATCACCAATCTGATGATCAATACAACAGACATCAAAGCATTTCGAAAAGAAATCAAAACTTTCCTATTCAAAAAATACGTCCTTACTTACTAATCCCCTCCCTAATCGCACACGATCTCTCCCCCGTGAATAACACATCAGTCAACTCCTCAAACCTCACCTACCAAAAATATTAGATTCCCAAATAAGCATCACCCATCGATATCCAACAATTTTATCCCTTCAAAGTAAGGTAACTTTCTTCTGTTACCCGAATATATTGTTATTCTCCACTGTATCCTGTAATTACTGAATCTTGCTAAGTAATTCTATCGAAAAAACTCCAGATATCCTCTAATTTGTAATTCTCTACCACAATATGTAAACTACTTGTTCTGTTGTTATGTAATTCTCTCGGTAATGTCCAGATCTCTTCTAATTGTAATCCGCCTAGAACCGCAAGGCACAGGCGGAATAGAAATCACTAATGTAATGTAATGATTCAATTTAAATTTTTTAATTTTTTCTTCTTAGCTATTTCTGAGCAAGAATCCAAAGCTTTACCCGGTACTGTGCTTGGGTTCCAACTGCCGAAATCTCTGTTAAGACTTACTCCAGCCCATCTACACTTTTCCAGCCATTGAAGCCCTCCCCAGCCCATCCTCCACCAAACGGCCATATACAGACACAGACCATGCAAGTCTGCCCAGTACTGGCCTTAGTTCAATATTTAATATTATTTTCTAATTCTAAATCTTCTGTGTTCATCCCACGCTTCTTTGAACTCAGTCACAGTTTTACTCTCCACCACCTCTCTCGGGAGCGCATTCCAGGCATCCACTACCCTCTCCGTAAAGTAGAATTTCCTAACATTGCCCCTGAATCTACCACCCCTCAACCTCAAATTATGTCCTCTGGTTTTACCATTTTCCTTTCTCTGGAAAATATTTTGTTCTACGTTAATACCCTTCAAGTATTTGAACGTCTGAATCATATCTCCCCTATCTCTCCTTTCCTCTAGGGTATACATATTCAGGGCTTCCAGTCTCTCCTCATACGTCTTCTGGCGCAAGCCTCCTATCATTTTTGTCACCCTCCTCTGGACCGCCTCAAGTCTTCTTACGTCCTTCACCAGATACGGTCTCCAAAATTGAACACAATACTCCAAGTGGGGCCTCACCAATGACCTGTACAGGTGCATCAACACCTTCTTCCTTCTACGCCTCTCTTTATACAGCCCAGCATCCTTCTGGCAGCAGCCACTGCCTTGTCACACTGTTTTTTCACCTTTAGATCTTCGGACACTATCACCCCAAGGTCCCTCTCCCCGTCCGTGCATATCAGCTTCTCTCCTCCCAGCATATACGGTTCCTTCCTATTATTAATCCCCAAATGTATTACTCTGCATTTCTTTGCATTGAATTTTAGTTGCCAGGCATTAGACCATTCCTCTAACTTTTGCAGATCCTTTTTCATATTCTCCACTCCCTCTTCGGTGTCTACTCTGTTACAAATCTTGGTATCATCTGCAAAAAGGCACACTTTTCCTTCTAACCCTTCAGCAATGTCACTCACATTCATATTGAACAGGATTGGCCCCAGCACCGATCCCTGAGGGACTCCACTACTCACCTTTCCTTCCTTCGAGCGACTTTCATTAACCACCACCCTCTGGCGTCTGTCTGACAGCCAGTTTCTGACCCAGTTCACCACTTTGGGTCCTAACTTCAGCCCTTCAAGTTTGTTCAACAGCCTCCTATGAGGAACTGTATCAAAGGCTTTGCTGAAATCCAAGTAAATTACATCTAGCATATGTCCTCGATCCAGCTCTCTGGTCACCCAATCAAAAAATTCAATCAGGTTCGTTTGGCACGATTTACCTTTTGTAAAGCCATGTTGCCTCGGATCCTGTAACCCATTAGATTCAAGGAAGTACACTCTCCTTTCTTTCAGCAACACTTCCATTATTTTTCCAACAACTGAAGTGAGGCTCACCGGCCTGTAGTTTCCTGCTTCATCCCTGTGACCACTTTTATGAATAGGGACCACATCCGCTCTCCTCCAATCCCCAGGAATCACTCCCGTCTCCAGAGATTTATTGAACAAGTCTTTAATAGGACTCGCCAGAATCTCTCTGAGCTCCATTAGTATCCTGGGATGGATCCCGTCTGGTCCCATTGCTTTGTCCACTTTTAGTTTTTCAAGTTGCTCATAAACATCCTCCTCCATGAACGGCGCAGAATCTACTCCATTTTCTCATGTAACTTTGCCAGACAATCTTGGTCCTTCTCCAGGATTTTCTTCTGTGAACACAGAACAGAAGTATTTGTTTAGCACATTTGTTTTCTCCTCATCACTCTCCACATATTGGTTCCCAGCATCTTTTAGCCTAGGAATTCCATTTTTCATCTTCCTCCATTCACTAATATATCTGAAAAAATTTTTGTCTCCCTTTTTTACATTTTTAGCCATTTGTTCTTACGCCTGTGCTTTCGCCAGACGTATCTCTCTCTCTTGGCTTCTTTCAGTTTCACCCTGTAGTCCTTTCTGCTCTACTCTTCTTGGATTTTTTTATATTTCACGAATGCCAACTCTTTCGCCTTTATTTTCTCAGCCATTAGGCTTCCTTTTTCTCTTGTTTGTATTGATTTTCTTCACATAGCCATTTTTATCACACCTTTCAGCTTAGACCACTGTCTTTCCACTTCTCTTATGTCCTCTCATCCTAACCTCATTTCTTCAGGTACTCTCCCATTGCATTAAAGTCCGTACGTTTGAAATCTAGGACTTTAAGTATCATGCGGCCGCTCTCCACTTTAGCCGTTATATCAAATCAAACCGTTTGATGATCGCTTCTTCCCAGGTAAGCACCCACTCGAACATTAGAGATACTCTCTTCATTTGTGAGGACCAGATCCAATATCGCTTTTTCCCTTGTGGATTCCGTCACCATTTGTCTGAGCAGAGCCTCTTGAAAGGCATCCACAATCTCCCTACTTCTTTCCGATTCCGCAGATGGAACATTCCAGTCCGCATTCGGCAGGTTGAAATCTCCCAACAGCAGAACCTTCTCTTTCCTTCCAAACTTTTGGATATTCACAATCAGATCCTTATCAATTTGCTGCGATTGAGTCGGAGGTTCCCACATAGATAGAAGTTCCATCTTCTTTTTTTAGAGTGACCCATATTGCTTCTTCCTCTCCCCAGGTCCCTTGCATTTCGGTCGCTTGGATATTGATCTTTACATAGAGAGCTACTCCTCCACCTTTTTGACCATCTCTGTCCTTCCTAAAAAGATTATATCCCGGTATGTTTGCATCCCATCCATGTGATTCACTGAACCATGTCTCTTTGATAGCGACAATATCTAGATCTGCCTCTAACATCAGGGCTTGCAGATCATGAACTTTGTTGCGTAGACTGCGAGCATTTGTGGTCATCGCTTTCCAGCTATTATTCAGCGATAATCTCCTTTTTCGTATGGATTTTTGTTTCGTTTCACTTTCCGTTGCAATACTAAGAAATGAGTTGCTGATGTTGTTTATGTTGCAGTCTTTACTACTATCACATCTTTTCTTTTGCCCACCTTATAGTTTAAATGCCTAGAAAAATATTGTCTAAATTTCTCTGCATGGTTTCTTTTTCCTGCTGTAGTAATATGTAGCCCATCAGTGCAATATAGCTTCTTGTCCTTCCATGCATTTCCCCATCCGCCTATGTACCTGAAGCCTTATGCAGGCAGTATTTCAGAAAAAGCTAAAGTCTTTACAAAAGGTTTTACGCCCTCACCAAGCTCCCGAAAAGCTTTATGTGCTGCAAGTGTGGAGTTGCTGGCCAGGTTATTTGTTCCCAGATGGATAACAACATCAGTGTTAAAATCCTTAGTTTCTTCCTTAATTATAATCTGCATTTGCCTGGAACTCCTGGTAGCTGAAGATTCTGGAAGACATTTCACTATTTTGGTCTCCTCACCTTGTGTTCCAAGGTTAATGCCTCTGATGATAGAATCCCCCAACACTAATAGTTTTCTGTTTTTGGCTTTTTTATTTGTGCTTAGGGTGCGCTTGTTCTCTTGGGTTACCTTCATTGGTTCCAGTCCCACCTCCCTTCTATTTTCTTGAGTATCGCAGTGCACTAGTGGAGCGAAGGAATTCTGTAGAGGTAATATTTGTGAAGGTGGATGTTTCTGT